>NC_047576.1:29191702-29842543 GCF_011004845.1 Esox lucius | reverse complement strand
AAATTTTGAAAGACTAATATAACAAACGTAAACATGGCATATTAAATGCAAATGAAAAAAAAACTCATGTTGGGCAAGTCTGTGCCCATTGAGGTCTGGAAACCGGCTACCTTTGTTTCTCCATTTAAATAAATCAGAAGCCAATTGAAATATTGGCTTGATTATAAAAACAAATAAATATATCAAACCCATCTCCAAAATCAACTGGTACTAGCAGTCTCGATGTTTAAGAATTGTTTTTGTTGTGGACAGTTTTTATCATACAGTATGAAGATCGGGGCAAGAAAAGACACACCTTTACATTGCATTCCAGACCACCTGAGTGATGACATTGTGCCACCACTGCAGACATTGCATTTGTCCAAAGAGGATGCAACAGCATGTACAAGAATATGCTGACACTGGAAAAAAAAATTAAGAGAATTGCCATTAACAAACAGTACATTACTGTTCTATTCCAATTACACTGGGGAGAACAAGTATTTGATACACTGACGATTTTGCAGGTTTTCCCCACTTACAAACCATGTAGAGGTCTGTCATTTTTATCATAGGTACTCTTCAACTGTGAGTGACGAAATCTAAAACAAAAATCCAGAAAATCACATTGTATAATTTAAGTAATAGATTTGCATTTTATTGCATGACATAAGTATTTGATACATCAGAAAAGCAGAACCTAATATTTGGTACAGAAACCTGTTTCTGTAGTTCTTGACCAGGTTTGCACACACTGCAGCAGGGATTTTGTCCCACTCCTCCATACAGGTTGGAGTCTGTTTGTTTGATTGAGTGTGTGGATAGGTGTCGTTTATACAGGTAACAAGTTCAAATAGGTGCAGTAAATACAGGTAATGAGTGGAGAACAGGAGGGCTTCTTAAAGAAAAACGAACATGCCTGTGAGAGACGGAATTCTTACTGGTTGGTAGGTGATCAAATACTTATGTCATGCAATAAAATGCAAATTAATTAATTAAAAATCTTACAATGTGATTTTCTGGATTTTTGTTGAAGTGTACCTATGATAAAAATGACAGACCTCTACATGCTTTGTAAGCAGGACAACCTGCACAATCGGCAGTGTATCAAATACTTTCTCCCCACTGTACATTGGGCATATACCACAACCATCATGCATGGTTGATTACAAGAACATTGACAATATCCAAAGTCTTACATTATATAAACAGCTCTAGTTCCAGTATATTTAATGATTGAAATGAAATAAAAAAGCACCTCTTCAGTGTTCTCGGTCTCTGTAGTAACGGACATTTCTTGGACATGGATTTGCTATGAAGAGAAAGAAGACATTTAAAATCATTAGCCCAATAGTATTATAATATCAAACTAGACTCAAACGGTTTAACTAAACGGTTTAACACAGGCAATATTTCACAAACCCCAGAGATGCATTAATGCTCTATTAAATTGGTTACCAAACACAATGAGGGCAGTAAAAAGCAATGTGACGTCATACCCATGGTATACAGTCTCACAAACCAGGTAGGTGGAATCATGAATACCTATTGGCTGATAGCCAATATATATGGGACCGTATACCATGGCTATGATATCACTTTAATTCTCTAATTGCATTGGGAACTATTTCAGTAGAGCAACAAGGCCCAGCAGAGGTTTATGGTGTATTGCCAACATATTCCATGAAGCATTGTGCCTAAAAACAGCTCTTAGTTTTGGTATATTGGGCATATACCACACCCCTCATGCCTGGTTGATTACATGAACATTGACAATATCCAAAGTCTTACATTATATAAACAGCTCTAGTTCCAGTATATTTAATGATTGAAATGAAATAAAAAAAGCACCTCTTCAGTGTTCTCGGTCTCTGTAGTAACGGACATTTCTTGGACATGGATTTGCTATGAAGAGAAAGAAGACATTTAAAATCATTAGCCCAATAGTATTATAATATCAAACTAGACTCAAACGGTTTAACTAATCACAAACACTAGAACGTCTCCATAAGACATTACGTCCTCCTACACCAGTATTAGATCATAAACACACACACACTCCATAAAAATTGAAAACAGTTCAAAGTGGAATTAAACAGTCTCCATATGGCATGCTGTCCTCGTACACCAGTATAAGATCATATACACACACACACACTCCTCAACACATGTAAACCGTTCATACTGAACATTTATGTTTGAAAGTTCCCTTTAAGGCATGGCATCCACATATAGAAGCACAGAGAAACAAATCCACGTCACCATTAAAACCATGAAGAATATTAATAATAGGAAGCACTCAAATATTTTGATGTCAGCACATCTGGCAAGGGTAAGTTACTGAATTGCCTTTCCAATTTAAGATCTTACTCAAAGATTTCAATTGTCTAAGCCAGGTGGTTTGTATATTGGATGCTGATTGTCCGACTGCCGTGATACGTGGAGGCAATAAATCGGGGGGAGGGGGGTGTTATATGACCAATATACCTCGGCTAAAAGCGGTTCTTAGGCACGATCAAACACAGAGTGCCAGGACACAGGCAATATTTCACAAACCCCAGAGATGCATTAATGCTCTATTAAATTGGTTACCAAACACAATGAGGGCAGTAAAAAGCAATGTGACGTCATACCCATGGTATACAGTCTCACAAACCAGGTAGGTGGAATCATGAATACCTATTGGCTGATAGCCAATATATATGGGACCGTATACCATGGCTATGATATCACTTTAATTCTCTAATTGCATTGGGAACTATTTCAGTAGAGCAACAAGGCCCAGCAGAGGTTTATGGTGTATTGCCAACATATTCCATGAAGCATTGTGCCTAAAAACAGCTCTTAGTTTTGGTATATTGGGCATATACCACACCCCTCATGCCTGGTTGATTACATGAACATTGACAATATCCAAAGTCTTACATTATATAAACAGCTCTAGTTCCAGTATATTTAATGATTGAAATGAAATAAAAAAAGCACCTCTTCAGTGTTCTCGGTCTCTGTAGTAACGGACATTTCTTGGACATGGATTTGCTATGAAGAGAAAGAAGACATTTAAAATCATTAGCCCAATAGTATTATAATATCAAACTAGACTCAAACGGTTTAACTAATCACAAACACTAGAACGTCTCCATAAGACATTACGTCCTCCTACACCAGTATTAGATCATAAACACACACACACTCCATAAAAATTGAAAACAGTTCAAAGTGGAATTAAACAGTCTCCATATGGCATGCTGTCCTCGTACACCAGTATAAGATCATATACACACACACACACTCCTCAACACATGTAAACCGTTCATACTGAACATTTATGTTTGAAAGTTCCCTTTAAGGCATGGCATCCACATATAGAAGCACAGAGAAACAAATCCACGTCACCATTAAAACCATGAAGAATATTAATAATAGGAAGCACTCAAATATTTTGATGTCAGCACATCTGGCAAGGGTAAGTTACTGAATTGCCTTTCCAATTTAAGATCTTACTCAAAGATTTCAATTGTCTAAGCCAGGTGGTTTGTATATTGGATGCTGATTGTCCGACTGCCGTGATACGTGGAGGCAATAAATCGGGGGGAGGGGGGTGTTATATGACCAATATACCTCGGCTAAAAGCGGTTCTTAGGCACGATCAAACACAGAGTGCCAGGACACAGGCAATATTTCACAAACCCCAGAGATGCATTAATGCTCTATTAAATTGGTTACCAAACACAATGAGGGCAGTAAAAAGCAATGTGACGTCATACCCATGGTATACAGTCTCACAAACCAGGTAGGTGGAATCATGAATACCTATTGGCTGATAGCCAATATATATGGGACCGTATACCATGGCTATGATATCACTTTAATTCTCTAATTGCATTGGGAACTATTTCAGTAGAGCAACAAGGCCCAGCAAAGGTTTATGGTGTATTGCCAACATATTCCATGAAGCATTGTGCCTAAAAACAGCTCTTAGTTTTGGTATATTGGGCATATACCACACCCCTCATGCCTGGTTGATTACATGAACATTGACAATATCCAAAGTCTTACATTATATAAACAGCTCTAGTTCCAGTATATTTAATGATTGAAATGAAATAAAAAAAGCACCTCTTCAGTGTTCTCGGTCTCTGTAGTAACGGACATTTCTTGGACATGGATTTGCTATGAAGAGAAAGAAGACATTTAAAATCATTAGCCCAATAGTATTATAATATCAAACTAGACTCAAACGGTTTAACTAATCACAAACACTAGAACGTCTCCATAAGACATTACGTCCTCCTACACCAGTATTAGATCATAAACACACACACACTCCATAAAAATTGAAAACAGTTCAAAGTGGAATTAAACAGTCTCCATATGGCATGCTGTCCTCGTACACCAGTATAAGATCATATACACACACACACACTCCTCAACACATGTAAACCGTTCATACTGAACATTTATGTTTGAAAGTTCCCTTTAAGGCATGGCATCCACATATAGAAGCACAGAGAAACAAATCCACGTCACCATTAAAACCATGAAGAATATTAATAATAGGAAGCACTCAAATATTTTGATGTCAGCACATCTGGCAAGGGTAAGTTACTGAATTGCCTTTCCAATTTAAGATCTTACTCAAAGATTTCAATTGTCTAAGCCAGGTGGTTTGTATATTGGATGCTGATTGTCCGACTGCCGTGATACGTGGAGGCAATAAATCGGGGGGAGGGGGGTGTTATATGACCAATATACCTCGGCTAAAAGCGGTTCTTAGGCACGATCAAACACAGAGTGCCAGGACACAGGAAATATTTCACAAACCCCAGAGATGCATTAATGCTCTATTAAATTGGTTACCAAACACAATGAGGGCAGTAAAAAGCAATGTGACGTCATACCCATGGTATACAGTCTCACAAAGCAGGTAGGTGGAATCATGAATACCTATTGGCTGATAGCCATGGTATACGGTCCCATATATATTGGCTATGATATCACTTTAATTCTCTAATTGCATTGGGAACTATTTCAGTAGAGCAACAAGGCCCAGCAGAGGTTTATGGTGTATTGCCAACATATTCCATGAAGCATTGTGCCTAAAAACAGCTCTTAGTTTTGGTATATTGGGCATATACCACACCCCTCATGCCTGGTTGATTACATGAACATTGACAATATCCAAAGTATTTAATGATTTAGATGTTAGGGCACCGGGTAATTGTATCACACAGTACACCTAAATGGATGCATCGTAATTCGTAATATTCCTCCACTAATTTCTTGAAGTGTTTCCCTTAAATTTTTTACTCGTCTGTTTATACAACAAAGAGTTGTCAGTTTGTTTTTTTTCAACTTGTTTTGAAAGGAATAATTTGTATGTTGTGCAAATCTAATGGCAAAGACTACAATTACATTTTCATTCCAGGTTGTTACACAAAATGTATATGTCCAAGAGTTTTGTATACTTAGTGTTGGCAAGCCACTGTATCTTAGATTATGCTTCAAAGAACATTAGAATTTACCTTATTTCGCCACGGCCAGTCCGAGTCACCATAATCATAGGAAATTTCCTCTCCAGGTTTTATGTCGGACGTTGCAAATAAACAGAGATGGGGCTTCCCTCCAACTGTTAGCCTTTTCATTTTGCTGTTCGGATTGATATGGTCATCGTTGACAAATCTGGCAAGTGATTCAGTGTTTGCTGCATCAATACTAGACAAATAGAAAAATATTTCTTAGGCTTTTTGCTAAACCAACTATTCTATTAGCCTACATTATCACTGTACAAATATACACTTTCCAGTGATAAATGCTGTCATGTTCACAATTAAATATACCAAAAGACTGCATTTTAAACCTATATTTTAGATGCAAGTAATTTATGTTTGCAGCCAATACAACTACAGATATTATGTCACTCCTCCAGTGCCCGCCCTATTCAGACATCTGGATAACTACCCTGCTAAAATCATGCACATGCAAAACCTTCTTGCAATCTCCGGAGGTTGAACCCCCATGGGGAGAACCAAATTAAACATTATTACTTTGACAATAATTAATGGGAGCTTTGAATGACTACCAAACAATCTACCAGTATATGCAGGGCAATTAAAATGTCACTGTGCAAACATTTTTGAACAGACATGCCTCTTTAACAACACTAGCTTTGGTTCCAATCCAAGTTCAGTGCAGATTTCCATAATCCAGGGTGGTGAATCTGATTACATAATATAGTTTTTTGGCAACGCCCCCCCAATGTTTGGCATGGGGCTACCTCTATAGCTTTCGACAATCATTGCCCATGCCACTTTAATAGTACCAAAAATTATAGGTATGTAGTTCTTGCTTCAGAAAGTTAAGACTTTCATAATGTTACAAAGTCAGAACCAGACTTACCACCACAGTTTCCCATTGAAACTTAGGTCAAACATGAAAACATTAAGGGCATCACTGTATTGTATTCTTCTTCTTTTGCTCTCATCAAATGTAATAAAGTCCCCTCTGTATTCCAGCAGGAAGTCTCCTTTTCCAAAGTAGCTATTGCTGAATACTCCATGACCTACACAGGAGAAAAAAGTAGTTAACATTCATTCATATACTATATTCTACTGTGCTCTACTGTTGATGTCTATGACTAGCATAGGTGTGTTATGATCTGGAACAAAATGTGTGTTAGCACGGTGCTCCTATTTCTTCACCAGTTTGTATTAGAACGAGGACAAGGACATAATGACCAGCATATACTGTGAAAAAGGCTGTGTTTCCATATTAATGCCCATGGTTTTGGAACAGGATGTCCAACAAGCTCACATAGGTGTGATGGTCAGGTGTCCACATACTTTTGGCTATATAGTGCATGTGGACTGGATTTTGTGAATTTGGCTAGTTCAGCCACAACCATTGATTACAGGTGAATTTAATTGAGCACACAGCTATGAAATCTCCATTTACAGTTCATCAGTATCCCACCCTGCTAAAGGGTGCTAATACCAATCAACTTTCAGTGCTGTTTTAGTGAAGCTGAAATGTCTAGGAGAAAACACAGCAGAGCCATGTTTTTAATGCCATATTGCCCAGCCCTACCTCACTGTGCCAAAAATAGAGCGTGTTTGACATTTCAGATAACTATTTTGAGATTACCCAAATATAAACTGTTCTTGTTGAAATGTAAATGTCAATAAACAGGTTTTTAGAACACAATTTTATCCCTGCATTTTAATGCAGAATCCTGTGTTACCGAGACCTCTGCCCCCTATACATTTCAGTGTTTTGTTCAGATGTAGTAAGCATGGTCATAAGTCAAAATGAAAGACTGTAAAACTCACCTTTGAAGGGGTTAATGAACTTCTTTAGAAAACCAACTTTGTCCAGTGAATTGGAAATATAATATAGTGCATCTTGTTCAGGATTTCTGCCCCTTCCTCCTCTCCTTTCTTTGAGGCTCATTGTTGTTTATATGTTCCTAATCAATGAAAAGCAAATGCTACCATTAATTATGGATTCAAAAACATATACATTCAAAACATATAAACAAGAGAATATTAGAGATATGACCAATCAACATCACATACAATGCTTAGGCTGCCACCGTTTAAACTACATTTACAAAATACCCAACCTCACATGGCTAACAAATAAAAAAAAATAAAAAACACACCATACTAGACAGTCAGCCAGAATTGCTAACGTTACAGCACTCTCCATTCTGACCGGAAGATGTTGCAAACTCGTATGGCTCAAGTAAAAAGATCCTGTCAGAATTCTGTGCCTCAGTGTATGCATGCCTCCTATTCTAATCTTGCAGAATTGATGACGTGCTGCCGCAAAATGCAAGTTGGGTTTATCAGAGTTACTTGAATCGTGAGAGCCCTAATTTCATATTGAATAAACGTATTCATGTTATCAATCAACGGGATTAACCTCCAAAAAGATGAATACGTAGACGCTAAATATTTTAACCATAGTCACTGTATGATGCTGGTTAGCTGCATAATTGCATAATGCAAAGCACCAATCTGCTCGCGTATATGTTATTGTACTTGCTGCGTTATGAGGGGTGGATAATGCATTTAACAGGCCTAGGGAAGCTACTGATATGACTTTCAAAGTCACTTAATGCCTGAACAGTGCCTCAAAATAACACCCATAGGCAAATGATCATTACCACAACAATGCTTTCTGTTGTCGAGCGCTGATATTAAAGACCTATTCACCAATATTGCAGTGTCATGGATAGATCACCTAATGTTTGTCAAGGGTTATGATAATGTAAGTCTTCCTTAAGTTATCCCACATTTAATTTAATAGTTGCTATTACTACAATATATTAATGTACGTATCAAATGTATTATTTTATTTCCTTTTGCTGAAATGCCTGCATAAACACAAATACTTTGGGATTGCAATAGTTAACTTAAGGTCCATAAACTTACACTGCATTAAATATATTAGAACCCCGACATTCAGACTTATAGACGTATTTATAGGCATTCAGACATATTCAACTATGTAAATCTGTCTTAAGTTCACATTCCTAGCAGTATCATACAAGCAAAAAAGGATACAAAATATCCTCTTTAAACAGCAAATCTCATAATAGATTTATAGCTTATTTATATCATGTTAAACTCATGCGCTACACTGTACTGGATGCATAATAGTTTTTAGCCTCAAAATCATAATACCTTTCTTAACAAAACAAAGTAAATTATTTTTACTATATACATAACCATTTGAAAGGGAAATGTGGAGATTAAATGGAAATTACTTAATTCTAGTCTAATTGAAGCATTAAATGTAACATTTTCATCCTTAGTAATGCCAAGATCTGATGTCTCCCATGGTAGGTTCATCTCTTTTTCTCTACTTCTGATCACCAGCTTTCAAATTCAAAACAATTTTAACAATATGTTGACCTGGGACCTCAAACTTACTGCCCAGATAGAAAACATTACTTAGCTAATCATAGTCCAAACTAGTAATCACTAGAAGTGTGAAACTGGTCTAGTATATAAACTAGTCATATTTTAATGCAATGTGTCATGAGACAGGCATCACAAAAATGTTACACCTTTTATTTTTCTAAATTTCAGACAATAGTATAAAACAAAAATTGCAAGATTTAAAGCGAGCAAAAAGATAAACCCTCATGATGTACTGACATTGAGAGCACCCGATGTTCACAAATTCATGAAACTATTAGCATTTCTTTCAAACAAAAACTGCACAAGCTTGTGAAAACACAAAACAAGTGAAAGACCTTATGTATTGCATAACATACCTTAACAAGGGTCTCTAAATCAGCTCCAGAGCAACTGTCCTGGTTGTTGTCATTCCAACCCCATGTATATGCAGCCACATTCAGTTACTAACCGTATAAATATTTCTTCACTTGTGAAATACAAAGTCTAAATATTTCTTCACTTATGAAATACCAAGTCAATCATCTGACCAAATGTGCTGCGTTTACATCACAACCCAACATACAGGGTTATTTGAACCCAACTGTAATAGTGAACTATGAGTGATGAAAGACAGTTCTCCAACTCAATATCAATTGTGGCTTTAGTATGGGGCTACTCAGCCACAACAGGTAGACCTATCAATGTACTTGCCACTCGTTCCCCTTGTTCTTACTATTAGACCGCACAGGACCCCCGCAGTTGAGCAACAACGCCTGAATGCCTTTTTAACATGTGTTAAAAAGGCCTTCACTATTTAACACAGAGTCAAACTTACCCAGCCACTATGCCTAAATAAAATTACAAAATACATCGGCCAAGTGTTTTGACAATACACTATATTCATATTATATTACTATTACTCACCTATTTGGGTGAATGAGGGATACATCAGTCAAATTATCAGATCATGACAAGAGGAACACTTGTCATTCCTCAAACACGGCCAAACACAAAGCCATGTATTGGCTTTTTATACAGTTTCTAAACAACACTAAAAGCGAAATCATTTTGAGAGAAGAAACTGCTGGCACTTCAGAGCCCATTGAATGTCCATCATTACATTCGCTAACGTTAGCTTGAAACAATTACTTAACTTACCGCTAACAAGCAGACGACAACAATTAACTCACGTTTCGGACAGAAATACGATATTAACAAATGTTTTAAGCACATGCAAAAAAAAAAAAAATTAGCCAGACTACAAAAACACTCAGGACTGACTATAAAACTGCGAGACACTCCAACAATAACATCAACGCAAGTTTAATCTCAGTAGTATTAACCCATTAGCCTGCTTGAACAACAGAACAGGAGAAGTACAGTACATAATTACCAAGCTACAAGTACTATAGCAGTCATTACTCTACCCTGTTCACGTTTGTGTTTAAACTGCACATTTTATATATTTTAGCTATAAAATTGTAAACTAAATAATACATTTGATCAATTGTGTGAATAGAAAAATTACTTACCTATTTAGTAGTGAAGATAACCATTAGAAAAGTCCTCTTCGCGTCGCGGTTTCTTTCAGGTGATGTCTTCTGAGGTAAAATAAACTTCAGCATAACTTGGCGGGGTTTCACTAGCTATAGGCTCGCGACATAGAAAGTTGATAGTTTGCCGCCAGAATGCGGTGACTCACAGCCGCAACCGCGAATCAACGATCGTCCCCGTTATTGACAGAAGCAGTAGCCAATCGGTGATCAGACATGCATACAACCCATGAGCCAATGAAAAAAAATCGTATCAAGCTGCACTACCAACAACCAGACATAGGGGGAGTATGGGCTGTGTGTGATACACAACAAAACCAGGTCTTTATGGTATATTAGGACATGAGTTAAAAAAGCAGGACATAGTTAATAACAATGAAATAAGTACTTCTACAGTGCCCGACTTATGGGGACATTGAAAATGTCCTCATAAACCAAAATGTCCTCATAGTGCTGGTGAGATTTCAGGTCAAATGTCCCCCTATACCATATAAACAAGAACACACACACACACACACACACATGCACACACACACGCACGCGCATGCACACACACAGAGACACACACACACACACACACACACACACACACACACCTGCATATGAACAGATGAGAATGCACATAAACATACACTCATACATGCACATAATTACATGAAGGAATGAACACACGTGCACGTAAATACATGAATAAACGAACAAACATACACACGCACACAAACCGATCCCCTCATAACATCCGTCCCCTTCAAATGAGTCTGTGTGGCTCTACGCCAAGGGCTTATTAATCAAAATGGGAGAACAGGGACAGAGTGAGTGGGGCGGGGGGGGGGGGGGGGGGGGGGGGGGGGGGGGGCGAGAGATGGGAAGGGTGAGGGATGTGACAGAAAGCCAAACTGTATGTCATATAGGTATTTGCTTTCTCCAATAACAGGAGCTCTGGCATGATCCTATCATTTGTATTGTATAGATGTGCTCTCTCCCTGCATTAGATACGGTATGAAACACAATGGGGGGAAAAGTGTCCTGACCGAACAACCAGGAGCCTCAATATATATGTAAATGTGTCCTCTTACAAGCACAAAATGGAAATTGGAGAAAAATGGCTCCGTTATTTTCTCAGGTTAAGGCAATGGCATTTTTGACCAGGTGCTTTGTTTAGTTCAAATGGAAATGTATTGATCATTAAGTTCTAATGTATAGGTGGCTGGCTGTAAAAACAACCTATTTCCATAGCCCAAAATAAGACATATTGAAGTCAGACCTTTGGTAATTATATAAATGAATGGTGTAATCCCATTGTGTGGCGTTAGTTCCGTAGTTATATGCCACGCTGCTTTGCTTTACCTGTTTAGCAGCACTGGGGCCTACTAGGTTAAATGGTATGATGAAATGAGCATCGTTTGCATCACTCCCCTCGCAATCAAAATTAAATATGGATGTCATCATACACGAGTACACCTTCCCATCTGCAGCAGCAAGCTAGCTGCCCAATCGCAAGGATGATTAACTAAACTAACAGGTGTGAAACACGGACAGGTTTGCATGATTATCAAGACATATGTAAACCATGTTTGGTTTTGATTTGGAAAGGGGCTGAAGCATCCAACAAATGGATTTAATACTTTCTTGGCAACTGCTCAGCCATGCAAACAGCACCCATTCCATTACAACAATTTCCCGGGAAACAGCCTTTCCAAATCATAGCGCACAACGCACCCTGCTAAAACAGGAATCGGGTACACATCTCGTTCATTTCCTTTGAAAATCCCTAAGAGGGAACATTACGGCTTACATGACTGTACTTTAAGTAATTATAACTGTATACGTGATAGCAAGCTTTGTGGTGCTACAGTACTTATATTCAGATATATTGACCAAAAATATAAACAACATTTTCAAGGATGGAAATAAATGAATTAACTAAATATTTGACACAGCATGTACAGTTTTAGCCCCTTCATTCATAATGTATATCTGTATACCCAGTTATAAGAAATATTTAAATTAGGGTCTATGAAAGTATTTCATAATGCGAGTTATTTGAATGGTAACCAAGGAAGTAAGTATAGAATATTGTTCGATTGTTGCATGTTCGTCCAGTGTAAATATCTCTCGGTTTCCAATAAAAGTGCAACATTCATAATGCATCATTAACTCTACAGCTTATTTTATGCAGAAATCACGATTTCAGAAATCAAATAACTACGTTTGGACATTGTGTGGACATTATTGGTTATTAAGACTTTTTTGTAAATTAAGTGCAAATTAAGAGTTCAGTAAAAATAAAAAGCATATACATTTGTTATGCTGTATAAAACAGATGAAACAGATATTGGTTTAATCTAACATTCAGTCTTAGTTGTTCTCCATATTCTTAAAAACAAAATATCTCCAAAGTGTGCCGTTCGTTAACAAGTTACTTCTCACTAAGTGCCCAGCACCGTCTTTAATTAAAGTCTGTTGTATTACTAACTGGATACAAACTCAGTAGAAAACAGGGCAAGTCTGTTTCATCTGTCTTGGCATATTTTTGAGCAAAGATTTTTTTTCCACAATTTTCCGCTTGCTGAATGCATGTTCTCCACCTGCAACTGTCACTGAGTGAAGATTATACACAGCCCAATACAAACATCCCCAAAAAGGCTGTCGAGCTGCATCATAGATGGCATTCAGGAGGTCAAGGGTTATACGCCGTCTTGAAATGCATTTGGATAACTATGCTCACCTCCAGTATCCTCAGATTCAGCAAATGGTGCTTCACTTGTATCACATTCTGGAAATTTTTTATCTGAAGAATCATAATTACATTAATTCCAAAACATACTTTGTGATATAAACCTCTTTCCGGTGTGGTTATAAGCATCAAAACGGTGTATATATTGTGTAATAACCCTCCAAACTGACCTTTTTAGAACTAGTTATAACGGAACGTATCACCCTGTTGTTGGTTTTCAGCATAGACGACGTTGTGTAACTAGCTAACTATGAAATATACAGCTAACGTTATTGCAAGCGAGTGTCTGCCGCTACCTCATGTGTACCGTTGTTGCTGCCCTCTCAAATCCTTGGTTTTAGTGGTGAATAAATGGGTTAACAGTACTTTCCCAAAATTGTGTTGGTTTACGATAGCCTTTTTTCCCCTGTGCACCAGATTTATACTGGTCCCCGCAAACCGTTGATTCAAACCACCTGTTCTGTCCTGTCAAACAAACTCACACTGCACAATACTTTTTACAGTGGGAACAGGCAGCTGTAGCAGCCCATTTATTCGAGTGGGCTGGAGGGGGCCCAGAGAGGTATACCATTAGATTTAGAGTGAATGCTATATTCATCAGCAACTGCATTATTTTGAGTTAAAATATTTATTAAAAACTAATACATGAAAATCCACACAACAATGGGCCACCACCAAGCCATGGGCCTCATTACAGTACTGAATGTCTGACTCAATTTATGACGAGTTGATGGCTCCCAGCAAACACCTGAGGTTTTACGTATGTCCCGGATACAAAGTCTGACGTTCCTAGGACACCCTAACAACATTTGTTTCGAAGATTTGAAACTTGCAAATAAAATGATTCCCAGTGTAAGACACTGAAATAAGATCTTGTTATTGTAGGCCTCCTGCACTGTGCCTTAGCCTTAATGTTTTCTTCAACACACACTTCAATTCTTCCAGTGCTCTGTGCTCTGAACTTGTGAACTGTTGTCTGCAAAGGAAATCCTGTAAATCCCCCAAGACAATGACAAGCATCTGTAAGCAGACAAGCAAAGCCTGAACACAATGCAATAGAAAAGCTTATTGTCGCATAACGCTTAATGTCCCGTGGCATTTTATTGAGCGCTTAATTAACAAACGCTCACAGTAGAGCAGTTTTACGGTAGTGACCAGTCCCTAGTTAACCCATCCTTTTTCAGAACTTTTCAATGGTTCCACAACTACTGTCAGGCACTCCACTTGACCAGGGCCAAGAAGGTTCCGGTCAAACGTGGGGCCCTATAAAGGGGGCCATTTGGGACCTTTTCTTAATATGCACCATACAGTCAAGGCAATCTCTCCAGTAGATTAAATACAATTAGAATAATTTAGTAGCAATGTTTGCACTATATGGACAGTACTCTGGATACAATTATTGAATATAATAGTATGTATAGTATTACTGAGAGACACGCTACACCAGTGTGTTGCCAAAACTCAGTGAATCACTTGGCAAAAAAGGCTAGTTTAGTATAATCTCCCCAGGAAACACAACACTAAAACACGCAGCTCTAATAGCATATACAAATGATTCCAACCGATTAACATCATGAGAGACAGCCAGACAGAAAACAGAAGACCAGATTCCCTATAGAACAAAAATCCACCCAATCAATATTTCATCTGCAGTGCCAAGGGACTGCGCCAATCATCATAATGCTCAATAGGTCCAAAAATGACAACTCGAAGCAGCGCTGCGCATCACTTAAGCTCCAGTATGATCCACTTTTCAGGGCTGACAGGTCAAATGAAAGTTCAGCGTAAGGATTTATTATCAAACATGCGCCCCCCCGCCCCAATAAATTGGACTGGCAGAAAGAGTGTTTTCCAGTGACATCTTGTATATGTACGTCTGTGTGTAGTCACAATCAGTCTTAAAGAACACTGGGAACCTTTATGCAGGGAGGCTCAATGTCCCCGTGACATTTTCAGTGGATATAAAACCCAATTTCATTCTTTTTTTTTTAAGGATATTTCTCTTGAGCAAAGCATACACATTGCATACATTGACATGCGAGTTAACAAGCACCTAAGCAAACTGCTCCAGCTCCGACTTGGCAATGCCATTATGGCATCTTTGACATTTGTCCTTGGTCAACCACTACGGTTATGGAAATTGAGCATACAGGAGATTTGAATACATTTCCCTAGGCCGCACCCTTCCCCTCTGCATCGGTTTAACTGACAACATCCCCTGGGAAATTGAGACAGAATTGGAGCAAACAACCTGTCCCAAGAACGGGGAAATGTATTATGAATATTCTAGTAGTAATAACTCAATGTTGTTAAGCATCGTCCAAACATGCCGGCGGAAGATTCACCTCCATTATTATTCGCATACTTATGGTAATCACAAAGCTAAGGATTTTCTCAGTGCCCCATCCATAATACAGACAGAAAAGAAAAAAAATTCACAACTATAAAAAAAACAAAAAACATCTTTATTCATTTTCATAGTGTATACCAGAAATGTGTCTAAGGACTATTATCAAATAAACAAACCAAAATGTTAACACATGAGCACTCTGAAATTAGATGCCTAAAGTTCTTACCATCAAATTGTCCATTGTTCTGTTGGGCACATGCATGTGTTCGGTTGTCCTGAAGTTGACTGTAATACTATAAAACAAAACAAGTGTTTGACTTAAAGAACACTGTTTTATCAGTACTACAGGGGAAACACACATATACCTCTGGAAACAAAGATGTACAGTATAACTGCTTTTACAAAACATGTCTTCCCCATTGAACCCCACTGTAGATACTTATATATCCAACATTAGATGAACAAACGCAATCAGGTTCTTTTTGAAATACTTAGACTGTAGTGTTCAAGGCCTGGTGTCAACATCTTTCCCTAACTACATCCCAAATGAAAACTATCCCTTACAGGCCACTGCTTTTGACCCCGAGCTCTTTTAGCATTCAACACCATTTTATAATACAGACAGACAACATCCTTCGCTATTCAGTCCGAAAGGTTATTGCCAAAAAAAAAGAATCAAATGTTTTCATCCAAAAAAATATATGCATAATATTATATCAGATGTGTGTACAATATTAGACTTTATTTTTTATATTTATTTTAATAAAAGTTTAAAAACAAAATTAACCATTTGTTGGTTAATATAGGCAAAATAAATAGACATATGTTAATGTACATGGACGAAACAGTCAGCAGTTTAATGGGTGGGGATATTTTGCCAGAAGTCACTGTGTTCAACGATTCAATGGTTGAGCAACCTCCATCCATCCTTCCATTTTCTTCTGGCATCCTACCGCAGTTAGCAGATGCCTTTTATACAGCGGTCAGCCACCTTACCCTTCCTGAAGAGTGCACCAGTGAAAGGTCAGGGGCATATATATAGGTAAATGTTCAAGATGAAATCCTGTTACCACCGCTTAACACAATTAACCTCACACTTTGTCCAAAACCTACTTGACCCAGTCCGCCCTTCAGTAAAAGACCAAAGACAGAAATAGATCACTGGTTAGTTCAGTCAGTGTTTGACCTCCACCAACAAATCAAATTCCTGCTGTTCGTTGGTACTAGGGTAGCGTCAATGGCTTTTTGGCCAGGCTGGACAGTGTTTCGTGTTAGCCAATTTACAATGCTCTATTTTGAAGCCGGTTTCAAAGAAATGCCTTGCCTGACGTTTTTGCAGAGTAAAGAAACAGAGCTGGTGTCATGTGTGACTTGGGAATCTGATTCCGTAGCTTCCTCTATAGGTAGGTGGGAACACTACGGCACCACACACTGGTACAGTGTAAAGACAATGGCTCCCAGACACCACCTGCCACTGTAAGAATGACCTCCATACCAGTGGACCGCATTGTGAAGGTGTGCAGAGATGCTGCGCTACAGCTGCTCAGCAGGAGCTCCCTCTTCTTTGGGTGGAGGCTCGAGGTGGATGGGTGTAACGTTCACTGGCTTCTTCACGCTGAAGGCAATGAGAGAAATGTATATATTGAGAGAGAGAAGAAAAATAGCAGAAACATTCGGTTCTGCTTACATTCAGTTGGTTGTAAAAGAATACTGATTTTGATTTTATTGTATCGTAACAAAATGTACAACGGGACCTTAATAAAGGTGATCCCAAAGTCTTTGGGTCTGCGACCTTGTTAGAAAACAACTGTATTTGCAACCCCAACATGTTAAAAGAGGAATGCATTCAGCCAGCAGAAATTCTATGAATAACTGAAGTCGTTGCACAGAAATTCAACTGTTTAAGCCTCCATCAGTCTGAGTAAAGGGGGGCACTTAGGTCTTTTTTTTTAGCCCATTCATCTCCCTAACCTTCTGCCGACGGCAAATATGGATGTGCCATCCTGGAGGAGCTGAACTACCTGTGCAACCAGAATGGGCTGCAGGTTCCGTCTTTTGCTATAAGTTGTGACAAGAACACTAGAAATACTAGAGAACAATCAGTCAGGAAGGATAAGGAGGGCAAGTGTCTAAGAACACCACCTGAAAAAAACATTCCCTTTTTGGGTGTTGTCTTGCTGTTGCCTCTCCAGTGCACCTGTTGTCACTTTCATTTGAACCAAAACAGGTGACATTGATTCACAATCGCTTACGCTTCCTAACTGGACAGATCAATATCCCTGGAGTTTAATTGACTTGGTGTTATATACTGTGATGATTACATGTTCCCTTAATATTTTTGAGCAGTGTAGAATAACTCACGAGTATGGTGAGATAGGCACAGCTACCACTAGGACATGGTTCCTCTTCCTGAAGAGCCTCCACAGGCCATTGTGGTACCCTCTCACATCCAGATCCCACACATGGAGGCACTGAGGACAACAACACACTCTTCAGAGAAAACACACAAAACAAAAAGGCAAAACCTCTCTTTTTGACTAAATCCAGAACAATTATTTTGATGGCCAGATAACATTACTTCAGGGATCGTTGAAATGTGAGAACAACCCTTGTCCAGGAGGAAAAAGATAATATTTTGAAGGAATGTTTATATTAATATATAAATACACAGAAATGTTGAACAAAAATACAGATGTCAGCACTTGTGCTTTGCAATGCCCTTCTCAGCAAAGAAATGTCAAACTCTCTCAAAAGGTTTTTTACATTTCTAAAAACTGATAAGAAAAACAAAAAAAATATATAATGAAAGTTATTTTACTTTAAACAATATTTATCACCAAATTCTGATTACTGAAATGTGGTCAGCTGTCAGATCCTGAAATTCTACATTACTTAAGAATATGCAAATTTAGCTATACTGTAAATCAGTTCTAAATTCCATTAATTGAGATGCAGATTACTTCTAGTTTATTCTAGCCCTCTAATCAGTGACTGATCTAGACCTTATTAACTACCAGGTAGAATAGAAAAAATGTATTGCCATTTTTATTTCCAAATATGTTCCTAAACCAAGAGGGGACAATAATTCTGGAGGGCATAACATTTTGTGATTTTTAAGATGAAGCCTTTAAACACTTGCTACACAATACAGTTTAAAACCGAATGTCTTGTGTTCTGACAGAGTTGATATGAATCCAATTGCATTTAATGATGACTAAGTGTGAAACGTTCTAAATGAAGAAAAGTATCTGTCAATTATTATTAGGAATTAAATAATATCTGACCTGCATTTAAAGGTGAAATTCTAGCAGCTTTTCATCTCTACTCCCCCCTACCACTCCTCCCCTGCATTTTCCTCCCTCACCTTGGCGAGCTCCGTCCAGGTGGATGTATCAGTCTCCAGCTCCATCTTGATGTACATGATGTAGGTCTTCCCCTCAGTATCAGGAATGAATACGTCCTCACATGGGTTCTTAGTGTGATCCAGCACCTCGGCCTCCCTGAGTACAACACAGAAAAAACACACATAAGAACCACACAACCACAGACATATGCAACTTCACCATGGACCTGATGAATTCATGGTCTGTTTTAAACTACACTGAACAAAATTATAAATGCAACACTTTTGTTTTTGTCCCCATTTATCATGAGCTGAACTCAAAGATCTCAGACTTTATGTACACAAAAGGCCTATTTCTCTCAAATATTGTTCACAAATCTGTCTAAATCTGTGTTAATGAGCACTTCTTTGCCGAGATAATCCATCCGCCTTACAGGTGTGGCATATCAAGATGCTGATTAGACAGTATGATTATTGCACTGGCCACAATAAAAGGCCACTCTAAAATGTGCAGTTTCACAGTATTTGGGGGGTCCAGGGGAGTTTGGGGGAGTCTGAAAACCAGTCAGTATCTGGTGCGACCACCATTTGCCTCACGCAGTGCAACACATCTCAATCGCATAGAGTTGATCAGGTTGTTGATTGTGGCCTGGAATGTTGGTCCACTCCTCTTCAATGGCTGTGCGAAGTTGCTGGATATTGACAGGACCTGGAATACGCTGTTGTATACGCCGATCCAGAGCATCCCAAACATGCTCAATGGGTGACATGTTCGGTGATTATGCTGGCCATGCAAGAACAGGGATGTTTTCAGCTTCCAGGAATTGTGTACAGATCCTTGCAACATGGGGCAGTGCATTATCATGCTGCAACGTGGTCCTCAGGATTTCGTCACGGAATCTCTGTGCATTTAAAATGCCATCAATAAAATGCACCTGTGTTTGTTGCCCATAACACACGCCATCCCACTGCCACCATGGGCCACTCAATCCACAACGTTGACATCAGAAAACCACTCACCCACATGAGGCCATACATGCGGTCTGCCATCTGCCCTGTACAGTGAAAACCGGGATTCATCCGTGAAGAGAACACCTCTCCAAAGTGCCAGACGCCATCGAATGTGAGCATTTGCCCACTCAAGTCGGTTAAGACGATGAACTGCAGTCAGGTCGAGACCCCGTTGAGGACGACGAGCATGCAGCTGAGCTTCCCCGAGACGGTTTCTGACAGTTTGTGCAGAAATTCTTTGGTTATGCAAACCAATTGTTGCAGCAGCTGTCCGGGTGGCTGGTCTGAGACGATCTTGGAGGTGAAGATGCTGGATGTGGAGGTCCTGGGCTGGTGTGGTTACATGTGGTCTGCGGTTGTGAGGCCGGTTGGATATACTGCCAAACTTGGAGACAGCTTATGGTAGAGAAATGAACATTCAATTCACGGGCAACAGCTCTGGTGGACATACCTGCAGTCAGCATGCCAAATGCATGCTCCCTCAAAACTTGACATCTGTGGCATTGTGCTGTGTGGTGGAACTGCACATTTTAGAGTGGCCTTTTATTGTGGCCAGACTAAGGCACACCTGTGCAATAATCATGCTGTCTAATCAGCATCTTGATATGCCACACCTGTGAGGTGGATGAATTATCTCGGCAAAGAAATGCTCACGAAGATTTAGACAGATTTGTGAACAATGAGAGAAATAGACCTTTTGTGTACATAGAGAAAGTCTTAGATCTTTGAGTTAAGCTCATGATAAATGGGGGCAAAAACAAAAAAGTGTTGCGTTTATAATTTTGTTCAGTGTATTTATTCGGTTTGTCTGGCAAACATCCCGATCAGCAGCAGGAGCAGGCAGAGGAAGAACTGTAATGCAAATAGTGCTGTCTTGGGTTCAGTTATCAACTTGTTTACTAGTTGTTCCTCGGACCAAAATGCTCGCTAATTAAATCCCTACTTTGTTGACAGCAAACCAGAAAAGGAACCAGCCAAGCCTAGTTCAGCCAGCCAGCGATTAGGAGGGGGATGAATGTTGTCGTCTCTGGCTGGTTTTGATCTGCAGTTTTCTATGTTACAGAGTGTGTCTTTAGCAGTCATGCTATTTAAACAAAGGGAATGCAACTTTTACCTCAGCCATTACACTTTTGCTGAAATGGCGTGGACAACAGAACATTTATTAACGGAACTAAAGTGTACTTTTGTACAAAGATTACCGTAGATGGTGGTCCATACAATAACATTTGAATTTGATTTGTGAATGACATTGATACAAGAACTATCAATATAGGTGACGATAACTGTCAATATAGGTGACAATAACTGACATTTTCGTAAAGTGAAAAGACTAAATAATTGTGGAAACCCCTCCAGTTTTACTGCGCAAGGGGTTATGATCTATATTACTCAAAAAGCACGGATGTGTACTTCGAAAATCCACCAGTAATAGTCACCATTTAAACATATTTTATTTTAGGCTTACTATAATGTAGCTACTGAAGGTTGTAGTCAGCAAAGTTTTTGTCTATCCCGAACAAATCCTAATGCATAATTTGTTTTGACTGTGGCGAGGCTTGAACACAGGTCGCCTGCATAGCAGTCCACATCTCTAACAGTGCTATTTAACAAGGGGATGTCTGTCAATCACTCAGTCAGTAAAAGACATTCACTCTTCTTGGCCACGACCGCTTACGCTGTCGGACAAAATAGTTATCTAAATGGGTCTTCCCTGCCATGCTCTTCTCACATGCCTCATGCATGCACTTGTGACTGATCATCATAGGGTAACATAGAACAGCCAAACAAATTGCCAACAGTTTACAACAACCCTGTTATACAGTTTTATTTTGTAACAGTTAAATGGAGGTCAAGGACACTAAAAAGCAGCTTGATGTAGGGGAATGCACGCTAATAGAGTTACATATAGAATGCCTATTTATTTAGTATTAGCCTAGTAAAGGTGTCGGTATTCTTCATGTATTAACCTGTGGTGCGGCTGACAACCATTAACTATGTCTTTAACAGATGGTCAAACAATTGCTTCAAACAATCACTCCTGTTTGCTACCTGTGCAGGTTTGGTCACCAACAATAATTTGAGTAGCCAAACAGAGCCATGCTCAACCACATTTTAAAGATTTGTGGATTCTAATTAGGTTCACTAGACTTGTAGCCATTCCTGCCACTGCTGTATGGCACCTGTCTTATCGCAGGGAAACACAACATAATTTGCAGTGTATATACTGCCGGTTGTCAAGTCAATTAGGTAATTTTCACATAGCCAACATGTAGTAATGTTACAGTCTAGTTGCAGATAATTTCAATAAATCCCCTAAGAAAGTATAACACACACACACACACACACACACACACACCTTAGAGTCATCCTTATTAGAAATAATGAGAACAGCGCTGAAATATTATTACTTTAAATACATTTTTACCCTTATTTTAACTGTAATGTAAATTTCATTTGACTGAGAACACTTCATTTAAAGCAATTAGGGTCAACGGTCTTGCTCAGGGACAGATTTATCACCATACCAACCCTCAGGGAGTGCCTGTGTTATTCAGAACATTTTGTTGATAATATTAAAGTTACCCCAGTCTTTGCTTTTCTCTCTTTTTGCTATGGTCTTTGCAGTGTTGTTAACACCATTCACTTTTCAAAATAGCAGTTGTCTAAAAATAAGACATTACGTTCTCTTTTTTTTCTCTTTTTTACATCTGTGACATCAGAGTTGGGAAACTAACCAGTTGGACGGGGCTACCATTTTCCAGACCTTATTAGAACACACAGAAAATATATTTTGGTATAACAGGCTCACTCACTTCAATAAGTTCTGGATCTCCAGCTCATAGGCATCTTTTTTCAAGCCATCTACATTCTTCAGCTGGACATTAGGAACCGTGTTGAGTCTGTGCTTCTTGAAATACACTTCCTAAAGGGGACATGAGGAAGAAACACTCAGGTACAATGAAAGGTCCACCACGGAACGGCGAGGTGGACCTTTTGAAGTTGACTTAAATTAAGTTGACTTAAAAGCATACGCATACACTAGCCTGAGTAGACGGTGTGGGTGGAATACAGGGGGTTTTCACCATGAGGGCCTTACGTGGAAGTAGCCATTCATGTTGAGTCCAATGATGCCAAAGTGATAGGAGCGGGACACGTCAGGGATGATACACTCTCTGCCTTTCCTCTGTTCGGGCATTCTCATCCACATGTCCCAGTCCCACAGCTACACACGTCACACACACAGAACAAAATACCTCCATTTAAAAAATAAAACACATAGGTCAACAAAATCATGTAGAAAGTCATGACTATTCACCATGTTTCATTTACTGTCAGGAGATCTGCAAAGGTAGGGAAACAAGTGTGAGTGTGCCCTGCACGCCAGCACGCACACACCAATTAACTGAAACAGTATGAGTCATAATCCCCATAAACAGGACGGCCCCTGGATGTTCCGCCGCCTTAGGCAAGGAAAAACAAAATGCAGCCGATCAGGGGCGCCGGAGGGCGGTAGCCAATTGTCAAAATGCCACCTCAAGTTCAAGTGACGCCAATGGCGGCTACATAATCTTGTCTAATTGGAGGGCCGGCCCTGCCCATAAAATCTGGCAGCAAAACATGTGGCTCTTTGCGTTATTCCACCATTCACTTCATCAATAGTGGATGTTTAGAGCAACTTTAAATAAGGTCTGTGTTTCATGGAGACTAACACCCCCTCTGCGACATATTTACAGTTAAGTAAAAAGAAAGCTATTCCCTATGGAAGATATTAACGGTGAAATAATGCAAAGCGTCGCACTCATGTTTTGGGCTAGGTTTTCTGGGAACCACGAAGCGACATCCAGTTCAGTCTATAGCTACCTTCTCAGGCGTGGGCCACTTTGGCTCCAGTTCATCCTTGTAGAGGCTCTTCTTTAGCACCCAGCCCAGGCCAGGCATACTCTCCACTCTGTAGAGCAGGGCTGGGTCCTCTGCTGTGTGCTCATAACCCTGAATGGTAGCGGTAAAACATATCACACTATACATAAACACAAAGGTGAAAGTCAGCCGCGACAATCCACTAAACCGTTCTGGCAATATAACCGGTTGAGAACACAGTAGTAGTAAAGCGTATATGCCTATGCCAATAAATACACCCTGTAAATTAGAGGCCACACATGTTATTCAACATAGCTGCATGTCAGCTGTGTACAGTAGATGCCTAAAGGTTGAGACAGAGATGTGAACATACAGCACTGGATACATCACTTCAGCTACAAGCATACTGAGCCAAGGACCATCGCTGAAGTCATTAGACTTTCAGGGGGTTTTGTAAACAGAGGGGCACAGAACACCGTTTGGATTCAGGAAATATATACAGTAAATACACATAAAAGGACGTAGCCAACAAGAACCATAAACCGCACACTACAGCAGCAAAGGGAACATTTTCATGCGTGGAAACTTGGGGGGGGGGGGGGCACTGACCTGGTCATTCCAGGCAGAGATGCAGTACAAGCTGTCGTCTTCATTGAGCAGATGGACGGTCTGGCTTAGGAAACTGGACAGGAACAATAAACAACAAGTCACCACCGCAAACGCACCAGGATATCTTTGTTACATGCTGGAGATCAATAAAGTTAAATTCAATCCCAGGTCTATGACATCCTACCAAAAAATCTATTCCCTTCCTGCATGACAGTCGAACATCTCTACACGCTCTTCCTGGTCTTTATGCATAAACATCTTTGATTTAGTTGGCAAGCCCTTGGTCATTAGTGAACACAGAGCACGGCTGGAGAAACAGAACACGTTCAACGGTATATACATTGAAGGCTCAAGAGTTGGAGTACACCAAGAACACTGTCCCAGTGAGACATTGACAACAGGAAGCATGGAGATCTACTGCCCCCTGCTGGTCATTAATGATAATCTACTCAAATGTACAGAAAAAACTTGCTGACATTCAGCTTACTGACAATCTTCCATTGAAATTTTTTTCTGAGGTTGATACACTGTCATTTTTGAAAACCTTCAATACATATTTTACATTTCTATACATGCCTTAGTTAAAATCCTCCCCCAAAGAGGAAATAGACATCACCTGAAGAAATCTATGGATATATCCAAATCCTCTTCCAGGACAATGGCAAAGTTGGCATCCTGCAAATATCACAAAGCAACCACACCATAACAATTTCTCTAGATGAGGTGGACAGAAAATGTTGCCTAGATATGTATAGTGTGATGGAAATACTCACTGGGTGTAGGTTAAATGTTGCAGTGAGACTGGCCTTGTAGTGCTATGGAAAGAGTGTAGAAAGATTAGTATTCCTGTCTCATACATTTTAACACTGGAGTTCTGCCTCCTACAAGAACAACTGTAACACAGATTCAACTACAAGGAATCTTTGAGCTTGTTTACATAGCAAAAGAGAACAT
Source organism: Esox lucius (assembly GCF_011004845.1). Lineage (NCBI taxonomy): Eukaryota > Metazoa > Chordata > Actinopteri > Esociformes > Esocidae > Esox > Esox lucius. The sequence goes on along the minus strand of NC_047576.1, from coordinate 29,817,243 downwards.
TTAACATTAGATAAACGTATCTTGGTTTGCATAATCCTATTAAAGGTGTTTGAATTAATACTGGCATTTTCAAGACGTGCAAGAAAGTACAATAGTTACCATAAGTTAATCATAAATATTATGAATAATTTACAGGAAATAGCAGTCCCTTAATTTAATATCACTGGTGTTAACATTGATAAAAAAACACTAATTTGAACGACATAAAATTTTAAACAGATGAAAAATCACTAACAAGGGCACAATAACATTACCATTGGCCTCCAACTATGAACCATTAGTTGCTGTCACATTTTCTAGAGAAAAGTAAATGAATCACTGAAAGATCATTGGCAAGAAAGAAGCAAAAACTACAATGGGAGCATTAAAGTCACCCAGCTACGATGTAGGAAACATTTCATGTTTCTTGGCCAAAACTCAAATCAAAGTGTGTGGGGAAAATCAAACTCTGCGGTTGCAGAAATTACCACAGAATGAGAGGAATCCAGATAAAGAGTTATATTTTTTTTCACAAACAACTGCATAGTTTTTAGCAATCTACCAGTATAGACTGGTCACAGACTTCAGTCTAACAGGACAGCTGAATCTGAGAGGGAACAAAGCCTGTTTGAAGACAATAGCTTGCTTCATGACAGGATACAAGAATAGCTTGGTCATCAATAAGACTTTCCCTCTTCGCATTCCTGGTTCAAGATTATTTCATAATCTTAATCCACATTAACACAAGACTTGTTTGCCAAGAGCTCATACAATATAAACCCGTCCTTATAATATTGCTCTGAAATGGTCAGTCTCATAGACAAAATAAGTTGCATCTAATATGAAGTGGCTGTTTGGAATGCAGTAACAGACAACTTACCTGTGATACTCTGGCATTCTTGATGCTGATTGGAGTGTGTTGAACTCCCTTGAGTCCAAACAGCTCCACCACATCCATGGGCTCCTGCATGGACAGACACAGAGTCAAAGAAACACCACAACGTGACGATGGTTTAGGAGGAGATGAAGACGACAGAGGAACTCTGTACCTCGTAGTATCCATCGATGAAGACCGTGACCATCTGTGGATTGACCCCCTGGGCTGACAGCAGAGATCTCAGCATCCTAACGTGGAGAAGAAAGCGGCAGTCGTCATCATCCTGACAAGACAGTGGCTCATTGGCTTACATTACGGACCGACATCTGGCTTCAAATCCCAAAGGTCACCAAAGGTCAAATCATGAGTCAAGTCTTGGCCGAAGTCAGAGTTCAAGAGCTTTGGTCATGATCCAAGAGTTCAAATCTCCAAGAACTGCTGTTTCTCCAGTCAAAGAACACGTTTTTCTCAAGTCAGACAGTGTAATAGCAAGAGGAACTTTGTAAAATGAAAAGTGAATTGTTTGATGTCAATTTCTCTGTGACACCAAAAGTTCATATATATGCATATGATATTGGTTACAAGGGGTCCATTTATTTCACCAAACTGACTTGAGTTGCAAAACCTTGTCAGCTACTTTAAATTTGATCAAAATAAACTATTATGAAAAAAAAGTTTTGTTTAGAGGAATAAATACATAAATCAACCCTGGCCATGGTTATGATAAAACATGCTATTGCCATAACAAATGGAGAGACTAGTCTATTAAACTGCTGTTACAATATGCTTTATAAAAAGTCCCCCTGACAAAATAGAAAATTTAAAAAACCTAGAACTGATAGCATCATCCTTTCAATGGTATGGGCTAGAATCAAGACGTTTTTGATGAATTAAAGAGGGAGATTAGTCAGAATAACCCTAACTTACCGGGCAGTTGGAGGCAGTGTACAAAGTGGGGTGTTTAGAGAAATCAAAATAAAATCAAAGACCAGGAGAGGCCAACATAGGTAGATAGGACTTTTCCAAAATCAATTCCAAATCAAGACACAAACACAAGCAGATCACATGAACCAGACAAAGACTATTTAAAACCACTGAGAAAACATGTTTCTGGTCTGAATACTATTTGAACCTGTAATAAATGTTACCACCTGTCCTCACCAGTCTCACCTGTACAGATAGTTTGGTCTGTTCCCAGCGATGACAGCCACAGGAACATTGAAGACGTTGTTAGTCGGGAGCTAGAAAACAATTGAGTTTAATAGTCCACAGGACCTCAGGTTAAACAGGGAACAGGTTGCAATGTGTGTAATACCAGGTCTGAGCGGATTCCTTTTTAGAGAAATATTCCAAATGTTTACGTTGAACAAATGTTTCTACATGCATGTTGCTTTATAGGCAAAACATTGCTGCACCACACAGTATGTCCGTTCATTTACTGGCACAGCATTAGTTAAACATTAGCAGATGTATTTGACAAACAATGTGGCATTGTCCATTTGTTTATCTGAGTATGGAAATATGTAGCCATTAAAGAGCAAAACAAGAAACATTGAGATTAAAAATAATTTATAGTCAAAAATAATACACTCCTTTTGGGCAATATGGGCCGGCCACAGGTCTTACTGGGTCTGGGTTGAACTCAATGGGGGCTGGGTCCTTGCAGCTACAGATGCTGCCATAGCCCTCCACCTTACTGCAAAAGAGCTTCCTCCGCCTGTTCAGGTCAGTGTCGGCCCAGTGGCACTCAGCATCTGCAGGGGAGGAGAAACGGATCACATTACATGAAGATGGAGACCACATGGTGGGTGAAACGGTGGCACCTACAACCACTTCATAGCTGCATGTAAAGGCTGTTCGGTCATTGTTGATCATGGAGCCAAATGTCTGGTGGGAAGGAGGTGGCTACCTTCAGAAGCAGTGAGCTGCACCTCAGTCTTCAGGAGGACAGGGTCTCCCCAGGTGGACAGGGCTGGCGACTTGGAGTGTTTCTCACCATACACCTGACCTGAAAATAAAGAGTTGCAATTCTACAATACCTCAGCCTCAACACAGCCATGTTCCATAACACATATAAAGGCAGAAACTGTGTGGGCACCTCCTTTCTTCACCACAAGGGTCCACATGTCTCGCCAGCTGAGGTTAAGGCCTGCCTGGCTGCCCAACCCCTTCAGCAGGTTCTTAGCAGACTCTTTCAGGTGAAATGTCCCCTCATCCTACACAACACAACACATACTCTCTTTAGTCTAAATGATGATTAGCCAACACTGCTGACCAAGGATACAATTTATAGCTACCATGTGTTCATGCCCAAAATCTGAAAGAAATTGCCTCACAGAAATCACAATTTGTGTAAGGCAGAAAATGTAGAAACAAAATTGTAAGCAATGTTACATATTTAGGAGAACCATAAAACTTGGATTATGGATGTGATGGAAATTAACAGGTATTTTGGGGGGAATTATTTAAGAGGAAAATTCACCATTGTGGATGTGATGTTGCTCAAAAGTATGTTTCATCAATTAAAGATGTATTACCTAAGTGTTCTTAAAATATTTATGTGGTCATTTGAAAATTCAGTTTACCCATAAACAAGAAATTGGCAGAAATGTGCAAAATACAATATAAGGGGGAAAAAAACGGGCAAAGACACACTGGCCCTTTGATATTATCCACATATTGAGACGACATGTCAATATTCATACTTTCCATCCATTTTGACTGACCTTGAGGAGTTGAAATTACAAGAGGCTGACAGGAACATTTAACTACAATAACTTTACAGCTGCACAGACCAAAATGAGCCTAGTAGTGTCTGTTTTCCACAGATCAGTCTGGCATTTCTGGGAGGGAGGAGCAAAAGGGACTGACCTTGATTGTGAAGATGAGGACTCTGCCCCGTGTCACCATGTTGAGGAAGAGGATCATGGCCTCGTCTTCATGAGGAGAGTATGTGTCAAATATCCTTTTAGCCATCACATGGCCCTGTGCACACAATAAAACGTATGCTTCAGTCCTACAAAAACATTTTTGAGACTGACAGGTAAAACAATTACATGCAGAGTCAAATATGACTTCTTACAGTAGCCTGGTTCAGGACTATCACATGTATGCCTCTGCCTTGCTCTCGCATATCATCCTCCAACACCTGAGGACACAGACACACAAAACAGGACACTAATCAACAGTAATATCCCAGAGTCACCCTAAAGACTCAGCCAGACAGTACAGGTGCTGGCTCTTTTCCAGCACTGTTCCAGTTTAAATATGGTTGATGTGTAAATAGGTGGGCACAGCTCAGCAGTGTCGTGTGAAAATGCCACTCACAGTGGTGCCATCCACGGCCACGTACACTTTGGAGCGGCTGGAGTACACCTCGATGTCCAGGACCTTCCTACCGCCTGCTGGCTTTCGCGGGGTCTCCATGTTGGGCAGGGCCTCGTCTGGAAGGGGACAATTTCAGTCGACTTAGTCTGAGCGTAACGCTGCGCGGGAGTTTGAATTTCACGTCATGTTCTTTTTAGGCCGATGTTACCGGGGAACGGCATCTCACCATCCTCCTGGCCGGCCTCTTCCTCACTGGCAACTCTTCTTGTGTCTAAAATGAGTTTGATGTTCACAATGACTGTGACCAGCAGAAAAAGAACTGCTCCGGCCTGCACGAAAAAAAAGACAAGATGTTTCCTCTTAAGCATACAGGATGACAGGTAAAAGCAGAACCACCAGTAGCAAAAATATACTTCAAAATCACAATGTTGAAATAAAGGTGAGTGTAATGCATAAATGTTCTTCATGACTCCCACTAAACTATGCGTTTCCTGTTTTTAATGACTGATTTACCCGTTATCCATTCACCCATTACCATAATGTAATTTGGAAATATGCAATTCTGTTAGTGTGATTTTTAAAACATTTGAAAAATTATATTAAACCTGGCCTAAATCCTTCTGTGGAGCTATGTTAAAACAATATTATATTAAACCTGGCCTAAATCCTTCCGTGGAGCTATGTTAAAACAATATTATATTAAACCTGGCCAAAATCCTTCTGTGGAGCTATGTTAAAACAATATTATATTAAACCTGGCCTAAATCCTTCTGTGGAGCTATGTTAAAACAATATTATATTAAACCTGGCCTAAATCCTTCTGTGGAGCTATGTTAAAACAATATTATATTAAACCTGGCCTAAATCCTTCTGTGGAGCTATGTTAAAACAATATTATATTAAACCTGGCCTAAATCCTTCTGTGGAGCTATGTTAAAACAATATTATATTAAACCTGGCCTAAATCCTTCTGTGGAGCTATGTTAAAACAATATTATATTAAACCTGGCCTAAATCCTTCTGTGGAGCTATGTTAAAACAATATTATATTAAACCTGGCCTAAATCCTTCTGTGGAGCTATGTTAAAACAATATTATATTAAACCTGGCCTAAATCCTTCTGTGGAGCTATGTTAAAACAATATTATATTAAACCTGGCCTAAATCCTTCTGTGGAGCTATGTTAAAACAATATTATATTAAACCTGGCCTAAATCCTTCTGTGGAGCTATGTTAAAACAATATATTCTCAATGAAAAGTATATACAGCTGGCAGCTGTCAGACTGACAGCAGCTGAAGTGGCAAAACAAGCTGGGCTCACCTGGCACACTCTGCGGATGACTCGCTTGTTTGCCAGTTTGTACTTCCAGGTGAGGTATAGGCTCCGCTGTTGTCGAGGGATGAATGGTTTCGCTCGAGGATTCGGTTTCCATGTGTCCATCCCTGACTGTGGCACGGGACTGCAAATCCTCTCCTCCTCCTGCTGCCAAGCGTCTTTCCACAACAACGCATATGCCTACACAGCATCCAATGAAAATAAATAAGCGGTATATTTCTTTAGTTTCCATTGGGTGAGTGGACGCAAACAAAACAAGCATTCTGTACAGTTTCACTCTCTTGATTCTTGACATAAAAACAATGATGTACTGTTTTCAGAATGGTTTGTATCAAAAATTTTCTTGTACAGTACATTCTTGAAAGACTTTGTGTCCACTCCCACTTGGTGGGTACTACAAGGTTTGGCTTGGCCCAACGTTCTTCAACCCACTCCACATGTTACACCACGAGATGTTTAGTACAGCACAATTTCCATTCAAATGAAAATTCCAGAATGTAAGGAAATAATTGTAAAAAGCTTAGAGGGGTTGGATTGTGAACTGTTGGGATGCACAAATAAGGAAAGTCTAAACTGATAAAACACATTTTGTATCAGATTGTGTGTCAAATTACAAATGCCCCGATACTACTTTTCATTGTTAAAACCAATTCCTGAGTACTGAACTTTGAGTATCTTCCAATATAGAGTACCAATCCAATACTGCCATTTTTATATGTTGAAGGGCTATTGTAGTGTAATAAAAGATGTGTCTTGGAAGGTTTGTGAAGGTGCCATGTTGTCTGGAGTCTCAACTCAGTGGGACATCCTAATATCACACCAATGGGCCTATTTGCTGACATACACAGTGGGGGCCAAGGTAGCCCCATCCGCTCAAACAAACCAGGTGTGAGGATGGACAATTCAACAAAGTAGAGGTATGACTTCCGTTGCAGTGATGTTGGGCCTTTTAATGTGTGTCCCATACAGAAAAGTGTGTCCAGTAGGTTTCAATGCTGTACATGTATCATTTGTCACAGGTAAATGTTTACCAGATGAAGAATCCTGCAAGACCATGTGTCTTGCTTTGGATGGTGTTAATTGAATATGTAAATGCATGAATGCCAGTTTCTTTGTTTTCATTGTTTTGGCCAAGGTAAGGTGATCCTAATGGGGAGTTTGGAATCGGCCTGTCAGGTTGGGATAAATAGGGAACTTTGACTTAGTTCTGGGAGTCCCTTTAACAGAAGCTCCTAGCACACCTTTGTGCTATAGTGTGTTAAATACTTCCGGTATAATTAGTAGACCGTTACACTAGTTGGAAGGACGCTGAATCGTGTTGGTATGTAACTATGTTTGGTATTGTAACTTTATGATTTGATTGGAATAAATTGTGTTACTTTAGAATATAGATTACTACGGCATTCCTCGGTCATCTCCATACTCAAGCTCGTAGGGCAACTAGTAATTACACACACATAAGTAAGTCTATGCGACCAGACTTGGAGTCCCTGATTCCTGGAATTCTCAAAGCGGTTTGTTTAGGCCCAGGAACATTTGACCTTTCAGTCATCCCTGAGTCATTGGGCATAATAAACTTTCTGTTAGACCCGGGAACACAAGCCCTTTTATTGTATGGTTTGTGTTAAATGACCTACACCTTATGGGCGCTTATGAGAACTGATATAGGCACATACATACGTAAATCGAAGTGACCAGACTGTCTCTGAGTTCCTGTGTTGCTACACCGTGCCTTGTCTTCTGAGGAGAATTGAGAATAACGTAGGCTGTGAAACATATGATATTTTAAATGTTTGGCTTGTGATGAAAGATTAGCTACCTTTTCTAAGAACTTCCAGCATATTATCACATGGGTCATAGATTCTCATTTTCTGCAATAATTCTTTCTACCTGTCCACTCAGTAGCATTAGAAGGGGTTTACCATATTCCCCCATACTACACTATGATTTCCATAATTCTTCTTATGCAATGACAATTACTTATTAACAACTGTGTCAATATTAAATTATGATTTAAGGTGGAACATACACCATTTTAAAAACATTAAATCTTATGTTCAAATACACTCCATGGACACTCCATGGTTAAGACATTTGCGTGAATTCTACAGCAATTAAAATGGGAAAGTGCATATGTAGCGCATAAATAGTCACTAAAATTAAAACTACAGACGGGACAAATGGATACATTTTCCAACCGGTTTACACAAGCATTTTTGTATGGGTAAAATCATAAAATGTTATGTGAATTGGCAGGATTAGCTTGTTGTAGGCCAATCCCAACATGATGAAACTAACTTTAGGCAATAGCCTATCTGGCTAAACAATTAAATATAAACTGAAAGGAAAGGCTATAACAAGTTTCAGGTAGGGTTGCTATTTTGCTATGAATTTCAATGGATTTGGAAATTTGAAAAAGGACGGTTAAAGTGTTGTATTCACTAATAGCATGGAGTTAGCAAGCATAGTTGGCATTAGCTACCTAGTTAAGCTTTTCTATTGTCACTTCTTGAAACACTCCTTGCAAATTTGGCAATTTCAATATATGCTAATACAATCACAAGAGTAATATTTCTATGTTTTAATAACAAAAGAAAATCATAAAAATGAAGCTAAATTAATAATGAATGTATAAATTATTTAAAATAATTCCAAATTTCCCCTCAGTAATTGTACACTAGCGTCCAAAAGTTTGGGGTAACTTAGAAGTGTCCTTGTTTATAGCAAAATGTATAGAAAATATTGACAAGTCATTGACAAGTTTAGAAAAGTATTCATAATTTAAATAACTATCTGTCAAACTGCTTTCATCAAAGAATCCCCCATTTGCAGCAATTATATGAAGACCTTTAGCATTCAAGTTGTTCATTTGTGGAGGTACTGTGAAGATATTTCAACCCATGATTCTTAAAGCACCTCCCACAAGTTGGACTGTCTTGATGGGCACTTCTCACATACCATACGGTCAAGCTGCTCCCACAACAGCTCAATAGGGTTGAGATCTGGCGACTCTGCGGGCCACACCATTATAAAAAGAATAACAGCTGGCGGCTTTTTCCCTAAATAGTTCTTGCATAGTTTAGAGCTGTGCTTTGGGTTATTGTGACTGGTGTTTTGTCAGTACTACAGTGATCCCCTGCTGATTTTGCACGTTTGCCCACTGACAAAGAAATTATCACTCTATAATTTGAATGGTAGGTTTATTTGAACAGTGAGATAGAAAAACAAAACATAAAATCCAGAAAAACATCTAAAAAAATGTAATAAATTCATCTGCATTTTAATGAGTGATAAGTATTTGAGTGATGATCCCCTTCTCAATCAGAAAGATTTCTGGCTCACAGGTCTCTTTTATACAGGCAACGAGCTGAGATTAGGAGCACACTCTCAAAGGGAGTGCTCCTAATCTCAGCTCGTTACTTGTATAAAAAACACCTGTCCACAGAAGCAATCAGATTCCAAACTCTCCACCATGGCCAAGACCAAAGAGCTGTCCAAGGACCTCAGGGACAAGATTGTAGACATACACAAGGCTGGAATGGGCTACAAGACCATCGCCATGCAGCTTGAGAAGGTGACAAAAGTTGGTGCGATTATTCGCAAATGGAAGAAACACAAATTAACTGTTAATCTCCATTGGTCTGAGGCTCCATTCAAGATCTCACCTATTGTAGTTGCAATGATCATGAGAATGGTGAGGAATCAGCCCAGAACTACACAGGAGGATCTTGTCAATGATCTTAAGGCAGCTGGGACCATAGTCACCAAGAAAACAATTGGTAACACACTATGCCGTGTGGACTGAAATCCTGCAGCACCCGCAAGGTCCCCCTGCTCAAGAAAGCACATGTACAGGCCCGTCTGAAGTTTGCCAATGAACATCTGAATGATTCAGAGGAGAACTGGGTAAAAGTGTTGTGGTCAGATGAGACCAAAATGTAGCTCTTTGGCATCAACTCAACTCACTGTGTTTGGTGGAGGAGGAATACTGCCTATGAGCCCAAGAACACCATCCCCACCATCAAACATGGAGGTGGAAACATTATGCTTCGGGGGTGTTTTTCTGCTAAGGGGACAGGACAACTTCACATCAAAGGGACTATGGACGGGGCCATGTACCATCAAATCTTGGGTGAGAACCTCCTTCCCTCAGCCAAGGCATTGAAAATGGTGGCCTAGCCAGTCTTCAGACCTTAATCACATAGAAAATCTGTGGAGGGAGCTGAAGATTCGAGTTGCCAAACGTCAGCCTAGAAACCTTAATGACTTTGAGTGGATCTGCAAAGAAGAGTGAGGCATAATCCCTACTGAGATGTGTGCAAACCTGGTGGCCAACTACAAGAAACATCTGACCTCTGTGATTGCCAACAAGCATTTTCCCACCAAGTACTAATTCATGTTTTGCAGAGGGGTCAAAGAGTTATTTCACTCATTAAAATGCAAATCAATTTATAAAATGTTTGACGTGTTTCCGTTTTTTTTGTTTTTGTTATCTCACTGTTCAAATAAACCTACCATTCAAATTATAGACTGATCATTTCTTTGTCAGTGGGCAAAAGTACAAAATCAGTAGGGGATCAAATAATTGTTTCCCCTCACTGTATATAATGAAGCTGCCAGTTGAGGACCTGTGAGGTCTCTTTCTCTAACTAGACACTAATGTATTTGTCCTTTTGCTCAGTTGTGCACCGGGGCCTCCCACTCTTCCTTCTATTCTGGTTAGAGCCAGTTTGCGCTGTTCTGTGAAGGTAGTACTACATCGTTGTACGAGATCTTCAGTTTCTTGGCAATTTCTCACTTGGAATAGCCTTTATTTTTCAGAACAAAAATTGACTGACAAGCTTCAGAAGAAAGCCCTTTGTTTCTGGCCATTTTGAGCTTGTAATCGAATCCACAATTGCTGATGCTCCAGATACTCAATTAGTCTAAAGAAGGCCAGTTTTATGTCTTCTTTAACCAGCACAAAAGCTTTCAGCAGTGCTAAAATGATTGCAAAAGTGTTTTCTAATGGTCAATTATCCTTATAAAATGATAAACTTGGATTAGCAAAGACAACCTGCCATTGGAACACAGGACTGATGGTTGTTATTAATGGGCCTCTCTACACCAATGAAGATATTCCATAAAAACCTGCTGTTTCCAGCTACAACAGTCATTTACAATATTACCAATGTCTACACTATATTTCTGATCAATTATATTACTTCAATGGACAAATAAAATTGCTTTTATTTTGAAAATAAGGAAATCTCTTAATCACCCCAACGTTTTGAAAGGTAGTCTACATTATATAATGCCTGGATGAACGCAGCAAATAAACAAAAATAATCAATTAAACGTTAACAGTACAACTGTAGGAAAATAAAATTGCCTTGGACTAGGCTTATTCTGACTGGGAAACTATGAAAGAATGTATACTGTAAGTACCACAATCGATTGGAGTACATCAATCACATGTTTTTAGCTGTGACAAGACTTTTTACATAGATAAACATGTTATTTTCACAAAGTTTATCAAATCACTTTAGTGGTGGGAGACCAATGTAACCCAGGGACACTGTAATTGCGCTAGCTTGACCCTATTCTACCTGATTGAGTAATTTGTGTGCATAGAGAGACAGCCAGTGCCAGCTCTAGCCTTTTGGAGGCCCCTTAGCAAAATCTCACTTGATTCCCCCTCCCCCATATTGGTTGGGGGTTCCCTAGCAGAGGCCCCCTAACAGTCAGGGGCCCTAAGCGACCATTTATGTTGCTTCTGCCTGGAGCCGGCACTGGAGCCAGCCCAAGCAATAAATGACTTAGATAAATATTAGATATTTATTGGAATTCCTCATCCCCCAGTAATTTCCATGCAAAACTTAAGCTAGATCAAAACAGACATAAAAAACAATGCCATTAAATTTAAAGAACGCAAGTACAACTAACATTTCGCTCGCAAAAGGCCAGAGCTGGCCCAGAGTAAAACAAATGCCAAAACCAATATCCAATATAATACAGCGGAGTGGCATAACTATCGGGGGGCAGAAGATGCAGTTGCACCAGGGCCCACAGTGGGTGCTTAGCCTCTACCATAAAATTATTTAGTATTTCTATTTTACATCTTATGTTTCTATTGTGTTTTCACAATCAGGGGGCAGATGGTAGCGTAATATTTGACAGAATCCACTTCACATGGCTATATAGCTCCATAGGTTTTTGGTCCCAGGAGTGGGGCCCCGTGAGGACATCTTGCACCCTGGCATGGAGTCACCACGCTATGCCAGTGATACAGCCTCAGCAAAGTCAATGAAAAAAGCATCTTGATGGCTTGGTGTCAAATTATTTAAATTAATACAAAATCTGTTTGGAGAAAGAAATGGAGTTGAGCACTGAGACGAAGGGATGAAAGCGATGTTACACATAACCATATTTATTTTGTCCGAGTACTCGGCACACCTGCATTCATATTCAAGTAACCTCCAATGGCCAACAGCCGGTACCATTCACCTGTATTTGATTCAACATTGCATTTACCTTGTGCTTGAAATAAGAAGCGCAAGACTGCAGTTCACCAGTTAACTAAGCATATCAACAAGTGTTTTAATTCTGTGAAATAATTTCTTCCTCACATTGTTATTGACAAAAACACATGTAAAATGTTTAGCTACCTAACAGTTTTGGCAAATGGCTAACGTCCGTTTATAAGGTTTAGCAGCAGTCCAATTTGAGCCAGTCAAATGAACGACAACACTATCAAAGCATGTAAGTTAACATCTCAGGTTCTTCGTACTCATTATTAGCCAGCTACTCAGTAGCTATATATTGCAACTATGACATAATCAGCTCCTCTCGTCGTTTGGCGCCTGGCTATACACACATCATTCATAAAAAAACAAATTAAGTTAAATTAATATAACTAGTAATAATGCAACACTTACACCGCTCGCAATTTGCAGGATAATCGCTTGAGTAGATTTTCTGTAATTAGAAGACAACTGGCAGCTGCTTATTGTGATCCGTGTCTTGTGAGCAACATTAAAGAAACACTTCCGGGTCACGAAAATCTGGAAATTTTCAAAATAAAAGAGACCAACGAATTACTTAAAAACGGAGATAAATTGAGTTTATTAATTGTTTGAGAACATGTACCTCTCAAAACATTGACAACAATTCAAAAATGATCATATTTAAGAGTAATTTCGATAAAAAGTTGGTGTTAGTGGGTGTTAAAACACGTTCCAAGGGTAAAATTCAGACAATGCCAATGACAGAATATGGAATACATATTGCCTCATAACTAATAAACTACTGAATATTCCACAGAGAAAGCAGTGTAGGAAATATCCAGGAGAATGTGTAGAGTAAGACAAACCTGTCTAATCATGGGGAACAGTGTGCTACATCTAGCAACACAACATTTCCACACCCTCTTTTTCCACAATGCAACTCAATGGATATGAAATACATATTGGCCTATAAAAAAATTACTATTCTATACGCCGCAGTGAATGTATTGTAGGAAATGTTCAGGAGACTCTATAGAATGATTATATGCAAAGAAATCAAGGGGCACTCTGTATTTGCAATTGTTGTTGGTGTTTTCCTCCGCCCACCCCATTGGCCATAATGTAACTCAATGCATATGAAATATATATTGGCATATAAAAAAAAACCTGTTCTATACGCCGCAGTGAATGTATTGTAGGAAATGTCAAGGAAGGTGGATAGAGTAATTATATGCAAAGTCCGCTCCGCCCACCCCAACTTATTTATAGGCCAATATGTATTTCATATCCATTGAGTTGCATTGTGGCCAATGGGGTGGGCGGAGTAAAACACCAGCAACAATTGCAAATACAGAGTGCCCCTTGATTTCTTTGTATATAATCATTCTATAGAGTCTCCTGAACATTTCCTACAGTACATTCACTGCGGTGTATAGAACAGTTTTTTTTTTTATAGGCCAATATATATTTCATATGCATTGAGTTACATTATGGCCAATGGGGTGGGCGGAGTAAAACACCAGCAACAATTGCAAATACAGAGTGCCCCTTGATTTCTTTGCATATAATTATTCTACCCACTCTCCTGAACATTTCCTAGAGTACATTTTTACAATATACACTAAGCAAAGTGTCAAAATCGATACATTTAATATTATTAAAATCGCGTTTTACCGCGGACTTCTATTTTGAAGGCAGAATCCGAAAACCGGAAGTCTTATTGTTGCTACGGAATCTCTAATGTTGCCAGCATGACGCTAATCTTATTGTGAGGGAGCAGACATCTTGACTGCTGCTAGTGACCATTCCACATAGCATTTCCCAAACAGCTCCCCACACTGGTGAGAATGTGGTTCTGCAATTAATAAAATCCCAGGCAATTATTTGCACACACGGACTCCTTCAAGAAGCTGGTTGAGAGAATGCAATGTGTGCAAAGCTGTCATCAAGAAAATGGGTAGCCACTTAAAAAAATCTACAATAGGATTTTTTTTGGTTTACCACATACATATGTGTTATTTCATAGATTTGATGATCACTACTATCCTACAATGAGGAAAATACTAAAACTAAAGAAATACCCATGACATAGTAACTGTGTCCCAACCTAACATAAGACACAGAATCATACCAAAAAACGAGTTAGGATAGACAATGTTTCACACTTATACAATATGCTCCATCAATTTGTTGAGACTTTGTTAAAGGTGAGAATAGATTAACAATTCTATAATAGTAAGATGGGTGCTCATTAAGTAGTTTTCTTATTTCACACATAAATAGGATCTATTTTACGCATTTCTTTATTCGAAAAACTATCGTCCAATAGACTAGCCATTTTTCAGACCGTTTTTTCTATATAGGACCAGTAGCAAATCATGTAAAACGACTTGATCTAGATTTGTTTCTAGGCTCAGGGATAGCGATCTTTTCTTTCACTGATGCTTCAATTAGGAGGCTGCTCTGACTGCTGCTGCCTGCAGCCCAATATGCAACATGCCACCCATATATATTAATAATCCAATATGATAGAAATTATGAGGAAATAAATCTCTCTCTATGTTTGTCTGATTTTAGAAAGTGGAACATTTTAGATTGTGTAAACATAACATTTGTTTGTCAATTGGAAGTAGAAGCTCCCCTTTAAAAGTGACTACAATTTTACTTCTCAGTCCAACAGAAAATATATATGATCCTGTGGAGTGCCCCAGACCCAGTAAACGAGGGGACTTAAAAAAATGATTTTCACCTGCTCCAGCAGCTTGACAAAGCAAAAGGTAGCAATTTGTCACGAATGAATCACACCGGTAGAGCGAATATAGCTGACAATAATTTGATAAAACCTGTTGAGGCCACAAGAGGCTGCAGAATAGGAAACTTGTGAACTAGCTTATAATGGAATGTTTACAGTGTACATGGTGATGGAAAAAGACAAATTAAATTATTCGCGACAGATAACGGATCCATCCAAAAATGGTGCCAGAACAAACCAAGCCTATCAGAAAGGTGCCTGATCAGGCTCAAATTAACAACTGGATGTGTGCATTTAAAAACACATGTCAAGACAAAAACCCAAAGGAGGGAAAAGTAGTTATAGTCAGTCGCTTGCAGATACACAACCGTTCATAAGTTTGGGTCACTTATTTTATTGTTTTGTCCATTAAAATAACAAATTGATCAGAAAAACACTGTCGACATTGTTAATGTTGTAAATGACTATTGTAGCTGGAAACGCAGATTTCTTTAATGGATTATCACCAACCATCACTACACCGATCAGCCATTACATTATGACCACTGACTGGTGAAGTGAATAACACTGATAATCTCATGATCATGGCACTGTCAGTGGGTGGGTTATATTCGGCAGCAAGTGAAAATTCGGTCCTCAAAGTTGATGTGTTAGAAGCAGAAAAAATTGGCAAGCGTAAGGATCTGAGTGACTTTGACAAGGGCAAAATTAAGATGGCTAGACGACTGGGTCAGAGCATCTCCAAAACTGCAGACCTTGTGGGGTGTTCATGGTCTGCAGTGGTCAGTACCTATTAAAAGTGATCCAAGGAAGGGAAAGCGGTGATCCAGCGACAGGGTCATGGACGGCCAAGGCTCACTGATGCACGTGGGGAGCAAAGGCTGGCCTGCGTGGTCTGATCCAACAGACGAGCTACTGTAACTCAAATTGCTGAAAAAGTTAATGCTGGTACTGATAGAAGGGTGTCAGAACACACAATGCATTGCAGTTTGTTGCATATGGGGCTGCGTAGCCGCAGACCAGTCAGGGTAACCATGCTGACCCCTGTCACTGCCAAAAGAGCCGACAATTGGCATGCACCATCAGAACTGGACCATGGAGCAATGAAAGGTAGCCTGGTCTGATGAATTTCCTTTTACATCACGAGGATGGCCAGGTGCGTGTGGGTTGCTTACGTGGAGAAGACATGGCACCAGGATGCACTATGGAAAGGAGACAAGCCGGTGGAGGCAGTGTGATGCTTTGGGCAATGTTCTGCTGGGAAACCTTGGGCCCAGCTATTCATGTGGATGTTACTTTGACCCATACCACCTACCTAAAGCATTGTTGCAGACCATGTGCAACCTTTCATGGCAACAGTATTCCCTGATGGCATTGGCTTCTTTCAGCAGGATAATGAGCCCTACCACAAAGCAAAAATGGTTCAGGAATTGTTTGAGGAACACAACAACAAACTCAAGGTGTTGGCTTGGCCTCCAAATTCCCCAGATCTCAATCCAATCTAATATTAGTGGGATGTGCTGGACAAACATGTCTGATCCATGGAGGCCCCACCTCGCAACTCACTGGACTTGAAGAATCTGCTGCTAACTTCTTGGTGCCCGATACCACAGCACACCTTCAGAGGTCTAGTGGAGTCGATGCCTCGACGGATCAAGGCTGTTTTGGTAGCAAAAGGGGGACCTACACAATATTAGGCAGGTGGTCATAATGTTATGGCTGATCGGTGTATGTTTTAATGGCATGTTGTGCTTGCTATTCCAAGTTCATTATTATAAGAGGCTAATTGATCATTAGAAAACTCTTTTGCATTTATGTTAGCACAGCTGAAAACTTGTTCTGATTAAAGAAGCAATACAACTGGCCTTCTTAAACTAGTTGAGTATCTGGAGCATCAGCAATACTGGGTTTGATTACAGGCTCAAAATGTCCAGAAACAGAACTTTCTTCTGAAACTCGTCAGTCTATTCTTGTTCTGAGAAATTAAAGCTATTCCATGCGAGAAATTGCCAAGAAATGGAAGATCTCGTACAACGCTGTGTACCACTCCCTTCACAGAACAGCACGAATTGGCTCTAACCAGAATAGAAAGAGGATTGGAAGCACAACTGCGCAAAAAGACAAATACACTGGAATGTCTAGTTTGTGAAAAACATACACTTCACACTTCGCAGCTTCATTAAATAGTACCTGCAAATCACCAGTCTCAACGCCAACAGCGGAGGACACTCCAGGATGCTGGCCTTCTAGGCAGAGTTGCAAAGAAAAAGCCAAATCTCAGACTGGCCAATAAAAAAAAATGATTAAGATGGGCAAAAGAACACAGGCGCTGGACAGAGGAAGATAGGAAAAAACTGTTCTGGAATTAATCTAAGTTTGGGGAGTTTGGATCACAAAGAAGAACATTTGCAGACCAAATTAAAATATGCTGGAGGAGTACTTGACTCCGTCTGTCAAATATAGTGGAGGCACCACGTGATGGTCTGGGGGTTCTTTGGTGGTGGTAAAAGTGAGTGTTTTGTACAGAGTAAAAGGGATCCTGAAGAAGGAAGGATATCACACCATTTTGCAACACCATGCCATACCCTATGGACAGCACTTGATTGTAGCCAATTTCCTCCTAGCGTACAATAGGACAATGACCCAAAGCACAGCTCCAAACTATGCAAGAACTATATAGGGAAGAAGCAGTCTACTGGTATTCTGTAGATAATGGAGTGGCCAGCAGTCACCGGATCCCAACTTTATTGAGCTGTTGTGGGAACAGCTTGACTGTATAAAGTGCCAATAAAGACAATATTTTCAGATAACCTCAACAAATTGAAAACTAGACTGCCAGAGGTCTTCAAGGCTGTTTTTGTTTGACAGACCCAACTATTATTTGAATTAAAAATAATTTCGAAATGAGCCCAAACCTTTGTAGGGTAGTGTAAACCTTTAAAACCTTTCCGTTTCTGTTTCCTGGAATGGAAAACAGAGTCCAAGGGCTACGTGGAGGCAATTATAGTTTTTATGGCAATCAACCCCAGGACGTCAAGATAAGACCAAGGGCATGGATATAAAGCCAGGGTGTATACTGACACTCATTTGTCAAAGGCCATTAAAAGAAAGGAACACTTGAGTGCAACGATGAAGTAAGTACTCATAATCTACCATATTCACATTTATTTATTCCATTTACATTTATAAAAACGTTTCATATTCCAATCCTTGTCTTTAACAGCTCTGCACAGACAAACCCGATGAACAGACTGGAGGAGCTGGAATGTCACTTCACTTGGAAGCTGGATGCCAGCCGGTACAAGCTGCTATGTATCAGAGATCACCTGAAGGACATGGGGAGCGACATGAGCTATCCATGGCAGGGACAGAAGTATAACCTGTTGGCTTATATACACTACACATTGGGCTCCAAAGATAATGCCCTGCAGTGCCTCAACAAGGCAGAGAAAGCCTTTCACCAAAGCAGTCCTTGCGAAACAACAGGGCCTTGGATGCTAGCCACCTATGGCAACTTAGCCTGGGTGTACTATCACCTGGACAACCAGGAAGAGAGCCAGGGGTACATAAAGAAGATTGAGGAACTGCAACGGGACTACCCCTCACCGTTCCAGGGGGAACAGCATCCTGAGGTATTTGCTGAAAAAGCCTGGACCCTGATTAAGTTTGACCAGGACAAAAAAAAGAAAGCGATTGAGTATTTCCAAATAGCGATTAGGATGAAACCCGACCAAAGGGAGTGGCACTCAAGCTATGCTTTGGCCCTAGAATCAGTGAAAACATTTCCACCGAACCCTGAGGTTTTAGATAAATTGAGACTGGCCAAGGAGCACGATCCAGACAACTTGTATGTAGCAAGTGTCTACCTGTTACAACTAGGTAAGGTCGCCCAGAATGAAGCATGTCAGCTGGCACAGCAAATTCTAAAAAAGCCCGTCAGCTGTTATAATGGTCTTAAACCCTTAATATCGTTTTACAGTGCACATTTATCACGCAATGAAGCTATTGATCTTGCAGACAAGGCTCTGAAAAGGCATCCAAATGAGCGCTTCCTGAAAAAGTGTCTAGCAGAGTCCTACAAGTGGAAGATTTGCTCAAGTGAGGACAATCCGAGGAGGGAGAGCATGATCCACAGAGCCATTGGTCTCTACACCGAAGTGATCTCACACTACCCAGTGACATCAATAAAAATGAAGCTGGGCCTTGCAAGCATCTATGCAGGATCAGAAATGGACAGGAGGGAACTTGCTGATCAGATCTATAAAGATCTATTACTCTCCAGTGTCCAGGAGCCAACCCTGTTACAGATGCTGTATCACCGATACGCTACATATCTGAATTATAGCCATAAAGATTACAACAGATCAATTGATTATCACATGAAGGCAGCAGAAATATCACATCCTAACTATTATGGTAAAAAGAGTTTAAACATTTTGAGTAAAATCGCACAACGAGGAAGAAATCGAAGATGTGCAGAAATTCATGAATTTCTCAAAAACTTAGAGGTTGATGAGCAATGAGTGAAATGAACTAATCAAAAAGGTAAACAAAATTGATGGTATACAATTATGTCTAGGTTTTATGCTTTTGGGGCTCTTTAAGACGTGGTTGCAGAAAACTGTAAACTCCTTTGAAAGGGCAATGGAAATTAAATGTAAGTAATTCCCCCCACCACATCAGCAAAACATAATTTCGAATGGGGCTGGGGATGAGTTCTTTATTTGTAAGAAGCTTTCTGGAAAACCCACAGTAATGAATCATTTCAATCGGCATATGCATTAAAATACAACCATTTCCTCACTTGTTCTATGGATGAGACATCATATGACTCGTTGTTACAACAGCTCTCAATCCAGCAAATAAAACCATACAACAAGGACACTGTAGAGTCATATATTCAAACCACTGAAATATTCTATACACTATTAAATTGGGTTGGTGACAGTTCCATATGAACTGCACATTTCAGAAATGTATTCTTTCTGCAACATCATCTGAAAACACCTAAAAAATTGCAATCGGATTCCAACTTGAAATACAAAATATAAGGGAGTCCATACACATGTACAAATGTGGGCACATTAACTTTTAAGATAAAAAAAAAAAAAAAAAGAAGAGGGAAATATAAGAGGGAACAAAATACAAAACGGGTCATTCGTTTCCTCTTCGGCTCTTCTTGTGGCTCTTTTTTGAACTCCTTGAATAGAAGATAAACAACAGTAAGTGCTATTCTCACTTTGTATCATCAACTGATATTCACAAAGAGCTCAACTACACTAAGAACATAGGAAGCTGTTTTTAAAATGAATATACTTGTATAGTAGTGAGGATCATATTCTCCCTTCGCTCACCTTTCTGGGGATTTGGAGTGGCTACGATGTCTGTGGCTTCTGTGATGCCCTGTGACATAAGAGAGAGACAGCTCTAGGTCAGACTGGAACAGAGGGAACTATTTTTACAGTCACCTCAGTAAAAACATTCCTGACATCATCGGTCACCATCAGAAAAATAAACAGTGGCAACTTTTCATTGTGCCTTGGCGGCTGACGTCGTTACGATACCTGGGGACTTTGAGCGGTGACGTCTTTCTCGGGAGCGGCTACGGTGGCGACGGGGGCTCTTGCTGCGGTGACGTTCTCGCCTGGGGGAGGGGCTGTGTATGCACAGTTGACACAGCAGAAACCATACAGGTTACATTTAAGGCCTAAATCAGATTCTTACATGTAATACCTTCAAAGTTAGGAGTACAGTGCTTTAGAATACAGTGAAAATGATTTACCTCCGCCTCTTGGGTGATCTGCTCCTCCTGGGCAAAATTAAGTATACATTTAGCATTGTAAAGACTTAAAAAAAAATTATACTAAGAAACGTACAAACGATATAGATAGTTTATAGAGATAATATAGATGGCTTGCTGTTTACCGTCTGGGTGAGCGGCTGCGTCGGTAACGTGGAGAGGGTGAGCGGCGAGGCCTGTCGTTGTCCCGGTAACTCCGTCTGTGTGGTTCTGGGGTCTGAACTCGTTCTGGCTATAGACGGAGACAGGTGCGCACAGGGTTAATAATAAAAATAAAAGAAATGAACACTAACACACTACCCCAGGATTACAGTGAACCTATGCAGGCTTTAGGTAGGGTCAATTGAAGATGACTACCT
Organism: Esox lucius; assembly: GCF_011004845.1. NCBI lineage: Eukaryota > Metazoa > Chordata > Actinopteri > Esociformes > Esocidae > Esox > Esox lucius. Next base: position 29,796,327 of record NC_047576.1, on the reverse strand, counting down.
TATCCTCCTCTTCATCTTCCTCTTCGCTGGTCTCCACCTCATCCAGGTCCTCTTCCAGGGCACTGATTCGTGTGTCTAACAACTCTGCTTCCTCAAGGACCTGCCTTTTCTGTAATCGACACAGGTGAACAGTCTAGGCCAGCTGGACATGGGATGTGGTGAGAACATTCGGTGCCTATAGGAGTCAACGTCCCCTTGAACTTCAAGTCAGTGCCTCAGAGCTTCATGCATTTACATCAGGACACCCCCCACCCCCTTAATACACAATTTTAAGTGGGATTTTTATTTGTGAAACAACCATTACTATTACTTAAAATACAACGGTCTCCACCCCCTTTGTAATAGCAATCCAGAATTAGCTCAGCTGTTACCGATCACACCTGAAATCACCAAGTTAATTGGTGTGTTAAATTGTGCTGATTCACATGGTTTCTGGATAATTTTAAGAGTTTCTGTAAGTTCCCTCGGTTGGGAAGTCAATTGCAAAGCAAACGCTCAACAGTGGTGCATTATAAAGAAAGTTAGGGACAAAGTTGTGGAATGACAGATCAGTGGATGGGTAAGAAAATACACCAAAGGCCTTGAATAATAACCATTGGAGGTCGGTTCAATGTGATTACTAGGAAGTGGAAAGTGTATGGCAAAACCAAGTCCCTGCCTACATCAGGCCGTCCCTCCAAACTGGATGACTGGGCAAGGAGGAGACTGATAAGAAAGGCTACCAAAAAGGCCAAAGGCAACCGTCAGTCTGAAACTCGTCAGTCTATTCTTGTTCTGAGAAATTAAAGCTATTCCATGCGAGAAATTGCCAAGAAATGGAAGATCTCGTATAACGCTGTGTACCACTCCCTTCACAGTATAGCACGAATTGGCTCTAACCAGAATAGAAAGAGGATTGGAAGCACAACTGCGCAAGAAGATAAATACACTGGAATGTCTAGTTTGTGAAAAACATACACTTCACAGGTCCTCAGCTGGCAGCTTCATTAAATAGTACCTGCAAAACACCAGTCTCAACGCCAACAGTGGAGGACACTCCAGGATGCTGGCCTTCTAGGCAGAGTTGCAAAGAAAAAGCCAAATCTCAGACTGGCCAATAAAAAAAAATTATTAAGATGGGCAAAAGAACACAGGCGCTGGACAGAGGAAGATAGGAAAAAACTGTTCTGGAATGAATCTAAGTTTGGGGAGTTTGGATCACAAAGAAGAACATTTGCAGACCAAATTAAAATATGCCGGAGGAGTACTTGACTCCGTCTGTCAAATATAGTGGAGGCACCACGTGATGGTCTGGGGGTTCTTTGGTGGTGGTAAAAGTGAGTGTTTTGTACAGAGTAAAAGGGATCCTGAAGAAGGAAGGATATCACACCATTTTGCAACACCATGCCATACCCTATGGACAGCACTTGATTGTAGCCAATTTCCTCCTAGCGTACAATAGGACAATGACCCAAAGCACAGCTCCAAACTATGCAAGAACTATATAGGGAAGAAGCAGTCTACTGGTATTCTGTAGATAATGGAGTGGCCAGCAGTCACCGGATCCCAACCTTATTGAGCTGTTGTGGGAACAGCTTGACCGTATAAAGTGCCAATAAAGACAATATTTTCAGATAACCTCAACAAATTGAAAACTAGAATGCCAGAGGTCTTCAAGGCTGTTTTTGTTTGACAGACCCAACTATTATTTGAATTAAAAATAATTTCGAAATGAGCCCAAACCTTTGTAGGGTAGTGTAAACCTTTAAAACCTTTCCGTTTCTGTTTCCTGGAATGGAAAACAGAGTCCAAGGGCTACGTGGAGGCAATTATAGTTTTTATGGCAATCAACCCCAGGACATCAAGATAAGACCAAGGGCATGGATATAAAGCCAGGGTGTATACTGACACTCATTTGTCAAAGGCCATTAAAAGAAAGGAACACTTGAGTGCAACGATGAAGTAAGTACTCATAATCTACCATATTCACATTTATTTATTCCATTTACATTTATAAAAACGTTTCATATTCCAATCCTTGTCTTTAACAGCTCTGCACAGACAAACCCGATGAACAGACTGGAGGAGCTGGAATGTCACTTCACTTGGAAGCTGGATGCCAGCCGGTACAAGCTGCTATGTATCAGAGATCACCTGAAGGACATGGGGAGCGACATGAGCTATCCATGGCAGGGACAGAAGTATAACCTGTTGGCTTATATACACTACACATTGGGCTCCAAAGATAATGCCCTGCAGTGCCTCAACAAGGCAGAGAAAGCCTTTCACCAAAGCAGTCCTTGCGAAACAACAGGGCCTTGGATGCTAGCCACCTATGGCAACTTAGCCTGGGTGTACTATCACCTGGACAACCAGGAAGAGAGCCAGGGGTACATAAAGAAGATTGAGGAACTGCAACGGGACTACCCCTCACCGTTCCAGGGGGAACAGCATCCTGAGGTATTTGCTGAAAAAGCCTGGACCCTGATTAAGTTTGACCAGGACAAAAAAAAGAAAGCGATTGAGTATTTCCAAATAGCGATTAGGATGAAACCCGACCAAAGGGAGTGGCACTCAAGCTATGCTTTGGCCCTAGAATCAGTGAAAACATTTCCACCGAACCCTGAGGTTTTAGATAAATTGAGACTGGCCAAGGAGCACGATCCAGACAACTTGTATGTAGCAAGTGTCTACCTGTTACAACTAGGTAAGGTCGCCCAGAATGAAGCATGTCAGCTGGCACAGCAAATTCTAAAAAAGCCCGTCAGCTGTTATAATGGTCTTAAACCCTTAATATCGTTTTACAGTGCACATTTATCACGCAATGAAGCTATTGATCTTGCAGACAAGGCTCTGAAAAGGCATCCAAATGAGCGCTTCCTGAAAAAGTGTCTAGCAGAGTCCTACAAGTGGAAGATTTGCTCAAGTGAGGACAATCCGAGGAGGGAGAGCATGATCCACAGAGCCATTGGTCTCTACACCGAAGTGATCTCACACTACCCAGTGACATCAATAAAAATGAAGCTGGGCCTTGCATGCATCTATGCAGAATCAGAAATGGACAGGAGGGAACTTGCTGATCAGATCTATAAAGATCTATTACTCTCCAGTGTCCAGGAGCCAACCCTGTTACAAATGCTGTATCACCGATACGCTACATATCTGAATTATAGCCATAAAGATGACAACAGATCAATTGATTATCACATGAAGGCAGCAGAAATATCACATCCTAACTATTATGGTAAAAAGAGTTTAAACATTTTGAGTAAAATCGCACAACGAGGAAGAAATCGAAGATGTGCAGAAATTCATGAATTTCTCAAAAACTTAGAGGTTGATGAGCAATGAGTGAAATGAACTAATCAAAAAGGTAAACAAAATTGATGGTATACAATTATGTCTAGGTTTTATGCTTTTGGGGCTCTTTAAGACGTGGTTGCAGAAAACTGTAAACTCCTTTGAAAGGGCAATGGAAATTAAATGTAAGTAATTCCCCCCACCACATCAGCAAAACATAATTTCGAATGGGGCTGGGGATGAGTTCTTTATTTGTAAGAAGCTTTCTGGAAAACCCACAGTAATGAATCATTTCAATCGGCATATGCATTAAAATACAACCATTTCCTCACTTGTTCTATGGATGAGACATCATATGACTCGTTGTTACAACAGCTCTCAATCCAGCAAATAAAACCATACAACAAGGACACTGTAGAGTCATATATTCAAACCACTGAAATATTCTATACACTATTAAATTGGGTTGGTGACAGTTCCAAATGAACTGCACATTTCAGAAATGTATTCTTTCTGCAACATCATCTGAAAACACCTAAAAAATTGCAATCGGATTCCAACTTGAAATACAAAATATAAGGGAGTCCATACACATGTACAAATGTGGGCACATTAACTTTTAAGATAAAAAAAAAAAGAAAAAGAAGAGGGAAATATAAGAGGGAACAAAATACAAAACGGGTCATTCGTTTCCTCTTCGGCTCTTCTTGTGGCTCTTTTTTGAACTCCTTGAATAGAAGATAAACAACAGTAAGTGCTATTCTCACTTTGTATCATCAACTGATATTCACAAAGAGCTCAACTACACTAAGAACATAGGAAGCTGTTTTTAAAATGAATATACTTGTATAGTAGTGAGGATCATATTCTCCCTTCGCTCACCTTTCTGGGGATTTGGAGTGGCTACGATGTCTGTGGCTTCTGTGATGCCCTGTGACATAAGAGAGAGACAGCTCTAGGTCAGACTGGAACAGAGGGAACTATTTTTACAGTCACCTCAGTAAAAACATTCCTGACATCATCGGTCACCATCAGAAAAATAAACAGTGGCAACTTTTCATTGTGCCTTGGCGGCTGACGTCGTTACGATACCTGGGGACTTTGAGCGGTGACGTCTTTCTCGGGAGCGGCTACGGTGGCGACGGGGGCTCTTGCTGCGGTGACGTTCTCGCCTGGGGGAGGGGCTGTGTATGCACAGTTGACACAGCAGAAACCATACAGGTTACATTTAAGGCCTAAATCAGATTCTTACATGTAATACCTTCAAAGTTAGGAGTACAGTGCTTTAGAATACAGTGAAAATGATTTACCTCCGCCTCTTGGGTGATCTGCTCCTCCTGGGCAAAATTAAGTATACATTTAGCATTGTAAAGACTTAAAAAAAAATTATACTAAGAAACGTACAAACGATATAGATAGTTTATAGAGATAATATAGATGGCTTGCTGTTTACCGTCTGGGTGAGCGGCTGCGTCGGTAACGTGGAGAGGGTGAGCGGCGAGGCCTGTCGTTGTCCCGGTAACTCCGTCTGTGTGGTTCTGGGGTCTGAACTCGTTCTGGCTATAGACGGAGACAGATGCGCACAGGGTTAATAATAAAAATAAAAGAAATGAACACTAACACACTACCCCAGGATTACAGTGAACCTATGCAGGCTTTAGGTAGGGTCAATTGAAGATGACTACCTTATCCTCCTCTTCATCTTCCTCTTCGCTGGTCTCCACCTCATCCAGGTCCTCTTCCAGGGCACTGATTCGTGTGTCTAACAACTCTGCTTCCTCAAGGACCTGCCTTTTCTGTAATCGACACAGGTGAACAGTCTAGGCCAGCTGGACATGGGATGTGGTGAGAACATTCGGTGCCTATAGGAGTCAACATCCCCTTGAACTTCAAGTCAGTGCCTCAGAGCTTCATGCATTTACATCAGGACACCCCCCACCCCCTTAATACACACTTTTAAGTGGGATTTTTATTTGTGAAACAACCATTACTATTACTTAAAATACAACGGTCTCCACCCCCTTTGTAATAGCAATCCAGAATTAGCTCAGCTGTTACCGATCACACCTGAAATCACCAAGTTAATTGGTGTGTTAAATTGTGCTGATTCACATGGTTTCTGGATAATTTTAAGAGTTTCTGTAAGTTCCCTCGGTTGGGAAGTCAATTGCAAAGCAAACGCTCAACAGTGGTGCATTATAAAGAAAGTTAGGGACAAAGTTGTGGAATGACAGATCAGTGGATGGGTAAGAAAATACACCAAAGGCCTTGAATAATAACCATTGGAGGTCGGTTCAATGTGATTACTAGGAAGTGGAAAGTGTATGGCAAAATCAAGTCCCTGCCTACATCAGGCCGTCAGTCCAAACTGGATGACTGGGCAAGGAGGAGACTGATAAGAAAGGCTACCAAAAAGGCCAAAGGAAACCGTCAGTCTGAAACTCGTCAGTCTATTCTTGTTCTGAGAAATTAAAGCTATTCCATGCGAGAAATTGCCAAGAAATGGAAGATCTCGTACAACGCTGTGTACCACTCCCTTCAAAGTACAGCACGAATTGGCTCTAACCAGAATAGAAAGAGGATTGGAAGCACAACTGCGCAAGAAGATAAATACACTGGAATGTCTAGTTTGTGAAAAACATACACTTCACAGGTCCTCAGCTGGCAGCTTCATTAAATAGTACCTGCAAAACATCAATCTCAACGCCAACAGTGGAGGACACTCCAGGATGCTGGCCTTCTAGGCAGAGTTGCAAAGAAAAAGCCAAATCTCAGACTGGCCAATAAAAAAAAATGATTAAGATGGGCAAAAGAACACAGGCGCTGGACAGAGGAAGATAGGAAAAAACTGTTCTGGAATGAATCTAAGTTTGGGGAGTTTGGATCACAAAGAAGAACATTTGCAGACCAAATTAAAATATGCTGGAGGAGTACTTGACTCCGTCTGTCAAATATAGTGGAGGCACCACATGATGGTCTGGGGGTTCTTTGGTGGTGGTAAAAGTGAGTGTTTTGTACAGAGTAAAAGGGATCCTGAAGAAGGAAGGATATCACACCATTTTGCAACACCATGCCATACCCTATGGACAGCACTTGATTGTAGCCAATTTCCTCCTAGCGTACAATAGGACAATGACCCAAAGCACAGCTCCAAACTATGCAAGAACTATATAGGGAAGAAGCAGTCTACTGGTATTCTGTAGATAATGGAGTGGCCAGCAGTCACCGGATCCCAACCTTATTGAGCTGTTGTGGGAACAGCTTGACCGTATAAAGTGCCAATAAAGACAATATTTTCAGATAACCTCAACAAATTGAAAACTAGAATGCCAGAGGTCTTCAAGGCTGTTTTTGTTTGACAGACCCAACTATTATTTGAATTAAAAATAATTTCGAAATGAGCCCAAACCTTTGTAGGGTAGTGTAAACCTTTAAAACCTTTCCGTTTCTGTTTCCTGGAATGGAAAACAGAGTCCAAGGGCTACGTGGAGGCAATTATAGTTTTTATGGCAATCAACCCCAGGACATCAAGATAAGACCAAGGGCATGGATATAAAGCCAGGGTGTATACTGACACTCATTTGTCAAAGGCCATTAAAAGAAAGGAACACTTGAGTGCAACGATGAAGTAAGTACTCATAATCTACCATATTCACATTTATTTATTCCATTTACATTTATAAAAACGTTTCATATTCCAATCCTTGTCTTTAACAGCTCTGCACAGACAAACCCGATGAACAGACTGGAGGAGCTGGAATGTCACTTCACTTGGAAGCTGGATGCCAGCCGGTACAAGCTGCTATGTATCAGAGATCACCTGGAGGACATGGGGAGCGACATGAGCTATCCATGGCAGGGACAGAAGTATAACCTGTTGGCTTATATACACTACACATTGGGCTCCAAAGATAATGCCCTGCAGTGCCTCAACAAGGCAGAGAAAGCCTTTCACCAAAGCAGTCCTTGCGAAACAACAGGGCCTTGGATGCTAGCCACCTATGGCAACTTAGCCTGGGTGTACTATCACCTGGACAACCAGGAAGAGAGCCAGGGGTACATAAAGAAGATTGAGGAACTGCAACGGGACTACCCCTCACCGTTCCAGGGGGAACAGCATCCTGAGGTATTTGCTGAAAAAGCCTGGACCCTGATTAAGTTTGACCAGGACAAAAAAAAGAAAGCGATTGAGTATTTCCAAATAGCGATTAGGATGAAACCCGACCAAAGGGAGTGGCACTCAAGTTATGCTTTGGCCCTAGAATCAGTGAAAACATTTCCACCGAACCCTGAGGTTTTAGATAAATTGAGACTGGCCAAGGAGCACGATCCAGACAACTTGTATGTAGCAAGTGTCTACCTGTTACAACTAGGTAAGGTCGCCCAGAATGAAGCATGTCAGCTGGCACAGCAAATTCTAAATAAGCCCGTCAGCTGTTATAATGGTCTTAAACCCTTAATATCGTTTTACAGTGCACATTTATCACGCAATGAAGCTATTGATCTTGCAGACGAGGCTCTGAAAAGGCATCCAAATGTGCGCTTCCTGAAAAAGTGTCTAGCAGAGTCCTACAAGTGGAAGATTTGCTCAAGTGAGGACAATCCGAGGAGGGAGAGCATGATCCACAGAGCCATTGGTCTCTACACCGAAGTGATCTCACACTACCCAGAGACATCAATAAAAATGAAGCTGGGCCTTGCAAGCATCTATGCAGAATCAGAAATGGACAGGAGGGAACTTGCTGATCAGATCTATGAGGAATTACTCTCCAGTGTCCAGGAGCCAACCCTGTTACAGATGCTGTATCACCGATACGCTACATATCTGAATTATAGCCATAAAGATTACAACAGATCAATTGATTATCACATGAAGGCAGCAGAAATATCACATCCTAACGATTATGGTAAAAAGAGTTTAAACATTTTGAGTAGAATCGCACAACGAGGAAGAAATCGAAGATGTGCAGAAATTCATGAATTTCTCGAAAACTTAGAGGTTGATGAGCAATGAGTGAAATGAACTAATCAAAAAGGTAAACAAAATTGATGGTATACAATTATGTCTAGGTTTTATGCTTTTGGGGTTCTTTAAGACGTGGTTGCAGAAAACTGTAAACACCTTTGAAAGGGCAATGGAAATTAAATGTAAGTAATTCCCCCCACCACATCAGCAAAACATAATTTCGAATGGGGCTGGGGATGAGTTCTTTATTTGTAAGAAGCTTTCTGGAAAACCCACAGTAATGAATCATTTCAATCGGCATATGCATTAAAATACAACCATTTCCTCACTTGTTCTATGGATGAGACATCATATGACTCGTTGTTACAACAGCTCTCAATCCAGCAAATAAATCCATACAACAAGGACACTGTAGAGTCATATATTCAAACCACTGAAATATTCTATACACTATTAAATTGGGTTGGTGACAGTTCCATATGAACTGCACATTTCAGAAATGTATTCTTTCTGCAACATCATCTGAAAACACCTAAAAAATTGCAATCGGATTCCAACTTGAAATACAAAATACAAGGGAGTCCATACACATGTACAAATGTGGGCACATTAACTTTTAAGATAAAAAAAAAAAGAAAAAGAAGAGGGAAATATAAGAGGGAACAAAATACAAAACGGGTCATTCGTTTCCTCTTCGGCTCTTCTTGTGGCTCTTTTTTGAACTCCTTGAATAGAAGATAAACAACAGTAAGTGCTATTCTCACTTTGTATCATCAACTGATATTCACAAAGAGCTCAACTACACTAAGAACATAGGAAGCTGTTTTTAAAATGAATATACTTGTATAGTAGTGAGGATCATATTCTCCCTTCGCTCACCTTTCTGGGGATTTGGAGTGGCTACGATGTCTGTGGCTTCTGTGATGCCCTGTGACATAAGAGAGAGACAGCTCTAGGTCAGACTGGAACAGAGGGAACTATTTTTACAGCCACCTCAGTAAAAACATTCCTGACATCATCGGTCACCATCAGAAAAATAAACAGTGGCAACTTTTCATTGTGCCTTGGCGGCTGACGTCGTTACGATACCTGGGGACTTTGAGCGGTGACGTCTTTCTCGGGAGCGGCTACGGTGGCGACGGGGGCTCTTGCTGCGGTGACGTTCTCGCCTGGGGGAGGGGCTGTGTATGCACAGTTGACACAGCAGAAACCATACAGGTTACATTTAAGGCCTAAATCAGATTCTTACATGTAATACCTTCAAAGTTAGGAGTACAGTGCTTTAGAATACAGTGAAAATGATTTACCTCCGCCTCTTGGGTGATCTGCTCCTCCTGGGCAAAATTAAGTATACATTTAGCATTGTAAAGACTTAAAAAAAAATTATACTAAGAAACGTACAAACGATATAGATAGTTTATAGAGATAATATAGATGGCTTGCTGTTTACCGTCTGGGTGAGCGGCTGCGTCGGTAACGTGGAGAGGGTGAGCGGCGAGGCCTGTCATTGTCCCGGTAACTCCGTCTGTGTGGTTCTGGGGTCTGAACTCGTTCTGGCTATAGACGGAGACAGATGCGCACAGGGTTAATAATAAAAATAAAAGAAATGAACACTATCACACTACCCCAGGATTACAGTGAACCTTTGCAGGCTTTAGGTAGGGTCAATTGAAGATGACTACCTTATCCTCCTCTTCATCTTCCTCTTCGCTGGTCTCCACCTCATCCAGGTCCTCTTCCAGGGCACTGATTCGTGTGTCTAACAACTCTGCTTCCTCAAGGACCTGCCTTTTCTGTAATCGACACAGGTGAACAGTCTAGGCCAGCTGGACATGGGATGTGGTGAGAACATTCGGTGCCTATAGGAGTCAACGTCCCCTTGAACTTCAAGTCAGTGCCTCAGAGCTTCATGCATTTACATCAGGACACCCCCCACCCCCTTAATACACAATTTTAAGTGGGATTTTTATTTGTGAAACAACCATTACTATTACTTAAAATACAACGGTCTCCACCCCCTTTGTAATAGCAATCCAGAATTAGCTCAGCTGTTACCGATCACACCTGAAATCACCAAGTTAATTGGTGTGTTAAATTGTGCTGATTCACATGGTTTCTGGATCATTTTAAGAGTTTCTGTAAGTTCCCTCGGTTGGGAAGTCAATTGCAAAGCAAATGCTCAACAGTGGTGCATTATAAAGAAAGTTAGGGACAAAGTTGTGGAATGACAGATCAGTGGATGGGTAAGAAAATACACCAAAGGCCTTGAATAATAACCATTGGAGGTCGGTTCAATGTGATTACTAGGAAGTGGAAAGTGTATGGCAAAATCAAGTCCCCGCCTACATCAGGCCGTCCCTCCAAACTGGATGACTGGGCAAGGAGGAGACTGATAAGAAAGGCTACCAAAAAGGCCAAAGGCAACCGTAACAGGATTACAAGCTATAATGGCCAAGACAGGTAAGTGTGCTCATGACAACAATAACCCAGGCATTCTTCAAAGTATGAAAACAGAAAAGCACTGACAAAGCTAAAATGTAACTATAATATAACTTTACGACCAAAATGAACCATCCCTACTGTGGAGGAAGGTGGTGGAGCATCATGTTAGTGGGGGGTGTTTCTCATTGTCTAGATACTGATGAATTAACAAGTGACATGCCATGTGAAAGTTCAGCATGGTGTAGGCCTTCTATAGGGACTGTAAAAGGGGAGGGGATGACTGACCTGAAGCCTGGGCAGGATAATGTCACACATTCTTTCAGCGTGTAGCAGTTCATCGATAAACTCATCTACGTGTTGCAGCTCAAACTCTGGAATATAGAGTGAGAGGAGACAAAGTTAAAACAAGAAACCAAATACAACAAATTACTACATAATTACATTATACATGTCTTCATTCTTACTACATATATATCGTGTGGCATGTCACAAAAATTTCATTGTGCACGATGACACTGTTATTCAGTGCTTTTGATAAATAAACTTTGAACTTAATCTCTTTGGGCTTAGTTTTTAATAATCCTGCCCAGACAAATTGCATGTGGTTGAATTTAGTTTACTAACCCTGCTTTACATCATTAACATGATATGAACATTAACGGTTGACTGACCCCCATTACGGTTTTGACACTTGATTTTTCTGTAGTCATTGTACAGTGGCTCTAGGTACTTGTAGCAATCCACTGATGTTCCAGTCAACCTCATGTACATTGCCCCAAGCAGACGGACATACCTAAGATGAAGAGAAACATCGTAGTGAGGCTCCTACAGTGAATGTAATACATGCAGGTACCTGACTACATTTCCATCACATTTAAGTTGGAAGACGGCAGAAAATAATATCCATTGAAACGTCTTGAAAGACTTGTAATATATATCATAATCTACAGAAATTTACTTGAAATCCTCGTTCTTGATAAATTCTACGATAATGTCTTTCTCTGGCTGGATCTGCAGCATCTTCAACGTGAGACAAAGGAAAGGTGTAGGTTTGATATTTCCACCATATACTCCACCGACAAACTTCAGCGCCATGGCCTTGTCAACGACAAGTTCCGCTGTTGAACATTAAGAAAACAGAAACATTCAGTGCAGACCACCAAGTATATTAGGCATTGCATGAAGTGAGGCTAGCCGTCCTCTTTATGGAACATATACACCTCCCATTCTTTACTGAAACGAAGTTAATGTAACAGGCTAACATTAACAAATGGAGAACAGTTCCAACTAATTATTTGAATTTTGCGGTATTTGTATTACTAATTACCGACTGGCTAGCTTAACTAGCGTTAGCTAACCTGCCAGACCCAAATAGAGAATCAATTAGGTTATTTGCTAACGTTAGCTATGCTATGCCTCCGAGTCACTAACCTGTAAGACCAAAGCATTCTTCTTTCCAATATTTTGATTCATAGATTCGAGTACGAATAATTTTCTCCACCAAGTATTGTGGATTTGTTCCATGTATACTGTTTGCATCTTTAACCGTCCGATTTGCCATCGTAACTGGTCAAAGCTCAAAACTAAATTTGTTTCTCGGAAGTGAATGTGGCGTTTAGGTTGTAACTGTACATCTTCCGGTTCACAAGCGTACATTTCCGAGGCAGTAAGCGAAGACGTTCATTGGTTAGTGCTTTTGAGTCACGTGGAAAGCACGCAATTTTCGCGCGAAGGTTAGGAAGCTAGGAGGTGCAACAATACTTTGGCAATGTCTTACGTTTTCTAGTTACGCATAACCCATATTTATCTTATATTTATTTTAAACCGCTTCGATTATTATCAGACGAGTTGTCTACACAAGTTGTACTGGGTTTCCTGTCTCTTTTTCAGTGTAAGTTGGGGGCTAGTTAACTTGCTAGGTAACTAGCTACCCCAGTAAGTTTACTTTTCCTTTTTATTAGCTGTGTAAGTTGTTACTCAATGTTAAAACTGTACGCACGATTTTGCAGTTTGGGTTTTGGTGCAAACTGTAACGTAACTATCATTCTTGTGATAGCGAAATATTAATTTATTCACTTGGTCAATCTGTTTACAGCACTCCGTTCAATCAAGGTGTAAAATAATGGTTCGCTACTTCACAAGATTGAGAGTGAGACGTGTCTACAAATGGGATGGGACACCGTCAAGTTTCGACAGAAAGTTGAAGACCTATTTCTTTGAGTGAGTTGTTTTACTTCTATCATGTATTCCCTCACAAACAAACTACTTCCAACTACACTCATAAATGACCACTTGTTTTTTAAAGTAAATGTGGACGTTTCTTCTTTCTGTAGCTCTTTGAATATCAGTGTAGAAGGTCAGCCTGGAATGACCACTGTGACCCCTGGCCAGTATGTCCTCATTGAAGGAGATAATGAAGACAACCCCTTTGTTGCCAAGCTTCTCAAGTTCTTTGGCGACGGTGAGTCAAATAGCGCAAAACTATATGTTGCTCCAATGTATGCCTCTCAAACAGGTCGAAAAGGATCTTATGGGGTGTGGCACATTGTTGTCTTTATTGGTCTGTGTGCAAACTCGATTGTCCTCTGCCCATTGTGACCTTTCTTGTTTACAGAGTCGAATCAACAGAAGAAAGCTCTGGTCCAGTGGTTTGTACGTGTGTGTGAGGTTCCCCACAACAAGAAGAAGCTGCTGGGTAGGAGCCCCCACCCCCAGGAGGTCTTCTACTACCTGGGACACACGTGTGACAATGAGATCGACGCAGAGTCCATCCTGAACACTGTACAGGTGAGTCCATCCTGAACACTGTACAGGTGAGTCCAACCCACCACCGAGTGGAGCATAGGCCTCTGTGTGCTGTTCTGCCGTCTTTTGTGGCTGTTACCACAGATCGTTGCCCATGCTCCGCAGGTCCAGTACGTCCCTGTGGATGCTCCTTTCCCAGAGCCAGGAATCAAGGACACCCTGTATGTTAAGCTGTCCTGGGACACCAAGACCTTCAAAGACCTGGACCCTGCCCTGATGCAGGATACCCCTGTCCCGGCCTCCACCCCTCCCCGCCTCAAACCCGCTTCCCCGTGCTCCCCCCCTGCTGCCGCTCTTGTGTCTCTGGGCTCCGTGGGTCGCAAAATGCCAACACCGGACCCCATGGTGATGAGGAGAGCAGGCTCTGTGTCTCGCACCAGAGGCCCTGTGAGCGCCAGCAAGGCTGGCAACAACGAGGCCGAGTCCGTCCACTCCGCTGCCAAGCTCTCGGCCTCCAAAACCCTGAGCACCAAGAGGAGGGGCAGCTCTGGGGTCACTCCGGGCGTGCGGAAGAAACTGCAGCTCAGTATCGGTGATAGTAAGTGTTTATCTCTGAATGGGGGTTTTCTCTTGTAGTATTTTACATATTGTGTTTGCGAGATTCCAGGTGTTGTAATTTGTATGTTCTACCACGAGGTCCAGAGAAAATAATGTCCAGAAAGGATGGTCTCTGTGAGCTCTTGGATGAAGAGGTGGACTCAGAGAAGGCCCTGGTCACCAAACTGAACTCCTCTCCACGCTCCCTCCATCATGGCTACAGTCTGTCCCCCGTGAGGAGCGACCACAGGCCCCCTAACAGCCTCGGGGGGTACCCCCTGAAGCCCACATCCATCATGCTGGACAGGCTGTCTCCTACGGCCCTGGGAGAACAGGACTTCTCCAGGTACGGTTGAACCCCGATCTGACAGGATGCCGGGGTTGTGTTGGACTTTGCCCACGTCTACATTGATATGAAACCGATGGCACACGATGTAATTAGAAGCCAATGTATGTCGGTGTGATTTGTGCTGTGCGGTTAATCGAATGATTATCGTAATGTTGATAGACATTGCAAGCCTCCATGATTTACCATTAGAAAAAATCTGAACAACACGCTCCTAGACCTTAATAGTATGCAAAGACCCAAGTGGCAGCTAGAGACTGCGTGAAATAGGCCACTTAGCATTTATTTTACACACTGTCATTTGTATTTCCTTTAGTAAGAGTTGGTATTTATGTTGATTAACCATTTGAAAAAAACCCAACAATGTTCACATTATAACTGACAACGACTGTCTGCTTTAAGCTAACTGCAGTATTTGCCCCGAAAGCAGTGATTTCTTATTTTATCCAAATCGTGCAGCCCCTACTCCAATGTCAATGTCCTGGTTGTGGAAGTTTCAGCCAAGTCCTGGGTGACCCACCTGAACATCTCAGAATAGTCACCCTGTGAGCTCCAAAGTATTCTTCCCTTTCAGGGATATGTTGCTGGGTATGGCTCCTCTGATCCTGGAGGATGAGGTATTTGAGGCAGGGTTACCTACTGGCACTGCGAAAACCCCCAAGAAGAGACAGGCCACCCCCCGGAGGAAGTATTTTCATGAGAAGTGAGTGGGCCTCCCCAGGTCCAGTGACTGAAGCGCGGGTGTGTTGTTGGGTCACGGTCTACGGGTGGCTGGCAGTCGGGTTCAGGAAGCACGGTGACGGCCTGTCTGTCTGGGCCTTCAGAGACATGGCTGTGCAGTGGTTGGGGACTCACGTTTTACTGGTTTAGTTTGAGGTTACGCGCACGCCTAATGAGTGTCCCACCAGACAGCGCGGTTCTAGTGGTTGGCCAGGTGACATTTGTAGGAATCACAGATTGCAAATTGAGCGTCTCTTCTCATCCCCTTCTGCGTCTATTCTCTTCCCCAAAGAGCTACCACCCCCTCCAGGAGGAAAGACTCAGCCATGACTGCGAGAGAACCTTCTCTGGGGGTGCTGTGAGTAGGACCGTTACTACTGATTCATGTTTGTATAATGCCATTCAGTTAGGATATAGTGCAGTCTTATTTATAATATTTTTTTCGTCTCAGGGCGGAGGAAGATTCTGAAAGCTCGCCCATGCAGCTGGTTGTCACATCTTCACGCTCGAAAAGGAAGTCAGCCCAGCTTGTGGCGTCACGGATCAGGAAGCAGTTGTGAGTACTAGCTTTTGTGTGCCATAGGTATTCTTCAATCAGATGAATAGAACTGAGGTAAGTAGTAAGGGAAAAGGCTGGAAAAAGAAATGCTAAGCTTCCATCTGTTGGTGACATCCGTAACCAAGCAAATATGCAACTGTTCCTACCTGCTCATGAAGGCTGTCAAGGGTATCGGGGCAAACCAGACCCTCCAGTCGCCCCCTTCCAGCTATATGCGTCCAGTTTGGGTCCAATCCCACAAGATGTCATTTTTGTGTGCAATTTCACACATAATAAAGGAAATGGGTACCTAATTAAGACACATTTCTTTTTGTCAGATTTTTGGATTTCATAATCACTCTTGAATTGCTTTACTCGAGTGAGGTTTGTTTTGTGAAACGACTGTAGGGATTTGTTCATTTGAATTTCATGCTTGTTTTTCTCTTTAAATGTGGAACATATAACATCTTTTGATCCCACCGCCTCACGCTGGGAGTCTCACTGATTTTGGTGAGGAGCATGTAGCAAAGGAGGGCACTTGAGGAATGTTGGTAGGGGTAAGAGGCAGAGTAGAAATGTACTGTGGCTTTAGTGACTTTAATAATAAAATGAGCCTGAAATGGTTGGGTGAACCCTGGTTATGGACTGGTAGTTGGTTTATTTCCTTATTAATGATGTGGATGAGCTGGTTGTTGAAGGCTTTTGTCCAGTCAGTTCACTTTGTGATTCTCAGGAAGTAGGAAGCCTCCTATTGTACTTCAGGTTGTATTGTCCCACTAATACAGTGTATGTCCTTGAATTATCTTCCATTTGTAGGAATTTGATGGGAGACGCCCAGGAGCTGCACTCGGATGATGGTGATGATGACTGTTTCACCCCCTCCAAGAAGGACCTCCACCACAGCAGTGAGGAAGACCTGGAGGATGAGGAGGTGTCCAAGAGCGAAGAGACCGCGGGGAAGACAACACGGGGAAGGCTTCGCAGAGCCTCCACCACCCCTGCCAGGACTCCACGCAAACCCCCCAGCAAGAAGGTTGGTACGATATAGATGGTCCGTATAGTGCCTGGTTAAAGTTCCAAATTTCCCATTATGTCCAGAACTCGGAAAGGGATTTTTATTTTTTACTCTGTTTTCTCTTCCAGGCCACCCCCAGTACTCCCCGGACCCCGCGGACCCCCCGTCATGCCACTCCCAGCATTCCTAGTCGCACTCTCCCAGCCAGGAAGCCTGGGAACGTCCTGGAGGAGGCCCGTGCCAGGTGGGGTCAGAAGGGATTTTAGGACAAATAACTGCTTTGTGTAAGTGTTGCCAGGCTGTGTGTCTCTTATTGTAGTGCTTGTTCTCTTGTCCCCCAGGCTACATGTCTCATCAGTACCAGAGTCTCTCCCATGTAGGGAGCAGGAGTTCCAGGACATCTATAACTTTGTGGAGAGCAAGGTTATGGACGGGACTGGAGGGTAAGCCGGTGCTTCAGAAAAGGCTGTCACTGGTCGGACTACGCTGGGTGTCAATTAAATGGGGATCTTTTTCAGGAAATGTTAAAAACTGCCACATTTAAACTTTTACTACAAATGTATAATGAACGTACTTCTGAAGCTATTACTTCTAGTCGTGAACTGTTCAGAGGATTTGTCTTGAGTAATGAATGAGAAAAGCCCTTCTGGTTCATGTGCTGTGAAAGTAAACTACAATGAATTTATTTCTTTTGGTGCCTTCCACACTTCCCCGTGGTTAAGGGTTCCTAGGTAATGGGATTTTGGTCAGCTGCGTTAAAGTTGACAGAGTAGCTGTGTGTTTCCTCCAGGTGTATGTACATCTCCGGTGTTCCGGGAACTGGGAAAACGGCCACGGTCCACGAGGTGATCCGCTGTCTTCAGCATGCCTCTGACATGGATGAAATCCCCACGTTCCGATTCGTGGAGATCAATGGCATGAAAATGACCGACCCTCACCAAGCCTATGTTCAGATCCTACAGGTAACCCTTAACCTTTGTCTTTACTCTAAACCTCAGTAAACAGCCTATGTTCAGATCCTACAGGTAACCCTTAACCTTTGGCTTTACTCTAAACCTCAGTAAACAGCCTATGTTCAGATCCTACAGGTAACCCTTAACCTTTGTCTTTACTCTAAACCTCAGTAAACAGCCTATGTTCAGATCCTACAGGTAACCCTTAACCTTTGGCTTTACTCTAAACCTCAGTAAACAGCCTATGTTCAGATCCTACAGGTAACCCTTAACCTTTGTCTTTACTCTAAACCTCAGTAAACAGCCTATGTTCAGATCCTACGGGTAACCCTTAACCTTTGTCTTTACTCTAAACCTCAGTAAACAGCCTATGTTCAGATCCTACGGGTAACCCTTAACCTTTGTCTTTACTCTAAACCTCAGTAAACAGCCTATGTTCAGATCCTACGGGTAACCCTTAACCTTTGTCTTTACTCTAAACCTCAGTAAACAGCCTATGTTCAGATCCTACAGGTAACCCTTAACCTTTGTCTTTTCTCTAAACCTCAGTAAACAGCCTATGTTCAGATCCTACAGGTAACCCTTAACCTTTGTCTTTTCTCTAAACCTCAGTAAACAGCCTATGTTCAGATCCTACAGGTAACCCTTAACCTTTGTCTTTACTCTAAACCTCAGTAAACAGCCTATGTTCAGATCCTACAGGTAACCCTTAACCTTTGTCTTTACTCTAAACCTCAGTAAACAGCCTATGTTCAGATCCTACAGGTAACCCTTAACCTTTGTCTTTACTCTAAACCTCAGTAAACAGTGTCTGTTTAGAGATGTAAGTGACCTCACATTAAAGCTGACAGTCAGGACTTTAACCTCAGTAATTGTTTCATCTCAAATCCAGTGTGCTGGATTACAACGCCACTATAACTCGATTTGTGTTAGGGGCCACATTCTGACGGACTGCTCTGTAGCCCTAAACCCTAAAATGGACATGGTTCTAATTGAGCACTTGTGTGAAGATGTCTGTATAGGATAGCAAAGCATGTACACAGATATGTACACAGCCCCAACATGTCTGACACCTCTTACTGTTTCTCCAGAAACTAACAGACCAAAAGGCAACGGCCGACCACGCTGCAGCCCTGTTGGAGAAGATGTTCAGTAACCCCGCCCCCAAAAAGGAGACCACTGTGCTGTTGGTGGATGAGGTTAGGTCACCATTTAATGCCTTATTCTCATCTCTAAGGATAGGGGAACATGAGTTTTTAGTTTTTATTGTAGCCGTTTATTGAACCAAGCTGGGGGATGTTGATTATGGTCTCAAGACAAAGAATTGTGGCCATTCTACTTTTCTTATTTTCTCTGCACATTTCTGATTGAAACATTAAAGTGGAAGGAAAGATCATGTACCTGAATGTCTGGTCTTGTAATTATTTTTCTACGACTGACCCCGTGTGTCCTTCCCTAGCTGGACCTGCTGTGGACCAGGAAGCAGAACGTCATGTACAACCTGTTTGATTGGCCGACGAGGCGCCATGCGCGCCTGGTGGTGCTGACCATCGCCAACACCATGGACCTCCCAGAGAGGATCATGATCAACCGAGTGGCCAGCAGACTGGTAAATGCAGCCTTCGCTGCCACATGAGGGCGCTGTTCGACTGATATGGCATTTGTACTGGTTTGGGAACTTTCTAATAAGGGTGTCGTTCACAACTCTTCAACACATTCTGTTTCTGTACAAAATTATTGTTATTTTTGCAGTTCCAAGTGTGGCTCAGAGTGATTCTCTGTACAGGCATCTGACCGTGTTTAAATGTGTTTCTGTGTCTAGGGTCTCACCAGGATGTCCTTCCAGCCATACAGCTTCAAGCAGCTCCAGCAGATTATTACGTCCCGACTGAACAAGGTCAAGGCTTTCGAGGAGGACGCTCTGCAGCTTGTCTCCAGAAAGGTCGGCCATTTTGACACCCTATTTTCCCGCCCCTTGAAATTCCGCTGCCCTGCTATTTGCCTTTGCCATGGAATGTTCTGGCAGATGGCGCGAGGTGTTATTTGGCTGTACCTATTGGTCAGTGGGCTGCCTCTCTAACCTCTGCTCTTCCCCTGTCTGCTAGGTGGCAGCGTTGTCGGGAGACGCCCGGCGCTGTCTGGACATCTGCCGGCGCGCCACCGAAATCTGCGAGCACTCTGCCCCGCAACCGTCCTCCACGGGATTGGTGGGAATGAGTCATGTGATGGAAGCGCTGGATGAGATGTTCTCTTCCTCCTACATCACAGCCATCAGGTAAGAGACGTCCGATTTTGGCTGTCGGTTTGTGGCTGTTCGAACGGTCATCTGTCTGTCAGGTCTCCGTTGTCCCAGGGTCATCGTTTGTGCGTGAATCTGTTTCAGGTGTGCATCGGTGCAGGAGCAGCTCTTCTTGAGGGCGGTCCTTGCAGAGTTCAGGCGGCTGGGATTGGAGGAGGCGACCTTCCAACAGGTATAGACTCTACCGGGGCTCAGCCCATCTAGTCAAGTCATCGGATAATTGTCCTGTTTTTTTAAAGAGCCACTACAGTCGCAAATCATCCATTTGAAATCTCTTTCCAGCTGAAAGGCCCCAACTAGCAAGCCAATCATTGTTTTAGAAAACAAAATAAGACACCCCAGTTCTATCCTGTTAAAACGCAGAGCAGAGTATCCATCTCCCCAAATGACATACTGCACACCTTAACCACATGTTGACTGTGATTGGTGGTGATCTGTCTAATACAGAGCGAGCTGCCTTTCAGGCAACGTGCGACCACTGCTTTGAGAGCAGTGCATCTCAGATGGAGCTCTGCAATTTCAATGTGTTGGTCACGTGACCCGAGTCCACCTTCAGAATGTCGCCTGATAGGCCAAGTTAACTAACAACTATTGCCTGGCTCCTTCCTAAATCCCACCCCCAGGTGTTTGTGCAGCATCGGGCGCTGTGCCGCGTTGAAGGTCTGCAGCCCCTCAGCGTGTCCGAGGGACTGGCCGTGTGTCAGCGCCTGGGGGCGTGCCGTCTCCTGCTGCTGGAGGCCAGCCGGCTGGACGTACTGCAACGGGTCCGGCTCAACGTCAGCCAGGACGACGTGCTCTACGCGCTCAAGGCAGACCGGGCGTGAGCCCTGCCGGGGCTCCTGAACAGGGCGTGGTCCGGGGTCTCATCTGTTAGGATTTCTTTCCTCTGTTTGGGATGGCTGCAAGTATCAACATGCGGATCATTAAGTTGCGGTTCCTCGCCCAGTTGTGAGAACCACAATAAAACTTGTCTGGACCACATAGACCTATGCCTGCTCTTAAGGACTGGGAACATGGATGCCACAAACACCTCTGATTGGTTCAATGGGACGATCTCCATTCTCGTGACCCCTCTCCTCAAAACCCATTGGATGATCAAGACTGAGGTCCCATTGATCTCATTGTCAGGATTCCTTTTTGTAAGCATTGACAGGGAAACTGCGTGTACTTGAAAGTTGTTATAGAATGCTGTCTTAATTCAACCACAAGAAATCATGTCTTCCATTTCATTGCTTTAGTTAAAACATTTAGAAAGGATATTTAGATAGATCTGCTTTTAACTCAGTTGCTGGGAGAGCTACACTTCCCCATCAGTTAGAAATGTGTAAATTCAAACATTTAAATGCTTTTTTGTGTTGTTTTTATAGGATTTTATGTTTCAATATTGAATCTTCAAATGTAATAAAGATATTTAAGAATTATTTTGTATGTAGTGCTGATTTACCATACCATACCATCTTCTTCCGCTTCATCCGGGGCCGGGTCGCGGGGGCAGCAGTCTAAGCAGGGATGCCCAGACCTCCCTCTCCCCAGACACTTCCTCCAGCTCTTCCGGGGGGA
This sequence comes from Esox lucius, assembly GCF_011004845.1. NCBI lineage: Eukaryota > Metazoa > Chordata > Actinopteri > Esociformes > Esocidae > Esox > Esox lucius. The sequence continues at coordinate 29,774,867 of NC_047576.1, read as the reverse complement.
CACCGAGGCGTTCCCAGGCCAGCCGGGAGACATAGTCCCTCCAGCGTGTCCTAGGTCTTCCCCGGGGTCTCCTCCCGGTGGGACGGGACCGGAACACCTTCCCAGGAAGGCGTTCCGGAGGCATCCGAAAAAGATGCCCAAGCCACCTCAGCTGACCCCTCTCGATGTGGAGGAGCAGTGGCTCTACTCTGAGCTCCTCCCGGGTGACCGAGCTTCTCACCCTATCTCTAAGGGATCGCCCGGCCACCCTGCGGAGAAAGCTCATTTCGGCCGCCTGTATCCGGGATCTTGTCCTTTCGGTCATGACCCAAAGCTCATGACCATAGGTGAGAGTAGGAACGTAGATTGACTGGTAAATCGAGAGCTTCGCCTTGCGGCTCAGCTCTTTCTTCACCACGACAGACCGATACATCGACTGCATTACTGCAGAAGCTGCACCGATCCGTCTGTCAATCTCCCGTTCCATCCTTCCCTCACTCGTGAACAAGGCCCCTAGATACTTAAACTCCTCCACTTGAGGCAGGCACTCTCCACCAACCTGAAGTGGGCAAGCCACCCTTTTCCGACTGAGGACCATGGCCTCGGATTTGGAGGTACTGATTTTCATCCCCACCGCTTCACACTCGGCTGCAAACCGTCCCAGCGCATGCTGAAGGTCCTGGTTAGAAGGGGCCAACACGACAACATCATCTGCAAAGAGCAGAGACGAAATTGTGTGGTCCCCAAACCTGACACCCTCCGGCCCCTGGCTGCGCCTAGAAATTCTGTCCATAAAAATTACGAACAGAACCGGTGACAAAGGGCAGCCCTGCCGGAGTCCAACATGCACTGGGAACAAGTCTGACTTACTGCCGGCAATGCGGACCAAGCTCCTGCTTCGGTTGTACAGGGACCTGACAGCCCTTAGCAAAGGACCCAGGACCCCATATTCCCCAAGCACCCTCCACAAGATGCCGCGAGGGACACAGTCAAATGCCTTCTCCAAATCCACAAAACACATGTGGATTGGTTGGGCAAACTCCCATGAACCCTCCAAAACCCCGTAGAGGGTATAGAGCTGGTCCAGTGTTCCACGGCCCGGACGAAAACCACACTGTTCCTCCTGAATCCGAGGTTCTACTATCGGCCGTATTCTCCTCTCCAGAACCCTGGCATAGACTTTCCCGGGGAGGCTGAGAAGTGTGATCCCCCTATAGTTGGAACACACCCTCCGGTCCCCCTTCTTAAAAAGAGGGACCACCACCCCGGTCTGCCATCCCAGAGGCACTGTCCCCGACCGCCACGCGATGTTGCACAGGCGTGTCAACCAAGACAGCCCCACAACATCCAGAGACTTGAGGTACTCAGGGCGGATCTCATCCACCCCCGGTGCCTTGCCACCGAGGAGTTTCTTGACCACCTCAGTGACTTCAGCCCGGGTGATGGACGAGTCCACCTCTGAGCCCTCATCCTCTGCTTCCTCAATTCGGTGAGGTGCTGATTTACAAGTCTTTATTTACCCATGAATACATTACTTAAACACATTACATAAGCAGTTATTGCTTTTCTGAAATGGCTGGTATTATAATTTTTGGTGTAGGCAGGAAAGATAACATGATAAACACTGTACAAGGAATAATATAAGCAATACATTTACAGTACTTCGTCCTAGAAAAATAGATTTACTGTAGCATATCCAAGGAAGTAGATTATTCATGTTACGGTCATGTGGAAAAAGTACACCGCTTGGAAAGTTGTCTTTGCAATTCGGCAAGTGAATATATGAATCCAACCACATTTATTGATAAAGGTAGAATTATGGTTTGGCGCTGCTTTGCTGCCTCAGGGTGAACATGCCCTCATTGACTCAACTATATATTACATACTATACCAGAGAATTATTTAGTGCAGGGGTGTCCAAACAGTTCCACAGAGGGCAGAGTGTCTGCAGGTTTTTGCTCTCACCTTGTACTTGATTGACTGATTGGTTAGTTTCTACCCTCAGCTGGTTGTTTAAGTGTGAACTAGGAACCAATTCATAGGAATTGGGCCACTCGGCCCTCCGTGGAACTGTTTGGACACCCCTGATTTAGTGGAATGTGAGGCCATCTGTTAAAAAGCCAAACTGGACATTGATCTTGTGATTGTAGAATGATCCAAAACAATCAATGTAAGAGACTGATTGACAGTTACAATAAACAGTTGCATTAAGTTATTTCAGCCAAAAGGGGCAAAACCTTTTTTTTAAGCTGGTGATGAGTAATTGATGGCAAAGTATAGATTTTCATTGTTTTGAAAAATGACGTCTAACAATGTGTGGAAATGAAAATGTAAAAAGGCGAGGCAACGTTCCAGTGGTGTGGTTACCCTTTTACATCACTGTGTAAAGTATGTCAAAGCAAAATATCAGTCCCTTTAGTTCACACACCCCTCTCAGTCTTTACATTTTGTTTCCTTAAAATTCAACAAGGCATTTACGAATGAAAGATTGTTACAGAAATATTAGTTAACAAAACACTAACTTAGAATACTACTGCTGGGTCGTTGGCATGAACCTTTGCGTAGTGATCTCCTTGTAAAACTGCCAAAATCCAATTGTAGTTTGCTTTTCAGAATAATGTGAAGTGACTGGGATGTTGTTGATCCTTCTGTATTTTAAAGTATAGTGATGGCAGCATCATGTTATGGGTGTATGTTTAACCAGCAGAGACTGATGTTTTTTAGGATCAAAATAGAATGTTGTAGTTAGACCTTTTTACAAATCGATAACACATACAATAAGCTGTTTTAAACAGAGATGTCATGGATATTTTGTTGAAGTCTTGTCCACACAGAATAAGTGCCTTTTACATTATATCCAGAAGCACACTTGAGCTATATACTTTCCATTTTCCCGGGCAAACAAAGAGTTGCAGAAAGTTCCAGAAAATGTCTGTTTGGAAAATAGCAGTTTTTTTTTAATGTGGAGCTTCCTTCTTTTATGTTGTAGTTCATATCTCTGTATTTCGTCAATGTCTTTCTGAGGATTAGTATGCCCTCGTCATGCTCTGCCAGAGTGCCAATCAGGCATTTGTGTTAGCGGTTCTCGTGTTCTCCAGGTTGGCATAGGCTCTGCCTGGCCCCTCCAGTCTGTCAGTTGGCTGCTCAGCCAGCAGCAGGTAAGAGTGGTTGAGGATTTCTGTGGTACAGGAGGGGAAGCTGGAAAACATCGAGGGGGAGTAGTGAGGAGTAATCTGGGGCACCTCCGCTGCTCTCACCTCCAGACTCGGAGACTCCCAGCCCAACTCCCTGCCGTACACGTACTTGTTTCCTCGAGGACAGGGCATGATGTCATCTGTGGTCAGAGTCACATAGTCGGGATTGACCTCGAGGACCTGGGTGGGAAGGCTCTCCTCCCAACTGGAGGTGCCTCGTTCTGGGGAGAGTAGAAAGGCAGACTCCCTGGGAAGCTTTCCTCCACTAGGAGCCTCTTTCTCAGACATGATTTCCACAATGCAGGGTGTAGTCTCCTCTGAACACTGCTTGTTATTTAAGGGGGGATCCTGAGAAGGTAAAACAGGAGAATGCAGACACTCTCAGATTCTATGGTGAACAACGAATTTCCAGCACAGAATGATACACCAATGTTTTCGGACACATGTAAATGTTTAAACTTGACCCTCTCGATAAAAGTAGGTCCAAAACCTTTATCCACTTTGTACTTGAATTATATGTAAATACATATATTTTTTTTACCAAAGTCTGTCTGTTGATATCTGTGAGAAAGCCGTTCAGTACTTTGTCAAGGTTCGGGACTGGTGGCCACAGATATCGTTTTACCTTTATGCTGGAAAAAGAGAGTATAAGTCAGTGCCCGGCATTAGTGTGCAGAAATAAATGCGTTTTGTTTAAACATTTCAATCAAAATGATTCAATCTTACCTGAGACTCCTGGAGAACATGGCGATGAAAGCCAGTGACATAATGAGCATCACGAGAGGGATGCAGACGATCAGGAGGGAACCTATGGAGTTACATTAAATATTGTGACATTTTAAACTGCAGAAGGAGAATACTGTGGGACCTGATGTTAAACACAATGATCGGTTCACCTCACCTATGTTCGATGGTGTTTCCACTTGAAGTGCTGGTGACCAGTCGCTCCAGTACCCGGCATAGACCGAACCGTTGGGTTTGGCTCTGACCTGAATGAGGTACTGACCTCCAGTCTGAAGGTCCAAACAGGTAGTGGTCTCAGAACCCTGCAGGACGATAAGCTGAAGGGAGAAGACCACACAATTCAGCCTAGTTAATGGTCATTGGTTGGTATTGCAACATAAAAAAACGAATTAAAAACACATGTTTATCTGTGGGTTAAAGACTCCAGAGTCTGTGGGTTAAAGACTCCAGAGTTGTGGTTTCACCACAGAGCAAAATGCAGGAGTAGAGTAGAGTACTTTATTAAATATATTGGCGGATGTCTCTGCTATACCTTCCGGATAGTTTCCCCTAGAGGCTGGTAGCAGAGCTGGTACATCAGGTGGACATTCAGGGCCAGTAGGGGGGTGTTCCATGTTAGTGCCAACCTGCCCCCCTCCCAAAGTCCCCTCAGACGTCCCGGGGGGCCTGTTTGAACTGACCGTAACCAAGGGTAGAGGTGGGAGAGACAAGATGGACCTTTTTAAAGAGATTGTTAGTGAGTGTCCTGCAATAACGATTCATGTGAAATGTCACTTTCAGTCTTTTAAGATGAGCTGAAAGTAGTCTACCGGACAGCCCACAGAGTCACTGGACCCCCTGTCTCAGCCCCGGGTTTTAGGCCGCTGTGCTGGGGTGCTAGGGTCAGTCTGTCCTGTCTTAAGTACCATGTGATGGGTAACAAGGGTTTTCTGTTGTCCTGTTGAACTGTAGGAGGACATAGGCTCTTGGACCATGCCTCAGGACTACCTGTCTAAATTCCTCCTGGTTGGTGCCTGATTATTCCTACTGACACTGCCCACACCTTACCTGGTTGTCCCTGTCTTTGTCCACCTGGTTGTGCAGCTGACTTTGATTCTGTTTAAAGAATTTTTGGACCTGTTCGTCATCTGAACATGCAAAAACGTGGCCCAAAAGGTCATGTACTCTTATAATCTTTACCTTGCACAGCCAAATGAGGACTGGCCTCTCTAGGTTTCTTTCTAAGTTTCAACCATACTAGGGAGTGTTTCCTGGCCACTGTGCATGAACTCTGTTGTTGCTTGTTTTTTGGGTTTCAGGCTGGGAATCTATAAAAGCTCTGTGACAACTGCTAATGTAAAAAGGCTTTTATAAAATACATTTGACTGATTGACTGAACAAACTGTTGCCCGGCTATGAAAATCTTGGAGAGAAAAATGGGATCCCTGTGTAAATAATTTAATGAAATGCATTAGACAGTAGACCTATCTTGCTCATGCATCTGCCAGGTTTCAGAGTGACTTACTGATGTTGCTGATTCTCAGAGGCTCAGTGTAGAAGGTCTGTCTGAGAGAAGCAGGACCAGCATTGAGTTTGACCCGTATGTCACCTGACTCTGCTCCACGGAAAGTGCAGTGGGAGTGGTTCTCAACTGGTAGGCACTCTCTCCATCCCTCTGGTTCACTGCAGAACATTCACAACAGAGTGAGGTGAAAAACCCATGATCATTAAGTGACCTTGCATTTTGGTCACACGAGTGTATTTACCACATGTTTCGCAAAGCTCAACTTTTGGTATGAAGTGTTAATACCTGTGTCCAATCTTGTAAAATAAGTTGTAGGAATCACTTCTTGAGGCTTTGTCATGCCACTGACAGGTGATGTTTTGCAGGTCAGGGGTGTGGCACAGCAAAGAGATATCGCCTAGATGAAAAAAACAAACCTTCTTCACTCAACTCAGTAAAGTTGGCCTCTCGACCACGTCACAGCGGATTCAGCACCAACCTGCACTCCCGGGAACCGTTTCCGTGACAGGGGCCGACCAGGCGCTCCAATGCCCCCTGGGCTCCGTGTCCCTGTAGTCGATGGGTTTGACTCTCAGCCGGACACTGACTGCCTCCCCTGGCTTCAGAGACACCAGGCTGTGGACCGAGGACCTCCCTGACTCTATCTGGGCATAGAGAGGGTACGTACATCATCAGAGCACATTGAATGGGATTTGAGTGATGGCTTTCCGACACAAAATGGCCCAAATTTAGACAACCATCAAGGGGCAAAGAAGTACTAATGGTGAATGTCTTAGTCCTATTTATGTCAGTCTTTTTCGCCTTGAAGCAAATCTGACTGGTTAAATTGGTGTTGATTTTGTGTGTCAGTACCAGTTCAGTTATCTCTCCCAGGCTCTGGGAGGAGTACTGAATGCCATATTGCACGTTATCCTCCCACTCCTTTGGTTGGTGCCACACCACCTGGATCTGCCCAGCCTGCCCGGTCTGATGAAGGGATACATTCACAGGGGGGTCCAGAAGACCTGAGGATATGAAGTCACAAGGCAACCGAGGATTGGCCATCACACCAAAGTGAAAGAGCTTCTTAAATTAGCCCCCCATCTCTTTATGTCTGTCTGTCTCTCTGTCTGCCTGTCTCTGTCTCTCTCTGTCTGCCTGTCTCTGTCTTTCTCTGTCTGCCTGTCTCTGTCTCTCTCTGTCTGCCTGTCTCTGTCTCTCTCTGTCTGCCTGTCTCTCTCTGTCTGTCGCTCTATGTCTCTCTCACCCTGGTCCTCGATGCTAACATTGCGTGAGTGGAGTGTATGGTTGGAGCTGCGTTCGACCACTCTGATGTGTGTGAGGATGTACAAGATGACGTCTGAAGGGGGGAAGAAGCAGATGTGGAGGACTGTCTTCTTTTCTTCTTCTTCCACCTCTTCTCCCTCCTCTTCCTCCCCTGTTCTTTGGACAGTCACATTACACCGCTTCTCTTTCTTCTGGCTGAACAGAAACAGATAGAATATGACTGGCGTCAGTGACTGGTGGAATGGTTAGTCTCTAAGCCTTTGTCTGAAAAGAAAAACACATTGAAGACCATCTGCCCATAAAGAATATTTCTAGATTCCTGATATTCATTGTTTTAAGAGTGGTCTGACTGAACCCTATGAAACCCATGCCCTGGCTAAATGCCCAGTGGCAAAACCCTACCCAACTTGGATTGGCCCTTGGCTATTTCCTTATTAGGATTTTATGCAAATCCTACTCCAAACTACGTATCTCTGGAATGTCCACCTTGCTAACTGGTTATACTTATATTTTTTTATAAATGCTTAAACACTAACAGTGATTCTTGAAGGACTATCTCTGAAACCCTTAACACTTGCTGCCAATCTGAATGCACGTTCACGTTCTGAGTTTTCAGTTTAATAACACACTTCTAGCAGAACTGTAAACACTGGTCCCCACATTCCTACACTATTTCGCAAATTGCCTTTCCACATTGACACATGTAAAATAAATTTAGATAAAGAGTTCACACACAAATCAGAGCTGGAACACAATAAATAGGCCACAGGTACACTCCAGGTGACTTTCAATGCTGCCTAGCTCAAGACAATATCACGTGTTGTGGATGAAGTCTTATGGCCGGAACCACAAAGGCAAGACGTAGGCTTATCTTTTTCTGGTCGTTTTTTTTTCTAATGTTTTTGTTATCCTCTACTGCGCTTTTGCTGTTTGAGGAGTGTAAGAACTTTTTGAGAAAATAAAATACTTTTTTCCCCTTAATTTGTGATGGTAGTGTGTTATGTTCTGAATGCCCATCCGTTATTTATACATTTGGATGCCTGTGTATATGTGTGTTTGCATGGATGAAAAAACGTGATGCACTCTGTTATGCCCTGCACTCATTTAGACTATCAGTAGGTGGTTGATGTTTCTGGTGCTTATTCAAATGAGGGTTTGTGTGTACTGCATCGATGCAAAAAACACATTTTTAAAAATAGTTTGAAGAGATTTGCAAGGATTGTTTGCTTTTGTAAGAGCTGTATAATGTTATGCTGGTTTGGTGCAAGCTTCTGTGGTTAATGTGTAGAATTTAGCAAAAATAGCCTATCGGTTCAAAGATAGTGCCTAAGCAAACAGAAAACATAGTAATCACTTACCATGTTTAACAAATTTGCACATCAAAAACATCTGTTTCTTACTTCCAACTAGCATGTAAAAGTCAACATTTGCTAGACTTCATTTTTGAACTCTAGATCTTTTCCTAACCTTAACTGCTTGTCCTATACTGATATGTTAATTCTCCTAACCAGCTATGTTAATCATCAGAACATACAACGTTAATTCCCCTAACCTGCCACTTCAATTCTCCTGACCTTAAACATGAAGTTTCTGAAGACGCCATGTTAATTGCCATTACATTATCCTAACCTGCAGCATTAACATAAACTCTGTGCCCTGTAAAATGTGGGCCCTGAACAAAAGCTCCCGATCTTGTCTTTTAAGAAATATAACTGAATTCTCACTATTTAAAATGTAATGAGAACACACTTCCTAAAAAAAGGTGGTAAAATTGATCACTTGTTTTGCACCTGAAACCTTATTTAAGGGAGTGAATAGACACATGATTTCAAGAGGTCAGAAGACATGATTTGATCAGGAGGACAAACTGGGAATTTGACAGAGTCAATATTTACATCAATGGATTTGGTTTTCACATACAGTAGATTGTTCCCAGTCTAAGACAAATCACAAATTAAATGTAATGTTTTACAAGCCCTGCCCCACCATAAGCTTAACCATTTTGTTCAACCTATGTTTTGTTTGCTCACATCTTTATCAGAATCGCACAGCTTCTACATTTCTGACAGTAAAGTATGAAATTGCTTGTAGGACTTACAGTTTTGAAACAGAAATGCACTTTATCAGGGTAATGTACAATAATATTATTGTTTAAAACATGTCTTGCCAAACTTCTCTCTGCGGCATTTTCTTTTTTGCATATTCATCTTTATAATGGATAATAAGTCTACTGTCATCTAATAAATATAAGCACAGTTTGCTAAATGGTATTAGCATTTGGATTGGAACTAGTGCCTTGGTTAGATGATATATAAATATACCTATTTGGCCATGCATAACAGTGGTGGAGTTGGAGAGAAATAAGGTAGAAAACATTGAAAGGAGCACAGTAACTACTGTAAAAATGTACTGTAGATGTTTAAAGTAATGGGGCTGTTTTGCTTCCAATGTTGATGGGGACCATATTAATGTCAGTGGTATTATGAACATTTATTAAGACATTTTATGCAAAAATAATTTGCCTCTCCCAGTCAACACCAATTACACAAACAAATCCACAAAGAAATTGTTCATTCATTCATTTCTCAACATTCTGAAATGGTAATTTCAGGCTGTGGACTATATTAATGTTACCCGGTGAACATACTCATTATTTCTGTAGAAGAAATCAAAAGATGTTTTGCCTGTTGTCTCCCAGAAACAGGTGAAGTCATATTGCGTCTTGGTAAAACATTTTGGATCCTCATCATCAGCCAACAGTGAAACATCTGTTAGGGAAAGTGTTGCAGACACTGATTGAAGAGGTTTCATAATGATAGTATCATATTATTATAACACTCCAACAAACATAAAGTTGCAAGTGGTCATCAGAATCCTTACCTTCCTTTGACAGGTAATGGACATTCCCAACACTGAACGTGCTCCTCTGTGCTAACACGTCCAACCAGCCTGCTATGGTCCACAGCCCCACACAGAGTGTCCTCCAGGTGAGATTGAAATCCATGACATATATATCCACAGGTATGCCTAACCTACCTCATAACTATCCATGAGGTTCTACATACCAGAGTGTCGGGGCTTTGTATGTCCACACAGCGTTGTGGTCTGGGGGTTGTTCTCACGAGGGCAGGTCCTGTCTGACAGGGCCTCAGGCTACAGGATGTGTGTTGTGTGGACTGAGCCAACCAGGAACATATCGTGCTGGAAGAAACAGTTTGCTTCTGATCTAAGTTCAGTTGACTAATTTGTGAACCTTTATTTATGATTCAGGGGAATCCTTTTGAAACCAGGATCTATGTTACAAAATAATGCATGTAAAAGAGACCCTAATGCAATCAAGTTAGCACTATATTGTTACAAATTAGTTGGAATCTACCTCTTTCTGCACAGGAATTCAGTTATTGAATAGTCAATTTACACAACACAATTTAGTAAAGGCACAGTGAACTATAACATAAGCATTCCATCACTGAGAATTCACTAATCAGTTGGAATTACCCAACATAAACTAAAGCTCCACATTTTATGTCATGTCAAGCCCTTGGAGAAATACAACAAAAGGAAGTTTTACCCAGCTGTTAGTTTATACATGGGAACAATCAATCTTGTGACCGTGTTTGATGTGTTCTACATTTCCAAGTAATATGAGTCATACTCTATGGTAGTATAGTAGTTTGTAAAGGTTTACCTGATGTACTATAACCAATGCTGGGACTTCTAGTTGTCAGTAGTAGCCCCACACATCTGATACAAAAAAGAATGATGAGTTTAAACTTGTCATGTAAAAAAAATTGACTTGATAAACTGAATCTAATTTCAGTGTAGATAAAAAACCATGACCTGTTTCTGTGGAAGAACTGTCAACATTTTTGTTGATTAATCTACAGTTTTAGAAAATGTGGTTCCACATTTTTTTTGGGCTGTCCACAGAGCCCTTTATGGTTGCTGGAAGAAGTTTCATTTGAAAAAACATCTAAGGTGCAGATGATTGAGACCATAGGGTTTGACTTGGGAGATCTAGAGAAAAGCATACATACAGTTTTGGCTGCATTTAGCTGTAAAGTGAGTACTGTCTCAAAAGTGTTCAGAAGGTTAGATATACTGCTGATCACAGAAGAATCTAAATATATATTTTTGCTGTACACTCAAAGCATCTCATTATGGAATAAAAGCATTGACTGTCACCTTTTGTTTCTGTCTGTTTCAACACATATATGTTTTACCAACTAAGAACAAAATTGTTAGACTTCCATCTTTCATTTTGTGCCTGGGTAAGTATTGGAACAATTCAACTTTAAGCAAGTTTAAGTAGTTTAAAAGCTACTATTTAGTTGCATTTATACAGTGAAAGCAGTAAGTCTGTGACCCATTGCTATCACCTAACTCTTGGTATCACCCTTTGAGAAGCTTTGCTAAACCTTTACTGCAACCATTTTGACCTGTTGCTTCTTTTGGGGAGGTTTTGACTTCTGGCAGTCACCTCTTCAGAGTTCAATCATATTTAAATCAGGAGATTGACTTGAACAGTCTAAAACTTTCTACTTATTTCCCCTGATGAAGTCTTTAGTTTCAATGTTTTGGGTCTTTTTCTTGTTGCATTGTGCAGCACCGTACAATGAGTCCTGTGGCATTTTCTTGCACATTGGTAGCCAAGCTAGGTCTGTATACTTCTGAATTAATTCTACAGCTGCCATCATTTCTTACATCATCAATAAAGATGAGTGAGCCCTTTCCAGAAGCAGCCATGCATGCCCATACCATGACACCACCTTGATGATGCTTCATAGATGGTGTTATGCTTTAGATAATCTGCAGATCTTTTTTCTCTCCACACTTTTGTCTTCTTATCATAGGATCACATTAATCTCATCAACATATGTGCTATTGTTTTAAACAAGTTCCTCTTTATTTTAGCAAACAAAATACTTGATTTTCTATCACAGACAGCTCCAATGTTGGATTATACCTACTGACACCACACCAAGGCTCCAAAGGCAAAAGCAAAGAATGGAACTGAGACTGCACATTCACATTCCTTTTATATGTGTACAGTTGCAAACACCAGATCAATTAGAAACCCCTGTGAGCCAAATGACCCAATACTTCTGCTCACATAAAATAGGGTGATGGAACACTGACAGTGCTGTTATTGTTTGTTGGTAAAACATAAACTACTGTTCAAAAGTTTGGGGTCACTTAGAAATGTTCTTGTTTTCCATGAAAACATATATGAAATTATTTTGAATAGGATGTATAGCAAAATGAATAGGATATATAGTTATTGACAAGGTTAGAAATAATGTTTTCTAATTTAAATAATAATTGTGTGCTTGAAACGTTGCTTTCGTCAAAAAAATCCTCCATTTGCAGCAATTACAGCTTTAAAGACCTTTGGCATTCTGGTTGTCAATTTCTTGATGTAATCTGAAGAAATTTCACGCTATGCTTCCTGATGCACCTGTCACAAGTTGGATTGACACTTCTTACGGTCAAGCTGCTCCCACAAAAGCTCAATAGGGTTGAGATCCGGTGACTCTGCTGGCCACTCCATTATAGACAGAATACCAGCTGACTGCTTCTTCCCTAAATAGTTCTTACCTGCATTGGAGCTGTGCTCTGGGTCATTGTCCTGTTGTAGGAGGAAATTGGCTCCAATCAAGCACCGTCTACAAGGTATGGCATGGCATTGCAAAATGGAGTGTCCGTCTTCCTTCAAGATCCCTTTTACCCTGTACATATTTCCCACTTTATCACCACCAAAACACCCCCAGACAATCACATTGCCTCCACCATGTTTGACAGATGGTGTCAAACACTCCTCCAGTATCTTTTCATTTGGTCTGGATCTCACAAATGTTCTTCTTTGTGATCCAAACACCTCAAACATTTATTTTCCATTAAAAAAAATTCAGTCTTCCTCTGTCCAGTTACTGTGTTATTTTGCCCATGTTAATCTATTCTTTTTATTGGTCAGTCTGAGATATTACTTTTTCTTTGCAACTCTGCCTAGAAGGCCAGCATCCCCTCGCCACTGTTGACATTGTGAATGGTGTTTTGTGGGTACTATTTAATGAAGCACCTGTGAGGCGTCTGTTTCTCAAACTTAACATTCTGTTGTATTTGACCTCTTGCTCTGTTGTGTACTGGGGCCTCCCACTCCTCATTCTATTCTGGTTAGAGACAGTTTGGGTATTTTTCGCATGGAATCGCTTTAGTTCTTCAGAACAAGAACAGACTAATGAGTTTCAGAAGAAAGTTCTTATTTTCTGGTCATTTTGAGTCTGTAATCGAACCCAGAATTGATGCTCATCTAAACTATTCTAAAGAAGGACAGTTTTATTGCTTCTATAATCAGCACAAATGTTTTCAGCTAGAATATACATTTTGACTTTTCTGCCCTAATACTGTACATGAAGTGAATGTCAACATTATAACCACACTTCAGCAACATTCTCTTCCAACTAATCTGAAGGCCTGTTGACCAGACAGCCTTGCTTCAGCGTTGAGAGTTGCCTCACAAGAACCACATAGTGGAAGAACAGACAGAAGGTACTTCTGAAGAAGTTGTGTACATCATCAGTTCCTATTTCCCTGATAATAAGTCACAATGGCTGCCGTAACACAGGCAGCTCAATTCTGCTTCGTTCTGCTCAGGTTGGTTGTTTTGACCGATCAACTCTGGTGCTTTCAGAACCATTTTCAGAGCTGATGAAGTCTATATTAGGAATGTTATCGGAAGTAGTTCAATAAGGAGCCTGGAAGACAGTAGGATGCAGCTGTACATCGCTCATGGGCTGTGCACGCACAGGCAAACCAATTCAGTCTTTATTTTTTCATTCATTTACGGAGACGAGTTGAGAAGTTTCTTATTTCCAGGCATGACTCGAAAATATATTTTACAAGGAGTAATCAAAAAATAAAAACACAATAGAAAACAAAAAACATAATTATTGGTGTTTTTACCAACAACATCAGCTTTCAGCAAGATCTGATGCGATTGACCAAAAGGCTAGTTAGTGGAAAAAAAGATGAGAATCGGGCCTGTTCTGACCACTCAGCCAGAGTTTGTTCATCTGTTTGTGAGTCTGCATGCACATGGGTGTCTGTGCGTGCGTGCGAGTGTGTGTCAGGAAGCTGCTCAGTGGAGACCTGCGTGCCAGCCTGGTGTGCTCTGCCTGTTGCTGGTGTCCTGAAGTCGGCAGGAGGAAACCTTCTGACAGATCAGCTCGCTGCAGCAAGTAACTAGGCCAGGCCACAGAACAAGTGTGTCAGTGTGTGTGTGTGTGTCAGTGTGTCATAAATATCAGCTCTATGCAGCAGGGAAGAGGCAGGGCCTCCTGGCCTGTGGTTTAGCCCCGACACCCCAACACGCTCTATGCTACCTCACCCCTTAGAACTCCCCTTAGTTTCCTCTGAAGGTTTCTTCCTAATTTTGGACCCTGCTGTCCTAGTCACTGTGAATGAACTGTTGTTGCTCCTTGGTGTTTCAGGCTGGGTTTCAGTAAAAGCACTTAGCGACAACAGCTGATGTGAAAAGGGCTTTATAGAGGGAATTTGATTGATTCATTTGAATTCCCAAGGTCAAACAGCGTCATTGTCGATGGGAAATTTCCATCAGAAATATCACTGTAGAATCACAGTTCATGTTACATATCATGTGCCTCTCAGTGATGGGTCCAGTCAAGAAAAGTTAAACCACTTTTAACAGAGTTGACAAAGTACGATCCTAAACAGGAAACAGTATTTTAAATCAGCTCTCTGTATAGAAGGTCTATACTAGACTTTTACACAAGGATGGGATCGGAATATAAAGTAGGGACTGAATGTCACTGAAAGCAAAATATACTACAAAACAAAAAATAAGTGAATATACACATTGATATTTCTTGTCCAAGTGCTGCATTGTTGTTTTCCCAGTTAGGAGGTCATCAATCTCAGAGACAACGCTGTGTATGTCCGTGTGTCCATGATAAAATCCTCCCAAACGAGGACCAAAAACCCAGTCCTCTGGCAGTGTTGTTTTCTTTAGCACCACATGTACCTTCCCAAGCTCCCAGCCTACCCCCAGAAGTCAACTAGTGTCCTTCCACAACCCCCCCCTACAGGCCCCAGCCTACCCCCAGAAGTCAACTAGTGTCCTTCCACAACCCCCCCCCCCTACAGGCCCCAGCCTACCCCCAGAAGTCAACTAGTGTCCTTCCACAACCCCCCCCTACAGGCCCCAGCCTACCCCCAGAAGTCAACTAGTGTCCTTCCACAACCCCCCCCCCTACAGGCCCCAGCCTACCCCCCGGAGGCCCCCGCAGTGTCCTTTCACAGTCCTCCGTTTATACCCTTGTGGTCCTAGTGGATTTTCGGTTAATCCACTGCTTCCCAAGTTGGGCCACAGCAGGGGGGTGACAGTAACGCGGTGTCCAACCTCTGGGCCTTTCCCGTGGGCCAGGTGACCTGCCAGGGGCTGGGGGGGCTGGTAGTCAGGCCTCCTCGGCCGTGGCATCTATCCCAGCGTAGGTGAAGTTCTCAAAGAGTGCCATGTTCACGTAGGCCTAGTGAGGGAGGTAAAGAGAAGTTGTGGTTCTTTGATGTTAGAATGATGTAGAGAACAAGGACCAAGTCCTATTAAAAGGTTAGGAGGTTGATAGCTAACTGAAACAGTGCTGGTACCAGGCTAACACTTAGCCTTGTCTGAGATCAGAAGTTGTTAGCTGACCGAAACCAGCTCTTACCTTCCTCGCCTCCTGCATCCTGTTGAGCTGTACAGAGATCTGAGAGAAAGGAGGTCTCTCATACGGCCGGTCTCTCCAACACTGCCTCATCAACTCATATCTGAAGAAAAAAATGATAATTCACCAATTAAAAACAATCGCAGCCAGCTAATACATTGCATACACGAATACATCCTCTCTTATGCACAAAGGCAAATACGCAAACGCATGCATGCGCACACAGACACACAGACACAGACACACACGCACACACACAGAAGCCCAGTTTGTCACTTACACTTCATCATCACAGTTTCTGGGCTGCTCCATCCGGTAGCCCTGAGGGAGTTTCTCATAGAGCTCAGCACAGGTCATCCCACAGTAGGGAGTACCACCTGACACACAGAGACATGACGGGGGGGGGACACTTTTACATTCGTACAATGAAGGAGGTCATGTGTCGGGTGACCCTCAACCACCACCAACGTCGGGCAGGCAAGCAAACTATATACAGTGGGGAGAACAAGTATTTGATACACTTGTGGAGAGGTTGGAGTCTGTTTGATTGAGTGTGTGGACAGGTGTCTTTTATACAGGTAACGAGTTCAAACAGGTGCAGTTAATACAGGTAATGAGTGGAGAACAGGAGGGCTTCTTAAAGAAAAACTAACAGAGTCTGTGAGAACCGTAATTCTTACTGGTTGGTAGGTGATCAAATACTTTTTGTTTTAGATTCCGTCACACACAGTTGAAGAGTACCTATGATAAAGATTACAGACTTCTACATGCTTTGTAAGTGGGAAAACCTGCAAAATCAGCAGTGTTATACAGAATCCATGTTATCACCGTGAGAAGCACCTTACTGTGAACACGGGCTCTCACTATTCCTCATCTGGTAAAGCGTGTTGAATGTTTACACAGTGCCACCGTAGGCCAACTTACCTAAACTTACTATCTCCCAGAGAAGTACACCGAAAGACCATCTGGGGAAAAAAGAGGAAAAGGTCAAAGCAAGGGGGATATATTGAGCAGTTAGAATTGCTATGTTAATTACGGTTTTATTTTCATTCACTGGAGACTGTAATTGACTGATAGAAAATAATACTGTGATAGAAATGCATGTAAATGCATCCCAGTGTGTGTAATTACAGTGAAATCATATCAGTATATTGGGAATACAGAGCCCAGGGAGGGAACTGTTATCTGTACAAAGCAACCATCTATGTGATAGTTTGCTAATAAGACACTACAGTCTACATACATACTGCAAGTTGAACAGTTAACTGTCATTTTGTACAATAACAATATAAGGAACTCATTGACCAAGTCGCTTTCTCTTCCCACCTTCTCGTTCTCTCTCTCTCACTCACTAGGACGTAAACACAGAGCAACGGTCTGGTTATCTTGGATTCTGTGGTGTGTCACAAAACGTGTCTTAGCGCCCGACAACACAGGGTTCAACACACACGCACACACACACACTCATACAAACACACACGCACAGCTCTGTAGCTAGCTTGTTTACAGCTAGTTCGCTCTAGAAATGTTTCTCCTCTCTGCTAACCCAAAAAGCCCTCGTTGGTTTCACTTCCTGTAGCTGTCATAGGGCCTTCCAGTCAGTTTTGAAGGGGGTATAATTAGCCTGACAGGCTAGTTGTGGTAATAGTTTTGACAGGCTCAGTGTGGGAGCATGGCTGTATACTGGCTTGAAGTTACTTTGGGCTTCCTGAATTCTGTTATCAGTTCCTTATTTTTTCTGTTATCGGTTCACCATTGGCTAGGGGAGGCGAGGGAGGGGAACATGATTTGTTGTTTTTGACACCGGCGCAGAGACATAATGTGAACGCTAGCATTGTGTCTAGTTGAATGTACTGTATGTTCCTAGTTGAATAATATACGTTGTGCCCCAGTCAGATACTCACACGTCACTCTTGGTGGTGTACACACTGTAGTTCAGGGACTCTATTGCCATCCAGCGAACTGGCAGCCTCCCCTGCAACACAACATGGTAAACGTATGACATGCGGGATTCATCTGTACAATTAGAGTTTGATTAAGATGAAGATGTATATGTGATTTACACAGAATGACACTGGTTGAGCCTTGTGTTTTTCTTATTACCGGTTGTGAGGGGACCTTGTTGCAAATTCACACACACCTGCCCTCAGTACTCAGTGTCTAGTTTACTCAGTGGTATATCACCCTTCTGGCATACGTAGTGCTATTGTCTCAGGAACTCTGCAACATTTGTTCACATGGTCACATTTTTCATGCTGGCCGACCAACGCCGTGCATGGACCAGAGCCCCCAGCTATGGGTCCTTGATGAAGGCTGTTTTGCGTGTGACGGTGCACCCACCATGGTCTTTTTGACGTAGACCTCCTCTCCTCGGGACAGACCGAAGTCCGCTATCTTGGCCACCAGGTTGTCTCCCACTAAGACGTTCCTGGCTGCCAGGTCTCTGTGGATGAACTAGGGAGCAGAGAGAGACCTAATGAAGCTCACATCCGGGAATGACATGCGTAAATGAATGGAGATTCCCCGGCATATTTATCGGTCGTCACCCGCTGATTTACTGAGCATTGGTATACGAAAAAACAAGTATACCCCCCCCCCCCCATAAATCTGGGTGTTTACTTTACCTGTTTGTCACTAAGGTAATGCATGCCGGTTGCCACGTCGACGGCAAACTGCAACAGTTGTTGCGATGTCAGGGTGGATGCTGTGCCATGCTCCTTGGCAAACGCCGGGTCGGTCTCTAGGACACGGCTCTTTCGCAGGAAGTCCAGTAGGTTTCCGTAAGGGGCATACTCTATGGCAATGTAGAGGTAGCCTACACAGGTACAGAGACGTCGTCAAGGGAAGGGCAGGAGGTTGAATTAGTTGGTCAAATTCACCCGAGTGTCGCTGGAGTGTCTGTGCCGTCAGTGGTTAAGGACTGTGGCTGTGTAACACTCGATTGCTTGCTAGGTGGGGATCTGGACTGAATAGACTGCCGGTGTGATTTTACCAACACCGGCAAACTGTATGATACTGGTATAAAGGTGGTTTAAAGGGCAACCGCAGAGGTTGCTGGGGGGGATTCATCTGTACCTTCAAGCTGGCCAAAGGAAGGCAAAACCAGTCACACTGTCATTTATAGAACAATGATTCATATAAAATTAAGTTCTGTGCTGAAATCTTCATTTTATTACAAGAGACAACATGGTTCTAGCCATGACTTCTTAAGAACTATTAAGACTGAAGATTCAATAAGTTGTATGTTTCTCACGGTTTTATTCTCCCGCTATGTACTTTCCTCCCCACAACGCGGTATCAATCACAATCTTTATAAAAAGCTAAAAAGCTATTGAGTTATTTCCTGAAACCATGGTATGTGGTTCATAAAAGTAACTGTAAAGGTGCATTCTGGTATCTTAAGCACACCAAATTCATATGACATCTTACAAATTAGATTCTTAACATACATGAATGGTATGAAATACATTACACATTTTTTTTAATGTTGTAACCAGTGCCGTTGGACCGGGGGGCGATACTAAGTATATCGAGGCCCTAATGTGTAGAGGGGCCCTCGAAAATCTTGAAAAAAGAGGGCAGGGGCCCTCAGAGACTCAGGGCCCAGAATTTTGTGCTACTCCCCTGGTCCTAACATATCACAAGATGTAGCACACAAAAACCGGGGAGTCTAGCATGAGATTGGCTAGTGGATGAAATTATCCAAATTATCCAAATTATCCAAATACTCAGAATCGGTAATGATCTGAGTTTGGTCTAAATGTCTTGTTAAATGAATACGATGGTGCGAATGCTTCTAGCGGACAGACAAGGGCTGGTAGGTTTGGGCTGGGGACAAAGAGTCCACTCCCAGTAAACTAAAGAATAAACTCAGAAACTCTGAATATTATTTATTCCATGCATTTCATCGAAAGTTGGCCTCAGCCAAGCATTATGGAATCCAGAAAAAGTTTAGGTTTACATTATGTAAAGTGTAACTGACTAATATGGCCTAAAGATATACATTAAAAGTTGTATATACATTAAATATACCAACGCAGTCATCTAGCATCAAATAAACACATGTAATCTCCCACTACGGCCAGTAGGTGGTGCACTCACCCCGGTTCTCACAGGCTCCTATGAGGTTGATGATATTGGGATGCTGGCCCAGTTTACACAAAACTCCCAGCTCTCCGGCAAAGTCCCGGTGGTCGTTCTCCGAGGCAAACTCTGCTCAAAACCAAACAGTGCACACCACAAGTTATAAACTGGGACACAGTGAGAAGCCTCATGTTCATTTATGAAGCTGACTTGTTTAGAAATATTTGTTTGTGTAAAAATGAGTTGTGTTTGTCCTTCCACTGTGTGTGTTTGCGCGTGTGTGTGTGTGCGCTGGCGCATGTTCGTGGGGTACCTACTACCTTTCAGCATCTTGATAGCGGCGCTAATCTTGGACCCGTCCTTCTTGATCATGGCCTTAATGACCTGGCCAAAGTTGCCCTCTCCGATGACATCCTCGAACTTGATGTCCTCCCACTCCAGGATGGGGTACGTGAGAGGCTCCGTGGCTGGCTTCGGCCTCCTCGTCAAGGTCAGGGTCCCCGAGTTAAACTGGAGGATGGTCTCCTCCCCCTACGCGGTTGCAATGACAACGATGTTGAATTTGTAGTGGAAGCCCTGAGGTGAACGCTTCACAGTGCATTGGTGAACAGGAATGATAATGCTATGATAATGTAGTCAGGCGATCCATCCTGTTAATGACTGGTTATACTTCAGGTGTGTCTTAAGGCATTTGTGTGTTTGTTTGCTCGATCCCTCTCTCTCTCTCGGTCTGTCTCTCTCACCGATCCAGACTGGTAGGTGAAGGTCCGTTTGCGTTTCAGCATGGTTTTGCGGATGCAGAAGAGTGCCAACAGGGCCAGCAGGATGGTGACGCAGGTGACCGTGACAGACCCCACCACGGCCACTAGCAGCTGGTACCCGTCACCGGCCGGACGCCCACCCACGCCCAGGGTGGTCGGGGTGAAGTCCTGGGGACCTGGAGTTGATGGAGGAGGGGTTGGGTGGGGGGGAACACACCGATGAAGATGAACAGTGATTACCAACAATTTATTTAGCAACGGTGGACTGAAAAATATTAGTTTTTTTAAATTCATTTTGTAATCTATTATTTCCAGCCTAGCTTAATATGAACGACTGGCGGTCTGACACCTAAAAGAATCTTGAGACAACGTTGAGGTCCGAAAGGGTCTGACCGACTTGGACAATGGTAAATCCATGTACTTTAAAGCCATCACAGGGAATGTGTCTTTTTTACTAAACCTCCTCCTGGTGGGTTTTAAAACAGCTCTCACCATCTCCCAGGGTCCTGGCCTGGACAAACGGGCTCCACTCTCCCGGTACCTTAGAGAAGCCCCGTACTCTGAACTTGTAGACAGTGCTGCTGTTAAGCGCTGTGACATCTTTGGCTGTCTTGTTTCCGTCATCCGTGTCGACCCAGGGGTGCGGGCTGCCCTGGCCCACAGACTGGTACTCTATGATGTACTTCACAATGCCCCCGTTTGGGTCCTCGGGGGTCTGCCACCTGACCTGCACCGCCGACACCGTCAGGGTGAGGGCCTGGACGTTCCGTGGGGAGGACGGCCCTGAGGGACATTGGGGGGCGGAGTTAAGAAAGAGCCAGGGAGGTGTAACTGCTGTTGTTAACACGTCATACAGCAATTGTCTGACATTGGGCAACTCTTACATGTTTCTAAACATTTCTCTAAACCCTTCTTTAATCCTGACACGCAATGAGGGCAGGGGGGGAGCCGGGAACCCAAGCATTCACCGCCAATCGCACTCATCAACACTCGCTGCCAAGCCAATGGGAGGAGCAGTTGTTAGTTACCCTGGCTGTTGATGTGGAAGTGATACGGCTTAGATGGGGGGCCCTGACTGCCGCAGTTCAGTAGCTGGACAACCACGGTGTAGTCTTTGTGGTACTGCAGGTTGTGGAACGTGGTGGAGAGCACATTGAGCAGGGTGGTCTTCTCTTTCGGCTTCTCTCCCGACGGGGACGGCTCGAAGAGCTGCACTAAGAACCCGCTGGCCATGCCCACGGCCCCGCCGGCGTTGCTGGGCAACAGCCAGCGCACGGTGGCGTTGCGGCCCTCCAGCGAGCTGAAGTCGATCTCCGGCCGAAGGGTGGGCTCTACAGCGGCGACACAGAACACTCAGTCAGGCAGAGGTCCGCCGGTCGCTGTGCGTTCTGACAGCCGCTCGCTTGCGAAAGCTCAAAGGATGTTCTGATAACGTTGCTTGGACGGTGAAAAAAAGTATTTGAAACTCGGACACTCACACACACGCACACTCCCCCTCAGTGCCATCGGCAGTTCTCTACGGACCTCTGGTTTGACTGCCAATTAACCCGATATAATGCTGTTGCTATCGTTGTATGGTTGTCGCTCACCTGGACAGTCAGTCTCCATGATGGCCTCGGGTCCCAGAGTCCCCTCCCCTCCCTCGCCGGGACGAGTGAGCTGGACACGGACGTGGTAGCGTGTAGAAGGCTTCAAATTCATCAGAGTTATAGGTTCTCTGCTGTACACTGGACGGTAGGAACACAGGGAGATGGAGAAGGTGATGAGGATTATCTATACAGAGAAGGGATGTGGTGGTGGACATGGACACAGGAAGCAGAGGTGGGGAGTGGGCGACAGTGGGTCTGTGTCACCGTGGAGCGCCTGGCCCCTTTGGTGTTTTATGACCGCCAGTCAGAGGAGTTGATTGGTCGTAAAACTCACTCAGTACAGATCACCTCAACGTCCATTTCCTTGTTTAAAATGAAACCAAGACACAGCGCAGCCTGTTGTTTCCGATGGGGGCAAATTAAATGTGGTGGAAAGACCAGGCAAAGATCGTGCTGGGTAAAGCAATGCATTAGGTAGAGAGATATTTACTAGAATGTGAGCACATATTTCTGTTACACACTGTACCGTGCATAGATAATAGCCCTTCTGACTATATTACTATATTAATATCACATGTTTAATTGATGAGAATATTAAAAGCTCTCTTTGGGTCCCATCTTTGTCCAGCTTATGTCCAGCTTCTTCCACTGTCGGCCATTGGGCTTAATATTTTTTGACGGCAGGAAATACCTAAAGTGTCTCCTTGTTCTAAGTGATCTAGGTTCCAGTGAAGGAATGGTCACTGACCACCATGACTCTACCGCGGACAACGCTCCAGATTCTAAGTGTTCTAGTTTCCAGTGAAGGAATGGTCACTGACCACCATGACTCTACCGCGGACAACGCTCCAGATTCTAAGTGTTCTAGTTTCCAGTGAAGGAATGGTCACTGACCACCATGACTCTACCGCGGACAACGCTCCAGATTCTAAGTGTTCTAGTTTCCAGTGAAGGAATGGTCACTGACCACCATGACTCTACCGCGGACAACGCTCCAGATTCTAAGTGTTCTAGTTTCCAGTGAAGGAATGGTCACTGACCACCATGACTCTACCGCGGACAACGCTCCAGATTCTAAGTGTTCTAGTTTCCAGTGAAGGAATGGTCACTGACCACCATGACTCTACCGCGGACAACGCTCCAGATTCTAAGTGTTCTAGTTTCCAGTGAAGGAATGGTCACTGACCACCATGACTCTACCGCGGACAACGCTCCAGATTCTAAGTGTTCTAGTTTCCAGTGAAGGAATGGTCACTGACCACCATGACTCTACCGCGGACAACGCTCCAGATTCTAAGTGTTCTAGTTTCCAGTGAAGGAATGGTCACTGACCACCATGACTCTACCGCGGACAATGCTCCAGACGTACCTATGATGGAGGACCAGGAGTCTCCGCTGTTCATGGGTTTGTAAAGAAGCTTGGTGGAGTCAATGGGTCCGTCTCCTTTATAGGACTCCACAGGCATGACCACCAGCTGCTTGCTCCTCTTCTCCAGCAGCTTGGGAGGGGTTATGGGGCATGGTGGCTCTGGCCAAGTAGGGTCACAAAATGGGTGAGAACGTCAGCAAGTCATATGATGAATGTCAATCAAAATATTAAAGCTATTGATGCTCCCCAAAACTCACAAAACCCCCCAAAAAATTGACTTTTGATTTGTCGGACTCTCATTTATCTAGATGTCCGGCCCTTGTATTTACATTTACCATTTTTAAATAGGTCAGCCAAGGCAAAAAAGGGACACAAATGTATTTTTAAATGAATGCTGAAGGTACAGAGTAAGTTTGCTCAGTGGGAAATGAATATCAAACAAGTCAGTAGAAACTGTGTCCACTTGAGTTTTCTTACAGCAACTATGTAATTATTAGATCATTTAAGAGGTATGCCAAATTTTTATATTATAAACTGATAACAGACATGGAACATTCAAATATGTTTCAGAGAATAAATATTACAATATTTTACTATTATGCACATAGTGGGGATATCGCCAACTTCAGAGTTGGCTGGTGTTAGAAAATGGCCGTTTCGTATAGTGGTTGTAATAATTATAGCATTCCCGTTTGTCAAGGGTGAGAGAAATTATATTATTTATTGCAGCATTAGAAAGTCTTGCTCATGAGGTTATGGACCTGGTCTTCCTTACACAACCTCAATCTCATCTCACTCTAACTCCTCTCACTGTAATGTTGGTTACAAGCTGATATATACATTGAAGGGTGTGTCTACCTAGCAAAGATCAGGTTTCCAAGACAG
The DNA here is from genome assembly GCF_011004845.1 of Esox lucius. NCBI lineage: Eukaryota > Metazoa > Chordata > Actinopteri > Esociformes > Esocidae > Esox > Esox lucius. Next base: position 29,750,770 of record NC_047576.1, on the reverse strand, counting down.
TAACCCCCATGCCAAATGGTCACTGTTAACATTCCTGGGGTTAGTAGAGCGCAACCTACAGAGAGATAATCTAAACAGAGAGGTTTCTGTTGTTCTCATTATCTAGGCACATCCACTTCCAATGAAACGTACATTCACAAATGTAATTGTTAATGCTCAGATTCCACACTGGCAAAAGACTAGGCTACTGGATAAAATGTATGTATTCCATATTGTTTATAGCATCGTTAAACAAGATTTGTGTTATTGTCCTATTTGTGACATGTTCCATTTTATGGATTTGTGGAAGTATTTTTTTTCTTTGTCAGCAAACCATAATAAGACCTAATCCTCGACTCATCTGTTAGCTGATCCAATCACAGAACACTGAGGCAATCTACACCGATGACACTCCGACACGCAACGCTGAAAATTTAGTTAGAAGTCCAAATCAAGACGCCGTGACAGTGGCCTTTGTCCGTGTGTCTATTGATTAACCAAATTCAAGTTCAGCCCAGTCTAAAAAGCATGTTCTAGTGCAGTGTCCTCTTTGTTCATGGAAACCTACCTGACCTTTACGTTCATCACCTCACATTGAATCCCCTCACATTTTTCTCTTCTCACCTTTGACAGTGAGGTTGAATTTGCGGGAGTCTTGTCCCCCGTTGGTAGATACCCTGCACTCCCATAACCCAGCATGCTCAGCGGTCAGACGGGGGATCTCAAACTGGGCTGTACTCTTATTGGAGTCCATGGTGGTTCGAGTGGCCTGGAAGAGATCCAGAGGGGTTCTGGTGACGGCTCACAGTCTGAAGTTATATTTAGCTGACGTTTGTCGTGCAGATATGACAGCACGTTTACAATGTTACTGAAACGCCAAATTCAGAAAGCTCCCTGACCACATTGTCCGCTCTGGCCATGCCTCCAGTGTCTTTACCTTGAGCACGGTGCTGTCCAGTTTGCGTAGCTCGATGCTGGTGTGGCTCGGCAACGGGTTGCCTGTGGCGGAGCAGAGGATCTTGGGGCTCGAGTTGAGGTTCCACTCCAGACTACTGGCCATGTCCAAGATCTGGGGGGCACGATCTGGGAAAGGGGAGGAAAAACTGATGATAATGGGGTCGTCGAAAGAGAAGACGACAACAAGGAGCGCGGCGAAACCTGTCGACGGTGATGAAGACACTGCTACTCGCGATCATGACCTCAACATCGACCTTGGTAGTGTCAGCGGTGGCGACGGCTATGATGACGCGGAGGAGGCGGGAATATTTAGCTACCTGACTTTTCGCAGCGTTGTCCTCTCCAGCCCGTGGGACACTGACACCCGCTGAAGCGGTTACACACTCCACCGTTCTTACACTGACAGCTGAGCCTGCAGTCGGGCCCAAACGTGTCCCTGTGACAGGCTGAAGCAGAGGAGGAGAGGACACGTTAGGGTGGACAACCGTGGCACCACTTCAGTGCCGCACGGCTGTTACACGCGTGGCGTTTTATCTGATTCAACGCGGGCCTCTTCTTAACTGCGGTAGAAAATAGGGACGTACTGCTGCTGCAGTGGTTTCCGGACCAGCCACTAGCACAGGAGCATCCGTATGGGTCAGCCAGGCAGAACCTCAGGCCCCTACAGCTCATCTCTGAGCAGCACGACTCCTGGCAGTTACGGCCAAACATTCCCTCTCTGCAGGCTGGTAGGGAACACAGGACAAAGATAGTGAGCAGGACTGTTACAGTTACTTTGGACGGTTTGTCAACACGGTATACTTGTTTGTTTTTTACACACAAGACACACATACACACATCCGCGCATGGATACACACACTATTGGTAATTCGTAGTGCGCGGACGACAACCTGACCACGCTCACCTGTCTCGCAGCGAGTTCCCATGAACCCCGGGGGACAGATGCAGTCCCCGTCCCGGTGGTGACACACCCCTCCATTAAGACACTCCGGGCAGTCCTTGTCACAGTCGACACCCCACTTCTTACTGCCACAGCCTGGAACAGAGCAAAGGAGCATGGTTGGTCCGGTCCAGCCGGGTTTGTGAAGTCATGCATACTCTTGTGATGGTTGGAAGAGATCCTAAAGTTAGTAACATTGTAAACTAATAACAGATAATGTACATTCAAAGATGTTTCAGAGGAGAAATTACAGATCAGACAGGCTTAAGGAGTGTTGTCGCCATGATGCTTTATTATCAACCCAAGCACAGAGCTCCTGTTAAAGTGTACACATGTAGTCATTTGAAGTGTATTTCATTGTTGTTGTTTTTTTCAAATTATGTTAACAGGTAACTGGATTTAGTTTGGCATGGTTAGTTACAGCTAGCTAACTGGCTAATTGATTTTTTGCATGGACAAAATACCAGGTTTTCCCTTTCACTTGTTTACCAGTTCCTGATGTTTTGAGAACATTATTTGCAGTGTTGCCTTTAATGTGGAAGAAATAGGAGAAAGGGAAATACAGCAGTGATGAGGAGGTGGGTTCATAGTGGTGAAAACTGACTAGATTTCTGAACTTTGTGTGGTGAGCTTTCTGGTATCAAGAGCTGCTGAAACCTCACCCACCTGGGAGCCACAGAGAAGGGAAAAGAAGTCCTGGTGCTGTTTTCCAAATTTGTCCTCTACAAGATCCTCAGGAGGCAAGTGGTTTCATTAGGCCTAGGGTTCTGGGGCTTCAGCCACGGGCCTTTTTGAAGTAGCCCCGGGTGTTTTGGTCCATTTCCAGAATGTTTTTGGTGTAATGAGTTTCCACATCAGCACACATAACTTGCACAATTATTTATAGATCAGCAAGCCCTGTGTCAGCAAGCCCTGTTTCTTTACATGATCGTGGGCACAATAGAAGGAGCCTGGCCTTAAACTATCTTATCTATGGCACAGATAGCTCCAAAGGATGACGTTGATTGTGTCTTTTTTGGTCCATCCATTTGGGTCAGAACAGAAATATGTGGTAGCTCAGATCAGGAGGTCTGTTAACGTTGACCTGGAACTATGGTTGCCATGACAGCATAGCATTCTATCATCATTTCAAGTTCAATGCCACAATCTTTTCTTGTATGTATCTTGGGCACAGACAAAATACTATTTTCAGAACTGACTATCACCAACACTCATAGTCAAAAGCAACTCTAAGGAAGAAATTGCTCAAAGACATCTGTTGTCATGGCTCCTATCTGTCTCCTTTCTTCTTGTTAAATATCTCCTTTTGAAGGATTGGCCAGATTCGAGGGTGGAGGAGACAACTTGAACCAATATAACCCTTTGTATTGTGGAAGAGAATGTGAGTTTTTACTGGCGCTATGGTCAACACATTGTGACAGGTTGACATTGTGACCGCATGTGTTTAATAAACTTTGACGATCAACTGCTGCTACAGGTATTCAAACACAACTAGTTTCCAAAACTGTTGTGTCCCTTAACAGTTCGTTTCACGAGCTGACACTAAGCCAGCAGGGATGGTGTTAAGAACCCTCTGGGACAAGAGCAGACGGTGCTCCCTTCTCATGGCGTGTTTGGTTTCAACTGTGCAGGGTTGTATGACACACTCTTCGTTCCTCTTATCATCTCACTCCAATCAAGCCATGTCCTGACCCTGTCATCTTCAAATTATTTAGCATTAGGAGACTTGGCCTCGATTGGTTGACTTGTCATAGCATGCTGCTTGTTTGCATTTCACCTCCCGAAGCCCATTGAAATCCACCAAGAAATGCTGTACAAGTTCAATAAATGATTCCTATACACAAATAAAATCAGAGATCCATAGCAGCACAGACCGTGTACAATCTGTACAAGTTTATCAACCAGTGTGAGTATTTCTGCTGTGTGATTGCGTGTGGTAGGAAATCCCTTTCACGTACCTCTGACGATCAACCTCATCCAGGCTCCATTGATGGGACTGTCCCCCACGAAACTGGCGCTGTATATTCCCTCGTTGGCACTAGCCACGTCCTCCAGAGTCAGAACCGCTGTACTGTTGAACACATCACCCGAGTGGGTCATGTACAAATAGTTACCTGGTGATGAAACACGGTGGGGTCAGCACATCGGCCAACGAGCTATTCGTGGACACATTCTCTTCATCCGCCTATGCCTCTGTCCCTGCGTGACTCACCATTGTATTTCCAGGTGACATCTCTTCTCTGAGAGCTCAGGACTTGCATGGCCAGGTGAACAGTGTCGCCTTTGTTAGCAGTCACAGTCAGGTGGGCTGGGACAAACATACCTGAGAGAAACCATACAAGACAAGTTAACGTACTCTCTGTCACCCCGTTTCTTCCTCCCTGCCCCCCCGTCTCATCCTCTCTGTTTCCTGGTCTCTTCCTCTCTGTTTCCTGGTCTCATCCTCTCTGTTTCCTGGTCTCTTCCTCTCTGTTTCCTGGTCTCATCCTCTCTGTTTCCTGGTCTCTTCCTCTCTGTCTCTCCCTCTCTGTCTCCATGTCTCTCCCTCTCTGTCTCTCCGTCTCTCCATCTCTGTCTCTCCGTCTCTCCATCTCTGTCTCTCCGTCTCTCCATCTCTGTCTCTCCCTCTCTGTCTCCATGTCTCTCCCTCTCTGTCTCTCCATCTCTGCCTCTCTGTCTCTCCCTCTCTGTCTCCATGTCTCTCCGTCTCTGTCTCCATGTCTCTCCCTCTCTGTCTCTCCGTCTCTCCCTCTCTGTCTCCATGTCTCTCCCTCTCTGTCTCTCCGTCTCTCCCTCTCTGTCTCTCCGTCTCTCCCTCTCTGTCTCCATGTCTCTTCCTCTCTGTCTCCCTGCCTCTTCCTCTCTGTCTCCCCACCTCTTCCTCTCTGTCTCCCTGCCTCTTCCTCTCTGTCTCCCTGCCTCTTCCTCTCTGTCTCCCCACCTCTTCCTCTCTGACAATCACATTTTATTGATTGATTGATCTCAGTCTCCCCGCATCTTCCTCTTGGTCTCTTCCTTTCTGTCTCTCCGTCTTCTTCTCTCTGACTCTACGCCTCTTTCTCTCTGACTCTATGTCTCTTCCTTTGTCTTCCTGTCTCTTTCTCTCTGATTACATCTCTTTCGCCCTGGGGCTACATCTCTTCCTGTCTCCATGTCTCTTTCTCTCTGACTCTACGCCTCTTTCTCTCTGACTCTACGCCTCTTTCTCTCTGACTCTACGCCTCTTTCTCTCTGACTCTACACCTCTTTCTCTCTGACTCTACGCCTCTTTCTCTCTGACTCTACACCTCTTTCTCTCTGACTCTACGCCTCTTTCTCTCTGACTCTACACCTCTTTCTCTCTGACTCTACGCCTCTTTCTCTCTGACTCTACACCTCTTTCTCTCTGACTCTACGCCTCTTTCTCTCTGACTCTGTCTCTTCCTTTGTCTCCATGTCTCTTTCTCTCTGATTAAGTCTCTTTCTCTCTGTCTCCCTGTCTCTTCCTCTCTGTCAATCAAATGTGGTTGATTGATTTGATTGAAATTTGATTGATTGATCTCAGTCTCTCCGCATCTCCCTCTATGTCTCTTCCTTTGTCTTCCTGTCTCTTTCTCTCTGATTACATCTCTTTCGCCCTGGGGCTACATCCCTTCCTCTTCCTTTCTGTCTCCCTGTCTCTTTCTGACTCTCTCCCTCCCTCTGGTTTGTTCTGTCTCTCTGCCAGTCTCTCCCTCTCTGACTGTAGATATCTCAAACCTCTCTCTGATGCTCTATTTCTCTTTCTTTCCCCTCTGTCTCTCTCTGTTTCTCTTAATGTCTCTCCATTTTTGTCTAACAGTTGGAATGGTATAAATAATAATAGTAAGAATAATGGTGGGAACGGTATGGCTACAACTTAATCACTTGACAAAAAGCCTCAAAGCATTGCATGAAAACCATAACAATACAGCAAATGTCTACTATTGTTATGGGTGCATTTTTATTGGCTATCCCTCATACTGTGGCAAGGGGCCGCATGTTTGTCTGCCAAAAATTCACATTTTGTTTTTATAAAATATTCCATTTTTCTTCTTTTATGGTTTCAAATTCTTTGTAATGTCTGATCTTTTTTGGAAGAGAAAGTTACTCTTAGTACTACTTATCTCAGTCTAATAGAAAATACAAGGTCTGTCTCTACCCTGCCCTGGGAGCAGAATGAGCATGGCTTGTCAGCTCTGCACTACAGAGACTACCTAGCCCATGCTCCCCAAATAGAGCCACCATGTGGCCAACTGTTAATTAAACTGCCAACTGTTAATTAAACAGACGCCCTAAACTTACAGCAGGAATTTGTAGTTTGTGTCATGCATGGTAAAACCAGATGCTTTTCTCTCTCTGTCCTTCTCACAGCCACTGTCCTCACACATAAACTCTGTTCACTTCACTAAGGGCCGCTTCCTTACTTTTGGCAAAGTTGTTGATTAGCGTTACTTTGTCCAGTTGTCGAGGTGGATTGGTTTTCTGGGAAGCATGGCAGTAGAAGATCCCTGTTTGGTCCAACACCTTCACAAACCCATTGGCCACCACCTCCTTGGGTTTGGGCCTTTTGACACTGTAGCCTGACTGGGAAGGGAGGATTAGAATGCTGTTGTCCTTCTTGATGTCCAGGTCGACCTCTGACTCGTCCCGCTCCCCACTTAGGCAGGAGATAGAGAAGAGCTGAGGGCTGGAGGCCTCAGCATTGCCGATCATGGTGAGGTCTGTCACGGCACCTGAAGGGACCAGACAGAGTCACTCGTATCATCATTTAATCTACTATGGGGTAAAACAACAAAACTCAGCTAGTGCAATAAATAACCTGTCGTTGACTACAAGCTGTCGGGTGAAAGCCATGCATATCCAAAACCGACACTTTTCAGGAATAAAAAAATGTAAGACTACATTTCCCACATGACTATGAAACTGCAGAAGCTATTATGAATACATTTTCTTTCCACTAGAGTCATGAAATGGTTTAACTATTATTTAAGGGTGTCTGCTTGCAATATAGGTAACCAAAGGAACATGGGGAATAATGGAGATTATAGAATATGGTTTACACCCGATTTCTGATTCTAATATAAACGAACATGGTGTGCTGGGTCTAAATCAGTTCCTGATTTGAGTGGAATAACGGAAAAGCAATGGCACTGGCTTGAGATTCAGATTTCAATATAAGGACCATTTACATTTTGACCTATAGCTCCACATTCCAAAACTAGCCATTGATACTGTATTTTTCACAAAAATCACAAGATCCACACAGTTCCAAAACAAAAATTCCTCTTCAGTGACATTCTGGCCTTTAACAATGGCAGGAAACGGGATGATCTCCTGCTCTCTCAACGGGAACCTGTATTCTGCATTCAACTTTGACTTTTATAGTAGGGCTAGGCCATATGTTTGGTAGAATTAATTCTTAAAGATCTTAGTGTTGCTTTACTTTAAATAAGTTCTACTGTACTTTCTGAGTTACTGTAACACTTTGAGGAAATATTACTCTACGGACGAGCACCTTAAATAATATACTACAGAAAAATGTATTTTCTATTCGTATACAAAAGCTACTGTTAGTTCTTACCTGACACGGGGATGAGGCACAACAGATAGAAGATGTCCATTATGACTGTTATCCAATAACAATTGCGAAATTAGTTGTCTATTCCAGTTGTTTATGAAAATGTTTAAGTTAAAACCCGTCCCCTCTACGTTGCAAGTGGTGGTCCGCAACGTGCCAAAAAATTGCGCGCGTCTTTGCGCATATCCATAAATTCCGGTAATTATTTATAAACGTAAAATAATCCTGGAGGTAACAGAGCGGTCCCTGTGATTATCCCAGATCAGAACATGTTACATTCTCCAGCTCTGAGTGTCCACAATCTGTTGTCGGTCAAATCAGCTTAGGGTGGGAGAGAAGAGGAAGGAACAGCGTCACGAGGGAAAAGATGCTACTCCGGCCTAACTTTGTTTAGATTTCAGGAGTTGGAGAAAACTTTAGCAGTTTTTGGGAGATCATACTTTTTCCTAAGAAAGTCATTTTCCTAAGAAATGTATCTCTGCCAAATGCATGGTTACAGTATCCAAATGAATTAATGTAAAACGTTAATACCAAAAAACGGATTTGGCAACACATATAGTCTTATATATTAGCACGTATTGTTATGATTTCCATAGATGTTTTAGATGTGCATGTGTTTTTAAGTGTCAGCAGACATTTCTCGCACTCCTTACACGCACTAATGCGGACATTGCCTTTTGCATGCCAATAGGCCCATGAACGCTCCGTGTTCCCAGGCTGCAGATGTTTTCACATGTCGCCGTCCGAAGGGTGGTCCATACACTGCTGCACGTGTACTTCTGCAGCACAATACTCAGCAAAACTAATCTCTCCTGTCTTTCACCACATTCTTTCCAATAGAGCATAAAATGCCTGAAAATTCACATAAACAATAATGACACAGACCTATTTAATAAGAACAAATGTACTTCATTTGTTCTTTTCTGTTCAGTCGTTGTGATCCCTGCAGGCTGTTGTTCATTTCTCTAGCCAGACAGTGAGAGGAAATGATTATGAACACTGGACTTGTTGTGTCTATGGTTTCAGCTGCAGTCCCATGGATTAGATCCAATCACTCACCTTTTAACACTCATTATGAGAAACTCAGTTTACCACTTCTCTTCTTTCTGGATGGTCTTTGAAATGCTTGATTTCATGTTTTCTTTCGGTATCCTGATGGCCTCATACAATTGAAGGTGACTCAGTGTCTTATTGTTAGAAATTTCCTGTTTAAAGAGTTTCTTTAAATTGTGCGTAATGAGTTTTTATTTCTAACCCACTGGTGGGCTTGGTTCAGTTAAATGCTCTTCTGATATCATCTGAAAGTGACTTGTTACACTTGTCACACTGCATGAAGCTGCCTAAAAAAGGCGAGGACCTAACATTTCAACGTACCAATTTATGGGCTAACCACTCAAAGGATAATACCAAGACTACAATGAGGCCACCAGTGCAGGAGACTATTGTTTTGTCTCCAGGTCAGAATGTTTTCATTTTGATACAGTCCAACAACAGAGGGCCGTGCCCAGTGTTGGCTCAGGATGGCCGAGTCCCTGACACTATGATGGCCCAGAAACTGTAAATAGACTCTCACCTTGAGTGGGCCCTTCCTCTACACAGACCAGAGTCACAAACACACTGGACTGAGAGAGGATTGACGCATACCTGATGACAATGAGAAACACAGACTCACCCCCTCAGGGCCACTGTAATCCTACACTTCTTCTGCCACCATTAGTGCAGGTTTTAGAGCACTTATTCCAGAACCAATGACAAATGTAGCACTAGTTGATCCCAGATATTAATTATGCAGCGACGAAATAAACAAGTATATTTTCCCACATGTTCTTCGTACTGAATTCTAGCCAATGACATAAGTGCTCAAATGCTGTCTTTTCTCAGAGGCTGCACAGACAGTTGAGGCGAAGAGACAAATGGCCATCTTGGTTGGCCATTTCCCCCACAGGGGAAAAGACTGGATGCTGTGTCAATACAGTTACTTCAGATGCACAAGGGTGTGTCTGGCTCTCCGTGTGTGTGTGTGTGTGTGTGGGCGCCTGTACACATCTGTTCGTACATGTGTAAATGTGTTTGTACATTCACAGGTGTTTTAATGGTGATATAAATGGTGGAAACCAGCCCCTCACTCCTCAGACCTGGTCCATTGTCCTGCCAGCTTTGTTGTCCCGAAGTAATTATCAGTAGGGTTTGTTATGAAAATGATGGCTGCTGATTATTTATGCTCTCTTTAGATGACAACGCCAGACAAAGGCCATGATCGTTTCCCGGTCTCCCCTTGTTAGGGTCAAAACACACTGTTTGTATCTCGCACAAGGTTAGAGAGGAGAACAAAAAATCAAAGCTTGATGTGTTTATAGTATTCCCCCTGGATCTAATCACTTCATGTTTTAGGATGCCCCGACCCACAGCACCTTGGACTGTGACCGTATTACCTACAATTTTACTGACGAAAGTTTATCAAAAACGTCTAACCTCAAAAATTCACAAAATCTGGCCTGTGAGAGAATGTCAAATAGTAAAGATTAATTTACAACAGTATGGTGCCCACAGTATTTTAGTCAATTTTGTTGCGGTTGTAGTGGTGGGACCAGGAGTGGGCTGGGGTGTGAGAAGGAGGGAGGGGCTAAGGTCTTTGAGACTTTGTGAGAAAGTTTGTATAAAATTCCCATTTCCCCTCATTGTGTGAAGAGCTGGCCGAATTCCACACGCACTGACCCACTCAGTGGGGGTTTACACCCCCCCCCCCCCCACCAATGTGTGGAGGAAACTCACCCCTGGGACCTCAAAACAAACCCCCAGGGGTGTTTGGGGCAGCCAGTGATTACATGAAACGCCTCTCGCTGTGTTGAACGGTTAGCTCCCCAGGTATAGACATGAAAACAATGTCTAGTCTCTGAAATTAAAGCTTTGGTTCTGCATGCTCTCAGAGCCAGGACACTATCAACTCCATGCCTGAACAACAAGCCAAGGAGACTTCTAATTCTGTGTGTGTGTGTGTGCGCGTGTGTGCAGTATGTCTCCCTTGGTACATGGTGACAGTCAGACACTTGTCATCTCATCCACCCTGTCACGTTTCCTACTTTGGCCCGAGTGGAATGAAGTGCTCAGCGAATCCTGGAGAAATTATCCGGCCACACTGGTCACCCGGGGGCCTCCATTGTCAGAGCTGTGGAACACTACGGTACGGTATCAGCATGCCCCCTGATCCTGTCAGTATCACTCCTTAAGTGCAGCGATAAAACAGTTTACTTTCAGTCGAAGACCTCCTTGTGAATCGAGCAAAGGGTCTACGGACAGAATGCTCTGTTCTGTTCCCTTCATCCCAATTCCTCTTTACCTCAGCAGTATTCTTATCGCCATGAAAATGTGTTGAGTCCTGCAGATATCCCGTGGAGCACGCTCAACACCTGGCGATCCTCGGAAAAACCCAAGCCAGGCTCTCCCTTCCGTACTCCCCTGGGCTCTTCCGTACTCCCCTGGGCTCTACAGAGACCGTTTTCACAGGATAACTTATCTGTGACATTCCTGCAACGCGGGAACATTTCAAATGTGTAATGTATCTGAGGTTTTAAAAGTATTCAAAAGTTGGACATTTTCTGACTTGACTTTTTTCCTATGAGAAATGCAGAACTCCTCCAAAAACATCCATTAATTATTATCCACATAATTCATATTTCCTGTTGCTGTGGGATCATTTTCGTTCAGATTGTGTATCTGTGGGAGGGTTTCCAATGGCGTCTCCCCTTGACAAACCGTTCTAGAGCCTCTCCACATGTGTCTTGGGGGTGGACACTAACTTTATTACCCCATGCGTTTGAAACAGAGCCCCATGTTTCCAGCCGTACCTTCCTTCCCACTGGAAAGACAACATGGTACATAGACCCAGGGGATGATTTTAGGGAGAGAGTGAAGGATGCTGTGAGGATGAGGAAACAAAAATAAATAAGTTCAGTGGAAAAAAAACAATCATGAGCTTGATTTCTTTTTGTCCAGTACTATGCTTAATGTGTCCACAAATCATGCCCATATGGTTTAAGTTGAAGCATGAGCGCATGAATTACATAAAGAGATAATTAGCCCATTTTAGTTCTACTAAAAATGTATCTTCATGTTTTCCTTCCAGGCCTGTGCCTTTCCATTCCCATCAGACATGCTAGGCCTTCTAATGACAGGAACAGAATAGCTTTCCCATCTGAATATTATTATCGACATGGAAAGGGAGCGGTGAGTTCCTCTACCACGCCAACATGTCTCTGAACTATTATAGTCCATTAGGAAGTTGTATAACACTTTGGAGAGTGGTTGACTGAGGGTGAGAAAATCAAGGGAGAGATGGAGAGATAGTGGGGAAAAAAGGCAGCAAGAAAGAGAGAGAGGAAAAATGATAGGGGTGGAAGAAAGTGAAATACAGAGAAAGAGGATTACTTAATTAAAGAGTAGGAATACATCTCATGAAATAGAACTATAGTAGGAGATTAAAACAGGAGACAAATGCATGTGAATTCAGTTTAACTAAGAGTAAAAGAGACAAAAGAGTAAGCTTTGTTATTCAGGTAGAGCTCTCTTAGTTATTTAGATCGATGTTAGTCAGGCTGTGCTCTACCCAGTGGAAGGCTCTTGAGCACAGGAAGTAGTGCTGCAAGAGCTGATATGTGTTCAGGAAGTGTCTGGAGCGCAGAGCAGGAATTACCCAATGGGCAGCCCAGTCAGACAGGGCCAGGCAGAGACAGGAAAGCCTGTGGGTCTCCTGTCTGTTTTTTTGGGTGTTTGCTCAGCCCTCTGCCCTGGGAGCAGGGTTCTGTAGTTCCCAATAGCTGGAGATGAAGGATCAGTGTGATGAATTGATAGTGAGGTATGTTCAGACAGATAGTGGTGTAGACAGTCATTGCCCTGGTATCTGATGTAATGCCCACTGTTTGAGTGTCCTGATGTGTTTTGATCGACTGTCTCTGTCCTGATGTGTGTCATTTGAGTGTCTCTGTCCAGCTGTGTTGAGTGTCTCTGTCTGGATGTGTGTTATTTGAGTGTCTCTGTCATAATGTGTTAAGTGTCTCTGTCCAGCTGTGTTGAGTGTCTGTCTGGATGTGTGTTATTTGAGTGTCTCTGTCATAATGTGTTAAGTGTCTCTGTCTGGATGTGTGTTATTTGAGTGTCTCTGTCATAATGTGTTAAGTGTCTCTGTCTGGATGTGTGTCATTTGAGTGTCTCTGTCATAATGTGTTAAGTGTCTCTGTCTGGATGTGTGTCATTTAAGTGTCTCTGTCCAGCTGTGTTGAGTGTCTCTGTCTGGATGTGTGTTATTTGAGTGTCTCTGTCCAGCTGTGTTGAGTGTCTCTGTCTGGATGTGTGTTATTTGAGTGTCTTTGTATTTCTCTGATTGTTTGACGGCCTAATTTTGACCTTTCTCATAAGCCTGATGTGTGCGCATCGTCTAGACCAGTGTTTCCCAGTCCTGGTCCTCGGGACCCAAAGGGGTGCGCGTTTTTGTTTTTGCCCTAGCACTCACACACCTGATTCAAATAAAGACTTGATGATAGGTTGATTACATCACTCAAGTGTGTAAGTGGTAGGGCAACATTTGAAACAAGTGTGTGAGTGCACCCCTTTGGGTCCCGAGGACCAGGACTGGGAAACACTGGTCTAGATGTACAATGAAACCAGTCTTTGATTCCCACCAGTTCAAAGACAGTCCCCTCAACCTTTACATCCTTCGGGGGGTCCAGTCACTTGTAGGTTTAGTTAGTATTCTGTCCTCCGGGCCTTTCCACTGGGTCTCTGCATCAAACAATTGTTACAGCCTGCAAGTTCACACACTGAGGGAAGCCAAGTCAAACACTGAAGAGATAGACCTCCCTGATTAACACTTGGACAAATCACTTTCCAGACCAGGAATCATTCTGGCGGTTTTCACCTGTAAAAGACAGTGAATGTTCAAAACTTCCAAAAGAAAATCCCTGGAAATAAGTGTTTGAATATGAAACATTGTCGTTTTTGACATCCTCAGGCAACTGGATGTATTTTTTATTAAGTATGTCTGAGAATACGTTGTAATCTGTCATGGGATTGGCATTAATAGCCTGACAGAAGACATTCGGGGAGGCAAACATGAATGGCCGGACTACCTGCAGGGTTGTTTGTTCCCTTGAACCAACTGGCCCCCCTTTGCAATGTACTGTACACACACGTGCTGTTATTTCCCCTGCTCAAAGTGGCGCTGAGGCCATGGCAGAAGGAGCTTGACCGTTGACCTCAACCGCCGTGCTCAGTTCAGTTCCATTAGTCACTCCCTGTTTTATTTCATGTTATTTCGTTTGTTGCCTAATGAATAGGACACTACTGTTCTGACCTAAGAAGAGCTCAGGCCTCTCAAGAACATTCTAGAAGCTCATAGACGGTCGGCGACTTGGACTGAATTCTGCGGATTTAGTGCGGGGAAGATGGCAGGAAGTGGCCCTATTGTTTTCAGGGTCACCCCGTTTTCCTTTCAGGGCCGTGGAAGGCCCCGCTCTCTCTCCCTCAAGGATCAAACATCTTAACAAAACAGAAAACCTTTCAGACCTATCTTGTACGTTCCCATCCGTCAGCGAAAGACCTTTTGGGAGATTGAAGGGCATGTGTATGGCCCAGCCTGAGTTCTCCTTCCATGTAACATCAGACCCTTCTTTAAATGAGTTCATGTTTAATGTGTATTACCAGAAAGTGTTAGTGTAGGACAGACAACTATTGTGTGTAAACATAAAGACGTGCAGGACAAAGCATGTCATTTCTTAGCAACCTTGTCTTTATTGCATGGCAATATTGACTGCGGCCGGGCCTGGTCTGATATCATTGGGTTAGGCCAGTGTAAGTAGGAGGGAGAAACAATTGCCCAAATGTTGTCACCTAGTAACTCATTAACCTGTCCTTCAGAACAGGATTGAGTCTAAGTCAGCTCTTTCAACCTTCGCATGACGCACCTCCATTTTGTAGCATAGGTGAAAACAAACGAACGGCCACAATGTTGCTTCGATGTGAGCTATAAGGAAGAGGATTATATTGTTGCTGTTGTTACCTGGGTTTCAGGTGCTGACAGAACAAGCAGACCAGGTAGGACAGCAACTAATGAGAGGACAATCTTTTAATGTTAACCTTTGATCGTGTACATTTGTCTGCATTTTATATTACTTTCCTGGTTCACCTGTTGATCATTAACATTCTTACCCTACTTAAATGCACTCATTATTTTGTGGCTGCTTGTATTTGTTCTATTTAGAGCTGTTGGACACATGTTTTTGAATTGGAAATGCATTTTTTGCATATGCAGCTTCCAGGTTAATAGCCTTGCTCTACCAATCAGTCATTCCCACATGTCGATGCTTTCTGTTTGGATCAAACCTTTGACAGCAAAGGACTTTTCAGACAGTGCATTGATAATTATACATAAACCATTGTTCATTCAGGTAGGATGTCCTGTTGAGGTCCAGCAACAGGCTGCTGAGGGTAAGAGGAATCTGTCGTGTTTACTCCACTGAGTGGCCGACGTATAGTGGTGGGTTTCACAGCTGCTGACATCGGAAGAGAATCCAATGAGCTCTGGAAGTTGTTCGTAAAAAGCAAATAAGTTAAACTTCAAAGAATACATTAGTAGGAAGACCACCCTATCCTGACTAGTCTCCCTGCCCTCGCATCTGTCTAACATCTCCCTCAGTGTCTCTCTCCGCCAGCTGCTTTTTAAATCAAGGTATTGTCAGACTTTATCCTTTATTCTTCACAACAATGTTAACACATAGCCCCCTCCCAGACAAATAGTCGGCAATCAGAGACAAAACTACAGTCTCCGCAGAACGGCTTGCTCACTGGCAACAGTGAATATAGCCATGCTTGACAACCAGGTCCAACAAGGATAACAGCATAAAGCATGTCTTCCTTACCCAGGATGGAGGTGAAAAGGGAGGAGAAGGTGTGGGAGGACAGGGAGAATACTGGGGCAACCCAAGCCAAACCAGAACAGCATGGTGTCGCTGGACCACAGGCTGCAAGGGATGGGAGTGTGGGAGAGGTAGTACTGACCTGGTCAAGTACCCTGCCGGACCTCTTTAGAGCAATAGACAGTGAACACCCACAGGAACAGTCTACCCCTACGCAGCCAGCCCCTGGTGGGCTCCTGATCGCCTCATAGCTCCCAAGCCAGCCGTGTTGTTGTTTTCGCCTTGGCTGTGTGAGGACAGGAAGAGATAAAGAGAGACCGACTTGCGTGTTTACAGCCAACAATGCTGAGTTGAATAGCAGGAGAAGGAGAGGGGAAGAGGACTGATGGCAGATCGACCGACCGGCCGGCCGGCCCACTCTGAAAAATCAACTCGGTGCCAAGTGTACTGTGCAAACAGAAATGCAGGGTGGAAAAATAAAGAGAAAGATCTGAGAAGAACACACAGTTGCATTGAAAATGTACTACACATTACGCAAAAACTGATTTCAATAGACATGTCCTTGTGAGAGCATGTCTATAGTGTTAATGTATGGAAATATACCGAACTACATGCAAATTAATGTCAATTTAGCAAATTAACATACAGAGGAGCACAAAAGGTCAGAAGTTTTTTACAGTACTTAAAGATTTTTCTACTCAGGTGTTTGAGTTATTCTTTCCCTGTTCTGGTCACAATATGCCCCCATGCCATCAAATACTTTTTTACCATTATTTCACCAGATACGTCTGCTAAGAATATATCCTTTTATTTTTTTAGAAACAACCCAGGAGCAATTTGGGTTAAATGTCTTGCTCAGGGACAGAACGACAGGCCTTTTCACCTTGTCGGCTCAGGGATTCGAACCAGCGACCTTTCGTTGACTGGCCCCACACACTCTCGAACACTGCCGCACCAATTCTGACGCATTTGTCTGTCTGATTAATATTTATTGTGTTTTTCTGTCCATCTGTGATTCTTACAGGAAGTGGGGAACCATGGGGTCCTGGATCCTTGGTCTGTGTATGGTTTTGTGTTTCTGGGGAACAGTTAGCGGGAACAAGCTTCACAGCCACACTGTTGGCCGGTGTACTGTCAATACTGGCACAGTAAGAAAGACACACTCAGCTTTCTGCTATCCCTTCTTTCTTCTCTTTGTCTTCAGTTCCAAGCAGTCACGTGAGGAAGACACGATGGGGAATTTCCTGTTTGTGCCACAATTTTCCTGTTGTTGATCATAAGCTAAAGTTAACTCTGGGAGTCAAGTCCAGATTGTTTACACCATTTACAATTGTTCACAACATTAGAATGATGTCACTATGTTGCCTTCCATTATGCATTATTTTTTTCAAAGTTTAAGGTTTTAAATATTAAATGTTGTTCTTCATCTTTCAGCTCTGAAGTCATTACATGGCTTTTTTGGTTATCAGCACTAGACAGTTGCAAAGACTGTTAAATTGCAAAAACAACATTTCAAAATTATTTTAATTTACTCAACAACAGCTTTAAGGGAAACATAGATGCAATATTCATTTCAAAATGGGAACAGTTGGCTTGACCAATCTTGTCCGTCTCTTCCCCAAGGCATCATTCAACTGCAGTCAGAGGAAACTTGCACATATTCCACCAGAGATATGGGACAATGCAACTACACTTGACCTCTCCCAGAACGAGCTCAACCTCACTAACCCTCAACACCTACGACAATTAAATAGATTGGATCAGTTGGTTACCCTAAATCTCTCAGGCAACTACCTCCCTCTGCTGGAGAAAAGCCACCTCTGCAGTCTGCTCTTCCTGCAGATTCTAGACCTCAGTGACTGCCAACTGGCCTCGATAGAAGCTGGAGCTCTGCAGAGTTTACCTAGGTTAAGGAAGCTGTTTTTGGGGGATAACAGACTGCAAGGTCCCCTATCTGCCTTTGCCAAAACATTATCCTTCCCGGATCTCAGCGGGAAAAAGACTGACCGCGCATCTCATTGGCCAACAGGAATCAGAAAACCATTCCATAGGAAACTGTTAACACTGGATCTTGGAGATCACAGTCCACATGCAAACAACACTAATAGTAAGGATTTTAGTTGTATCATTGATTTCCCTACTGAATATCTATATATTTACCTAGTATCAATTATCCATTAGCATCTTATGATTAAAGGAAAGGTTCGCTATGTTTGAACCTGGGGCCTATTTACAGATTATCCAGCATGGTCCACGTTCATAGAAACTTTATTTTTCGTAAATTAATTTAGTTGAGTATTTTCGATATTTCCTTCAGTCTTTCACTACGCTAAAATGGAACTGAACGGGGCAACCGATGTAGCGTCCAAAATATATGATACATTCGGTTTTCCAAAATGGGAAGGCCACGGTGTATTCATAGTGATCTCCATATGTTATCCTGAAAAGATTGTGCCAAAACGAGCTTTGTATCATGGTTATGTTCTACGTCAAACCAAACTATTTTTTTCATAAACAATGCACTACCTCACAACATCAATCAAATCAATCACATTTATTTATAAAGCCCTTTTTACAACAGCAGTTGTCACAAAGTGCTTTACAGAGACACCCGGCCTTAAACCCCAAGGAGCAAACAACAGTAGTGTTGAATTTCTGAACATCTGTAAACGTCCGCACTCGAGCTAACAGTGTGCTGTTTCAAAACAGCTGAACTAAGCTGCTGACCTCATTGGAGTTTACTATCTAGCAACAAGCACAATTTAAGGACATTTATCAAAGTTTCGAGAATGTGCAGTCCCCTGTTGTGTTAAAAAAAATCTAGCTAATTGTCTGACAAGCCGTCATTCCAGAATGTTATAATTTAGGGAAAATAACTGACATGACCGTTCCCAACAATACGAAAATTGTACCAATGCTCCGTAGTAGTAATAATGTCAGTACGGACTTACGACAGATTAATCCAAATAGCTATACACGCCTACTTACAGAACTGAGAGTTGTCCGTTTGGTCCCTCTGGCCTCTGTCTCTTCTTCCAGTTTCTTTGGGGATGTGGAAGGTTTCCAAAACTGGCCCGGTAGATAAAGAGCTTGAAAGTCAGTGCAGTCTGTTGCACATACTGGAGCCAATTCAGCCTCATCCATGGACACATTCAGGTTCTTGATGGCATAAGATAGCAATAAATCCCACTCCTAACGTGAGCTACAGTTTTGTAAACAAACCTGGTTGTTTCTGTCTCATGGCAGACAGATTTGCGTCGGTTTACCCGCAGTTTATTTAACTTGTGGTCATTTGTCTTTGAGCTAGTCTACACTAGCTAACGTGAGCTACAAAGCCGGTTACAGGTACAGCCTCCTCACAGACAGATTAATCAGCACGGCACCTGCTTATACATTTTCCAGAAACAATAAACATAGATAAAATTGATAAAATGATAGCTTTGGCATGAATTGTTTTCAGAAGATATGGAGACCTATATCAATATACCCTGGCCATCCCGCTTTGGAAAACCAAATATAACGTGTTTTTCGAACTCTCTATCGGTTGCTCCGTTCAACTTCCATTGTATCCCGGAGAGAGGCTTCCTTTAAAAATCGAAAAAACTAATAACAAATAATAAATAAATAAAAAGTCCAGGATTACGCTAGATAATCTGAAAAAAGTCCCCAGGTTAAAAAATAGCGAACCTTTCCTTTAATGAGGCAATCTGGGCTGTTTTAGCGAAAGCCTAATCCCCTCTCCCAACAGGCAGTGAGGTTGGTAGTACCCCAGGCCGTGTTTCCAAGAGCTGGCAGTACTTGGTGGTAGTACTGGTGACGGCCATCTCCCTGTCCCTCCTCATCACCGTCCTGGCCAAATGCCAGCTCATCCGCCGATACCTGGCCAGCTACCGCCACACCCGGCTGACCGAGGCGGACGCGACCAGCCAGTGTGACCCCAACAGTCTGGAGGTTGGTTACTCCATGAACCACCATGGGGGACACGGACGGAGCACCCACCCTTCTGCTGTCCACCAGGGACACATGAACATGGATGAAGAGGACGACGATGACGGATTCATAGAGGATAATTACATACAAGCCAGCGAGAGGGAGAGGGCTAAGAGGGCGCTGGAGCTGGAGGAAGAGGATGAGATGGTCTTTTCCATTGGCTAGAAAAGAGAAAATGCATTAGGGGGAAAAAGAGTCACAAGTGACTACAAAACTGACAATAGCTATATTTTGCGAAGTAGAAACAACTCAATATGTCTTTGCAAGTTTTACTTACTCAAACGTCATCTGAGGGCAGAAATACATTTGATTGGTACAGGCGAACACCCAATTGAAATGGAGAGGAGGCAGTGTTCATGAACACTAAAAATGAATAAAAAGCGTGCTATTCTGCTAACGTCTGCGAAAGAGTACGTTTGCTTCTTATGTTATAATGAACATTACTTGATTACGTGCTAAATGTAATGTAGATAACATTCAGCTGTCAATTTTTGGTCTAGGTAACATTCACTTACCCTTTTGATCCAGCTTCAAATGTTCATGAGCACTGCCTCCTCTCCATTTCAATTGGGTGTTTGCCTGAACCAATCACATTTCGTTCTGCCCTAAGAAGATGTTAAGTATGTAAAACTAGCATTGGTGAAATGACCTGCGACTGCGTGTCTTTTTAAGATTGAAAGAATTCGGGTCAGTTTATGGAGTTTAAACAAATATTTAAAATTATTATACAAAGTTGGTTGAATAATCAATAATTTTGAGTTGGCTTTTTAGTTTGTTTGCACTCCATTTTGTAATATTTGAAGATCAAATAAATGATTTGTAAATTCCATTACGTAAGTGCTATTCTTTTCAAAGAAATACATAAATCATTATTTAAACACATGTTTATATCAAATTGTAAATCAGGAATCCTACACTATTAACTGGATCATTGTTATTTAGCATATCGTTATGGGCCAGAAACATAACATAATGATTTTTAGACTGCAAATTGACTGCATGAAGCACAAGCATACTGTTTATCTTATTTGACTAAAAATTTCACACACTGTTTACATTTACACCCGGGTATACACACGGCCCGCGCGCCCCATGTTGGGAAACAATATATAACTGCAATTCCACTGCTGACGGTAGGAAATAACTTTAGACGAATCAAAGAGAATAGGTAAAGTGTGTAGACCTATTCCTTAATGTAGTACAGAGACTTGTAGAATAGACTGCACAGCTGGTGTTTAGTTTTACGTGCTCTGTTGGGTTGGAAGCTGATCGACAGGTCTGACGACAACAACGACGAAATAGGAGGCTACCCGGAAAGAGCCGTGGCGTGCGTGTATTTGACGACGGAACGAGTGAGATGGGAGATTCACTGAATGAGAAGTTGTAAAGGATATTCAACGTCAAACACACATATATTTTGCGCTAAAAGTTGATGAGATATGTCGGCGTCTGCTATATTTATCCTGGACCTTAAAGGCAAGGTAAGTTGAGAGTCTACGTGGCTGAGAAGTTTATAGTTAAAGGCAATGACACAAACAACGCCGAGCGCAGCCTGCACTTGCAGGTGTTAACGCAGAATTCCATGCGTAAAAGCGCAGATGAGAAAATATTAAGAGGTGTATATAGCCTTATGACGGGCTATTATAAAATTACGTACTTGCTTGTTATCTTTAATTGTTTTCAACAAAATATCGTTATCTGAATTTCTCATTGGCATACGTCATTTGGAATCACAACACGTTTAGGTTCACTTCGTGAAATGATAGATTTTCGGTTTCATTTTTGTCACCAGAGAAATATTCATCTCTGAACTAAAATGTTTAATAAAGACATTTTAACTAAAACCAATTTCTTGACTGATGGTTGGTCACTGAGTAAGACCTGTAAGAGTAGTCAACCGGGAACTGGTTAAGCGTAACCTGGTTGAGTGGGTTTCTGAGCGGAAACGTTGCTGGTCAAACTAGTTCTGCCACAGCAAATTGAGCATGGCTATTCAGTTGGTTTCATCCCACCATGCCCCTTCAGCTAAGTGGCAATGATAGCCTAATTGTGTTGGCGTATTGAAGGTGAGATGTAAAAAATAAAAGTACATAACGTCTAGGTTACCTTTTTAGTTAGTAAATCAAGACACCTGTCTGGATCCCTCTTAGTGCTTTTTAAAGCCTATCTCCCCTTACTGCTCTTGGGGCGATGCAATTATTTTGCCCTCAGACACCGTATCAATCAACACACTGGGTGATTGTTTTTTTTTTATGTTTGAATGTTATTTTGCTCATTATGCTGTTTTGAGTAACTGTACATGTTAATGTCTCTCTTTAGAATCTTTTGTTTAGGCTGATAAATGGCTGCATTGTTTTGTACATTGACTATCCTTAAGCATTTGAAATAAAGAATGGACACCAAAACAGTGATGAATGATTACTGAGCCAATTATACAACAGGGTAATTTCTCTTGGCATACTTGCAACAGTGCAATCTACACTAGGCTCTGTTAAAAAAGCACTCACATTTGCTGTTTTAGATAGTATATGGGTAAATACACAATGTATACAGTGGGGCAAAAAAGTATTTAGTCAGCCACCAATTGTGAAAGTTCTCCCACTTAAAGATGAGAGGCCTGTAATTTTCATCTTAGGTACACTTCAACTATGAGAGACAAAATGAGGGGAAAAAATCTAGAAAATCTCATTGTAGGATTGTTAATGAATTTATTGGTAAATTATGGTGGAAAATAAGTATTTGGTCAATAACAAAAGTTAATCTCAATACTTTATATACCCTTTGTTGGCAATGACAGAGGTCAAAAGTTTTCTGTAAGTGATGTTTTGGGGCTGTCGCTGGACAACACAGACTTTCAACTCCCTCCAAAGATTTTCTATGGGGTTGAGATCTGGTGACTGGCTAGGCCACTCCAGGACCTTGAAATGCTTCTTACGAAGCCACTCCTTCGTTGCCCGGGCGGTGTGTTTGGGATCATGGTCATGCTGAAAGACCCAGCCACGTTTCATCTTCAATGCCCTTGCTGATGGAAGGAGGTTTTCACTCAAAATCTAACGATACATGGCCCCATTCATTCTTTCCTTTACACGGATCAGTCGTCCTGGTCCCTTTGCAGAAAAACAGCCCCAAAGCATGAGGTTTCCACCCCCATGCTTCACAGAAGGTATGGTGTTCTTTGGATGCCACTCCGCATTCTTTCTCCTCCAAACACGACAAGTTGAGTTTTTACCAAAAAGTTCTATTTTGGGTTCATCTGACCATATGACATTCTCACAATCCTCTTCTGGACCATCCAAATGCTCTTTAGCAAACCTCAGATGGGCCTGGACATGTACTGGTTTAAGCAGGGGGACACGTCTGGCACTGCAGGATTTGAGTCCCTGGTGGCGTAGTGTGTTACTGATGGTAGCCTTTGTTACTTTGGTCCCAGCTCTCAGCAGGTCATTCACTAGGACCCCCCCGTGTGGTTCTGGGATTTTTGCTCACCATTCTTGTGGTCATTTTGACCCCACGGGGTGAGATCTTGCATGGAGCCCCAGATCGAGGGAGATTATCAGTGGTCTTGTATGTCTTCCATTTTCTTATAATTGCTCCCAGAGTTGATTTCTTCACACAAAGCTGCTTACCTATTGCAGATTCAGTATTCCCAGCCTTGTGCAGGTCTACAATTTTGTTTCTGATGTCCTTTGACAGCTCTTTGGTCTTGGCCATAGTGGAGTTTGGAGTGTGACTGTTTGAGGACAGGTGTCTTTTATACTGATAACAAGTTCAAACAGGTGCCATTTATACAGGTAATGAGTGGAGGACAGAGGAGCCTCTTAAAGAAGAAGTTACAGGTCTTTGAGAGCCAGAAATCTTGCTTGTTTGTAGGTGACCAAATACTTATTTTACAGAGGAATTTAACAATAAATTCATAGAAAATCCTACAATGTGATTTTCTGGATCTTTTTTTCTCATTTTGTCTCTCATAGTTGAAGTGTACCTATGATTACAGGACTCTCATCTTTTTTAGTGGGAGAACTTGCACAATTGGTGGCTGACTAAAACTTTTTTGCCCCACTGTAGATGTTTGTTTGTCACACCATGTCCAACTCAGATGAGAACATAAGGCCCTGTTCAACAGTATGTAGCAACATTATGTGCCATTTAAGATGGAACTTGAAGGATCTCTGTCTGGTTGGCTTCTAAATCCAGTCAAAAACTCAAGAGGACCACCATTCAGAGTCATTCATTTCTTTTACATACAATACAGCAGCAATATTTTATCTGTGAAAGTAATAAATTATTGGCTTATAATAATAACATTGTGCAATACTCCCTGCTTATTATTTGTGGATGAAAAATATATTTAAAAATAAATCTATATAACTTCTAAAACATTTGGTGGACCTGGGTCAACAGGACCATGGACCACAGGTTGAAAACCGATGTGAGGAGTTCATACGGAACATTGCTCACATTCATTGTAAACCTTGACAAAGTCCAGTGTCCCGTTACTAAATAAACCTCAGCTTGCTGAATCATCCCAGAATTGTTAAGGGTTTATGTTCTTATTCAGTGTTTGTGTGTCTGTGAACCAAGCCCGTATTATAACCAGCCAATGTGTTTCATCGTTTGTCATGCAAGGTGAACTGTGAGCCTGCTGTCGGTTTCCCAGACATGTCTCTCATTCAGTCCATCGCTTACAGAATCACTGCAGCAGCCTCTCAGATCTGTCTCTGTCTAAGGATGATCTCGTTAGTTCTGTTGCAGGATGCATCAGCCAACTCCACTGGAACTTCCCTGAGATAAATATTATTCCACCCCAATGCTGTATAATGGCTCAAGTCTAGGATGTCTGAATACAAATGTATGCAACGGTGAGAAATGTATATAAATAAAAAATGTAGCTAGCGTGGGGTTAATTAGCTCCTGACTTTGGCAGGAATGTCAACCTTGTCACGACCTGTTCAGATAAGTACTTGATTAACACAGAGGGTCAGCTGGTGATGAGACCTGATGAAGATGCTCTAGCCATGCTCTAAAAGCTATATTTATTATTCTCACTTATTTATCATGAAAATAATTTCCCAATATATTTTTAACATTCAGGCAGCAATCTAGTTTCCTTCACAAGACTGTGTTTTATATGCAATAACCTTTGATCTGTTTGTCTTTCTGGGAATCCAACATCCTTTTATAGAAAAACAAAGAGGGGGAGCCTGTCCATGTCCTTTCACTGTGTGATGAGTTTTGGTCTGTTATTTCCTCTTGTTTGTTGTTTCTGCCCTGTATGACCTCTCCGGCACAGAGGCCCTCTATTACTGAGGGTGTAGTAGACGATGTTCACTGTGAGCTTCCTCAAGCATGGACTCGGATCCCTTTCAAGACGTATTTCAATGAGCTGCTCCAGCCTACCGACTCTGAATGCTGACCAATATTGTTATTGGTGTTGAAAGTGTATGTGTTTGTGATGTTTCCCCGGGGAAACTCTAGCGTGTCAGTGCTGTTACTGGGTGAAGTCCTGCCATGTTTAGAATCCAAAATACATTAAAAGAAAATCTAATTCACAGAGTCACTTGATGCAATGAGAGGGCCTTTTGTAGTGCAGGTTTTAGAATTGGGTGTGTAGTACATCCTCAACTCTGTTGCTGAAAGGTGTTAAGTAATTAGTGTAGAATTATAATGTATAAAATAAAAACGTAAAATATCTAAATGAAAGTATATTAGTATGTCCATTACCAGTGAATTAGTTGTATCTGTTTAAGGTTTGATATTTTTAGTTAGATTTCTGCTAAAGCTTTTATCAGGCAGTTCTGTGCAAGGTTTTATTCACACACTGAGGGTGGGAAATGAGTATTTCCATGGTAACAGATTGACACCAATTACAGAATGTAACAATACAGAAAGTCATAATAACTATGAACGTCATGGTAATGCATCCTGGACAGCTACACAGAAGTTAGAAAAAAAAAGTCTTAACTTAATGTCTTAGCTTACATAATATTTATGCATTTTGTGATTTTCCTATTCATTCATATGTTAACTGGCAATTACAAAATGATCCTAGACATACCAGTCTTTTGATTTTTGTATTGAAATATTCCAGCAGTATTACTTTGTTGCCTTTTGATTTTGTTGCCTTGTGACTTTGCCCTATCAGACATTCTTATCACAGACTGGGCTGGTTATTTGCTATTTTTCCAACAGCTGCCCTCTCCGCAGAGGTGTCTTTGCCTTTACTTTGAAACCAGCAACCAATTTTCTCTATCTGTATCTAGCAACACCTACTACGGAGTCTTCAAAAATTGGCAAGGTTCATATTCTCCATTTCTAAATGTTCACTGTTGTCTAAATGCCACCATGGACTCTGTTGAAGCATTGAGTAAAAAGTGCAGCTTTGTGAAATATCCTCACTAAATCAAGAGGAAATCATACATGTGTTAATATACCCTTTGAATCAAGCCATCTCATTGGCCAGGTGTCGGATCTTCATGGGCAATGCAGTCCAAATGTAAACCCTTTGTGTTTTCTTTTTCCTGTAGGTTTTGATCAGTTTTAACGACATGGGCAATGTGGATGTGTTCCAAATGTTAACGCTTTGTGTTGTCTTTCCCCTGTAGGTGTTGATCAGTCGCAACTACATGGGCAACATGGACATGAATGAGATTGACCACTTCATGCCCATCATGCTGAGGATGGAGGAGGATGCAGACACGTCACCCCTGGTTACACACGGTTCCTCCCACTTCCTGTGGATAAAACACAGAAACCTCTATTGTATCCTGTCTTAACAGGAAGTACTGTAACTGCTCGGGTCACATCAAGCCACCTGTCTCGGCTTCTGTTTTGCTCGCAAGATGTGTCACACAGCAGTTCACACTCAATGCATAAAATATGATGAATCTGTGTGTCATATGCTTTTGTCAGCTATAGGAAAATTCTGAACAGCTAAGCTAAGTCAAACCTGTCTCTTATTGCTGTAGTTTGTCTTGCACAATCAGAATCACTGCTTCAATTCTAAAACCTCATTTTATATTACCAATGATTTAGCTTAGTGTAAAATGTGCATCTCGCTGTCCGATGTTTACACTGCAAAAAATGTCTTTAGAAAATTAGAAAATGTAAAAGAAATTCAGGAGATATTTGCTTGAAATAAGTGCAATAATGTGCCAATGGAACAAGACAAATGTTTTCTAAAACCAAGAGATATTTATCTAATAGAACTTTAGCTTATTTTAAGGATGGTTAGATTTTTAACCTGAAAAGAAGATAAACATAGCCTACTTGATAAGACGTATTTTTTGCAGTGTATATTTGATAGATCAATAGTACCTTTTGGTTCAACTGTTCAGAACATTCTTAACAGCCCTTCAGTGGTGGCAATGACCAAGAAGAACGCCAATGCTGCGCTAGTGTATTCCTTCCTCTACAAGATAGTGGAGGTGATTGTTCTTCACTAATGAGTACTGAAATACACTGTGCTTGTATTCAACCATTTCACTGCAATCTTCTTGTCTGTCCGTCTGTCTGTAGGTGTTCAAGGAGTACTTTAAGGAGCTGGAGGAAGAGAGTATCCGTGACAACTTTGTGACCGTGTATGAGCTGATGGATGAAGTCATGGACTTTGGCTTCCCTCAGACCACAGACAGCAAGATCTTACAAGAGTGAGTCGTGGACTTTGTTACATTCTGAAATGTGCCGTGGTGGTCCTGAAACGCGCAGCCATATTGTTTAGTAAGGTACTGGCTTCTTAAAAATACGTTCTATTTCTTTTTTCTTCTCTGTCACAAAATGAGTGGTCAGAGTTAGCCAACAGTTTCTGACAACTTATCTTTGTAGTAGATGGCTGGGACCAGACAGTATTCAGGACAGCAGCCTCCCCTGCAGGCTGGGTCCAGTCAGTATTCAGGACCACAGCCTCCCCTATAGGCTGGGTTCAGACAGTATTCAGGACATTCCTGACTGGGTTCAGCTTGTTAACAGGATTTAGTTTTGCTGTTTTGTGACTTGCTCCTGGGAAAGATTCTGTTCTGGCAGGTTCAGTGTTTACATAGTTAGGGCCAGGCTACCGTGGCAACAAGCATGTCTCCTTAATTACCTGTTCTGCAATTAATATCTGACACTTAACTGGGACCTTTTTAATATCATTCTATAATTTAATTTCAAACAGACCTTTTACTTTGATAATATTGGGACTGTGTGATGTGGATGTATTGAGCTTTGATGAAACCTTTATCATTGTGCTGTCTCTGAATGTGAGCCTGAATAGGGCTGATAATCACTAGCCTGTCTTTCATTGAGATGGACACAAAGGTACTGTCAGCTGGCTGCACTCCAGACCTAGACAGGCGATGTGCTCTGCTCCTCGTTTGGCCAAGGAGACCCCACACCTCACCTTACTCCAGAAAGGCTTTTTACTCCGCCCCTCTTTTGGCCAAGGAGACCCCATAACTCATCTCAACCCAGTGCTTCTATCTTCCATAACCCCAACCAGGGTCTTTCACAACGTCCCTCTTATCCTAAAACACTGCCCACCTGGCCTTGCAACATCTCACTTGTGTTCACTTGTGTCTGTTTGTGAGTGCGTGTTTGTGTGTGGACAGTAACAACATTCTTATGGTAATCTGTCGATTTGCTGCCAAGTCTGCTTTTGTTGGATACGCTCATTAGCATTTTAGTGGAAAACTAGGACCAAAACTAACGAGTAAACACCCCAACAAAGACACTAACAACCCGACTAACCAAACCACAACCTGACTAATAAAGCACAACAACAACCCAGCTAACACAACCGGGCTAGGGTTAGACTCTCTGTCTGAGAAGTCAACAGGTTTTCCATCAGGTAATAGGTTTGCGTAGATACAGATGAATCTCTCTCTGTTACCCAACCCCATGTCATCACTTCATCCCTCCAGACAACCAGACCTCCCTAGAGGCCAACAAGCCTTTCTCAGTTCAGTGTCAGGGCCTCTCCCTGCCAGAAAACAATACTGTTACTAAAGCCAGTAGCAGACAATGGAAGGAGGGAAGAGATTCACCAAGCTATGAGTGCCATTCCTGACAGGCTAGGAGGAGAACTTCATTGTTTTTAGTGATCACAGATTGCACCATTCGCACAATGAAGCACTCCAGGTACAGAAGATTGATTTGAACTTTCAAGTTGTAGTTCAGTGCAGTCTTAGTTTTTTGGTTTGAATCACCACAGAATCACAATGTAATCCTCCATGTTTCAATTACTCCCATGACTAACCTGCTCACAACCTGCTCACAACCCAAGACAAATCCTTTCATTAATCTATCTACTCCAGTAGGTTGAATAAAATGGATTTTCTCTTCTGGGGTGTCTTATCATAAGCTCTGTCATCAGTCATGAATAGATAAAAGTATGATTTCCCCTAGATAACAAACATCTGCATCCTCTTTATATTCATGGTCTGGCAGTTTTGTTCATTAGTTTAACATCTTCTGATTTTGTCTTGGTTCTTGAACCGTATTGTGAAAGTGCGGTAGCCATGACGCCACCGTTTTCCCCCCTTCTGAATAAGTTACCATGGGAATGTATTTGTCCTTTACCGGACCTCTCTCCCTCGCTCTCTCTTTGCAGATACATCACCCAGCAGGGTCACAAACTGGAAGTGGGAGCCCCTCGCCCCCCCGCCACCGTGACTAACGCTGTGTCCTGGAGGTCGGAGGGCATTAAGTACAGGAAGAACGAGGTGTTCATGGACGTCATCGAGTCCGTCAACCTGCTGGTTAGGAGGCCTCTCACCCGGTTGTCATTAACAGGGTCCTGTAATGGATTGGGAGTATCATGAGGTCCCTACTAAACAGGGAACCACTGCTGTTTAACGTGGTGTATGCTGGGTAACTGGAATGATGAAGGATGAAACAGTCAGGGTTTTCCACTAGTAAGGTCATGTGGAACGTAACTGTTATAATAACATTACGTGAAACGTAGCTGTCTTTACGAATAGGACTTCGGTATGATCTGTCCAACCCACACAAACACACACAGGCACATTAGATCACACACACATTCAGTGAAGGTCTCCCAGGTAATTAGAGCTCCTTCTCAGGCATTTTACTGTACATGTACTGGTGAACTATTTTCAGTGGGCGTTCCAGTTCAACCTGCCCCACTATGCTTACTGCATAAAACACATTTGATGAGAGAAACATGATTTAATAGGGATCTCATGATAAAATACCTCATGATATGGTCTTACAATTGAAATGTTCCAAACATTCTGCCGTAGGAGGTAATCCGGGTTTTGGAAGTCAACTTCGGGACAGGGAGT
The DNA here is from genome assembly GCF_011004845.1 of Esox lucius. Classification (NCBI taxonomy): domain Eukaryota; kingdom Metazoa; phylum Chordata; class Actinopteri; order Esociformes; family Esocidae; genus Esox; species Esox lucius. The sequence goes on along the minus strand of NC_047576.1, from coordinate 29,721,139 downwards.
AACCTCTTTCCCTATGTAATGTCATTCTCCATGTCTGTCTCCCTGCGTTAGGTGAGTGCCACTGGCAGTGTCCTTCGCAGTGAGATTGTGGGCAGCATCAAGCTCAAGGTGGTTCTGTCTGGAATGCCAGAGCTCAGACTGGGCCTCAATGACAAGGTCCTCTTCGAGATCACAGGGAGTGAGTAAATACACTAGAACACAACACCATTAGAACACTACTCCCTGCACACCTCCTTTCCTCTCTCCCTCACTACTCCCTCCACTCCTCTCCTCGCTCTGTCACTACTCCCTCCACTCCTGATCCTTTCTTTCTCACCTCCACACCTTCCCTCTCTAGTCCCAATCCCTGGTCTCAACCCCTCATGGGCTCTGGTTATGGGACGTCTCGTGGATTACTGCTCCCTGGTCCAGGATCAGAACAAATCCACTCCCCAGGCTGGTGCTGCTGTCGGCAGATGAAAGATGCCCCCTGGACGTCTGCTCATATGTGCATTCTGCTCACGGAGGGGAGCGTGATAGAGAGGGAAAAATCTCCTAAAACCAATGAACAGATAAACATGAACATTTCAGATGGGCTTCTGCACTCTGTCTGTTGTAGCATAATGAGGGAGGAGGCGTGTTGTTTTCTTTATTATGTTTATGTTTTCTGATCCTTGCATGTCATTGCAGTCCAAACTATGATCCTAAAGTAACTTTCAACCACGTTCCTGTGTTTGATCAATATATAGCATTGTCATGACTTGCTTTCTATGGGTGGACGGTCTTAGCATATTGGCTAAAAAGCACCCTCTTCTGGTCAGAACCTGTAAATGCCAGGACTGTAACACCATGGGGAGTAAAGATCAGGCTGATGAAACATGTTGGCAAGAAAAACCCCTTGAACTTACAGCATACCAGGAGAGATTAAAACCTGATGTTTTCAGAGAAATATGATTGTTGAACATTAGGCAGGATTTAGACTGTGATATATGGGTACAGTGTTGAGTTTTCTGCCTTTCAGGTGAAACACAGGGGATTGTGCGTAAAGAAGTTTCACCTGCTGCCCTCCATCCTAAGAGCCTTAACAGGAGGGACCGCCTCCTTTTAGAATTTCAGTGATGTTAAAAGGGCCTTGATACCAGAGGATCAGCTCTCCAAAGGGCTTTACCTGCTAGGATGTGAGCTGTCTAATTGGCCTGATAGGTCTCTGTTCTCTGAAGAATACACTCTGTGTTCTAGTTCCCCCCGGAGGACGGGGCTTTACAGAGAAACGGCGCACGCACGCACGTGCGCACACAACCCATCACTTTGGTTTGGACAGGTTATTCTGCCTAGGCATGTATAGAGGGACTTGAGACATTCAAGCGGCTCAGTCATTTTAAGAGTGCTGATCTGCACCACAGCCGGACCACTATCTTGGAAACATTTGGGTTTTCCACCAGAAGACATCCACATTGCCTTCATATTGTGTTCTGACCCACTGCAGTAGAGAGCGTTCTTCCCATACCTCCTATTACCGGCTATGATTGATTTAGCTCTTTATACGTACGAAGAAGTGGAGACCTGTGTTTTAATGACTGACGAACATCGGGTCCACGGTATTTGAACTTTGCCCAATGACCCGTTAGGACTTAGCCTTGATGTAACGCCCTGCTCTTGCCTGCGTGTTGTATTAGGAGAGAAGAGTAAGACTGTGGAGCTGGAGGACGTCAAGTTCCACCAGTGTGTCCGTCTGTCTCGCTTTGAAAATGACCGCACCATCTCCTTCATTCCCCCGGACGGAGAGAGCGAGCTTATGTCCTACCGCCTTAACACAACGGTCAGTGACACACACACACACACACACACACACACACACACAGACAGACAAACGCTCACATAGACACTCAGATATTAAACATTATTCACATTCATTCTTATTTTCATCAACCCTAGTTCTAACCCAATTGTAACAGGAACTCCTCATTGGGACTGGTAAAATATCCCGACACTGTCACCTCTATCTTGTTTTACTATCCTTGCGGGTTGAAACGTCCACTCGCTCACACACACACAACCCTCTCTTGTCCCACATTAACCTGATGTCCTTCTCTCCCTCCTCTTCTGGCCTCTATGTGACAGGTAAAGCCTCTTATATGGATAGAGAGTGTGATTGAGAAGTTCTCCCACAGCCGAGTGGAGATCAAGGTTAAGGTAAAGGATGTCCACCATCATTCACTGTCAGCATCTGCTGTCAACATCCACCATAGCTCCAAAACTGACCTCTTAGTTACATAGACACAGAGCTAGTCTCTTAGTTACATAGACACAGAGCTAGTCTCTTAGTTACATAGACCCAGAGCTAGTCTCTTAGTTACATAGACCCAGAGCTAGTCTCTTAGTTACATAGACACAGAGCTAGTCTCTTAGTTACATAGACACAGAGCTAGTCTCTTAGTTACATGTACTCTTATGTACACAGTGAAGCTTGAAACAGTGAATCATGAAACAGTACCCTCTGTCTGTGTCCATGACTGTTCTTTTCCTGACATCATCACTGCACCATAAAAAACAAGTTCAGACACAAGAACCCCCCCCGCCCATCCCCCATTCATTCTGTGTTTTTCTAACCCTGTGAAACTTGCCCTTTCACCCTGCAGGCCAAGAGTCAGTTTAAGAGCCGCTCCACTGCGAACAACGTTGCCATTATGGTACCCGTGCCCAGCGACGCTGACTCGCCCAAATTCAAGACGAGCACTGGCAGCTGCAAGTATCTTCCTGAGAAGGGCGTTGTCCAGTGGAACATCAAATCATTCCCTGTGAGTAGCTTATATCACAGGCTAGCTTTACTGTGCTAGTAAACTAATGCTGATGGAGGTCGATGCATCTTCAGCCACAGTATTATGTTATGGTCATAATGTAAGTATAGTAACAGTAAATTACTACAGTATGGCATTATAGTCATCATGTAGCCATTGTAACAAAATATTATCATCATACTGTTGCTATAGTAATAAATAAATATGGTATTCTCATATTGTAGCTTTAGCAACATGAAATATGGTATTCTGATGATACTTTAGCTATAGCAACTAGACAAGAGTATGGTATTCAGATGAATAATCACTAAAACGTAACTCAGTGGAAAAACTACCCATCTGGTGAGATGGTACATAATGTAAACTTACAGGAAGCAGCACATTGTTAATAGAAAACATGTAAAGCCACCAGTCAAAAGGGGAAGTTGTCCATGTCAGATAACAGCATTAGGAAATAGAACTTCCCCAACACTTCATTAGATAAAAATTGACAGTCATGCTACACTCACCCATAAACTGACTATTTACATTATAGTCAGCATGGCCTTGGGGTGCCGGCTGAAAAACCACATCCTGTTGGCTTTGCCAAACAACAGAGATGTGTGGTCAGTGAACTGCATAGCAGCGACAGTCATGCATGACTGTTTCACCGTTGACATTCGGGTCGTATCGGCAGCGGTTGGCTTAACTTGTACGTGACCGTGAGTATAGTTTTACCAGGATGTGGATGCGTGGTGTGAAGGGGTCAGTGTAGCAGGGCCTCCCATATGCACAAGCCAGCACAGTGGAGTTTACTCTCTAATCTTTTACCTCACGATAATCCAAGGTCATTCCAAGGTGTACAAACACACATAAAAAGGTGAAGTATAACAACGTGACCGTAATAAACGAAGGTGCTGAACAGAGGAGCTTGGAGAGGACTTAAGAGGGGGACTTAACGAGCGTGCAAGGCCGGCCTATTTTCCCAGGCTTTCAGTTGTCGACATGCATCCGGCGGGTAGCCATGCCAGGTGCACATCCTCGAGTGTGGTTGCGCACCTGCAATTCATAAGGGACGGGGAGGAGACGACTGGGTGTACAGGGGCCCTGGTTGAGTCTGAGTGCCTGTTACTCCCACGCCAGTCGGGGCTGCTGCTGGGTCGCTCCGCCCTCCGTTGGGACCGCCACACGTAGCTAGTTAACAAGGATCTACAGCCCCAGGAAAGAAATGAAGAGAGCACTGCACCTTTGTCTTTCCTTTCCAAAAAAGTTGAAAAGGAACATTTTGAGTGAGGAACAGAATTGTTCAATTTGCAGTGGTCTCTTAATTTTAACCCTTCTGTTCCTCACTCAAAACCTTCCTTTTTGGCTTTTTTGGAAAGGAAAGAAAAAGGTGCAGTGGTCTCTTAATTTTTTCTGGAGCTGTAGATCCGAACCACCTTTATCGGACAAGTACATTGACACATACCGAATGTTACTCGGTATATTGGTGCCCCAATTGGCAGACGACAAAAAACAAGACAGAATACACAAAATCTGCATGAAGTTGACCTACATTTATTGTCTGTAGAATAAGTGTGACGTGAGCGATTAGTGTACATCTTAGGTTCATTTACAGTTGAAGTATAGTTCCACCAGCGACTATCTAGATGCAGGGAGATGAACAGAGTGCAGTATAATGCAGCTGTTAACAGTCAGGTGAGCATTGTGTTAATTAGTCTCTGTAGGGCAGTTGGACTGTTCCATGGAGCCATGAGGCGTGGGGCCCAATTAGATTCACCAGGATATGGATGCGTGTGCCTAGATAGATTTGTTGTGGTAGGTTCAGGTAGATGACAAAGAACCCTAATAAAGCAGAAGGCCCCAGATCTCTGAGTAAACCTCGTGTGTGTGTGTGTGTGTGTGTGTGTGTGTGTGTGTCTCTTTGTGTGTCTTTGTTTAGGGAGGGAAGGAGTACATGATGAGAGCTCACTTCGGGCTGCCGAGTGTGGAAAGTGAGGAGCTGGAGGGGAAGAGGCCCATCACTGTTGACTTTGAGATCCCTTACTTCACTGTATCTGGTATCCAGGTAGGAGAACGGACGGTCTTTGAAAGTGCAGAGAATTATTGTCAAGAGGGTAGCCTGCATTGTGTTGTCCTCCATAGACCCTGTAATGTTAATAGTAGAGAGGCCTTTTGTTTTCTAGTGTTTTTTTCTCATCATTCAACCCAATGGAATCCCATTTACAATTTTACAGTTTGTGTTTTAGTCAGTTAGCAGTCTTTTATCTAAGAGCAAGTAGGGTTAGGTGCCTTGCTTGGTGGGCACAAGAACAGGATATTAAAAAAAAAAAGTTAATTAAACTGTTAATGTAAATTGAACATGATAATATTGGAAATCTTTTATTGGATTTGCTCAATTGCTTTTGTTGGTAGAGCAGTCTGATAGGTCTGCGTTATGCTCCGAGGCCTCAGTAGCCTATTCGCTATGGACTAAAACTGTAACTTGAGAGAAAAAGAAATAATCTTATTGGGTTGAGGTCTTAGAACTGTGGCTCCAAAAGGTAAAGTAAACTGAACGTTCTGTCATGGTTCTGGAACCGTTCTGGGACAGCACCTGTTTTATCCTACTGGAAGTGTCCATGTGACGAAGGGTAAACTGGAGCCATGAAGGTGTGCACCTGGCCTGTCTGGGGACACACCAGGTGCACCAAAGGCCAGAAATACATTCCCCTTTATTATCCTGCCCTTGTTTTAGGAACAGCATAGTAAGAAGTAAGAATAGTAAGAATACATTTCTACTGTAAGGATTTTTGGATATTGGGTTAGTATTGACGTCTAACAGCACGTTGCTGTTTATATCCGCGATGTACAAAGTCAGTCAGCATTTTCAAACAATTTCACCATTCAGTGGTTTAAAACCTATACATTTTATGAGGTATGTGAAGCTTCTTTCTAAGTAACCTAGCCAAAATCATCAGTGGAAAATAAACACTTCATGTACCATTTACCGGCATTATTTTATCCCATGTTTTATTGGTTTTAACTTTTATTGTCTGGAAAACATTAGCACAATCCTAGTAATATTAGCAATCCATGCTAGTTGTTTTAGTAGATATGACCCCACTTTGAATGTTTAGTAGATATGACCCCACTTTGAATGTTTAGTAGATATGACCCCACTTTGAATGAATATTTCTGTGAAATAAACCTGCTCAAATGTGCCGTATGCTTCAAGACGTTTTTCGACCAGATGCATTTAGACACCTAAAGCCATTTGTGCATTGTTGTGCAAATAATGTGACGAAATATGTTTGTCAACATTTTAAGACTGAGAAGAAATGATATAACCTGATGAAACCTGCTAAATGACAAAAAAAGACATGCTATGCACAAAAAGATAAACCTAGACAACCCCAAAGCGAAAAAAAGAAGTGAGCCCTTGCCCATTTTCGACCAGGGTGGCTGTTTCTGAGATACACAGGTCCACCTGGCACCGACCTTCATATCACACACTAATTTGCTTAGGTCACTTATTTTGCCCATTCTACCATTTTATCAGTAGCCGAAAGCCTCGACGCGTGTCTGCATTTTTACCATCCAGCAGGCCAGAACCATAGCACTCATGGTCTGTGGGCGCGTTTCCTTGAACGAGTGTACGTTTTCAGGCCAGGACCATAGCACTCATGGTCTGTGGGCGCGTTTCCTTGAACGAGTGTACGTTTTCAGGCCAGGACCATAGCACTCATGGTCTGTGGGCGCGTTTCCTTGAACGAGTGTACGTTTTCAGGCCAGGACCATAGCACTCATGGTCTGTGGGCGCGTTTCCTTGAACGAGTGTACGTTTTCAGGCCAGGACCATAGCACTCATGGTCTGTGGGCGCGTTTCCTTGAACGAGTGTACGTTTTCAGGCCAGGACCATAGCACTCATGGTCTGTGGGCGCGTTTCCTTGAACGAGTGTACGTTTTCAGGCCAGGACCATAGCACTCATGGTCTGTGGGTGCGTTTCCTTGAAGGAGTGTACGTTTTCAGGCCGGGTCGAGCTGACTCCCCGGGGCGTGTGCGTGCATGTCGTAACTGTTCTTTGCTCCTCAGGTACGCTATCTCAAGATCATCGAGAAGAGCGGCTATCAGGCTTTACCATGGGTGCGGTACATAACGCAGAGTGGAGGTGAGGCACGCGCCGTATACCGCCTCAACGGCTGTCTCACCCGTGACCTCTTACCTTAGATAGCCGGGCCCAGGGGGATTTGAATTATGCCTCAGCGCCGTTAGGTTCTGTGTGACAATTGGCTCTGCACGCCAAGGTGAGTATCACCTTTCCACTGTGATCAGCAGAGAGAGAGTGATGGCGGCAGAGGAAGAGGGGGAGACGGCGAGAGAGAGACTGAGGATAAGAGATTGAGTGAGGGAGACGGGGGAGGAGACGGCGAGACATAGAGACCAGTACAGAGACTGAGGAAGGGGGAGAGAGATTGGGGTTCAGACACACAGGGAAATAGAGAAAGGGAGAGCGAGGGAGAGATTAGCGCTCCACCCACTGATAGCGGTGAGTTACTTATAAGTGGATTCTAAGCAGTCATTGGAATTCCATTGCAGTTCCACTGACCCCAGTGTGATCGGATTCACCCCAAGCCCCAGTTCTGTGTGTTTATATGGTAACTGAGCTAATTTGAATGTTAATATGATGGTCATAGCACCGGGGCAGAGTGCTGATGGATAGAACCGTGTTAATGCATTGCTGTTACCTCTCCCTCTTTTGGCAGATTATCAACTCCGGACAAACTAAGGGCAAGCCTGCTGCCAGAATGGATCTAGGCTCTCTGGGAGTGAGAGACAGCAGAGGATAAGGGAAGGCCATTTTAAGTGCTCTCCCGAAAGATCTGTTGTCCTAAAAAATGACCGATGTCACCTTTAACATTTGCTTTTTTTTTTACAGCATCTGGTGAAATATGTTTTAGCACTAAATAGAATAATGAATGCGGGGGGTCTCTATGGGTCTGGTGGGAACGTTTATTGTCAAGGTGTAGTGCATTTTATTTACCAGAAGAATCTGCAGTGTAAGAAAGTCTGCGAATTGAAACGCGCGGCTTTTAGACGGCGTTGAAGTAGAAACGGATCGGGGATAACGTCTGTAAGAGCGTTCAGTCCCCATAAAAGAACGCCAGGTTGTTAAGATCAATGACTGCTGAGTTACCAACAAACAATATTGTCACCGCCATCGTTGTGTTTGCACTCGGCTAACAACGACGGAGCAGTTCATCTGGTGCCAGAGATAACGACTTGAGTAAAAGACATGAAAGAGAAAAAAGCTTGAAAAATACAGGTGAAACAGTATGAACAAAAACAATGTGAGTGCTTTGGACCCTATACATGATGGACATTTGCTGTATGCCAACATGTGGAAATGTTACTGTGTTATTTATATCCCCCCCCCCCCCCCAACCAAACAGCCAACCTCTAAAGCAGCTGGGTGTAGTCACTGTAGTGTGAGCACCATGCTCTAAGTCAGCCCTGGGTCTCTGTCGTAAAATAATAGGTTTGCATGATCTACATTTGGTATGTTTTGTTTATGCCCGGATGCATTCCCATGTTACACTTCCCAATTCAGTTAGTTCCTGGACATCTGTTAATGTATTATTTATTAACCGTGTGTGTGTTATTGGGAGACAAAGGGACTTGTGTAGAAATAAATGACTTTTTACCTTCTCCCCTCTCTTTATTTGTGAAATGTTCTTACACAGTGAGATTTGTATGTTGTCAAATTATGACATGGAAAACCCCCAGTTGTCGTTAAGGTGAACCTGATGGTTTAGGTCTCCTCCTTTCTTTCTCATCACTGTGTTAAATTGCTCTTTTCACTTCCTCTCTCATCACTGTGTTATATTTCTCCTTTCTCCCATTACTGTTTTTAGCACCACCTAGCATGTCCTGCATAGGAGTGCACAGTAGAGGCCGAGAGAGACTTGGGAGAAGAGTCCCTTGTCAATGAGGGATTACAGGCTGTGCTGGCATGGCACAATCACTGCTGTGTGTGTGTGTGTGTGTGTGTGTGTGTGTGTGTGTGTGTGTGTGTGTGTGTTTGCTAAAGGCAATCCGTGCTGGGCAACGCCAGGCCCTTGTGTTCCCCAGCCTGTTCATTGGGCCGATCGGTTGCCAGTACAGGAAACAATGACTGCTTCAGTAGCTCCTATTGTCTCTGAGTAACAGGCCACTCACATGTACTGTCTGATTAGGAGGTGTGAGAGCCACACACACACACCCAGACAGACAGATGCTTTGTTCAATCAAAACATATTGTACCATTCAACCAGGCAACAATGTAATGACATTCTTCTCTGTCTTGGTAGTGTTGCAAGTCAAAGTAAGGGATGATACCATTGGAAGCCTTTGACCACCCAACACTGCTGTAAACCTATGACATGAAAGGTGATGAAAGTGCAATTTATCATTAAATAATTTCATCGGTTCGATTTAGTTTGTAGATGCTTTTCACATAATTCTACATTATGATTATTCCTTACAGCAGCTTTTCAACCTACAGTTTTTCTCGCAGTGGATGATATTACATTGGACACTTGGTTTGTTTGAATCTTTGTGGTGTCCATGACCAGGGTCAGTCCTGTGTCACTGTCATTCGGCTGAAACCAGATTACTGCCTGGGCTTCGTCTCAGTAACTGTCCAAGGATGGTGGAGCTTCAATAAGAACATTTGTTGAGTAGACAAAGCTCTTGATTCCATTTGGCCACTGAAAGACATGCAATGCTGGATTCATGTTTATTCGTTTAGTTTCACAGGGTACGGAGTCAAACACACTGGGGTCCCTGATTGCCACTTTGCTTGAATTTGCTTTTCACGTGACGTCCATTGATCCCTCCCTGACCGCAATGTGAATATGGACCACATTCGGACCGAAACCAGCCCCAGCAACTACAGGCCCGTATACCTCCAGAGCAGGCTGACACTTCCCAAACCCCCCCCCCCCCCCTCATACGGATCAGATCCGAGCCTCATTAGTGTCACGGTCCTCTTCAGTCTGGGCTCCCATACACTCTCTCCGCTCCGCTCTGGTCAGATGAGGTTAGCCAGGCTGGACGTGGTCTCCCTCCTCCCCTGGTCCATACGTCTCCCGGAGATGGTGAACACCCTCAGAGCCCGGTCCCAGAACCTCCGCCCGTGCCCCGTCCTCTCCAACAGCTGCACCACGCCCGCGTACAACCCCGCCCCGACCACCGCCGCCCCCCCTCCGGCTAACAGCACCACCCCGGCGACATACATATCGTTCAGGGCCACGCCCGGCTTGGGCATGTGGTGCTCCAGGGCCAGCTTGAGCAGTGCGGCCCCGCAGACCACCAGACACAGCCCCGTGACCAGCACCACCAGCAGGTCGGAAAGGCCGCCGCTCTTCAGGATTTCGATGCGCCTCCGGTTCCGGACGCAGTTCATGTCCTGCACGGCGGAGCTCAGGAGCTGTTTGAGGAGGACGGCCAGGGCCAGGAGACACAGGGTGGTTCCGGCTCCCATGCGCCAGTCGCTGGAGAAGCTGGTGGTCGACGAGAGGAGGAGGACGCCGCCCAGGCCGCAGCCCAGGATGAGTAGGACCGCCACGCTGTAGCACAGCAGGGATTTGGCCGGGTCGCGGAACCACCACAGCTCCACCTGCTCTTCCAGTACGCTGCGCTGGATCCGGGCGCGGTCCGGACCGGCCGGCTGGGCGCCCTGCGTCGGGGGAAGGTCGTCCATCTCCGGCATCGCGATCCTCCCGTGTCCTACGACAGGACGCGCTCAGCGGATCACTTGCGGGACACAATCTGGATCACAGTCACCTCACCGGATCCGAGTTCCACCTCACTGGATTACAGGTAATCCTCGTGGATGACAGGACCTCTTGGTGGATGACAGAGAGGAGAGCCTGTCCCCGGACCCTCACAGCTGTGGGACCAGATGGAGCCTGGCCGATACCTGCGGGAGAAAAGCCACAGGACAGATAAGAGCCACCCGCTGAGACACGTTGCTGGATACATACATTCCATGTTACAGCAGCTAAAGACCATCATGTTCCTGCACACAGCTGTTTAGACAAACTACAAATGCCTCTATGGAAATATATACACTGTAGAGTGATTTTAGCTGAGACTAGTATCAGAGGCTTAGCGAATAAACACACAAACACACACTTATGTAAACACAAACACACTCTATTTCACATTATTTTGTGCTCTCTCTCTCACACACACAAACACACACGATACGGCATGTTTTCGGTTCCCTCTTGTGTATGCAGAGCAACGCCTCGTGGGTTATGTTCAGTCAGTCCCGTGTAGCGAGGAGCCGCCTGTTTGTTCCCCCGCCATGTGATGTTTCCAAGATATCAGCACAACGTCGAATCCGGGCCGCCCTCGCCACGGGGCTCAGGTATTAATCCGTTTATCAATGGGCTGTTCCTGTAGTCCCAGCGACCCTCAAGGTTACACCGCAGACTGCTTGTTTTTAAAAGCCTGTCAGCGCCTTTACTATCAAAGTCAGCAGTGCGAGCTGAGGCGCGATATGAGCACAGAGAAGCAACTCGGTAAGAGGACTTACAACTGTCCTCACTAGCGGGCCTTTTTATAAAGACCCTGTCTGTATTTCCTTCTCGCCGTGTGTCTTTCTGTGTCTGAGGCACAAAACAGGGCGTTGAGCTGTGGCCTCATCAACACTCAGGGATAATCGCACTGCGGGGAGCGGTTATTTTAGTTTATTTATTATTTAAGAATTCACAAAGCCATTTAAATGCGTCAGAGCTCGCATTCCAATGCATCAGACCTTGCTTCGTAGGTGAGGGCAATCCAGTGACAGCTGTTGAGAGATCAGCTAGTGCAAGGCCACTTGCTGTCAAACTTTTTTTAAAGGCGACAACTGACAATGCATGTCTTTAATCCTTTGGTAACCGCTTGCATAAAAAGACTGTTGGCCTTTATTATGGAAACTTTTGGAAACAAAAATATCTATGAACATTGTCTTCACACACTGAATTGTTTTAACATAGTGAAAACATGGTCCACATTGGGTCTATTGGAAACAATTATGTAATCCAGTATGTTTTATTTGATTTTGTTATCTAACCAACGACAAGATATTGATGCACAGTGGCTAAGATGAACTAAATAGTAGCGTAAGAACCTTGGGTTTATAACAAACACGCATAAATAGAACGCATGTTGTTATTATTATGTACACCTAATAGAAATCTGCATTCAGGTCTGTGGTTTGTATTGTAGGTAAAATGCATCATTATGGTATTGGGATGTTCATGAAAAAATCAATTCATCACTGATGACTAAGGTTTGAACTAGTATAGAAAACTAATTTCGGTTTCCACAAATGTATTTCTTTGGTTTTCAAAGAACAAAACCAAAAAGTCTCAATTTACTCTAGCCTACTCTCATCCTTGGCTATTATTAGGTGTTTTCCAGATATAAGATGATTACTTCTTACAAAGGTGCTTATTTAGTAGCCAAAATTAGATCAAAACTGAATCTGTCTCACATGTTAATCAAACTGACCTAATGATTCATTAGCATTTTCCCAGAACCCAAGAGCCTGCAATAGTGATGCAGTTTACAACGTGAGGAATCTCACATGGTGATAACAGTATATTTTAAATTCTTAACTTGGTGTTTGAGGGTATTAAAAATAATAAATATTCTTTAGACAAGTGGCTATATGTGTGTGTGCGCAGACATTTCCCTAATGATATGCCTTATTCTATAGGCAACATCTGTTGGTAGCCAACTTGGGGAGGAAAAAAAACGTTGAGAAATGATGACGTGGTTTTCTATATGTTTTTTTTTTTGTTGACACAAACCGCTCCCCCTACAAGAAGAAATCCCTGGATATGATGACACAAGGTGTTCTTGTGAGGTGTGAAGAGAACTGAAAGATTCTTAATTACACTGCATTGTGTTCATTGGTCTTTCAGTTCGTATCTGTTTGCGTGTGTGTTTTGAGTCACTAATGAAATCCCAGCAGGTTTGGCTCTGACACCAATGACAGGTGGAACAGGAATAGAAGGCAGTAATTGAGGTGGCATATGAGCTGGACAGAAACCATACACAAACACCTACATAGACGTTCACCCCTCTCCTAGTCTAGGGACATGTATTGTACCAATACAGCCTATAACTCTTTTGTAGAAGGAACGTACTCTGTCAAAAATCAAGGGAGAAAGTGATTTTATCATTAAAAAGCACCACAGCAGAGATTTCTAGTTCGATTGATCTCACTGTAAAGATGGTTGCTAGCGGTTATATACATTGAAGAGTGCGTCTACCTATTACAGATCACAACCCCCATGCCAGATTGGCAATGTTAACATTCCACATTGCTGAGGTTGGCAGACTGTGACCTACTCAAAGAGAATCTAAACACAGATGTTTCTGTTGTTCTCATTATCTAGGCACATTTAACTTCCAACGAGACATACATCCATATAATTCCACACTGGCATAAGCCCAGAACTTTCCACCTTCTCTCTCATCACAGCTGACAGGAACTCTCGATCATAACCCAGATTCCACTCCTCCAATCGCAAATACCTTTATTATCTGCCCCTCTGTTTTCTGTGCAGACAATAGTTTCCCCCAAACGTTTGTGCCTAGCAAGGTGGAGTGTAGTAATGTGCAGGGCAGCATATTTCACTTATGCAAATGTTCTCTTCGATAATGGTGATGGACTCACCAGAGAACTGTAAACCTCCCAAATCAGGGAGTTGGGTCTCTTTGGTTCATCCTTTTCAGCCTGAAGGTCAGTCTGTTGGTCTGCTCGACAGAGAAGCTGTTCTTTTCTCCAATTACCTGCTACGCTTTAGGGACACAATATTCCCTCCTCAGTTATTTGGCCCTGCTGAATTCAGCTCACCAAACCATTAGTGTCCAGTTTTATGTTGACTTGCAGTTTTGTTCTTTTAAAATAATAGTCTGCCATTATATGGTCATCAGTCTGTACATCAAGTATTGGTGAGTTTAATGTAGAACATAATATCCTGTATAAGAAACAAAGCGGTGATTGTTTAACTTCTGCCTGAAAGAGATGAGAGGCTAGGGAGCCCGACAGTTACGCAGGTTCTGCTTTGATCTGCAGTCAATTTGCTGAAGCTGCTTTTCACTCCATCCCCATTTCAGTGTTGACCTTTGACACATCAAAACGATCTCTCACATCAGCAGGAGTTTAGAGGCCTTCGGAGGATCTGGGCTGAGTCCGGCTGTGGGGTCCGTTTAATTATTCATCTAGGCCTCTCAGGCCAGGCCAGCCGGTAGGGAAAGAGGAACCGTCCCAGATCGGATGGAGTTTCACTGACTTTCAGTAAAGGAATATCATGTCCCTGCACTGGTCCTGGGCCATCAGCACATTCTCCAACAGTCGAAAGAGGCATGGAATGGGAAGCCTGAAGAAAAGCACAAATCTCACAGGCCCAAATTAGTTGTCTAATAACGAAACCGGGTTCTTGCTGAGTTCCAGGTCTCCTCGAACGTGTTTATCTGAGACCCCTGGGGAGGAAGTGAGGCCAGGAGTTGCCGTGGCGACCAACCTACGCCGCCGCCTTGTCAGTGGGCGGTCTCTCAGAGATGATAGCCATGTGGTCCTCGCTGGTGAGGAGAGGGGTCAGGATTGGATCCATCTGTCCTTGCGTTAAGCATCCGTGCCAAGCGCCATGGGGCTGGGAAGCTGGTGCTGTGAGTGGCTGAAGGTGGGCGTCTGGGGGTCTGACTGGACTGGGATGATCCGGGTAGAGGCAGTGGTGTCGTGGGTGTACAGAGAGAGAGAGTGAGAGAGAGAGGGAGGGAAGGACGGAGAGAGGGAGGGACTGAGAAAGACAGAGGTTGTGAATGGGTCATTATTCTGGCTTTAGGTCTGTTCCTGCCACTGTCATTGGGGCCTTCTCTGTGGACAGGCGTGGGGTAGGTCAATGGGCCAACTTACTGCCCGCGTCCATGTCTTGTCACAATCCTCCTAACGCATCAGCTGCATTACAGCCGTTAGCGCCAGTGCATTTCCCAGCCTTCAACGCTGCTTTCTCCTGGCAGTAAAACCCTAATCAAATCACCAACATGCATTCTAGTCTTGTTTCGCTTGTTCTGCGGATGATTATTTGAATTTCAGTTGTTCACTTTTCCTTTTTTTCCATCCCGCTCGCCTGCTGTGTGGGTTGAAAGGTGGCCTCCAGCCTATTCAGATCTTCCTGCACTGTGGAACATGAGACTGAGCTGAAACCTGATCATCCCCTGGCTACAACCCAACTGAACACAGGAGACACATCACAGTTTGTCACACACAGACAATGCATGAACTCACGTAACTATTCTGTCACCCTCTCTCTCCCTCTGCAATACATGCACTGACTCACTTGTCTTTTACACATACTGTTGAGTGTAAGTCGTGTATGGCTGCTGTTGTGAGATAGGAGTGACATCTTCAATGTTATTTCTTGCTGGCTCACAGTTATTTGCACAAGAATATGACCGATGAATCTTTTGCAGCATCGGTGACCTTTGCTTTGCAAGGTCTATAAAAGTGGAGTTATGGGCCATGAAATTCAACATGTTTGTGTAGATGTTGGAGGTCAATGGTTGGATTATGGTCCAAAGGTTAGGGTGTGGTGTAATATGGATGGATCAAGTCACTGAATAGGCTACTTCCTGGTTCCACTAAAGAGTCATTTTCGATCACATTTCAGCCTTTTCCCCTTCATATATAAAATGCTATTCAGGTAAAAATTTATTCAGGCTAATTGTTAATTAATATAGATGTGTGTCTGTGGCTTCTCCTTGTTTGTGCATTCTTCAATGGACTCTAATCTCTCTCTGCTCTAGCCTAGTCACCTTGTCACTTCAGTCGTAGGAGGAAATTGTTTTGTCATACCTGTGGTACAATCCACAGGTATGACAAACGTGTTTGCGATGTTCGAATTGGGCTGGTAACCATTTTATAATATCAATAATGCACATTGGAGGTTTTGGGTATACAGTGCCTTGGAAAATCATTGAGACACCTGACAAATTCTCAAATTTTACTGAATTAGAAATGGTAACTTAATTTAATTCTGTTTGATATTTTAAAATACTTTCAAATAAAATTATGGTAAGATGACATTTGTTTGTTATTTTGAAATATTTTAAGAAAATAATATGGCTACTCAATATTCATGCTTCTTGGCCAGTTTAATCAAAGGCCAAATATACCTTTTGAACATGGCGCCAAAATATTTTTACCACAAATGTATCTTAGCACTCTCCCTTTTACTATGGAAACTTCCTAATAGGCCGTGTCTAACTGCCAGTGGTAAGAGAGCAGGCTACAGAGGTAGCTTACTCTCACTCATTTCAAGCTAGAGACACACTTCAACTTTCACAATGTTTAGACTACCCTATTCTACATATCAATAACTGACCTATTTCCTGTCACTTTAATTATAACTGCAGTTCCTACCACTTCCAACATTTAAAAAAATTATACTGTACTTGAACATCCTTTTTAATATAAAGAAAGTAGGCAAAGTAGTCTTACCTGCAGAAGAATATTATGAGTATCTATTATTTGTTTTAAGTAGATGTAGCATTTGGCTAGAAAATAATGAAAGACCCATTGTTTTTAGTTAGAAGCGCCATTTAAGGCCAGATGCACAATTAAAGGGGAATTACACAGCATGTTTTTCCCCAGAGAGTTAAAGGATTTTCTTGATGTCATTTGAATATTGACATGGACTCAGAAAATCATAAATTCTGGGTTTTTTTTATCTCTATGAATATAATAAAAATTCTAAAACTATCAAAATAAACATTTTAGGAACATTGTGTACAGAGTTGTAGTAACATTCTACAGCTCTCCCTTGGAGTTCTTCTGTTAGAATAGAAGACAGTGCTGTAGATTCTACCTTGTACAGTCAGGACCTACATAAAAGTTGCATGGGAGAAGAGAATGTGTAGCTTGCAAAATTTTAAAACATTTTTAAGTTGCTCTCATGCTTAGATGTTAAAAAAAAAACATGCTAGCAAACACTACATGTGGGTTATTTGTTTTCTAATTATAGGTCATATTTCATAGAATTTCGGAAACACTGAACAGCCTACACTAATTAGAAACAACTAATTCCAACCCTTCTCGCTGCCAATAAAAATCAAAGATTCACCAGGATTGAGGTATTTGCATATTAGTTGGATAATTTGCATAATCTAAAGATTGTTTCTCTTAACCCACGACTACTACAGGACCATTTTGTAAAATATGTAATGAAAACTTTTGTTAAACTACACCATAATGAAACTCAATAAATACTCAATAGTGAGCAACAATGTATATTCACACTTTCAGAAAATTAGCTTTGAGTCTTTCAGAAAATACATGTGGGTCGGTGGGCTGTATCTCCAGCGAGCAAACTCTCCAGTGTGTTATTGCATGATTATCTTAACATAATTATGGCATTTTAGACTTTTTTCAACAAACGTAGCCTAATAAAATAACAGATGAACAGGGCTGCTGAAAAGCAGCATAACAATCTTAATTAACTGGTCATCATGGCAAATTATACATGATGGCATTACAGTTAACTACATTTAGCCAAGATTCACCTTAATTACGTGGCTTAAAAAGGAGGTACTGGCCGCTAGTCTATGCGTGTAATCTAACTACCTACTTCAATTAAGTAGCTCAGAAAGGAACAAAAAAGGTGAATCTATATCTGCAAAGTTCTACATTCAGCTTTAGATAATTCAGCGAGGCTTAATAAAAACAGCAGGGATCTACTGTGTCTGTCAGGCATTGGTATTCTGTAGGTTATTTACCTGTGCGTGCTGACACGTTCCCTGCCGCTCTTTATACCCGTTTCTCAATGGTGTGAAACTGAACAGCTCCTCAGATCTGCGCTCGTGCGCTGGGAGGTATTTCCAATCCCCAACCATATGCTGCATCTGATCTTGTGCCCGTACAGGAACTGTTTGTCTCGAAACATTCTCATCTCTACAATAAATGCAACTCTGACTAGACTACCTTTCTGCGGTGTGTGTAGCCTCCGAGGGTGATGACAGTATGTGGCTTTCGCTCTAACGAACGGTGCGCAGGTCTAGCAGACTTTTCCTTGCAGGTGTGGTCGCGGCACGCAGCAGCGACTCGGGTTGGGAGGGGAGAGAGGATCGGGTACAGTGTAGCGCTCGACCTTTCGCCGACGTCCCATGGGGGAAAACCCGCGCGCCATCCTGGAATTATCAGCGCATCTCCCAAAAAAAGGGTTATTCGCTGTTTGGATAACACGGAGCACGAAAGATAATTTGGTTCACTTGACTTTCTCAAGCTCAGACAATGGCTTACCGTGGTTGCCAGGTCCTTTACCATGGTGATAATAAGAAGGAATAGCCTCTAATCCACGAGATCGGTGCTGTTAACTATTCGGAGCACATGCATTAATCAAAACACCAATAGGCTTTAGGCCTACTGACAACCCTATTAAATATTTTATCAATATGGTGTGGACCGTTTTAGAAAACAACAATGTCAATTGTGTTTAAATGAACAGTTCGTCATAAAACATTTATCATGTCTTGTCTGACACGATTATGTATTGATTTGATTACGCAACATCACCCTCAATTCACTTTTGGAAATCCCATAGGGCCATCATAAAAAATAAAATATATTATGTACAAATTCTGATGTGAAATGTTTTATAAGTGGTGTTGAGTAGGTAATTTTAGTGAGGAGGGGGGTGTGTGGAGGTATAGTATTAGTTTGGAGGAAGGATAGCTTGACGGTGGTGGGGGGCTTATAGAGTTGCTGTTGGTTGGTTAACTGTTAGTTTGGAAAAGGGGCGGTGGTAGCCCGGCGGTGTTGTGGGGTCTGTCGATGTGTGTATTCACCAGGACCTGTATCTCCGCTCTGGATCTCCAGGCGCTGCAGCTGGATGATGCGGCTGCCCTCGTTCTGACGTAGCACCGTGTTGCTGGAGTTGACCCTGGGAGACAGCAGGGCTGGGCATGGAAACAGGATACAGAGTGAGGACATTCAGGAGTTTATTATGAAAGTTAGAGTAGGGCGATAGGACCCTAAACATTTTATAGTGACCTGAGAACAACCGGCAAAGCACTAACATAATGGAATAAAAGTTTGTTTCACCGCACAGTTAACACTTAATATACAGACTCTTAACACAGTGACACCCAGTGGCAAGACTTATGAACGCTCCATTTCTGGGTAAAGTTCTGGAAAATGTGTTCAACCAAAAGACTGTAATCTACAGTCTTTTTTATCATAGTTTTTTTTATTCACCTTAAGCTAAGCAGGAAACTGCTGTTTGAGAACCAATTTTTATTTACGACAATCTGGTCAAAGGCATAACAATTTGAAAACAACAGCAAGACAATCAAAAACTCTATGCACACTGGAATGGACAATTTAATAAATTGCACCAATAAGTTCAACCATATGAAGTGCTACATATTTACAGATAAGGTGTGTAGCACCACATATGGTGCCAAGCGCCTTATCAAGGCAGTAGCAGTAGCTCAGACTATTTGTTTTTGTAGGAGTGCCGAGTAAAGTATACTGTTTGAGAGTCCTTTGTAATTGGTTCCAGGTATTGGCAACAGACAAGTTAAATGACTTACAGCCAAGAACACAGATTTCTATTGGGTAGGAAAACATTGAGGATGGAGCTAGGTAAGGGAAAGCGGGGTCTTGTAAATGAGTGATTCTGGCGTTGTGTGTAGTAAGGACCAGTTTACCAGAGCAGAAAACCTGGTAAGCCAACTGACAACCAATGATAATAGGCTCTGTGCACAAGCGTATGGACGAACTTCTGTTTCAGCCAGATGTCGGCATATCATTTTCCGGTTTACTTAAGGCGATCACCCGCGTCGCCCAAAATGTCAGTTTTTAGTAGATGTCTCCAAGACCTGTCTAAAATAAGCATTAGTGATGTCCATCGAATTGTTGATGCCTGGTCCCCTGCTCCAACAAGCAAGTGGAACAAGGGATTCAAACTCTACGTATCGAGTTATCTGGCCAACTACGAGGGTATTTAGTTTACTGTGGTGTGCCGGCCGGCTATTGGCAAAGCTAGTTAGCGACGTGTTCCTTTTTAGTGTAGTATTAGGCAGGACAATAGAATACATAAAAATTCACCCTAGCCCCAAAAACGGCAAAAGAACGCTGTCTGAGCTGGAACGCTAGCATGTCCCCATAGCAAGTGAATTGAAACGAACCTTTGTTCAGCCTCTTCTAACCTGAATGAAGCTTGATATTCCATAGCCTCAAAAAAGCACCAAAACAGGTCTCTTCTTTTATTTTACTACTGTAACCTCATTTCACAACTAAACTGAAAAATAACAACTGGCAGAGGAAGTAAACATCTGGTCCTATATGGTGTTAAGTGCGCTTAAACCTGCATTACGTGGAAGTATATAAAAAAAATTGCCTTTTCTAACTATTTCTAGTCTAGCATTTGAAGTCATTGAAAGGCGCAAGCCATATTATATTAAAAAGAGGAAATTCTCCTGATTAAAATGATGCCCCACTTGTACCTTTTTTTTTTCTCGTACAACAGCATCACTCATCTTGTTGTGAGTTTAGGTGTTTACTAATGCGGTAAGTAAACCGGAAACAGCAATACCGACTTCTAGACAAAAGCGGATATTCCTCATTATGCTGGTGCACAGAATCTATAGTCAATGACGCCATAGCAAAAACATAAAATTGCAAGACAGAAAAATGCACAGTATCACAATGTAAAATTACAAAAACAATATTTAAGGGAAATAAACATCAGGTTACACTACAGTATATACAGCAAGACATATATCCCCTTCATACTAAGTACACTGGGAATTTTACCACAACATGAGTTGTCTTCATTTTTGTTCTGAATGAAAGGCACCTGCCTGATTGAGGGCCACTAAGCCAATACATTTCTGCAACAGACCTACTTATGATTACATTAAACAGGTTTCTCCAGCTCAGTACAAAGGAGCAGTAATCTTGAAGCTAGATTTTGTACGTACCCTGTGTTTCTACCACTTTTCGTGATGCATATTCAATTTGTTATTTAGGCACTGTTGGTTTGTGACAACTCCAAGCAGACTCTAGATATCTATCATCTGAAACTCATCCAATATCATTCTGGGTCTTATCATGCGTGGGTTGTATATTATATTGTATGGTGGTCAGCATAATGTTCAGTGAGGGACTAATTTTATACAGGATATTGACAATTGCACAACAGTTTTGGAGGGAGTACTACTAACAACAATGGAAACATTATTAATAAGAATAGTGTTGGCCCAGAAATCTCTCCTTGATGTACTCCCATGTATACAGCCAGTTATTTAGACAGCAGGTTCTCAGATTTGACGTGTTGTACATGATTAGAGAAGGTTTTCTCATCAATCCTCTGAAACCTCTAGGATGTTGAATCAATTAATTAGAACGATGGCGTTGATGGAATTAACGTCTTTATTGAAATTAAGCTATTGTTGCAGCTATTTTTATTGTCTAACACAGATACGTTTTGAACTGCACTACAGAGAGAACACTTGAACTTAAAATAGCAGATTAATGTTTTGTTAACCAGACATTCAAAAACATTAGATAAGTAGGTCAAGATGGAAACAGGCCTATGATAGTTTGTAGTGTAGCTTGTCGGTCCTTCGGCAGCTTTCCAATCTCTCAGGATCCCTGATGTTTGTAATTAAAGGTTTAGCAGGAAGGCAATGGGGGTTGAGATAATATAGACAGCTTCAGGTATACTGTAATGTGTCCAGATCATTGACTCCAGCTGATTCCCACCTCTTTCACCTGAATGAAAAAAGGGATGCTCTAAGGAATCATTTTGTGCGCATGGCAGAATCAAATACATGACCAGTTCTGACAATGTAATTGCTGAAGCCCTTAACCATTCTAACGTTGTCCTAAAAGTGAGTTCTGTGGGCTGCTGAAAGGGAAAACGTTGCATTTTCCCTGAATGTACCAGAACTATATTGGTTCTGAAACACAGGAAGCAAATGTAAAATATCCCCTTTGCATTCCTCTTAAATATTGTTTTATTCAAAAAAAGGACAATTAACTAAAATATAGTTTTTTTTTATATCATAACTGAAATAAGTAGTAGTTTTTATGTAGTGTGTTTTTATATATACACACACACAGATCAGCCATAACATTATGACCACCACCCTAATATTGTGTTGGTCCCCCTTTTGTCGCCAAAACAGCCATGACCCGTCGAGGCATGGACTCCACTAGACCTCTGAAGGTGTGCTGTGGTATCTGGCAGCAAGACGTTAGCAGCAGATTATTTAAGTCCTATAAGTTGCGAGGTGGAGCCTCCATGGATCAGACTTGTTTGTCCAGCACATCCCACAGATGCTCGATTGGATTGAGATCTGGGGAATTTGGAGGCCAGGTCAATACCCTGAACTTGTTGTGTTCCTCAAACCATTCCTGAACCATTTTTGCTTTGTGGCAGGGCGCATTATCTGCATTAGCTGAAAGAGGTCAATGCCATCGGGGATAACCGTTGCCATGAAAGGTTGCACATGGTCTGTAACAATGCTTAGATAGGTGGTACATGTCAAAGTAACATCCACATGAATGGCAGGACCCAAGATAAACCAGCAGAACATTGCCCAAAGCATCACACTGCTTCTGCCAGCTTGCCTCCTTCCCATAGTGCATCCTGTTGCCATGTGTTCTCCAGGTAAGCGATGCACACGCACCCGGCCATCCACAAGATGTAAAAGGAAATGTGTTTAACCAGACCTTCTTCCATTGCTCCGTGGTCCAGTTTTGATGCTCACATGCCCATTGTAGGCACTTTCGGGTAGTGACAGGGGTCAGCATGGGCACCCTGACTGGTGTGCAGCTATGTAGCCCCATACACAACAAACTGCGATGCACTGTGTGTTCTGGTACCTTTCTATAAGTATCAGCATTAACTTTGTCAGCAATTTGAGGCAGAGTAGCTTGTCTGTTGGATCAGACCACATGGCCCAGCCTTCGCTCCCCACATGCATCAATGAGCCTTGACCGCCCATGACCCTGTCGCTGGTTCACCGCTTTTCCTTCTTTAGACCACTTTTGATAGGTACTGACCACTGCAGACCAGGAACACCCCACAATGGCTGCAGTTTTGGAGATGCTCTGACCCAATCGTTTAGCCATCACAATTTGGTTCTTGTCAAAGTCGCTCAGACCCTTACGCTTGCCAATTTTTTTCTGCCTCTAACACATCAACTTTGAGGACAGAATGTTCACATGCTGTCTAATATTTCCCACCCACTGACAGTGCCATGATGATGAGATTATCAGTGTTATTCACTTCACCTGTCAGTGGTCATAATGTAATGGCTGATCGGTGTGTGTGTGAAATAAAAACAGGACTGAAATAAACAAAATGTAAGCAAACAACAATGGAAAATAAAGACATGACATTGCTTTCCTGATTGTCTGCAGTGCACTCATTCCCTGTTTCCACTGAGTTTCCAAACAGAGTGGCTTGCAGAGGCCATCGCTTTTAACCAGACCAGGTACTTTCAATGAATTTCAGTAGCTGGAACAATTCAGTACTAAACCAGAGGATGTAGTGTTTTTTGGTTCCGACAGTCTTTAGTGGAATGTGTTCAAGTACTTTGAGGAAATCCTTACCATTAAGATCCTGACATCTTCAACAGAGGGAATAATGCAGATTTAAGGCCAGTATACAAATGCAAGGTCCTGTATGAAGACTTGCTCATTAAATGTTTTCACCAGACATTTTATAATAATAAAAGGAGGCTGTATAACAGAGCAATTTGTGTCCGAAATGTCGTTGTAGACACGGGTGATACTACAATGTTTCCTTAGGCCTGGGCAGAAAACTGAAGAGGTGCACTTGTTAGTGATAATTGGTAAATTATGAAAGTTACATTCTCCACAGGCTTGGGAATGAATCTGATGATGGCGTGTACAATTTGGGAACGATCTTTAGCATATCCCACTTCAGATTAACAACACAATGTCTGAGGAGAAGTCGGGGCAATAGGTTCACTTAGGGCAGTCAGAACACAGGTGGAGAGGACATGTTCCTTAACAGTTGAATGTTCACCTATGACAGCTGAAACTGTAATTGCAGAGACTTGACAGATCATTGCAGATACTCCTTGCAATTAATGACCACCCCTTCCACCTTGGGGGACATATCCTGACAGAACATATTATAATCAGCTTCAAAGCAAGTTAATGGCAGGTTTTGTTAGACAAGATTTTGAGGGGGCCAGAACCTCAGGTAAATCATAGAGATTAGAGACAGGCGTCACCTTGGAGTTTGTTGGTCTGCGTTCTGCCCTTCTTTCCCATCAGCCTCTTGTAGTTGTTGACCTGGGAACGTACCAGACGAAGCTCCTGCCACAGGTCGTTAGTCTCACTGATCAGAATGACATTGTTCTGTAGCAATCAATTAATCCCTCAGTGATTTTGTCCGTCTGTATTTATATCCATTTGTGAGATAAGAAAATAACCAAACAACGAACCAAGCCTTTAGGTTTATTTGAAATGGGAATGAATCCTATGAAAATAGTGTTGGCAACAAGGACACACTTTTCCACTTCCTTTAGTAGTCCTTCCTCAAAAGCCCTGTTTCTGTTACCTGCATCAATGTTTGGTTCTTAGCATGGTGGATCACGCCATCTTCAGCCAGCTTCCTCTTCAAGGAAGCCACAGTCCTGTCCAGGTGATCCCTGCGCCGAGAACTCGTTCTGGATGTCAGCATCCATATCAACTATACCCACCTGAGAGGAAGTGTAAACATTAAAAAATGTGCTGTGTTCATTGTATGTACTTGTGTCTTTTTGAAATCATACACCAGCCAATGATTTCTCACCATGTCACTCTGCTGTACATAGTGCTCATAAAGGTCTTTGATGCTCTCCTTCAGCCTCTTGGGTGACTGGAGAAACCCCATGCAGTTATGGAGGTCCGTTTTGAACCTATGGACCAGGCTCTTCTCTTGACTGAGGAGCAGGGGGATGAGGGAGAAGGATGGAGGAAGACAGGAAAAGTGAAGATACCAGACTGATCAGACAAACATAAAGACACAAAAACTCACATTGCCACTATCCTATTAGTTCTTGCACTTTGCTCTCGCTCTCTCTCTCTCTCTCTCTCTCTCTCTCTCTCTCTCTCTCTCTCTCTCTCTCTCTCTCTCTCTCTCTCTCACAAATATACACACCCAAAGCCACATTAAGGTACACTGTTGTATATGTATACAGTCCACATCCCCTGCAGGGACTTCTCCTTGTCGGTGGTGGTGAGTTTGAGCTTCAGCACAGCAATGTACACCTGCTGAGTGTTCTTCTTCTGGAAGGTATACAGCTCCTCCATCTATAGAACACTGGAATTCCAATGCCTTCTTACTCTACATTTACACTTTAGTCCTTTAACAGGCATTCATTTTGTTCGGACCGTCACAGTGATTGGGATCAAATCAGAATTGCTGTAGATAATTCTATGCAAATTACGAAGGATATGGCACACACTTGTCAGTAGCTCAAGTGCAAGAGTTGAAAAAGAGATGACAGCAACACAAGACCTCCGCACACTCAGGATCAATGCACTTTTCAATTCCTTTGAGCTTTCGGTCAACCCAATGCTCTGATGAAGGTCAGTTGACCCGAAAGCTCAAATAAATAGAAAACTGCATTGATCCTGAGTGTGGGGAGATCTTTGTATTTTTTCTACCACACTGCTGACATAGCTGAAATTGAATTAAGCACATAATTGAATTCAAGACAATTCCAAGCACATGTATTTTAGATTTTAGTATTAATGTAAATATAATAAGCCCAATTTCTACTATTACATGTCTGCCTGTGTTGTTGTTTGTTCCCGTTAAGCCTGCAGGCTGGTAACATACTTCTCTTGTCAGTCTCCCTAAATTTAGAATGTGGGACAATCTTATCGATTTATGGTCTTAAAGGAACAAACAACATAAGGGACCATTTATGAGTATACATTAAATGTTTGTCTATATTTCTAGGTTTTATTAGGGGTTATGTTTTCTCATGTTTTGGTTGCAACAGAGACCATCGGGTGGTGAGTTTCATTACTTCTAGAGAACTTTAAAATGTAACGAACGAGCAGGTCATTTGGATGAACTCCTCTGTTCTGTACACTACTTGGGAAAAATTCTGCTACGCCTCCAAGCTAATGTTTAGAACATCGTTGTTTATCACTTACATTTCCTGACCACAGTAATAACGTTTTAAGACAATTAGTACCACAATCAAAAATGTAAGGTGCATTTGGAACGTATTCAGACCATGTCACCTTTCACCCATAATGACACAATGCCCCATAATGACACAATACCCCATAATGACACAATACCCCATAATGACACAATACCCCATAATGACACAATAACCCATAATGACACAATAACCCATAATGACACAATAACCCATAATGACACAATACCCCATAATGGCACAATACCCCATAATGACACAATAACCCATAATGACACAATAACCCATAATGACACAATGCCCCATAATGACACAATAACCCATAATGACACAATACCCCATAATGACACAATGCCCCATAATGACACAATGTCCCATAATGACACAATGCCCCATAACGCAAACATTGAAGTGTTTGCTAATTTATTAAAACATTTCCGTAAGTATTCATACCCTTCACTATGATACTGAGGTACATCCTGTATCCATTGATCAAGTCCACCTGTGGTGGTCATTTCCATTGATTGGAAATGATTTGGAAAAGCACACAACTGTCTTTATAAGGTTCCACAGTTGACAGTGTGTGTCAGACCCAAAAAAACAAGCCATGATGTCCAAGGAATTGTATGTAGACCTCTCAGACAGGATTGTGTCGATGCACACCTTGGAAACAGTACCAAGAATACCTGCAACACTGAAGTTCCCTAAGAACCCACTGGTCTCCGCCATTCTTAAAAGGAAGCAGTTACAAATCACCATCACTCTTTCTAGAGCTGGTTACACGGGCCAAACTGAACAATTGGGGTAGAACAGCATTGGTCAGGGAGGTGAACAAGAACTTGGTGGTCACTCAGACAGAGTTCCAGAGTTCTTGTTTGGAAATGGGGAAACTTTCCAGAAGGGCAACCATCTCTGCTGCACAACACAAGTCTGATCTTTATGGTAGAGTGGCTGGATGGAAGGCACATTACAGCACACATGGAGTTTGCCAAAAGGCACGTAAAAGACTCTCAGACCATGAGAAACACAATTCTCTGTTCTGATCAAACTAAGATTGAAAACGTTGCCTCAATGCCAAGTGCCACGTCTGGAGGAAAGCAGGCACTGCTCATCAGCTGGCCAAAATCCTCCCTATGGTCAAGTATGGTGGTGGCAGCATAATGCTGTGAGGATGTTTTTCAGCGACAGAGACTGTGAGACTAGTCAGGATAGAGGGAAAGATGAATGGAGGAACATACAGAGATTCATAATGAAAACCTGCTGCAGTGCACTCATGACCTCAGACAGAGGGGAAGGTTCACCTTTCAACAGGGCAACGGCCCTAAGTACACAGCCAAGACAACACAGGAGTGGCTTCTGTAAATGTCCTTGAGTGGCACAGACAGCGCCCAGGCATGAACTCAATCGAACATCTCTTGAGCGACCTGAAACTGTCAGTGCAGCACTGTCCCCATCAAAAAGCTAGAGAGGATCTGCATAGAAGAATGGGAAAAACTCACCGAATACAGGTGTGCCAAGCTTGTAGCATCACACCCAAGAAGACTCAAGGCTGTGAACAATGCCAAAGGTGCTTCAAGAAAGAACTGAAAGAAATCAATTCATACAAAAAGTTCTACAAACTATGATGGGGTATTGTGTGAAGATTGATGAGGAAAATAATGTGGGAAAAGTGAAGGGTTCTGAATACTTGTATATACTCCGAATACATTGTATACAGTATTTGAAATAAAAAACATTGATTGTAATTAAAGAGCAGTTCACATCTCAATTCAGAATAGTCCCCAATCCTGGTGTATTCATCTAAAGAGAATACATATATTTAAGACATATTCTGTATGGCCGAGGAGAGTCAGAGTGAAAAAAAAAGGAGAATGTGTACAGTAATAGCAGTAGGTCATAATCCAACCCAGACTGCAGTGGTGTTTGTGCACACTTGGCTTAGACTGCTGGATCACCTTAGGCCAAGGAAGTGCTGTGTTTCCTAAAACACATTCTACATTCCCCACTTCTTCTCACCTCTGCGCTCACACAGCTGCTCTAACAGTTCTCTAAACCCTGATCAACCCTCAATCTATGTGGACCAAAGTGCTAATTTCCATTTAGATGAAGAGAGGGCTGAATGTTGGCAGGCAGTTTGGAAAAAGTATCTCATGACAGCTACAGAAGTAGGAATTGTTTTTTCCTGAAAACAAAATTCAATATATTTCAATTAGCCTACTGTGGACTGTTTAAGAGCTGAAATAGGAGTTTTTGTTTTACTTTGTTGATCTGCTCCTTTA
This sequence comes from Esox lucius, assembly GCF_011004845.1. Taxonomy (NCBI): domain Eukaryota; kingdom Metazoa; phylum Chordata; class Actinopteri; order Esociformes; family Esocidae; genus Esox; species Esox lucius. The sequence goes on along the minus strand of NC_047576.1, from coordinate 29,692,876 downwards.
ACTCCTTGATGTCATTCTCTCTGGGCCCTATCTGGTTCCTCAGTTCTTTGATCTTGTAGTTCACAACATATTTGTGCTTCTCTATTTCCTGGTTCTTCTTTTCCAGTTCGTCAATGCATTTATTTTACAGTACACAAGGAAAGGAGAAGACATTAGTCCGCTCCCAGATCTGTTAACAAAGCAAAAATATGCCTCAGATCTCTGTATAATTTTCACCATTAATCGAGTCGATTCATTAGAACTAGGTTATGATGCAGTACTGGTACAGGTTGTTAAATAGTTTAAAATAAGCCATGAATTCAACACATCCTCTTAATGGTCTTTGTAAAAAAATAAAAAGTTCTAAATGGTGCAACTATTTTCACAATTATAATCTCAAAAACTGAGAATCTATACTTCACCTCATAGTAATTGTATAATTTAAAATCAAAACTTTTGCAGTTGGGTTCATGGACACAGATTAAGAAAAAGATCAGTCCAGGACTAGGCTTAATCCAATCCCTTGAAGTATAGCCAAAAGATAAACAAAATCTTCACTCTCCCAGTACTTACTATGGGCAAGGTACATTAATACCACTCTTCCAAATTTAATAACTCTTGAAAATGTATGTAATATGTCACTTTTTATAGTTAAACAATGAAGGCTCTTTTGATCCAGGCTTGATTTCAGGAAGGTACCTTTAATGTTGAAATGAATTATGGTTAGAGGCAGCAAGGAAATGTGACAACATGGCATTGAAACAGCAGATGCCACGGTTCTACTGCTGAGGGGGATCTTTATTCATGAAGAGGTACAAAGAGGATCAATCTGCGTTTGAAGTGAACTGTGGGCATCACTTTTGATGCAGAACCGTTTTGTTAGAATTTACTCTCTGTCCACTAAGCTGTTTGAATGCGTTTCATCTTGTGTGAGTGTGTGTGTGTGGGGGGTGGGGGGTAGGGGTGGGGGGGGTGCCTTGTCACAGGAAAGCATCTGTGACATTTACATACTAAAGTCACAGTTATGAATTAAGGGACCCTTTGTACACAAAGTAAGGCCGGACAGACTGAGAGACAGCGAGAGACCAAAACAGTGTTCTCCACGCCACAGGTTCTCATATCAACTGTGCTAACAGTAGGATGCCCAGTGTTAAGCGGGTTTTATGCACTGTGAAGGCACGCCTGTGAGCACGTGTGTCTGCCCGTGCGCATGCACACTTGTGTACGTGACTTGGTGTTCGTGGAGACAGCGTGTGAGATGGTGACCCTTCACATGCAGAAGTGTGATTACTCGTTAGCGGCCCTTCACTTCTCCAGGCTCAGACGTGCATGAACGTTGATGATGTTTGTTAATGGGAGAAGGGCTTTAGAACAAACCAAACTGAATAATAGCAGTAGCGGTCCATTATACTAAACTGTTTTCCCCAGTGTTTCAACATTCTATGTTCCTGCAAACAAGGTAGCCAAACTCAAAATGCCTATGTCGATACTTACGAAAGGCTGTCTTCATCCCGCTGCGTCAGGGCTGTTCCCCCTCACCTGTTGCGCCCCTCACCCCAGCCACCCAGTCACCTTATACCGGACAGCGGCACCACTCTTCTAGGGGTCTTCCTTAAGCACTAGAATATCTTCCTCTATCTCCAATTTCCTGTCATTAATACCTTTCTGCAGGCTGCTAAACGCAGGGTGTGTGTGCGTGTGTGTGCGTGTGTGTGCGTGTGTGTGCGTGCGTGTGTGTGCGTGTGTGTGCGTGTGTGTGTGTGTGTGTGTTCGGGGGCCGAGCCAGGGGGGTAATGGTGGAGGGAGAGGAGGAAAGTGTAATCAGTCACTGTCCTCATAACTCATTGTCACTTTCACAACAGGCACCTGCTTTATAGCTTTCCATAACCCATTATGGAGACATCCACATCCATAACCATATTGGATTGTAAAAATGACCGGACCTGAACCAGGAAGAAAAAAGGGAAGGAGAAAAAAGCCCATTGAGAAGACATGAAGAGACATCATCCAGAAAGAATGGAACCAGGTGTACTGAACTACAGAAGGTACGTTGTCTGACTTGAACGTCATCGGTCTCCATTAAAAGGGTCCCTGTATACTATGTGAACAAGCAGAGGGAGCGCGTTACACCCTGACTGTGGACAGATGGACAGCCCCTGCTCACAGTCAGCAGGCCGTATGCTGTTTCTGATTGGCTGTAATTAAGATCTACGACACTGCAGCGTGAGAGAAAAGCTGACTGGGCATTCTCAGGAGAAAGGAAGCAGGGGTTCAGATGGGACCGGGCCGAGTGGAGAGTGTACATGCATATGAAGCATGATGGAGTAGAAGGAAGAGTGAAGCTGAATGTTGCAAGCTCTCCTTCTTCCCGAAATGTCAGAGTAAAGTTAGAAGAATTTTGGAGAAGATCTAAGAGGAACCTCTGATCTCCAATGCTTCCTTCTGATCCCTCTGATGTTCTGAGAAGACGACATAAGGAAATGTTTCAAAGAAATGTGTTGATATGGGTAACGACCGTTGATATGGGTGACGACCGTCTTGTTCCCTCCAGTTAGTTGTGAGAACATAAGCTTCAGACAGATACCACAGCCGTCCATCTGGTATCAGTGATGGCCAGTGATGCCGGGCCATCTGCATAGGCACCTGTGGTACCAACGATTGGACCCAGAATGTAATAATAAGTGTAGAATGATTAGAGGCTCTTTATATACTCGACTTTGACAAGTGATGGTTGTCTGCACATGTGAATAGATTCGGACCCGGTGAGGGTATCTTTCCTCGTGAACTTCTTGCTTTCAGCTTTTCACTCAGTTGTCATGTGTTTTACATGATCCACTTGGACAAGTGCAACTTAACCAAAATATATTTTCAGAGATATGAAGATGTTGCAGAATAAAAAGATCTTTTCACAGACATGATAAGGTCAAAATCTTCTCTGCGTCAGCCTTCATGCATGTGTTGGTCTCTCTCTTGTCTCTTAGCCATCTCTCGTAGTGGGTCTTGATGTCTTGGATCTCCCTTTTGCCATCTTCCTCCATCTACTTCTTCATCTCCTCAAACTCCTTCACCTGCATATGAAACTCCTTCTGACACTAGAAAGGTAGGGACAGAAATAGAATAAATAAAGCCTGAGTTTAAAAGTGGTGCTCCCTGCCCATCTTCTGAAATACTAACTCTTAAAAGAGTATCTTAAATAAGTCCAAGCTTGTACACCCCTCACCTCACAAAATAGATAAATAAATGACTTACTGACTTATGGAAATTAACACATTCACTTGCACTAGCTACTTCTGTTTATTCCAATTTGTTTTATTTAGAAACATTGAGATCAATCGTACATTTGTACATAATACTGTTAGAATCGCATCCATATGAAAATTGGGCCCCAAAATGGCATAGGTAGATAAATAAAATCCACAGAAAGAAAAAATAATGAAATCCATACAAGATCAGACAATTTATTGAGAAAACAATATACTGACATCACCTTGCTAGCACTAACTGAGTGTATTAGGTTGAAGAGTGGGAATGAGAGGTAAAGGACAGAGAGTGTGGACAGAAAGATAATAAAAAGACAGCAAGAGACAAAGAAAGAGAGAGAGAGAAAGATAAAGACAGTATGAACCTCAGCTGTGCGTCAACACAGGCTGAGGTCAGGTCATACTAGCCTGGCTTCTGTGAGGAAGATTGATAATCCCATTATTGGGTGTTTATTTATGCACCTTTATTAACCTACATTAAATGATCCCGGTCAGGGCCAGGCTAGGGAGCGACGCTGCATTTTGTGCTCCTCCTAGACCATTCCTTCTCCACCTCTCTCTCTAATCAGTTAAATTTACTATTCCATTCAGAGTGAAATAATAAGGTAATTATGCAGGCCCTCCGACGCTTCCAACGCCCCCACCTCCCCGCCTCCCTTCCCAGGCCCGCTGCTTACACGCGGCTCACACCCTCATTAGCTGTGATGGGAGTTGACATTGAATTTCCTTAAAGATTCCGCAGACGTCCTCGACTGAGAACCTGGCGCTTCCAGATTAATTTCTTCGTTCACTTCCAATCAGTGTCACAGCATGGAGGTGATGAGGGAGGGAGAGGAGAAAGAGGGAAGAGAAAGAAAGGAGGGACGAGAATGCGGAGGTGCCATTTAACGCCTGATTTGACAATATCACCAGCGTGAGACCATGGGCTTTACTGACCATATGACCTGACACGAGAAAAGTCAGGGTCCTATGCCAAAATGTTTCCTGCTATGGGGAAAACTCAGGACCCTATGCCAAAATGCTTCCAGTTATGGGGAAAACTCAGGACCCTTTGCCAAAATGTTTCCTGTTATGGGGAAAACTCAGGACCCTTTGCCAATATGTTTCCTGCTATGGGGAAAACTCAGGACCCTATGCCAAAATATTTCTTGTTATGGAGAATACTCAAGGGCCCTTACCAAAATGTTTCCTGTTATGGGGAAAACTCAGGATCATATGCCAAAATCTTTCCTGTTATCGGGAAAACTCAGGGCCTCTTCCCAAAATGTTTCCTGTTACTCAGGACCCTATGCCAAAATATTCCCTGTTATGGGGAAAACTCAGGGCCGCATCCCAAAATGTTTCTTATTATGGAAACACTCAGGTTTCTTATTTCTTATTATGGAAACACACTTACCAAAATGTCTCCTTTATGGGGAGACAAGACCTCTATGTAAAGCTCCAAACCTCTGCCCAGAACACCCTGTCACGTACCTGCTCCAGCTCCAGTAGTTTCTCCTGCATCTGGCTCTCGTGGTACATGGTGAGCTCCTCCAGGGCAGCTGTCTCTCTTCCATCTGCTGCAGCCGCATCCCATAGAAATGCTGCATCTGCTGCGATCTGAGCTGCAGCTCCTGGTACTTCTCGCATTCCAGCATCAGCGTCTGACTGTTGGACAACTCTGGGGAAACGCCAAGAGAGACACAGACAGGAACATGCAATGAGGACCCCATACAGGAGTCATTCACGGCTCATTCAGGTCTTTTAGTTCCGAACTTCCAAGGTAACGTTTCCAAAAACATGTACATGGAGATGGAATAGGGAGTTAGAGAGTTACATTCTGATTGGAACAGAGTAGAACAGAAGTCCCCCATATCGTGCAGTTCCTTGAAGTGTTTTCCCTTATATATGGGGGACGTCTTCTCACAGGCACCTCACTGAGGTGTTCGCCTTACATCAGTCCAGCCAGATCCACTTTCAATTCTCATTTCCATGTATCGATCTAACAGTGGCTCTTATCAAGGCTGACTCTTTCGAGGCAAAATACACTCAATGCATACAATAATGAGAGCAGAATACTTTTGAAAGTTAAACCATGTAAAAAGTGTTGTATTGATCTATAGTAGGCCAAAAAGGTATTTTACCAGTATTTTCATGTCATATTAGTATGTATCACAAAGCCAATATAAAATTGTTTACATTTGGGAATAAGTAATATTTCATTATTCAGCCCATGCCCCTCAACTCCAATAACATTTTGTCTCACCATGGTCAAAAGTTTGGGAATCTTCAAGTTACTGTCTCACCTCAATTTTGGCCTTGAGCGACTCTATCTCTTGGACAAACTTAATGTTGAGCTCCTTGATATTCTCGCTGTGGAAGCAAAGGGAAGGACTCATGAGAGGAGACGAGGAAAAGACAGCAGATAGTCTTGAGGTATGACTGTATGACTGGTAACAAAAAGGTTGCTGCTTTGAAACACCAATCTGACAAGTGAAAAATCTGTTCCTTTGCCCTTTGAGCAAGTTGCTTTCATTTCAATTACTCCTATGAGGAGAATATGATTAATCAGGTTGAAGATCTCTCCTGTCTTTCCACACCAATGGTGAAACCACTTTTTCGTTCATGCTGGGACAGCAGGCTGAATGTAAATGTGTCACCTTCTCCTCCAGATCTGACTGGGTGATAAGGATCTCCTCAGTGCCGGTAACCTCCTTGTCTCTCTTCAGACCATGGTCCTCCTTGTCAGTGATCTTCCAGATGAGCAGACAGCCGTTCCCAGATGCCATCAGCAGGTACCGGTCATCAAACATGATCATCTGAACACGTTTGTGATATACTCACTCAAACCGACGATTTCTGTTTGCTTCAATCCGTTCATCCAGACAGGTAGTGTGTGGTTTATTACACCCCAGGGGCTGAATTTTGCTGGGTCTTATTGCCTTATACCACGAGGTGATACCTTGGTGATGGGTGAAGAGTGGACTTGGCGCTCAATCCACTCCCGGATGGACAACGGGTACTTGACGGCCCTGATGGCTCCGATCTAGGTCCCCGTGAAGAACGTCTGTCCGGAACGGGGCATCACTATAGCGGTGTAGGCTACATTTTCAGCAGGCACCTCACGTAGGATTTGAAAGACAGAGGACAGCCAGGGGCTGAGGATATTGCGGATATGTGCTAAGGCTATCGTACGAAAGCCACAGTACTGCAAAGGGATGCAAGATAGGAAAGGTGCAGGGAAAGTGGTGTTATCGTGAACGCGTCATCACTCCAACTCATTCAGAATGCAAATGCACACTTTTAAGTGGAGCTGAGTTACCCTCAGGGACTGCTTCACTGAAGTAGATATTCTGTCAGTTAAAGTTTTGTTTACTTCAGTGCCACTTGGAATGCACATAGGCTGATGCTTAAAAGAGGCAAACATCCACTATTCAACAGGCCCCCTGATCTATTCAGCAAAAGCTAAATTTTTCTCACCAAACTCCAGCAGCCCAGAATAACTCTGATGGACTGCATCCTCCATCCTGCCTCCTCTCACTGTCAGATGTCCGTTACTCAGGTATGACAAGAGGGGACAGCAAAGTGAGAATATTAAATGGGTGCAGTCATTATAAAGGGGATGGTAAAAATTATTTGAAACAGAAAAGTCTCCTTTTAGGGGCTTTTCAGCTCAGCCGAGTGTGATAGAAAAAGATGTGTTGCTCCCCTCATCTATTTTGGCATCCAGGTAACTGCCTAGTGGAATGTGTGATGCAATAATACTGATGCAGCCATCTTTTCTCTCTATCTGAAAGCAGTCCTCAGAGGAGAACTTCAATGGATTCTCAGGAATTTCTGTTCTGTAGTCGTTTTGGTTTTAAAAGGTCACTTTAGTTTGTTATGAATGGAAGGAAAATGCCTTTGTCCTGGCTCTTGTTCTGCTCTGCTCTCCCCGGAAATGTTGTCTGAGAAATGTTATTTCGTTGACCTCTGGTTAAAGTATTAGTTTACTTTATTTCTTATCTTTGTCAATATGTCTACTTTGTTAAATACATATAGGTCCAAGGCAAAGTTAACATTAGTTAGTTATGGTAAACTCCCTTTACCTGGTAATTAGGTCTTAATTAGGAACTTCCCCAAACATACTTTGTACTTTTTACACTTCTGGATATAATTATATTTTTGGAGTTGGTTTGAGTTGATTCATTTATTTTATTAATTTTTACAGAGTGTATAGATCACATGAGGTATAAATAATATACAGTTATAATTAATATTTTACAAACTCAGAACAGCATATCACAACTCTAAATGGAAATGTCCACCTATAGTAAGAACTGGACCTTAAAATGCTCCACTCACTTGTTAATACATGAATCGCCAATATATCATTTGTGTTTTCAATACAATGTCAAGAAAATATTTTCCATCAGCTGTTGTTACAAAGGGCTTTACTGTGACCCAGCCAAGACCTCCAAGACAAAGCCAAGTAGTTTGCCAGAAAAAACTCCCAAGAGAGAAGAAGCATTTTATTTGGTACTATTTTTGGGTCTCATTTGACAGTCCTGGATCTCTTTCAGGACACAGTCAGACCCGACGGCAAAAACAGTCTTGGCGTCGGGGGAGATGGTGACGCTGGTGTAGCTGCAGGGCCTGATGATGCTCTCTGCCTCCCTTTTGCCTGTCAGGGTGTTCCACTTGTACACAGCCCCCCTCCATGCCACACAACACCAGCCTACGGTCGTCACCACTCCAGGCTACGGAGCGCACCTAGAGACAGGCGAGGGGCAGTCCCATTAAAATGCATAAAGGACTCACCTGGGAACCATCCCGCAGTTTAGTGAATGGCAACTGATTCTAGCCTATTAACACAGGCAGAGCAGTGCATTCCCTTCCCCCAAATGACCTGCTGCACACCCAAACCTCATTGTGATCGGTGATGTTATTTGTCAGACAGTGTGAAATCACGGTTAGAAACGTAGAAAATAATTGGGGAAAAGAGCGTACACCCGATAAAGGGCTCGTATGCTCTGACAGCCGGCCTTGAATCAGTGTGTAAAATTACAAATAGCTGAGACAACCGTCACAAACCAGGACACTATGTAGACTTCACACAAAGCCCACAGAAACAGCACAGGCCAGGACACTGTGTAGACTTCACACAAAGCCCACAGAAACAGCACAGGCCAGGACACTGTGTAGACTTCACACAAAGCCCACAGAAACAGCACAGGCCAGGACACTGTGTAGACTTCACACAAAGCCCACAGAAACAGCACAGGCCAGGACACTGTGTAGACTTCACACAAAGCCCACAGAAACAGCACAGGCCAGGACACTGTGTAGACTTCACACAAAGCCCACAGAAACAGCACAGGCCAGGACACTGTGTAGACTTCACACAAAGCCCACAGAAACAGCACAGGCCAGGACACTGTGTAGACTTCACACAAAGCCCACAGAAACAGCACAGGCCAGGACACTGTGTAGACTTCACACAAAGCCCACAGAAACAGCACAGGCCAGGAAACTGTATAGACTTCATTAAATCTGATCGTAAGAACAAGCAAATCTTATTTGGTATTAAAGTTCCAGGTGCGTACAGAGTGGTCCAGAGAGCAGGTGACGATGATGGTTTTCCGGATGCAGACTGACAGGCACCACCTCAGTGGAGGACAGCGGGGTACCGTAGAGGTGACCGCAGTTAGTGCTGACTGCTAAGGTCTCTTCTGAGGGTCTGAGGACCAGCGAGACGATCTGCTGCCGCTCTGCCTGGCCGGCCTCGTGGCTGCATCGACCTGGGGGGGATCTGAATGACACACATTACATTACACACACCATACATGGGGACACACGCACGCCAAACAAAGTCGCTGTAACACAAACACACACAAGTATAAACACAAAGGCAGAGATATTTTTGGAAGCCTCTGTACAAACAGATAAATAGTTCTCTGTTTGAACAGAAGATGCTTAGTGTGAGTCATTTTAAATCCTTAGAGGGGGCTTTTCAAATAAGGATTGTTGCTGTGTAATCAATTTGTTTTCATCCAAAAACCTAACTGAGAAATAATTGAATGGAAATGTAAGTATTATACTAGAGCAGCCAATAAAGCCTCATGTAACACCAGCATTGTTATTTTTTGAGCACATACAGATGCATAAATACACTATGATTAATTGTTTCTCTTTAATGCTTTTAGAAACAAATCAAATACAAGTAGTCAAATATATATCAACATCCCTTCCTCCAATGGGTCATTTCTTTTATTAAATTGCGTGAAATCAAGCAAATTATAGTATTTGGCCGAATTCATGTGAAATCCTTTCTATACGGCTCCCTTGAGGGATAGGGATACATTGGGGAGGGAAATTCTGTCACCCTGATCTCCTTGGTTTTCCCGTAGTTGCCTCTGTCGTCCGTTCCCTCAAACGGACAGACTGAGCAGGCAAATCATTATGAGTAAAACTATGATGACCGTAACCCTTGTCAAGTGAGTTTGGGCCTGTTCATCCATTTCCTCTGTTCATCCTTTTCCTCTGTTCATCCTTTTCCTCTGTTCATCCTTTTCCTCTGTTCATCCTTTTCCTCTGTTCATCCATTTCCTCTGTTCATCCTTTTCCTCTGTTCATCCTTTTCCTCTGTTCATCCATTTCCTCTGTTCATCCATTTCCTCTGTTCATCCTTTTCCTCTGTTCATCCATTTCCTCTGTTCATCCTTTTCCTCTGTTCATCCATTTCCTCTGTTCATCCTTTTCCTCTGTTCATCCTTTTCCTCTGTTCATCCTTTTCCTCTATTCATCCTTTTCCTCTGTTCATCCATTTCCTCTGTTCATCCTTTTCCTCTGTTCATCCATTTCCTCTGTTCATCCATTTCCTCTGTTCATCCATTTCCTCTGTTCATCCTTTTCCTCTGTTCATCCATTTCCTCTGTTCATCCTTTTCCTCTGTTCATCCTTTCTCTCTGTTCATCCTTTCTCTCTGTTCATCCTTTTCCTCTGTTCATCCTTTCTCTCTGTTCATCCATTCTCTTTGTTCATCCTTTCCCTCCATCAGTTCTTGTTGTCTTAACTGGACTCTAACGGCATGTCTTGCGTGATATTCAAGAGCACTAATGATTGGTCAACATTTCTAAAATGGCTCTGGTTGGTAGCGTTTTATTACATGGTAGATTGGTAAGCGTTAGCCCTCAGCCAGTCTCTACTCATGTCCACCTGTCTGATTCATGAGACACGTCGGCCTTTGTGGTAACACTCATGTCCCATCACAGTTCTCCAACCTCGAATGCCACCAGCCTGCCTGCTTCCGTCTCCACAATCACCCTCTCCTCAGAGATCCAGGCATGGGAGAGGAAGGTCTGGTTCTCCAGTTTCTGTAATGTGGACAACTTCAGAACCCCATCTGCGTAACGGAACAGCTTGAACACCTCATTCCCAGTCACACAAATGCGGGTGTTATAGACTCAACCTGACCCGGAAAGATACAGGGTGACACAGCGCCATCAAAATACAGCTTCATAACAATTTAATACTTCATAATAATATAATACTAGTAAGCAGCAAATACCAAGACGGCTATTTAATACCATGTCTATATACATAATAAACAAAATTATACTGCAATTTTTCAAGAACATGGAGATCATTCCACACCACCCCGGTTTTGCCAGTGCTTCTTCCACGGCCCCTCAATAAAAAGAGAGCTTTACAACCAAACCTGGTTAACCGGATTAGCAGCCACGCTGGTTTTCACTACAGCCATGACCTTCCGCTTCTCCCATGTCCATTAAAAGAGGGTGTAGTTTGGGGCCCCTGATTGGCCGATGAGATACTTGTAATTGGTGGGGAAGGCTGTGGAGACGGACTCCTGGACAGGGACGTCCGCTCCATCTAGCATGCTTCCTGTGGGGCGGGGCATGCTGCAGGTCATACACGGTGATGGTGGCCCTCTCTTCTTTGAGCTGATAGCGAGGGCGTATGTTCTCCGACTCTTGTCCAAACCTAAAGACCAAAAGAAAAGAAAAAAAATCACGACTTGGTCCGAAAGGTTGTCGTAGTCCTGAGGTGTGCCACAGATACCTGGAATGATCTTCTGCTATTTCTGATCGACGTTATAACGAACACAGTTGTTCCCGGGTTGGGAAGAGGACATTGGCTACACCAGTCTGTAAACAAAAGCTGATCTGGCAATGGGTGATCACTGCAGACATTGCAATATCCTGTCAAAGCTGCACACTGTGATCTGCCAGGGAAGGAAACAAGAGAAGTAAAAAAACTATTTAGAAGGTTGTTGATCTATGTGGCAAGAAAAAACCCTATGGACACTAATTCAATTATTTAAACCTATATTGATCTTTTTTGCATTGACCTGAAAAAAACTGTCCGGGTCTTGTAGCCTACAGTGCCAAACAAAGGTTGTTGAACAATACTGTTATTTTTCAGGTACACTCAACGCATACAGTACGAAAATGCAATTAAAAGATGACTATTTGACAAAAGCACAGAATGTCACCTTTTATTTCTGACACTTTAGTTTTAACTCTTAATTTTGTAATGTAATAAATATAAAGCTAGTATTTGGTCACATATGTCTTGACAGCAATGACAGCAGTGGGTTTGTGACCCATTGGCATCAACACTCTTTGTACCATCCTTTGAGATGCTTTGCCAAGCCTTTACTGCAGCCATTTTAAGCTGTTGCTTTTGGGGAGTTACTAACTTCAGTCTCTTCTTCAACCAAGCGAAATGCATGTTCAGTCTGATTTAAATCAGGTGACTGACTTGAATTCTGGAGGTTGTTAGCAGGCCTGTAGCTAATCCAAGGAAAGGTGGATATGATTTACGGGCCCCATGGTGTGGCGGGGCCCATTTATCATAATAATGTCAATGTCATAAGGGGGCCCAGGATTCCTGGCCATGGACCTATATGAATGTGCATTTCACTCTTTAAAATATTTTTAGCCTACTTTTTCTGCCTTTACAGTACTTTGGAGATGTGCATACAGCAGCCACACCATGTATCAAAATAAACTACTGTATTTTTGTATTTTAAAAATACTAAAATACTTTTACACGGGAGCATAAAATCACTTCACAAACCTTCCATCTATCGGCCTATTTGATCTATCCCTTCACCAGTACAATGACTCAGTTGATTAAGTAGACTGTTTGATAGCAACAGCTTTTCTCTTATCAACGAGTCATGAAATATATCTGATATATTGTGTAATTTGTTGAGAACAAAGTGAACTGAACTTGAACTTGACTTGAACGTAACAACGGTCAATGGAAACCAAAACCACCAACTGATTGAGGGCTGGATTGGAACTCACACCGAAAATCAAAGTAAACAACTGAAATCACAGGCTGTTCCAACTTGCATGAAACTCATAATGTGACTCATTAGTGTTTAATGCCCCCACGCGCCTGTATGCACTCCCGACAATGTCTGGGCATTCTCCTGATGAGATGACGGATGGTGTCCTGGAGGATCTTCTCCCAGACCTGGTTCAAGGCATCAGTGAGCTCCAGGACAGTCTGTGGCGGTACTTGGTGGCGTCGGATGCACCGATACATAATGTCCCAGAGGTTCTCAATTGGATTCAGGTCTGGGGAACGTGAGAGCCATTTCAATGGCATCAATGCCTTTGTCATCCAGAAACTGCCTAGATACTCTGGCCATATGAGGCCAGGCATTGTCCTGCACCAGGAAGAACCCAAGGCCCAGTGCACCAGCGTACGGTTTGACGATGGGTCTGAGGATTTAATCCTGGTACCTAACAGCAGTCAGGGTACCGTTGGCTAGCACGTGGAGGTCTGTGTGACCCTCCAAGGATGTGCCTCTCCAGACCATCACCGACCCACTGCCAAACCACTCATGCTGGATGATCTTGCAGGCAGCATAACGTTCACCACAGCGTCTCCAGACTCTTTACATCTGTCATATGTGCTTAATGTGAACCTGCTGTCATCTGTGAAGAGAATGGGGTGCCAATGGTGGACCTGCCAATTCTGGTGTTCTCTGGCGAATGCCAATCGAGCTGCATAGTGCTGGGCTGTTAGCCCAGGACCCACTAGAGTAGGTTGGGTCCTCATGCCACCCTCATGGAGTCTGTTTCTGGTAGTTTGGTCAGCACACCAGTAGCCCGCTGGAGGTCATTGTGTAGGGCTCTGGCAGTGCTCCTCCTGTTTCTTCAAAGGAGCAGATACCGGTCCTGCTGCTGGGTTTATGCCCTTCTATGGCCCGGTCCAACACTCATTGTGTAATCTCCTGGTATCTCCTCTATGCTCTTGAGACTGTACTGGGAGACACAGCAAACCTTCGTGTGATGGCACGTATGGATGCACAATCCTAGAGGGGCTGGACTACCTGAGCAACCTGAATGTGCTGCAGGTACCACCTCATGCTACCAGCAGTGACAAGGACACTAGTAAACCGCAAAAGTAGAGAAGAATCTGTCAGGAAGCATAAGGAGAGAGCAATTGTCTGTGGCCACCTCCTGCAAAACCATTCCATTTTTATGGGTTGTCTCGCTTTTGCCTGTCCAGTGCACCTGTTGTCTTTTGCACCAAAACAGGTGACATTGATTCACAATCGCTTATACTGCCTAACTGGACAGATTGATACCCCATGAAGTTTAATTTATTTGGTGTTATACTGTGATGATTATGTGTTCCCTTAATTTTTTTGAGAAGTATATAATAATAAATTGTGTCAGGCAGTGACTCATGGTATTCAAAATTATGATCGTACTAAACAGCTACTTCAGTTAGGCAGGGCCGGTGCCAGGATGACATGACTGAGGGTGCATTTTGTATAAATGAGGGGGCATGTCTAATCACTGCGCAACCTCCCACAAGACGAAAAAGTGAAAATGTGAAGCCAATCGATAAGTGTTGATCTGTGATGATCGTATGGTGTTGACTATGACCGATCAGACTGGGTCTAATTCATATATACATAATCAGAAAGTAACAGAACTTCCTCCAACCACTGAATCCATTATTATTTTCACACTACAACTTAGTTGGTAAAGTCAAAATTATTCCAATTTTAGGTTGCAGAAATAAACACATCATCTAATTTTGAATGATGATGGTTTTGCCAATTCGTTTAACTATAACTAGTAATCTCGATTGCAAACCGTTAACATGTCGATATTTGCTAATGTAGCTGACCTGCTCCAGTTGTCTGTAACGGTCTGTAACCGTCTGTAACCTGTAGTAAGTTCCACTTGATAAAGAGGAAGGATTGTCTTAACCTACTTACTTAAATTGGAAAAAAAAAATAATACAGATACAAATGGTATAGATTCCTTCTGTTATTTGTTCCGTATTGTCATTGTTATTTCTTTTAATAATAATAATAATAATAATAATAATAATAAGCATTGAATACACACCCCTCCAAGAACTGCCACCTTAACGTGGTGGAGGGGTTTGAGTACCCGAGTGACCCTAGGAGCTATGTTGTCTGGGGCTATATGCCCCTGGTAGGGTCTCCCAAGGCAAACAGGTCTTAGGCGACGGGTCAGACTAAGAGCGGTTCAAACCCCCCTTAATGATGAACAACATTATGAGTACCGTGACGTCGCCCGGTATGGCGCAGCCGGGGCCCCACCCTGGAGCCAGGCCCGGGGTTGGGGCTCGTATGCGAGCGCCTGGTGGCCGGGCCTTCCCCCATGGGGCCCGGCCGGGACGGGCGACGTGGGGCCGAACGGGCGACATGGGGCCGCCCTCCCGTGGGCTCACCACCCACAGGAGGGACCATAAGGGGCCGGTGCGAAGAGGATCGGGCGGCAGTCGAAGGCAGGGGCCTAGGCAACCCGATCTCTGGACACGGAAACTAGCTCTAGGGACGTGGAATGTCACCTCGCTGGCGGGGAAGGAGCCTGAGTTAGTGCGTGAGGTTGAGAGGTTCCGATTAGAGGTAGTCGGGATCACCTCTACGCACGGCTTGGGCTCTGGAACCACACTCCTTGAGAGAGGATGGACTCTTCACCACTCTGGAGTTGCCCATGGTGAGAGGCGGCGGGCTGGTGTGGGTTTGCTTATAGCTCCCCAGCTCTGCCGCCATGTGTTGGAGTTTACCCCGGTGAACGAGAGGGTCGTTTCCCTGCGCCTACGGGTCGGGGATAGGTCTCTCACTGTTGTTTGTGCCTACGGGCCGAACGGCAGTGCAGAGTACCCGACCTTCTTGGAGTCTCTGGGAGGGGTGCTGGAAAGTGCTCCGACTGGGGACTCTATTGTTCTACTGGGGGACTTCAACGCCCACGTGGGCAACGACAGTGACACTTGGAGGGGCGTGATTGGGAGGAACGGCCCCCCTGATCTGAACCCGAGTGGTGTTCAGTTATTGGACTTCTGTGCTAGTCACAGTTTGTCCATAACGAACACCATGTTCAAGCATAAGGGTGTCCATCAGTGCACATGGCACCAGGACACCCTAGGCCGCAGGTCGATGATCGACTTTGTTGTCGTCTCATCTGACCTGCGGCCGTATGTCTTGGACACTCGGGTGAAGAGAGGGGCGGAGCTGTCAACTGATCACCACCTGGTGGTGAGTTGGATCCGATGGCGGGGGAGGAAGCTGGACAGACTCGGCAGGCCCAAGCGTACTGTAAGGGTCTGCTGGGAACGTCTGGCCGAGTCTCCTGTCAGAGAGATCTTTAACTCCCACCTCCGGCAGAGCTTCGACTGGATCCCGAGGGAGGCTGGAGATATTGAGTCCGAGTGGACCATGTTCTCCACCGCCATTGTCGAAGCGGCCGCTCGGAGCTGTGGCCGTAAGGTCTCCGGTGCCTGTCGAGGCGGCAATCCCCGAACCAGGTGGTGGACACCGGAAGTAAGGGATGCCGTCAAGCTGAAGAAGGACTCCTATCAGGCCTGGTTGGCTTGTGGGACTCCTGACACAGCTGACGGGTACCGACAGGCCAAGCGGGCTGCAGCCCGGGTGGTTGTGGAGGCAAAAACTCGGGCCTGGGAGGAGTTCGGTGAGGCCATGGAGAAGGACTATCGGCTGGCCTCGAAGAGATTCTGGCAAACCATCCGGCGCCTCAGGAGAGGGAAACAGTGCCCTACCAACGCTGTTTACAGTAGAGGTGGGCAGCTGTTGACCTCAACTGAGGATGTCGTCGGGCGGTGGAAGGAGTACTTCGAGGAACTCCTCAATCCCGCTGTCACTTCTTCCATTGAGGAAGCAGAGGATGAGGGCTCAGAGGTGGACTCGTCCATCACCCGGGCTGAAGTCACTGAGGTGGTCAAGAAACTCCTCGGTGGCAAGGCACCGGGGGTGGATGAGATCCGCCCTGAGTACCTCAAGTCTCTGGATGTTGTGGGGCTGTCTTGGTTGACACGCCTGTGCAACATCGCGTGGCGGTCGGGGACAGTGCCTCTGGGATGGCAGACCGGGGTGGTGGTCCCTCTTTTTAAGAAGGGGGACCGGAGGGTGTGTTCCAACTATAGGGGGATCACACTTCTCAGCCTCCCCGGGAAAGTCTATGCCAGGGTTCTGGAGAGGAGAATACGGCCGATAGTAGAACCTCGGATTCAGGAGGAACAGTGTGGTTTTCGTCCGGGCCGTGGAACACTGGACCAGCTCTATACCCTCTACGGGGTGTTGGAGGGTTCATGGGAGTTTGCCCAACCAATCCACATGTGTTTTGTGGATTTGGAAAAGGCATTCGACTGTGTCCCTCGCGGCATCCTGTGGAGGGTGCTTGGGGAATATGGGGTCCTGGGTCCTTTGCTAAGGGCTGTCAGGTCCCTGTACAACCGAAGCAGGAGCTTGGTCCGCATTGCCGGCAGTAAGTCAGACTTGTTCCCAGTGCATGTTGGACTCCGGCAGGGCTGCCCTTTGTCACCGGTTCTGTTCGACAGAATTTCTAGGCGCAGCCAGGGGCCGGAGGGTGTCAGGTTTGGGGACCACACAATTTCGTCTCTGCTCTTTGCAGATGATGTTGTCGTGTTGGCCCCTTCTAACCAGGACCTTCAGCATGCGCTGGGACGGTTTGCAGCCGAGTGTGAAGCGGTGGGGATGAAAATCAGTACCTCCAAATCCGAGGCCATGGTCCTCAGCCGGAAAAGGGTGGCTTGCCCACTTCAGGTTGGTGGAGAGTGCCTGCCTCAAGTGGAGGAGTTTAAGTATCTAGGGGTCTTGTTCACGAGTGAGGGAAGGATGGAACGGGAGATTGACAGACGGATCGGTGCAGCTTCTGCAGTAATGCAGTCGATGTATCGGTCTGTCGTGGTGAAGAAAGAGCTGAGCCGCAAGGCGAAGCTCTCGATTTACCAGTCAATCTACGTTCCTACTCTCACCTATGGTCATGAGCTTTGGGTCATGACCGAAAGGACAAGATCCCGGATACAGGCGGCCGAAATGAGCTTTCTCCGCAGGGTGGCCGGGCGATCCCTTAGAGATAGGGTGAGAAGCTCGGTCACCCGGGAGGAGCTCAGAGTAGAGCCGCTGCTCCTCCACATCGAGAGGGGTCAGCTGAGGTGGCTTGGGCATCTTTTTCGGATGCCTCCGGAACGCCTTCCTGGGAAGGTGATCCGGTCCCGTCCCACCGGGAGGAGACCCCGGGGAAGACCTAGGACACGCTGGAGGGACTATGTCTCCCGGCTGGCCTGGGAACGCCTCGGTGTCCCCCCGGAAGAGCTAGAGAAAGTGTCTGGGGAGAGGGAAGTCTGGGCATCCCTGCTTAGACTGCTGCCCCCGCGACCCAGCCCCGGATGAAGCGGAAGAAGATGGTAAAAAATAATAATATACTTTAGCTGTCACTATGGAAAAGCATTTATATAATGCATACAATTTACATAAATAGTTCATATAAATACAAAGAATAACATATATACATATACCTCGAATGTTATTTATAGATACATCGTTTTTGGTATTATCTTTCACGAGTTTTCGTACAGGAAACTACTGCAAACTACTGCAAGTACTGCAAAAATAAATGACGAACAGGAACCTTAGTTATTCGCGGCGGTTGTTACACCGGGAAATATTTTCGGAGGACCGTTTGTATTTGCTGTTTCCTATCCACGTGAATTTCTCTGACCACCGATTTTACGGTTTTTCACTAAATAACTGATGATTCCTTTTAACAATACCATGGATATTGTCGAAAGTGACGACCAGTTGGGTGAGACGTCTGAGGAGGACAGCGAATTATCTGACGGACAGGTAACTTATAGCATGCTTTAACTTTGTTAAGCTAGTTAGCTAATATTCATTGGCTACATTAGCGAAGGTAAACTAGCTAGTAATGTCTCCACTATCTATATAGTTAAGTGCTCTACATCGCTCGACTTTGCTGTGTTTATTTTATATCAGCTTCAAGAGGCATTCGCAAAGGGGTTGTTAAAGCCTGGATTGAACTTTGCAACAGAAGAAAAGAAGAAGAGTGTTAACAATGTGGTAAGTGTTGACGCGCTATGTCTGCGTAGGTGAACATGTGACTGCAGAAATGTAACATTGACTAGGTACTAAGTGTTATTCCTAATACGCTTTTCTTAATTGCTGTGTACAGGAGGGTTTAAAACAATGTCTTGCCGACTTCCGTAAAAACACGCTACCCTGGGTAGAAAGGCTTGACTTAGTAAATCTC
The DNA here is from genome assembly GCF_011004845.1 of Esox lucius. Taxonomy (NCBI): domain Eukaryota; kingdom Metazoa; phylum Chordata; class Actinopteri; order Esociformes; family Esocidae; genus Esox; species Esox lucius. The sequence goes on along the minus strand of NC_047576.1, from coordinate 29,674,065 downwards.
CCAGCTGAAGACATCGTTGCCAAGTCTGAGGGCAAACTTGACAACAAGGCCAGCGGAAATATCAACCCAGATGATGATTTCCAGAGAGAGATGTTCTTGTGAGTGTCTTTGGCTTCATACAGGGTGATATGTCCCGTTGCCATTCATATCACATTGCTATTGAATGGTGAGGTTGTTTTAAAAACTGCCTCTACCTATGCTGTACAGGGCAGTATTGATATTACTTTGTATTCTCCTGCATAGAAAGCTCATACAATTGTCCATTAACCAGCTTTGCAAAACGTATGTTGAAATAAAATGGCACTTGCTGTTTTACTATAACATTTCATGCTGTAACACGCTAAATATATTTATAAAATCCATTGACCCTCCTAAGACATTCTCCAATGTGGTTTGAGAATGAAGCAGAGAGAAATTAGGACTGTTTGTAGGCAATATGTTTTTCATTGGATTAGAAATATTGTTTTAGGCCATGTGTGGGAGAAGGGGGGAGAAGGGAATTTTATACTTTAACTGTAAAACTACATATTACTGCTTAAGTGCTCAGACTTAATGACATGCTATCCAAGCACTTGCAACTGTTAGACATTTCCTCTCGGTCATTGTCTTCCAGCTACCGCCAGGCTCAAGCGGCTGTTCTCGAGGCAATGCCCCGGCTACAGAAGCTAAAGATTGCCACGAAGAGACCAGATGACTACTTTGCAGAGATGGCCAAGTCTGATCAGCAAATGCAGAAGGTATGATCTGTGAGCTGGCTTAAACCCAGAGAGACCTAGCTGGAGATTCCGACCCTATGATTGCTTGTAAGCAGATTGGCGATTGGTGATTTCCATTCATTTGATACATCCCCATAGCATGATGCTCCTACCACCACGCTTCACCATAGGTATTGTATTAGCCTGGTGATGAGTGGTACCTTGTTTTGCCAGATGTAGTGCTTTTTCTTCCATGTCAATAGGATGGAGCTCACTGGGCTCCTGGGAACTTTGAGTGCTTAAGGACACCTATGCGTCGGCAACTCTATCTCTGAGTTCTATGGAGCGTTCCTTGGTCATTATCGTTTTTACTCTGACTTGCACTGTGAAGGGTTGGACCTTATAGACTGGTGTTTTTGTTTTTATGTCCAATCCAATTTTCCACAAGTTTTGGAAATGTTCCATCAATTTGGAAATTCATGGTGAAGTGTTTGAATAGACGTACATTAGTTTTCATTTTTACGTTTTTCTCTAAATTGGCAAACATTTCAAAAGCCCCCCACCCCGCTTGGTCGTTATGGGTTATTGTGTGTAGACTGATTAATAATTAGTTAAATAAAGTTATTTAATGTAACAACAATGTGGAGAAAGTAAAGGGGTCTGAATAATTTCCAAAGGCATGCTGTATTGTAGTTTTATTTTATTTTTTATTACTTGCTCCACTTATGTTATGCCAAGGCAAGTAGTGTACCTAAGATTCTTACAAATCAAGGTACCTAGTATACTGACATTCTATTTTACCAAGGACACACACAGGTATGCTGAACTGAGAATATTGACAAGCCAAATGGACAGAGGAAGGCATGCATTGTACCAGCAGCCACAATACAGTTGGCAGGCTGTTTGGCGATCACGTGGTTGTGATGTTTTGCCAATGTGCTCTCTCCTCAAAAAGCACTACCAGTATGTGGTGGCATTCAAATTAGTGTCGATTTGATTAGGCTGCCAAGTCCTGCAAATTCAGACATTTGACTGGCCATGATAATGTGATTCTTTGTCTTCCTACAGATCCGAAAGAAACTCCTAATGAAGCAGACAATTATAGAGAAGTCAGAAAAGGCAAAGAAACTGAGAGAACAGAGGAAATACGGCAAGAAGGTTAGTCTTTTGTCTCTTTTCCTGAGAGGACAGCAGTGGTGGTTTCCCTGTCGCCTTGGTGCGTGTGTTCACTATGACGTTTATCATGTAGGTGCAAGTGGAGGTCATTCAGAAGAGACAGAAAGACAAGAAGGCCATGATGTCCGCTGTCAAGAAGTATCAAAAAGGTGGGTCCTTAAATTCTGTGTGTTGTGCATTCTCACAATTAAGCCTCAATACTTGGTTAAGTTGATGTCTATGACCGCATGTACTAAATGTGAATAATCGTCTTTAACACCACCCTCTCCTAGGCATGAGTGACAAACTGGACTTCTTAGAAGGAGATCAGAAGACCGTTAAAGGAGGGCCTCCTGGTAAAGGAGCAGGAAAAGGAGCTGGAGGCCAAACTTCTGATAAAAAGGCCATAAACAAAAGAGGGTAAGTGGATCTATGAAAATATGCAAACCTTCCCACCAGTGTTTTCACCAAAACATTTTTGTGGATCAAAAAACAAAACAACCTTTTTGTTAGGTTTTTTGTACATAATTAAAATCTTAAGTTTTATCTCTACTGATAGTTGTAACTAACTGTTGCAAAAAATAGGAAATGTGCTCTCCCTGGTTTTGACACTGGTGTCCAGTGTTTGCTGTGCATGAGTGATCTGTAGCTCATAGAGAGTAAACCACAGACAGTAGCCACTTTGTCAGGAAATTGTTCTCCAGTTGCTGAAAGCAACATCCAATACCCCCACACACACACACACCAAAGGCCAATCTATAATCCAGAGTGCCTTACCAGTTACAAAATAAGGAATGTGTGAAAAGATGTATTTCCAACTTCCAAAGTTTACAGAATGTGTTGTCACTCTGTGGACCATTGCCGTCTGGGATCCCGGCGTAATCTTGCGCGGCAATTACTTTGAAGTATGGGGACTAGTGAGGGAGCTGTTGAGGGTTTATTTTGACTGTAACTCACGTTGTACAGCCACTCCCGACTGGTACAACATTCCGGATTATAGATTTGCCTTCGGTAACTGAAAAGGGTTTCCTTTAAATGTGTAAAACAAACTGCAGACAGTTGTTTTTCAGGGAAATGGGAGAACAATTCAATACTACAGGTCTCCTGCCTGAAGAGTAGAGATTGACATTACTGCAGCAGTAGTCAGGCCTATTAATTTAGTATGATAGAGAACCCACTAACTAACCTGTTTCCGTCTGATTTGTTATCACCTGAGAACACAATACAATGTGGAGAAAAGGGTCTAAATACTTTCTGAATCTGACAATCTGTTTTCGTCTCACATGGCATGTTTTTTTTCTATGCACTGGCATGTTTTCATGTAAAAAAAAAAACTGTCTGGAAATGTGGTTACAGATGTGGGAAGGTTGTTCTTACCATGCCCTGCCTAGTTCTAGTCTGTCTGGCAGCCTTGGTACACATCTGCATGATACGTGGGATACTTTGCCTTAACCATTGACTTCTTTGACAGCCCTAATGCTAAGAAGAAGTATAAGGACCAGAAGTTTGGCTTCGGTGGAAAGAAGAGTGGATCCAAGTGGAACACCAAGGACAGTCACAATGATGTGTCAAGTTTCCGTGCCAAAGTGGCTCATGGGAAAGGAGGAAAGGGAGGGAAAGGAGGAAAGGGCCACGCAAAAGGAGGCGCTGTAAGTGACTGACCGATGGTCGTTATGTTTATTGGTTTCTGCAGTATCACATTTTGGATAGAAAAACTTGATTTACTGGTACATTTTCTATTATTCCACAATGTCATTCTTTTGTAATGTCAAATCTTATGTTTTCTTCAGAAACGACCAGGCAAGAATGCACGGAAGAAGATGAAGTCTCGTTCCTAGAGATTAAGTTGTTAAATGTCCCTTGGTCTCCCACCCCACAAGGTTTTCTTGTCTTCCATTTGGGTTACCCACACGACATCCCAACCTGAAGGACATACAGTATATTAAAGGCAAGTGCTCTGTTTCTGCACTTCGAAATGCCAGCGCCACCCTTCAGAGCCATTGGGGTGATGGATTGATGTTAAAGACTAGGATTATGACCCCAAAATGCCCACTTCCTGTCTCTCTGAATTTCACCTCGGAGGCTAGAAGACGGCTATATGTGAGCTCAAGAATGTCACATATACAAAACCAGACTGAAAGGTACAGTTCTATTGACGTGAAACTTTTCCACTATACTCCATCAAACAGGGTGTTTCTAAACCCTAACATGCTTTTTCTCACCTAGAGACTGTTGAATTGTTTGTCTTTTATTACTTTCAGTTAAAAAAGTAATGTATTTCAAATTAAAGCTTATACACTATTGTGCAATGTGTATGTTTTTGAAACAACTTGATGCTAAAGTGATTATGTTCAGGCTGCCTAAGTATATTTATGGTAATTTAGTTTGAGTTACATATTTTAGCTAAATACAAACTGTTCTAAATGTTCATTGCAACTCTGGTTCACAACCCTTAATCACGTTTTGTAAAATTACATTCAAAATACTTTTATTTAACTGACATCTTTCTGGACACTCAAGGAAATCTTTCATAATAATAATATTTGAGTTTGTAGACCCTTTGTTAATGCTTTTAAATTGAACAATATTCATGTTTTGCCTTTTTCATCTGTTGAATTTTGTGATCGTTTATAGTTACTATAGATCTGGGGAAATGTTTTCAGCAAACTACTTTTTTTTCTTCTTGTCACTGGTATGACAAGTGCCAGATTTTTGGGCAAGTATAACCCTGTTCAAGCCTGTGTTTGGTCTACTAAACCAACTCATTGTCATGCTATGTCATGTTTGTGTTGACAGTGATGCATTGGATATTGCAAGAGCACAGTCTGATCTAGGACCAGGCTTGACCTGCTCCTCTATCCATCTGCAATACTTCTATTTGTAATGACCTTCACATATGGCGGTCTATTTGCTAGTGTGTACCCCTGTTACATTGCGTTTTGTCTTCATATTCAAGCAATACTTTCAAAGTATATATTTTTTTATATCCAGCAAAGAGGCCAATATTATCAAAATAGAGCGTTGTGGACCGCTTGTAGTGAACAAAACATCTAGCCCAGGTTCTGTGTTTGTTCCTTCAGTCGCCATGCAGCATCCATGTATTTGGTGATCTCCGAGTTCTGTCGCGGCCAGTTCACTCGCCTATCGCTGCGATCTGAAACAATCTGACCAGTAAAAATGTAAAATTAAAGAGCTGATATTGTAACGTTGTCGATGTGAAACTGCGAAAGTGCAGTAATAGCAAGTGACACAGTAGCAACTGCACAATAAGGGCATTTACACAGCAAATTCACTGCAGTAAAAAACTATTTTGGGCACTTAAGCAAGTTATATTGCACTGCGCTCTTCATAAAGCTGGGTCAGCATGCTGGACACAGTGGTCATGACTGGCAACGTATTTAAATCCCCCTCAAAATGTTAGTTCTTACCAGAGGTGTGGATATCCAGCCAATCTCCTGGCTCTCGGTTTGGGGGTAGGCGTATTTCTTGGTTGGCTCCAAACGAGCATCGTGGAGGGCCTTTATGAAAGCAGCTGGGGTGAAAGCAATAATAAATACGGGCGGACATCTCAGAACTGTTGAATATACTAGAGGCTTATACTTACGGTCTTCGACATTGTCGTGGGTATAGCCTGTCGTAGGTTTGTCAGTGAACACGTGAACTGAGAAAAGTGAAATATTACATTGGTTGGTCTTTAAATGAGCTTATACATTGCCTACCGACGCTATTCCTGAAATCGTACCCCCCCCCCCCCCGTAAGGTACTAAGGACTTATGCACGTGACGTTCACACAAACACAATTAACCTTGGTGGTAGATTGGTCTTAACTTACGCGTTTTAAAAGGGTTGATGCTAAAATTCGTGTAGAGTTTTTGGCTCCTGTTCTCTTTCTTTATGGTCTCCACGTGAATTGCATTCTGATGAACAATATCCACTGGATCCTTTTTTGATTGCTTAGCGGTTGCCATCCTGGTTGGTTTATACAAGCAAGACAAAAATAAGAAACCTTACGTTTGAAAGCCTATCACGAAGTTTCTTTTCGCGCTCTTGTTGCCTAGAAACCGTATACAGAACGGAGAATGTAGAGGTACGTAGTGTCCACGCGAGGGCGCACGGTACTAATTTTCTTAGTCCGCTATATAGAAGGGACATTTTCTTTATTTCTGTTGCAGATACCGTTGTAGAGTGCATTTGCTCTTGCCTTTGTGGGGCGAGTATATTCTATCGGTGTTTCAGTTCCCCGATTAATTAATGTATATAATTGGTAAATCGAGACCTGTATTGAATTATCATTTCCTAACCAAATACTTAGCCGAACTGCAGAATATCAAAAACCAGAGTTGTATTTCTGGATTAATCAATAGTGTTTGCCATGTAAAAGGAAAGACACATCCTTTCAATAATAATTTTATGATTACACAGTACCTTTCTGATCACATCCTCAGAAATGTGTTTATGCTGAATACATTTGCAAAATGATAGTTTTCAAAAAAGACAAACTATCCTGGAGAATTACACAACATACAATTATTGACATCATGAGCTTGTTTTATTTTTTAAAACCACATGTAGAGAAACTTTTAAAAAACAGATTTTTCAGAATACCGCCTGGTTTAAAAACACCAAGGAAAGTATTGTCCAATGTAATCCAATTGTACCTGTTGATTTGTAAAGAAACATTAAATGGGGTATCTCGTTTCTCTACTGTCTCTGGCTACTTCAAATGGAGATTGTCACTGGAGGTTCCTGGTGTCCTAGCCCGCCTGACTTATGTTCCTGACTGTGCCGGGAGAGACAGGAGGACTTTGGGTCAGGTGTCAGCCTGGCTACTAGGTTTCTTTAATGTATTACCTTTGGTCATGTAGTGACTGTTGCTGTAGGTATGTAGGCACAAAGTACAACACCAAATGGGATGCTGGAAAACGTGTCATTATTCAAACAACTGCCATTATTCAAGCATTTTGCTGCAATTGAGTCATATGACCATTATGCTTAATTATATTTCAAATAACTGCCTGTATCCTCTTGACTAGTGGTTCTATTTTAATGGAAACTAAATATGCTTCTCAACATTTTAGCCATTAAAAGGAGTCTTATTCAGTAAATGTAGTAATTGCTTGCTTTTCTAATGTCTGCTGTTTTTCAGACCTGCCAGCTAAGAAAAACAAGCTAGCTACTTTAAGTTAATTGATAGCCTAAAATGGCTTCTTGGTGATCAAATGAATACCTCTTTTAAATCCTGTCCATTACAGGGTATGCTGTGTGTGTCATTCTAAACCAAACATGGTGTAAACTCTGCGTAGGCAGTCATAATAAACAATTATAAAAACATGTGCTTAAAAATGAAGTTTGGTTATTCATTTAACAAAGTAATGACGCCTCTCTTTTTTACTACAATATAATTATTTTCGTCACCTTAGCCTGTTATTGGCAACACTGTAAAGCTTCTTTTTACTCCACTTCGGGACTATAGTGCTGGGCAAGCAGGAGCAAAGTGCAATAAAGCAGGAGCAATAATGCCAGCTTGGAATGCAAACTGTCTGCATTTAGCAGTAGAGAGTATAACAGAAACTTCCACAGGCTTACAACTAATATTTCAATATATAGTGTCTAGGCTGCTCTCCTAATGTAAATATAATCAAGTTGACCCTCTTGGACTTATCCAAATAGTGACAACCTGAAATCATAATGATATTAATTATGTGTTTTTGTCGCTGAGCATCACAGCGAAAAATTTTACATGTAAAGTGTATAATATATCAAATGTAAAAACAGAAAATAATTGATTGCATAAGTATTCATCCCCTTTGCTATGACAAACCTGAATGAACTATGGGGCAACCAACTGTCTTTTTAATTCTTGTAATCATGTGAATGGAGTCCACCTGCATGTAATTAATGAGTTTCACATCATTTCAAGTTTAATACCCCTGTCACTGGATGGTCCCACATTTGGTTAGGACAATTCCTTACAAAAACTACATAATGACAATGAAGGGACACTAAAAGCAAATCAATAAGGTTCTTCCAAAGCACCAATCAGGGTAGCATATAAGAACAATGTATTGAATATCCCCTTGGGCACAGTAAGTCCATTAATTGGAAGGAATGTCACAACTGTGAATCTGTTTAAAACAGGTTTTCCTAAAAACGGACTAAACGGCCAAGAAGGGCACTAGTCAGGTAGGCCACCAGAAAGTTTATGGTACGAGTCACTATGCATACTACAACAATAGCCTTCATGGGACAGTGGCCAAAACTTCAAATCTTAGTTAGAGTATTCCTCTAGGGTCTGATGAAACTTTTTTAAAGCGTAATGCCTAACATCGACACCATATATACAGTGAAGTATAGTGGTGGCAGCATCATGTTATGGGGATGCTTCTCAGCAGCAGGTACTGGGAGACTAGTCAGGGTTTAGGGATTAATGAATGTTGCAAAATACAGAGCAGTCAGAGAACCTCATGGTGAAGGTTAATTTACCCAAAGCACACAGGCAAGTCAGTGCTGGAGTGGCTGTGGTACACGTCTGTGAATGTTCTTGTGTGGCCCAGTCCTAGCCTGGACCTAAATACAATTGAGAATATGTGGAAAGTGTTACAATTGCTGACCATGAAATGTCCACATCCAACTTGGAGATTGAGCAATTTTGCAAAGAATAATGGGAAGAAATTGCTGTTTCCAGATGTGCAAGCTGGTAGAGACTTTCTCAAATAGACTCAAACCTGTAATTGCTGCGTAAGGTTTCTCTACGAAATATTGAATAAAAGCGTGCATACTTATTCAGTCAAGTATTTGCTGTTTTGCACTTTGTGGATTTTATTTTTCACTGACATTATCAACTTCGTATCTGTTGATCAATGGCCAAAACACGTTGTAATGCAATAAAATGTGAAAAAAGGGAATGGATACTATTGAGAGCCACTGTATATTATCTCTGGGGGTGTATTTGACCATATGTTTGTAAGATTGCAAGTTTGGTAAAATTTCCCCTTTAAGAGGTTTCCACAGTAATGGGAGAAAACAAAAATAGTACAGTCACTAGTTACCGTCTGTACAGTGCAGTGACCAGCCGAATCACATTTTTCCCATTGGGTACACTACACTTGAGTTAGCCTGCAATCTGAAGTGTCAAAATCTGGGTTTCTTACCGCCACACATCCACATTTATAACAGCACGCACACCCTCTTGTAAATGGCAACATTTGGGTTCCCTCTGGACTGGTGGTACATTTCCAAAGCAGTGATGACAATCTCACGGCTGTGGAACGCCTGCACTTGTCCTGTCAAATGAGGCCTTTTATTTCATTTCAATTTCATTGGATTTTCCTTTCTCTGGTCTCGTTGTTCATTCCCGTTCCATCTGGACTAGTTTCCTCCTCTCTCCGACGTCTGAGGCTTTCTGAGCAGTGTTCCTCTGTAGTTCACTTCTGATTCCTTTATGGAATGAGACAAGTTAATAAAGTTGGAGATCTGCTCTCCCTTCCCAGGGAGCAACCTGATTGAAGGGTTATTGTTGTCTCAAGAAAATAATGAAAAAAAATATAGTAGGTTATAACGGGGGGGAAAAGAGAAGCTTCCGGGGAATTGAATTATCAGCTTGTTTTAGAGTGTAGATTTTTTTATTGGAAAGGTCTAAAGGGAGGTTTGTATGCTCCAGTGTGTAATTTTGTGTTTGTGTTCACATGAAAGTGTATGCATGCGTGCATCTATGTGTCAGTGTAAGTGAGAGAGTTTGTGACTGTGTTTGACAGTTTCTCTGTGTTGGAGGGCTTTAGGGTGGCGTGTCAATCATGGCCCTCTGTCCCCTGTCACATTGTCCATCCATGTTAACATCAAGATCCAAATCCTCCCCCTTTTTTATTCTGGGATACCAAGGGAACAAACAATTTTTAGGTTGTCAGGTTGGTATTATCATGTAGTGGACATCTTCTGGATGTAATGGGAGCATTTCATGATTTATTTCCCTTGTTTGAATGTGAATACTATTCAAAAAAGTAAAGATAACCTTCAGATAGTATGGCAACAGTCTACACTAAATAATGTTATTGAAACTTGTGTGCAAAGTAAAGTGTTGAGAGTTTGTGCCCTCGACTGTGCTTCAGTATCAAAGCCAATAACAGCTCGATATTCAGGAAGCCAACCGATTCTGTGGCGCACCCTTTCAATTGTATATAAACTAACTTTGTTCCACGGCAACCTATTGGCTTTTGACCTTTCATAACAAGACCTCATTCTAATTACAAAGTGCCGTCCAACTACCTTGCTAATTAAACTTTATGCAATGTGTAATTTCACAATTTTCTCCTTGATTAACCCAACACAGAGCAAAGACCCTTTTATTCATACACATCGTTTAATCCACTTAGTTATGACCACTAATGAACTCCAGTGATATTTACGTACTGAGAGGGAAAAAACAACAACTCCGGTTATGAATTGTACAATTGTCATTTTAATGTTCTTCCTGTAGCCTTTCATTTAGGCAACACTTTTGGAATCAAATAGCGGTACAAAACACGTTCTCTCAAACTGAGAAGACTACCATAGAGATTGTTAAGGTAGTGACAGATTCCAAGTTACCTTACTGATCGACCTGTATAGATGAAAGCCTATGCGAGAGAGTGGTGTTTTTAGCCACAAATAACAGTTTTGCCAAAAATAACCTGTCTATGAATTTGTTTTACCTAGTAGAACTAGTACTATATGGAGAGGAACTATGAAGACATGAAGAGGTTGTGAAAAGTCCGATTCACATTTCTAATTAGTTGAAATAATGTTCTAATTACTTCAAGCAATTTCTAATTAGTTGAAATATTTGTTGACATCCTATCTTGGTACACACACCAAGATAATTCCCTCACACATGTTCACTGCCTGTGTGTTTGTTTGTATCCGCTGAACAAGATAATGATTTTCCAGACTCCCCTTTCCAACTGTGTTTAGGGGAAAAGGACAGGCACCTCCACCCACACATGCGGTTCTCTTCAGGTCTAGCCATCTATAAATACAACTCTCACACTGGAGCCAGCGGGATGATCGCAAGGGGACGTTTATCTGGAGACACACACCAACACACACCTACCTGATGGTGCAGATTGTTACCGCAAGGTGCATTGGAGACACCCAAGTGGTGGGAAAGCGGTCTCCAGATCAGATCTCAGTATTGTGTCACGACTGTTATGTCTCAATAGTAGACTTTCTCACTGATTGAATGCAGGTGATAAGATCTGCACAAATGAGGATTTACCTTGTCATAGAATAAATATCCCACCAGAGTTACTATTGTTTTTCCTTCTCTGCGTGCTGTAGTTTCTTTTTCAGATGTAAGCTCTTTATTTCATGTGCGCACAAACTTAAAGGATCATTCCACCCGTGCTGTTGCACTTTGTTCATTTAATGTTTGTGGATAAACATTTCCAGCTGGTCTCCAGCCCAGAACCAGACTGAATTCAAAGCGAACCGAAAAACAAACTTTACATTTAACTGCTTTAAAATGGCGTATGTGGCATTGATACCTGTCAGAATAGTTTTTTGAATGTCGAATTGGACTACAAAGTGTAAATGTTTACTGCTGCCTGATCCACAACATCCCTGTGAAGGTGTGCAGGATCCTCTGAGATCATCCAATTGTTTCCTTTCTTTGTGATAGAGTTTGAACAGTCAGGAACATTCTTTATTATTCCATGTAATATTTTCATAGTTGCATGGTTGGATTTGATTTGGTTGCACACATATACCTTTTCTTGGTGGCAAGGTGCTGATTGTGGTTGTGCATTTAAAACAAAACACATTAACAAAGAAGCCTCCAGAACAAAATGTCTGCCTGAGTTGGTGCCAGCAGCTTTGCCTGAGAGGGCAGGAGGGATGGAGAGAGACTGAGAAAGAGGGAGAAATGGCAGGAAATGTGGATGAGTACAGGAGCGGTAGGATGAGAGATAGGCTAACTGTTAATCATTTTATAATCCCTTGAACTGCAGTGGAAATGCGTTGGAGGCATATCCTACATTTTAATTTATTTGATGTAACACTATCCAAATGGTTTAATATCTGAGATCCAAGCTGTCCTAAAAGAGACGAAAGACTGTTTCTAGTTGTAAAAAATTTAAAAACTTCTTGTCCCTCTCCTGGGTCTGTTTGCATGAGGTTTCCCCCCTTTGGCCTGTGGTTTAGCTCAGGGCTAATGACAATAGGTCATTGTCCACAGCTCAACGTGCCTTGCCACTCCCGAATGGTGTTACTGTTGAGAGAGGGATGGCCGGGCGGACAAGGTCGTCCTTCATGTCACATTCCTGACCAGAGCAGAGTGGTCCTTCTTTGTGAAAGGGAACCACCTGGGAACCACGGCTTAACCCGACCACCTTGGAATTCCTCGGAGGTGACAGGAAATCATGACGGCAGAACACACCCCACAGGTAACAGTTCACTGAAGGTGAAGAGAAGGGAAGGGACGCGGGGCTGTCGGGGAGAGAGAGAACGAGAAAGAACAGATGCTAAGCATGAAAAGACTCAAAAGGTCACTCACCGGTCACTTGAAGTGTAGAGGACACATAATGGCCTAATACTCCGCTCGCTGTGAACGGCAGAGACCAGGGCCTGGACAGCAGTTATGATGTACAGTGGCTTCACAAAGTGTTTATTCACATTCTCCCCATTTTGTTATGTTATAGAATTAATTTATGTATAAAAATAATTGCCATCTACATACAATAACCCACACTGACAAATTGAAAACCCATTTTTGGAAAGGTGTGCAGATATACTGCAAAAAAACCCAACTGAACTATCTCATGTACATGTGTATTCAGACCTTGTGACTTTTCAAATGGAGCTCTGATACATTGTGTCTTTTGATCATTCTTGTTGTCTCTAGAACTCAGAGTCAGCCTGTTGCAAATGTATTCGATTGGGCATTATTTACAGAGGCACACACATAAAAGTTCTATATGTAAGTTTCCACACTTCAAAGTGCATGTCAGACCTCTGCAGAGATAACCTGCCAGAATGACAACCATTTCTGCAGCACTACATCAATGTGCCCTTTACGGTAGAGTGGCTAGATAGAAGCCACTCCTTATTAAAACATATGACATGCTGGCTGGAGTTTGCCAAACAGCACCTGAAGGATCTTGAAAGCATGAAGAAAAAGATTATCTGGTCTGTTGAGACTTAAGTGGAACTATGAGGCCTGAATGTCAAATGATATGTCAATCTACAGGGAGGTCCTTAAAGAAAACCTGATCCAGAGCACAAAGGACCTCAGACTCAATCGATTCTGGTACATACCATATACACTCACCTAAAGGATTATTAGGAACACCTGTTCAATTTCACATTAATGCAATTATCTAATCAACCAATCACATGGCAGTTGCTTCAATGCATTTAGGGGTGTGGTCCTGGTCAAGACAATCTCCTGAACTCCAAACTGAATGTCAGAATGGGAAAGAAAGGTGATTTAAGCAATTTTGAGCGTGGCATGGTTGTTGGTGCCAGACGGGCCGATCTGAGTATTTCACAATCTGCTCAGTTACTGGGATTTTCACGCACAACCATTTCTAGGGTTTACAAAGAATGGTGTGAAAAGGAAAAAACATCCAGTATGCGGCAGTCCTGTGGGCGAAAATGCCTTGTTGATGCTAGAGGTCAGAGGAGAATGGGCCGACTGATTCTAGCTGATAGAAGAGCAACTTTGACTGAAATAACCACTCGTTACAACCGAGGTATGCAGCAAAGCATTTGTGAAGCCACAACACGCACAACCTTGAGGCGGATGGGCTACAACAGCAGAAGACCCCAACGGGTACCACTCATCTCCACTACAAATAGGAAAAAGAGGCTACAACCAAAAAGAGGCTCACCAAAATTGGACTGTTGAAGACTGGAAGAATGTTGCCTGGTCTGATGAATCTCGATGCTTTCAGCACCTTGTTGAATCAATGCCACGTAGAATTAAGGCAGTTCTGAAGGCGAAAGGGGGTCAAACACAGTATTAGTATGGTGTTCCTAATAATCCTTTAGGTGAGTGTACATTTTGTGATGAATGTCAGTTGCAGGTTTTCAATCTGAACTTTTCTAACATCACCAAAAATGGCTTGTTGGCTTGTGCATAAAGCCCCATGATCCAAGTATGGAGAAAATATTTGAAAAGGTCAAATGTAAAACTTGTGACAGACATTTATCTAAAATGTTCATGGAATGTAAGACAACCGATTGGGCTTCGACAATGTTGTGTTTTCGCTGTGACAGAATATTTGTTTTTCATGTTGATTATCATTGTTTCACAAAGTGGGGCGCAATTTAACAAGATGACTCTGCACTCGCACTAGCTCAGCCCTGCTATCCCTGAGTGAGAGAATTGCGTGCATTGAGAGACAGTCCAACAATTGAAGCGATTTATTAACTTACATTTTTTTTAGATATGTGTTGTTATTCCCCTTTAAGAGGAGGCTATTTTAAAACTGGAGACGGCATCTGAAAACATGACACACCAAGGAGCATGCAAACTTGTAACTTAAAACAACAACGGCAGCTAAAAATAACATAAACTTAAATTGAGATGGCCAGAACATCTGGTGTGTATGTATGAGCTCATGCTGTCAACTTGTTGAGTTTATGGAGGAGACTTCTGATATGCTGGTGCATAAATCCTTCTGTACCCTTTCACAGCCACAGAAGTCATCAAGCGTCACTGTTAGTATGTTGCATGACAGGAGTTTGACGAAATGGTTTCAATATCAAACAAGTAGACGAAGAGGTAGGATAGGAGCTCTCACTGATCCGTTTCTTAAGCATGAAAGAAACAGTGAAGGTGAGGCTAACATATGTAAAACCTGGTACTGAAAACTGTTTGGGCAAACATTTTACATCACAGTGCATAAAGGGCAGTCAAAAGGAACAGGAACAGTGTTCTTGTTTAAAAGACAAGTGACTGTACACGGGATGGACCGACGGGGTAATTCTGGTTACAGGTCGGTGGAGGTAAATGGGGTAGACTGCCCCCCTGGTCAGGCGGGGAGAAGTCAGTGATGTGGCCCACACATTACAGGGGATCCTCAGGAAACAATGTGTGTGTGCCACAGTTAAACAGGCCTGGCAACAATCAATTTTGATGCCTGCATCAGAGCTCACTCCATGTACTGTGTTCTTTGCCAAGCTAGTAATTTCCTGGCCCTTTTAAAGGGGGGTTGTAAGGGAATGCAGTGCCAAGCCATTGCCAGGTGAAAAGTGTGATGATTGGTCGTTGGCGGTTGCTACAGCATCACAAGAGCTGGCTTCAGACCAGAGCTCTATGTTAAGCGTTACTCATGAGGAGTGCTGTTATGAACATTTCCTCTCAGCACTTTCTACCCAATATGAGTGGAATGGGAAACTGAACTAACAGTAGCCGTCACCCACACAAGACAGACAGACAGACAGACAGAGGGACAGAAGAAACTGTGTTGCCAGCATCAACCAAATTCTAATTGGTTATATGTAGCCATCAACAGGTTTTGGTTATATTTAGAACATAACATATTTCTGGTGAATATTGCTGTTAACACTATCATTCCACTATTACCAGGGTTTCCCAACCAATATGGGGTTCCTGTGAGTTCTGAGGGATTTCACTTGTCCCTGAGGAATGATGCTTGTTTTCCATTTGGAGCAAAAATTATTCAGAATGTCCACAGATGTCACACAGATTCAGTGCTTTAGACCATCAAAGCCTTACAGAGGGGAAGCACCTATGACCTGTCTCTTATATTTATCCCCTCACCGTCAGTGTTGCTTTTTCTTACGTCGAAATGCACCAAAATCAGCGAAAGTAAAGCAATCCCTTGGACACAGAACATCATTACGCACTGTTATCTAGCTATCTCTGTAGAAAGTCAGATTGGAGAGATTTAAAATTCAAGCTCTGTTACATATATGATCGGCCATCTCCTTCTTGTTGTTGTACGCTTGACCTTTCACGGCGAACAGAGAGGACAGTACATAGTTCTAATGAGTTGTCTGGGAGAGTCTTTTCAGTTAATAACAACATCAATCTCCATTTGATCTGCTAAGAAGCACCTGAATGAAACAGCAGGAGTGTTCCCATTCCTCACTTTATCAAGATACTTTCATCGACAGGCCCTTAGATTGAACTTCAGTCCTTTTTGTATTATAATCATCTTGCTTTTCTTTTTCTGGGCAGCATCTGAAAACCTGCAAGGTGTTTCTTCTTATTGTCCTTTTTTATCAGATGGATGATGTGTCCATCTGTCTGACGAGAAGAGGGATGATTGGTCAACTGGTCTGAGGAGAAAAGGGATGATTGATCGACCGTTTGGAAGAGCAGCGACTTAAAGACCAGTTTGGACAGGCGGCAATAGAAAGGGAATGCAAATCATACTTATTTTTCATAATCTATTGAATCAATAATCTAGACAGCAATGTGAAACTATAAAGGCCATATCTCCTCCTCACAGTGATACCTAACCTAACATAGACACAACCTATTACTTAAAAAAGACACAACACAGCACTTTAACATAGACACAAGCCAATTATTTTAACGTAGATACAACCCAGTTATTTTATCATAGACACAACCCACCACTTTAACATAGACACAACCAACCACTTTAACATAGACACAACCCACCGCTTTAACATAGACACAACCAACCAATGTAACATAGACACAACCCACTGCTTTAACATAGACACAACCCACCGCTTTAACATAGACACAACCAACCACTTTAACATAGACACAACCAACCACTTTAACATAGACACAACCCACCGCTTTAACATAGACACAACCAACCAATGTAACATAGACACAACCCACTGCTTTAACATAGACACAACCCACCGCTTTAACATAGACACAACCAACCACTTTAACATAGACACAACCAACCACTTTAACATAGACACAACCAACCACTTTAACATAGACACAACCCACCGCTTTAACATAGACACAACCAACCACTTTAACATAGACACAACCAACCACTTTAACATAGACACAACCAACCACTTTAACATAGACACAACCCACTGCTTTAACATAGACACAACCCACCACTTTAACATAGACACAACCAACCACTTTAACATAGACACAACCCACCGCTTTAACATAGACACAACCAACCACTTCAACATAGACACAACCAGCCACTTTAACATAGACACAACCCTCCACTTTATCATAGACACAACCCACCACTTTAACATAGACACAACCAACCAATGTAACATAGACACAACCAACCACTTTAACATAGACACAACCCTCCACTTTATCATAGACACAACCAACCACTTTAACATAGACACAACCAGCCACTTTAACATAGACACAACCAGCCACTTTAACATAGACACAACCCACCACTTTAACATAGACACAACCCACCACTTTAACATAGACACAACCCACCACTTTAACATAGACACAACCCTCCACTTTATCATAGACACAACCCACCACTTTAACATAGACACAACCCACCACTTTAACATAGACACAACCCACCACTTTAACATAGACACAACCCTCCACTTTAACATAGACACAACCCACCACTTTAACATAGACACAACCAACCACTTTAACATAGACACAACCAGCCACTTTAACATAGACACAACCAACCACTTTAACATAGACACAACCCACCACTTTAACATAGACACAACCAGCCACTTTAACATAGACACAACCCACCACTTTAACATAGACACAACCAGCCACTTTAACATAGACACAACCCACCACTTTAACATAGACACAACCAGCCACTTTAACATAGACACAACCAGCCACTTTAACATAGACACAACCAGCCACTTTAACATAGACACAACCAACCACTTTAACATAGACACAACCAACCAATGTAACATAGACACAACCAACCACTTTAACATAGACACAACCAGCCACTTCAACATAGACACAACCCACCACTTTAGCCCCCTTGACCCTTCATCCCACCAAGCCTCATACTCCTAATCTTCCCTTACTCCTAAATCCTACCGCACCCCTGTTCTATACTCACATCCACCACCCCCACTTTCTGCTTCCACCTCACCCTCACTCGTAAAGACAGAGACAAAGAGACAGAAGTCAGGCCTTAACTGATTCTTAGCAAACACTAACGTCTCTGTCTGAGGAAATCCAATCCCTCTTTTGTCAGGCGCTGTAAGTGGTAGTTGCTGATAGACAGATGTGATGTTTAGTTGGCTTGCCGTAGCAAGAGTGTATTGCGTTTGATTTCTTCAACCTTTTACATTAATCACACTGTTATTTTACACTGCTGCTTATTCATTTTGCATGAACGGTTGGAAAGATTTAAAGAGACTGCACACTTGGACCGTAACAAGGAGGATGTACAACTAGATAAATCCAGGGCTGTGCTTTCCTTTCAGCGTTAGAGTGGGAGGATTGAGTATTACTGATAGATGAGATAAACACGTCACCCTCAGTCCCCTCCGTTTTCAAGTAATATGTTCCTGCTGTACCAGCTGTCATAACTGAGTTGTGCTGCTTCTAAGAACAAAACATTACCCTCGTAAGCATCTTCTGGTTATATTCACGAAAAAAGCATTTGAAATCCAGTAATTACTGTGAGATTACTGTGAGATTGAAATAACTATGAGATTGATATAAACTGTAGGATTCCTTTCATTTGGTCACTCTGTATGCCACCTGAACCCTATTTGAATAAGGCCAGGCAGGTGTCGCTAACCACATTGATTCAGGTCCGCTTTTCACCCTGGATTGAACAGCATGGGTCCTACAGGTTTTGTACCTCATTCCCATCTTCTGAAAACCAAGGTTGAATTCCTAACCAAAAGTTTGGTCAGTCCATCAGCTAGAGGATAATCCCACAGAACAGCTAAACCAAAGAGTCAGATCCCAATGTGGCAGCCTAAGAAAGTTAATTAGTCAGTTGAGTACAGATTTGCATTTACAATGACAACTGCCCAATGGCATAAAGACAGAAAACTCAATGCCAGACAACAATCAGATAGGCATTAATTGGCAGGTGTGAGGGGGGATTGTTTTGCATTTTTACATTTCATGAGCTCTGTCCACACTGTCTGGGCAGTGATGATTGGTTAGTTGTGTTGGCTTCTGAGTTAGATTGTATTTAGTCTCTTGGCATTAAAGGGGTGTTATGTAAACCTTTTGCATTTTAATATCAGAACATTTCCATAATAAATCTGTAGTAATAGTGAAATGTCCTAATGAAAAGGATGCATCATTCCTCGGGGGAAAGTGAAATCCCACAGATATCTCTGTTACTCCATATTGGTTTGGAAACCCTGGTAATGGTTGAATGATAGTGTTAACAACAACATTCACCAGAAATGTGTTTTGTTCTAAATATAACCAAAACTCATTAATGTCTATATATAACTAAACAGTATTTGGTTGATGTTGGCAACACAGTTGTGTGTGGGTGATAGCTACTGTTAGTTCAGTTTCCCATTCCACACATATTGAGAGGAAATGTTCATAACAGCACTCTTCATGAGTAACGCTTAACATGGGGCTCTGGTCTGAAGCCAGCTCTTGTGATGCTGTGGAAACCGCCAACAACCAATCATCACACTTTTCACCTGGCAATGGCTTGGCATTGCGTTCCTTTACAACTCCCCTTTAAATGGGCCAGAAAATTACTGGCAAATAACATAGTACATTTAGTGAGCTCTGATACAGGCATCAAAAGGTGTTGTGGTTGTTACAAGGCCTGTTGTTTCACTGCAGTACATACACACACACACACACACACACAGAGAGACAGAATTAACTGGTTATGCGCTGAACACTTCAAGTACCAAATACCAGATCAGTTTCGCCTGATCCCTGGACTCCCAGATCCCTGGACTCCCTGATCCCTGGCCTCTCAGATCCCTGGATTCCCTTGCAGGGCCGGTTCTAGGCATAAGCGACATAAGCGGTCCGACAGAGGAGAGGGGGCCCCAAATCAAATTTCAATTAGGGCCTCCAAACAGCTGGAGCCGGCACTGATCTCATGCACTGGTTCTGCAGGTGTGCGTTGCGGGTCAGTGATCGCCTACAGATGGCCGGACCTTTCAAGTGTCCAGTCTTTCCTTTTGCGTAAAGGTCTTGTTGTTTGCGTGTTATACATAAAGGGAGGTCCAAGCCGATGTGCCAGATCTCATCATTGATGACCTTCCCCCCTGCAGATAAACTATAGCCACATCGACCAAAGATCTGAACTGGGAAGAGAGGCCATATGCAAACATTTGCTCACCAGCCAACCAGTCGGAGTCTTATCCCTGATATTGGCAAGAGTGCGTGTGTGTACATGTTAACCGCCTATAAGTCAGATGTGTTTGTCAAGTGCTGAGCTCGGTGGGGATGTCTGGAGCCCATAGGCTGTATGCTGGAGCCTGACAGATAGAGGAGAGAAGAAGAGAGATGAGAGACAGTTTAAGCTGATCCCAAACTGTGGTGGCGACCGCAGAAACAGAGAGATAAGAGCAGAGATGTAGGCCGTTCCTCCCCCTTTCTCTCTGTCCTTGGGAGTTGGATTCTAACTAAATGGGCAGGAGGGGAGGAGAGAGGGAAAGAAGATAGTCCCGTTCCCTCCCGTCACTTCTTATAACCCCATTTGGCGGATTGCGTTACAGAAATATCCCCCTCCACTTAGAGGGACACTCAAGTCAAGTGGCCTGCTTTGTTCAGGCATGCTTTCTGCTTCACGCTGCCTCTCAAGACTACCACTGTCTGTGGGGTCTCCTTCCCATACTGCTACTGTCAGACTGGACGGTGTGGAGGCTGATTTAAAAGAGACGTCTAAAGTCACTACGTAACGTTTTGGACTTGTGAAATTATTAGATTTGTCTATTGAGTTTTGAAGAATATTGTTTTTATAACAAATGCCTCCTGAGCTTATTAACTTTTAAACCCAAACAGCACCCAAAATATCAGCTTGCTTTAACTCAACAAAGTTAATGTAGACAGTGCAGCCTAAAAGCATGGTTCGCAATATGGATGTTAGATTCTGTTTTTGTTTCCGTTTCGTTTTTGATGGTGAACGCGACCTGTTCTGCTTGGTTTTTGTCCTTTGATTTCAAAACGTAGCTTGTCCTTTTGTATTATTGTTTCCACCTGTGCCTTGTTTGCCCCCTCGTTGTGACCCTATTTAAGTTCCTCCTGCTCCAGTGTTTTTTTTTTTTGGTCAATATTTTTCCCAATTGTTGTAATTGCTGGTACTGTGTATCTGGCTTGTATTATGGATGATGTCACGTGTGTTGGCTCATGTACGTCTGCAACTGCATTACTGGCCTAATTGACAACTTTCCAATGGTTGGAGCCACCCAAAATAAACTTCAAGGATGGCTCCATATGTGAAATTTCATACTGACTATGGACTAAGTTTACTGCATGTGTATCTCTGTCCCTTCACTTTAAATCTGGACCACCAATGCGAGGAGAGTCTGATAGCGGACACACCTGTATAGTCGTCATTATGGTGTCTCTGAGTGCTCATGCCATGACTTTAAGGGCTTTCACCCCTTTATTGCAGTCAACTGGGTGCCAGGACTTCAGACAGCCTCAGTTGATGCCTTTATCAGGCCAAGTAATAGTCATGTGTTAACAAGTTCAAACGAAGGCCAATAACGCTGAAAGTCCCACCCAGTTGACTATATTAAATTTGTGGATGTTTTCAGTGGTGACTGTGTGTATGCCTGTCCTTTCTGCCTCCCTCGCATGACTCTGAGCCTCTCCGTCATACTGTTCTGTCTTTAAAATAATAAGCATCTTTATTCAATCTCCTTGCCTGCGCCTGCTGTTCTCAGTCTCCATTGTGGCTCAAAATTGTAAGGCTGAGATCCTGGCATTTATTTGTTGTTCTTAGGCCATCATTTATGTGTTGTAATTTGTGGTTAATGTTATGTAATGTATATGGCTAGGTGGATACTACTGATCACTGCTGGTGGTTCCAGACAGAAAATCAATGGGGCTCAACATACCAACAGTATTCACCTGAATCAATGTCAAGCCCACCTTGTATTTAATTTCATGTTGCACGTGCAACCCAGCAGAATATAATCGATTATACATCCAGTTTACAATTTCTGATAAAAGGATATTGTTACATATATGAACTACTCACTGTCTGGCAGATTTTGAAGTGAAACATGACATTTAACATTTCCTAATTTCCTCTTTTTGTTTGGTCTGTTCACGTCCTCTCTCTTTTGCTCTCTCTCATCTACATTCATCCACACTCTGCACTCTGAACTAGTGCCACCCACCCTTGTGCTTATATCCAGTTACAGTGTAGCTATAGCTAGCAATTTCTTAATTTACACCTCCACAGACAGACTGTCCAGCTTGTTGACACTCAGTGGAGGACCAGACAAATCCTCTGAGGATTCAGAAATGTCAGTGGACTTGGACAAGGCGCTCACCATTTCTCTGGTCCAGGGAATAAGGAGACTGAGATGCGCATACCCATCTGAATGTGTTGCGCTCCTGTTGGCGTTGAACACAGAGTGAAAGTTCACAAAAGATCCTCACGTGGCGCACGTCACTCAGTTGTCAAGGGGTTGGAGGACGTAATAGAGGGAAATCTTGGAAACGTTGTCCACAGACCTTATGGCTTGGCAGGCGAATATAAACACACAAATGATACGCTCTTTTCACCAGTATGACACGCACTAGTATAGGCTGAACGCTTTTCATTTTAAATGGGATTGGGTTACTTTACTGGCAACCACACAGAACAAATATTCATGTCATTTCGTGGGATATGCACGCTGGCAAGACTATGTTAATTCTGTACTAGGGCCACCTCTTTCACAGACTCTATGACCGCAGGCAGAGGGAAGTACCCACATCCTGCGTGGAATAACACTCCCTATTACAATAACATGGCCTTGCTCCTCCACTTGTTCCTCCCACTCGTCAGCATAAAAACTTGCGTCCAAGATAGCTGTTTTGTGTCAAGAATACCCTTTGATTGGTTGTCATTAGTGTAAATGTCTGGGGCTTTTAGGTTTTAGCACGGACCATTTCAAAAGGTAATCTGTGCGACGGAGCATGTTATTGGTAATACGTTTCTCTCTGGAGGACATCTGAACATCACTGGCACACCCCAGCGCCAAGAGGGGGCAAAGGGGGGTTTAGCACCCTCAGTTGAAACTTTAGCCCCTCAGTTTAGTTTGATGTCCCTATATAAAAATAGCGAGAGTAGAGATGATGGTTCATGCACAATCTATTAACACAAGAGTGCACTTTGGGAGTGTGTGTGCTTACTGGCACTAGTTAGAATTTTTTTTAGGGTTTCCATAAATTAAAATAAAAAAGTACTGTTCGTCTGCAGAAGGTTGTGCACCTGTAATATTTGATTTATAAAGATGGGGTGTAGTTTTACCACTTCAGTCAACATGTGTACCAGGAAATATTTTTGGTTTAGATGTAAAAAACCCAAGTGAGCAGTTGAATCCACCATCAAACTATCATGGCTGAGGCCATCAGCGATGACGTTGTGTAGAGCCAGATAGCTCCACTACACTCTACCCTACACTCACCCTACACTCTAACGTACACTCACCCTACACTCTACCCTACACTCCAACGTACACTCAACCTACACTCTACCCTACACTCTACCCTACACTCACCCTACACTCTACCCTACACTCTAACATACACTCTACCCTACACTCTAACGTACACTCACCATACACTCTACCCTACACTCTAACGTACACTCACCCTACACTCTACCCTACACTCTAATGTACACTCACCCTACACTCTACCCTACACTCTAACGTACACTCACCCTACACTCTACCCTACACTCTAACGTACACTCACCCTACACTCTAACGTACACTCTACCCTACACTCACCCTACACTCACCCTACACTCTACCCTACACTCTAACGTACACTCTACCCTACACTCTAACGTACACTCTACCCTACACTCTAACGTACACTCTACCCTTCACTCACCCTACACTCACCCTAAACTCTACCCTACACTCTAACGTACACTCTACCCTACACTCTAATTTACACTGTACCCTTCACTCTACCCTACACTCTACCGTACACTCTACCAGTCACTCTATCCTACACTCTACCCTACACTGTAACTTACACTCTACCCTACACTCTACCGTACACTCTACCGTACACTCTACCCTACACTCTACCCTACACTTTACCTTTCACTCTACCCTACACTCTAACGTGCACTCTACCCTACACTTTACCCTTCACTCTACCCTACACTCTACCCTACACTTTACCTTTCACTCTACCCTACACTCTAACGTGCACTCTACCCTACACTTTACCCTTCACTCTACCCTACACTCTACCCTACACTCTACCCTTCACTCTACCCTACACTCTAACGTACACTCTACCCTACACTCTACCCTTCACTCTACCCTACACTCTAACGTGCACTCTACCCTACACTCTACCCTTCACTGTACACTACACTCTAATGTACACTCTACCCTACACTCTACCCTTCACTCTACCCTTCACTCTACCCTACACTCTACCTTACACTATATCCTTCATAACACAGCTGTGTACTGTACTATAACACAGCTGTGTAGTGTATTATAACACAGCTAGATGTATAGGCCTCTAATTGTAGTAGGTCATTACTTTATGTGGTGGTTATTTGGATCTTCACACTATTGCGTTTGTTTACTGTATTGTTTATCTATCCTAAATATACAAGATTGTGGCATTTATCTGATATTTTGTTTAATTCTATTGTTTGCCGTTGTTCTGTTCAGTTCACGTTCTTCAACATAAACTTTTTTTTATTTTATTTGCATGAATAAACACTACTTTCAGCATTTAGTTTAATTATTTTGTAATTATTTAGTTATTAGTTTGTTCACTGTTTACTGTTCATGGTGCATAGCTGAGAGAGCCATGCATTTCATGCCAACTTGTCACTTCAAAATCACTCAATGGTCTCAGCATTTGAACTTATTTTCTTCTGTTGGGGTGACAATAAGTGGTGATGATAATTCATTATGATTTCATTGCTAGAACTGAAGAAAAAGGAGCATACTTGCCGATTTCATCTGCCCCCTGAGTCACTTTATCCTGCAGCCAGTTAGGTGACCACACACGGGCTGGGATAGCCATTTACGTAAGCAGCAGTTGACAGCTAGCATGAAATAACCAGAACTCCATGGGCAGACAGTGTTAGTGCCAACTGTGAGTGGGTTTGCACGTCATGCATGCTAAGATGCGCACGCAGGCTAGTGAATATATACTGTGTCACTGTGTTGATGTTGGAATAACAGAACAACATGACGTATGGGTAATGTTCTTTAATAATGCTTCTTACTCCTATTAGTCCTCCTGTCTGACATGTGTAATTCCAGGGAACTGCTAAATGTATATATACTTGTTTGCACAGCTGGGCACTGACTGGATTGTGTGTGTGTGTATGAGTGTGAGTGTAGGTGTATGCATCATTGCGTGCATTTTAATGGGAACAGTAGATTCACAGTATGCAACCTCAGTCACTGAACCAACAACCTCATGTTCTAGAAGAAACTACAGATGCCGTATCTTCATTTTCTCTATAGGAAAATAAATAGGCCGTAAATAGAAATATTAATTATTTTAGATGTGAGAAGCTCGGTCACCCGGGAGGAGCTCAGAGTAGAGCCGCTGCTCCTCCACATCGAGAGGGGTCAGCTGAGGTGGCTTGGGTATCTGTTCCGGATGCCTCCGGAATGCCTTCCTGGGAAGGTGTTCCGTGCCCGTCCCACCGGGAGGAGACCCTGGGGAAGATCTAGGACACGCTGGAGGGACTGTGTCTCCCGGCTGGCCTGGGAACGCCTCGGTCCCCCCCCGGAAGAGCTGGAGGAAGTGTCTGGGGAGAGGGAAGTCTGGGCATCCCTGCTTAGACTGCTGCCCCCGCGACCCGGCCCCGGATAAGCGGAAGAAGATGGATGGAATTATTTTAGATTAGATTAGATTTCTATTTATTGTACAACAAAGTGCAGTTAGTTAGTATCTAACCAGAAGTGCAAGTAATAGTTTACAAGTGAAACAGTTAAGAACAATGTATCTTATACATGGGATGTATAAATGTGCAATGAAGGCAAACGCAAGTACAAATGGCAACTGTAAGCAGGCAATGAAGGCAAACTGATGCAAGGTAGCATGTGCAACTGAAATGCAGGGATAGCAGCAATGAGGTTCCCGAGGTAAACATGTACATATAACAACTGAAAAATTTCCTTATCGGACTTTGCAAAGCAATTTCAGAGTCCAGTAGTAATAGCAGGGTTACAGTAGCTGGAAATAAACTGTTCCTGAGCCTGCTAGTGCAGGAATGAAGAGACCTGTACCGCCTGCCTGATGGGAGGAGGCCAAACAGTTTGTGGCGTGGGTGTGAAGGGTGCCTGATGATGGCATATGCTCTGCACAGACACCGCTTGTGCTGGAGGTCTACGATGGCTGGGAGCTGGGCAACAGTGATGTGCTGGGTGGTTTAAACCACCCGTTGCAGGGCCTTCCGGTCAGCTATGGAGCATCTGCCAATTGTGGCGCAGTTAGTGAGAATGCTTTCGATTGTACAGCAGTAAAAGTTCAAGGATCATGGGAGACAGATGGGACTTCAGCCTCCTCAAAAGGTACAGGCACTACTGCACTTTTTTGACCAGGGTTGAGGTGTTGAGGGTCCAGGAGAGGTCCTTGGAGATGTGAAAACCCAGGAATTTGAAGCTGGGAACACGCTCCACCTCAGTGCCATTGATGAGAACTGGGGCGTGACTGCAGCTTGTAATCCACAGTGAGCTCCTCGGTTTTCTTTGCGTTGAGGGCCAAGATGTTATCAGTGCACCACGCCACCAAGCGCTTGACCTCCTCCCTGTAGGCCGACTCGTCATTGTCACTGATCATCCAAGGCTTCTGGTTGGGGAAGGTCTTCATTAGTTTTTAGGTGGTGACATTGTTAGTGCAGATGTTGATGTAATCCAGAATGGAAGATGCGTTTTTTTCAATGTCCGTATGGGAGTCAACGGTGGCCTGAGTGCAAACAAACTCCAGTCTGTGTGTTGAAACTGTTGCTGTAGTAATGAGTCTGACACCTCTGGACACACTTTGACTGGACACACTTTGAAATCCCCATGCAATCCCCATGCAACAATAAAATACCCCTCCGGATGTGCAGTTTGCTGTTGGCTAATAACAACCTGTAGTTCTTTCATTGCTAGTTTAGCATTAGCATCTGGAGGTTTGTAGGCTGCAGTGACAACAAAGGATGTGAACTTCCCAGGCAAGTAAAAAGGCCTGCACTTTATCATCAGGTACTCCAGATTGGTTGAGCAGTGACTCCTGGTTAAGTTAGTTTCTGTACACCATGGTTTGTTTCCATAAATGCACAGACCACCTCCTCAGGTCTTACCGGAAGCCTCTGCCATACAATCAGCCCTTATAAGGAAGAAATTAAGAGATATTTTCCTGTTAGGGTTGATGCATTTTTCTTTTGGGGCAAATCCGGTCTGAAATTCTAAATTGAAAATAACAAACTTGTTTGAAACCTTGAAAACAGTACCTGCTAACTGTTGCTAATCCTGCAACAGCAGAATATTCAAAGTAAGATACAGAATCTCCAGACGCCATATGGCATGATGCCTTTTAAAGCAATATGCCCTTGTTTTCTTAGCACTGTCTCTGTACTGTTTCTGTGTATGTCTATCCCACTAGTTAAACTGCGAGCGCGGACACAGACAGATGCAGCTTAAGGACAGATAGATCAGAGACGTGGCAGTGATAGGGCTGAAGGAGATAGGAGGGAGATGGAGTGATGGGTGGAGGCGTCCGGGCTGACACGCAGTCTGACAATCATGAGCATATCAGTCCTAGTCTCTCCCCTCTCAACACAGAGAGACGCCCCGTTTTCGCTTGTGTATTTGTTTGTTTGTGTATGCGACCCCTATGCATTGATCTCCTTCTGTGTCCCAGACTGTGACCCTGACAAAAGGAATATTACTTGACAGATGAGGCAACAGACTAGCAGAAGGATGGTGCTCTGAAGGTCTTAACTATGATTTGCAGCCTGTAGAGAAGAGTTCATTGGCTCCTGTAACTACCACAGTATGTGAAGTATGATTATGCATACATTGTTACCATTCAAATCGATATTCTAATTTATTGATTTACTTGTGAGAAAACCGATCACGTGAGTTTTTTACCCTTGGCACATTGGCCAGGTATGTGGAACCCAATTCCTGAAGGACAGTGCAGGTCTGACCGTCAGTACATGAACCCCTTAAGTTAAACAGAACTTGTCGATGTCAAACCTATTTTTGTCAGCCATCCATCCGAAACAATGGTATCCAATCCGCAAGCCGCTGGGGCTGTACTCTCACATTCGTATCGTCATTGATTCTGACTGCTTGACGTTCAGCAGATTAATAATTCACTCTGCTTATGTATTGAACGCATTAAATGGCTCGCTCTTTTTTTATATGGCACGCTACTTATAAGCCCTTGGTGTTCTTTCTCTGGTGTCTAGAAGGCCAGTGCAGTGATTGAGTATTCTGACAGCTGTATTCAGTGGAAACAAGTAGGAAGGACTTTAATCGCTACACACGCACAAGGGAAATGACTAAATGTCAGTGTCAGGACAGGAGTCTTCACTCAGTGTGTTAAAGATTGGTAAGTGGTGAGGGGAATGTTGATGTTAGTGTGGAATCGTCAAGCGAACACTTTGAGCTCCTTATCACGTGTTCACAGGTCAAGCAAATAAATCTCCAAAACCACTGAGCTCTTGTCAAGCCTCTCTATTTAGTGGGCATTCTATGTGGACTGCAACCCTAGCAAAAATGTTTTCCTGTGAATTTCGATGTGTTGCCTACAGCACCAACAACAGAAGGAAATTAGTTTACCCTAAACAAAGTCAACATAGTGGAGACATTTTTTATTAATTTAGATGGGTTTGCAGTAGAGGTTTTACATATTTACATCCAGTTAAGGTGATAAGTGCTTAATCGTTAGTTACTTAAGCCTCTGCCAAAAATCACTAGCTTCTTAAGCCTCTCTTTATTTAGCTGGTAAGTTTTATTATTTATTATTTTGTTATTTAGTTCTATTTTGGAATTGTATCACATTTTATTATTGATTGCCTTTTTTTAACTAATCAGATATGGTCTACAGACTTAATTAGTTGCTTTTAGGAATGTTACAAAATGTTAGTAAGTTAATTTGCAACAGATGAAGAGGGGTTATCCAGGACTGAAGTAGGCTACAGGCTTTTACATTAGTTGAAAGGCTATATACAATGTCTGAGGAGGAGAATGTATACATTTGTTGGTTCAAGGAAAAATAAAACTTTTGTCCGGAGGGTGAGTTATTATATCGTCTGTTTATATTACGTTACAGGCTGGTCACAAAGAGCCTGAGCATACAAGACAAACACTAGAACTAAATCAGTTGTAATAAGCCTCTATCATTGACTGTTTAGGACTGACTGAGTGGTATGTTATGATTGATTATGTTTAAGCGAAGAGCAATTCCCTAAAATACTGTAGATGTTTCATCATTATTCAGAATAGGCAGCTTAGATCCATGAGTCAATAGACCCAAAAATAGAAAATATAATTGGCTGGTGCTAGCAAAGTGAATCATTTACATCTGTCTGAGATCTTCTGAGAGGGTCCCCCTCCAACAACAAGGAGGAGGTTTTGCCGCCTTGATGGGGACATCAGGAATTTTGTCAGGAAGTTGAAGGATACTATTAGGCAGTGAAGCATTGATTAAGGCAATCAGCAGGTAACCATAATTCTTGGTAGAGGTCTTTTGGGCATTGAGAAAGCCACAAAGCTGCTCTTCTGACACACATAGCACCAAAAGCCACTTCATGTTTATGGGCAACAGATGTCCCTCCTTGATGCCACATAAAGGACTAATTAAAGGGCCAAGTGGTCTATTTGGGATTCAGCCAAACACTTCAGGGTATCGATGATGTTGCTTAACCCAGTTGGCATGCTAATGCCATGCTAACCCAGTCTGCATGCTAACGCCATGCTAACCCAGACAGCATGCTAACAGCATTTTTTGACCTTTGACAATGAGGGCCTTATTGTTTTATGTGTCAAATGATCTGGTAGAGAAAATACTCTCTACCAAATTATTATTTATTATTTTTAGTTTTAATATTGCATTATGTTCTATTTGCTATATGTGTATTATGTGCTATTCACAATTGTACGTAATGTTATATTCACAATGTTATTTTCAACGCTGTATTTGTTTACGTTATGTTACAGGCTGTATTGTTGGATGTATTGTTATACTCACTATGCTAACAGTATTAATATTAACTTTGTTTTATATATAATGTTATATTATTATATTCCATATGATAGCACTATATTTCATATATAGAGTCCTGCATGCTGAGCTCCCCAAATCTTTGCAGACAGGTTCTTGTATGCAGTTGCACACTAGTCTTTTGTTCATATTGCTCATTGTGAGCACATATTTCAGCCCATACACATTCAGCATACTGTTCAGTATTGTGAGCTGTTGTATGTACTTACATCCGCATTGGGAGACAGTGACTCTGCTACCTGAACTCAAAATCAAATGCTAATTTTAGCTAGGGGGCCCAGTGAAACTTGTTCAAAGGTCTAAAGCTCTCAAACTCAACTCTGGACCTCAAAGGCAGAACCTTTATTGCAACCCTCTAATCAGGGACTTATTTTGTCCTGGGAAACCAGGCGGGTACAAATTAAGATGAGGTAGATGAGAAAACCAGCAGGATCCAGACCTCATAAGCATTCAATATTCCTTTAATCCACACTCACAGTACATGTTTAACCATTACAACAGAACTGGCTTATTAAACCCCTTCTGACAAACCCCGCATTTTCTCAGATGCAAAGCTACTTACCAGATTAAATGTCAGTTAGGCTAGTTACCAGATAAAATGTTTTCAGAGATCCCCTCAGAGATTCACGGAACCAGCTCACCTTCTTTTACCCACTTTGAAACTAAAAACAAGCAGTATTTCTTCCTTACTGTCCACCTCTTCCCTCTCAGGTCTTCACTGAATACATAAAGACATACCTATGGCCATTGTGTAAACAGTTAGTCAGTGACCGAGAAAGCATGACAATCGCACCCCTCACTGCTCTGTCCCGGGACCATCTATCTGCCATCACATCCTTCTAAAAGGGCTGTTGCCATAACAGGGCGGTGACAGGTGAGAGTGTCAGGGGCTTGTCTTACAGTCAACCAAGGGCTTTTAACGAGGACAGGTCTTGACTGAGCTCACGTCGGAGGGCTTAAGAGGCCTCAGTACAACGATGTAGTCTGCATGTGTAATGACGTCAACGCCAACTGAGTGAGACGTTGTCAAATAAACCCTAGCTAATAATCTAGATGAACATTCCGTAATGTCCCGTCATTATACCATTCGGCTCTGTCCCTTTAGACAATATTCTGATAGTGATCTAAAACAATCAATGATCTGACGGTGTCGTTGCATTTCCTGGGTCTGCACAATAAGGAATTGCATTGCATTACATTTCATTGGATTTCTTTTATCTGAAGCAGAGGTGTTCCTAGGATCACAATTATAATTCTCTTTGGTCCATTTTTAGATCCGGGGCTATTCATAAAAGATACAGGGCTGTAGCCCCGGATGCCCAGGCCTAATGACGCCACTGATCTGAAGATATAACACACACACGCACACACACATGTTTGTATTGCTATCCTCATGGGGACCAGAAAATAGAAATTGCATGCTCCTTTGCCCTAATCTTAACCCTAAACCTAACCATAACCTTAACCCCTAACCCTAACCATAACCTCAATAAAGTAACTTTTATGCCTAAACTTTACCTAGATGTAATGCTAACCTTAACCCTGAACTTAACTAACAACGCCTGGACCTTAAAAAAATATAATTCTAACTCTAAAATGATTTAGTAAGTTTGACCCTAAATTCTGAGCCGGAAATTGACTTTTGCCAAAAGAAAATCTGTTTTTACTATACTCATGGGGACATTTGGTCTCCATGAGTATAGTTAGACCTAAAACACACACACACACACACAGGCAATGGGCGTCGCAATTGCAACAACTGTCTCTGATTAGATCAGTTCTTGTTCCACCTGTCAACATGGTGCCTTCCCCGCGTCTGCAAGGATCCGAGGCACTCTGTGTTGTAACAGGAGAGAGCCATCTGTAAATACGTGTTCATACTTTCATCTTGGATATCAAACATTTGGCGGAGCCCCAGAAACTGAGTAACTCGATGAGCCATCAGCGAAGGGGAGAATAAACTCACTCAGTGTGTGTCAGGGATGGGAGAGATGAACTTGCCTTACCTTCTTTTCTTTTGACTATATCACATCTCTGCACTTTGTTTCTACACCCCTAATTCTCTCTCTCACTGCACATTGGGGGATCTCCTTGTTCCCAAAATCAGCAAACCCTCCTTCTCTCTTGGTTTGAAGTGTTGGCCCCTGTTTTGTCACATGGTCCTGTGATGTTACGTGAATTGCTCGACGCTGAAGTGGCGCGGTGTCCTGTCGGTGATTTATCACCTGTTCGGTCGAACGGGCCGCAGCAAAGGAGGCGGGCGCCGGGCGGTTGGTTCCTCCCGGGCCCAACATGCGAAGACAGCATCTGGTGCAGAAGGGTTAATTGAGGGCGATTAAGGTGATTAATAGGTTTGCTTGAACTGAAAACCCAAGACAGGGTGGCTTGTGTTACAGCCCAAATATTCGGGTGGGAAAAAGACATGGGCCAAGTGTGGATGGAGGGGCGTGAAGGGGTCGGAGGGGGCTGAGTGCTACTGACAAATGCAATCAGGTTGTCTATGAGTGTGGTGTGCGTGTCTCAGATGTAGGTGTGAAAACAGGTTTGTGTGTGTGTGTGTGTGTGTGTGTGTCTCTCTCCCAGGCGGTAACAGAGCAGGCTCCAGAGAGCGCCCCAGGTGCAGGGGGCTGGGTGACAAGCTGCAGGCGAGCAGGCAGACAGCTCTGATGGGGAGATGGAGCCCTGTGCTGTGTGCACTGAGGGGGAAAGAGTAATATTGACACGAAGCGAGCTGGTTATAAAGAGCTCCTGTTTCTCCTCCACTCTCAGGGCTGTCTCCGGGAGACGGCTCGGTTTAAGTTTGCGATGACTTCAGGAACTCATTGACAAGAGCGTCTGTGTGTGTCTGTGTGTCTGAGCTGAAAGTATGCGTTATGGGGTACGTGTGTGTGTGTGTGTGTGATCCAGGCCTAGCAACGCATGCAGGGACATGTGGAGCTTAGAGTTTAGGTTTACAGGTAAAACTTACGATTATACGTTTTGTTTCAAATTGGTTTTAGTCTTAGGCTTTTCTAGGTTTGGGGTGAGGCGTGACGGCTGGGATAAGTTCCTGAGGTTATCGTTAGGGGATAGGGAACATGGACTTCTATGTTGAAGAAACAGGGTTTGGACCCATTTTAGCTGGGAAGGGCATTAAACACATCATTAGAAACGGCTATACAAAATATGCATCGAATTGATCTTTTTCGGTTCCTTCAATGTGTTTGTTCTTTTGCAGTGCAGTGTGTGTGCGCGCGTGTGTGCGCGTGTGTGTGCGCGTGTGTGTGTGCGCGTGTGTGCGTGTGTGTGTGCGCGTGTGTGCCAATCTGAGGTGTCCATGATCTTCTATAGGAAAGCTTCCCCGCATTACCAGTGGAAACCCTGAAGTCATGTGTAATATTACTCACCTGAATCAAGTACTGCATCTCAACATGCACCAGGTTGAACAGGAGACAGTCACTGGCGTTGCATGACAATAGATACTATTACCTTCACCTTCAGAGCGTAAAATCCCATTATTTATGTCAGTGGAAGTCTTGGAGATTTATGGCTGTAATTATACACCATAACTGTACCTGTGTTTAGGGTTAATTGTGCTGCCGTGCCCAGGTCTTAACTGGACCAAGTCAGACATATTATCTGGTCATGCTTTATAATCACAACCTTGGCTTGAGTGTATACGCTTTAAGGAATCATTCATGTTGAATGTGGCCAGTCAATTTGAGTTTAGAAAAGGAGTAGGCTACTCTGGTCTATAGGATTGACAGAACCAACTTATGTACCCCTAGGGGTCGTCTGTCAAAACAGAGACTTAACAGTCAAATGAGAGGAAGTGTTTCATTTAAAAAAAAGAAAACAGACAAGCTGTGTGTGACACATAATAACCATGCGTTAAAAGTGAAAGACAAGCTGTGTGTGACACATAATAACCACGCGTTAAAAGTGAAAGACAAGCTTGGTTCATCTCATCCGGTGAATCCAACTCCAGTCAAAACAGACGACTGGAAAAGGGAGGCCTGTTTGATCCCAACACATGCTGTACGGACACCTGAGATGCACAAAAGTAACCTTTCATATACTGTCACTGCTATTAAGGGTAAATGATACTACTGACTATAACCGCTGCTAGGGTTTCCTCTGCCAGCGTCCTCTGTGTGGATGAAGCTGGATGGTTAGCTATGTAAAGCTATTAAATAGCTTGTAACAGCCTGCTGTTATTGGAAAGTGTGAGGCAGCTTCTTTAACGCACTAATACCTGGCTTTAGCTTAATGGGCTAACACAGTCTCAAGCATGTAAGGACTGTTTCAAATTCACATGGAACATTTTGTCACTTTACCCTACATAATCTTGCTACTTGGACTTCTTCCACTCTGCGGGCCCATCTCCTGAATCCCACCCTCATAGCTGTCGGCTTCTGCCAGCTGTTATTCCTATGAGGTTTTGTAACCTGTTATGAAAACAAAGTTTTATATGCCAATAAGCCTCTACTTTCGCCCCAGTTTACAAGCGCGGCCCTTGTGGTGATCAATCATTCTTAAGGAGGTGCCAATAAGTTAGCATAGGGGTTTTTACCGACGGAGACGCAAATAACATTGTGGTGGATCACCTTACCGGGACTGGGAATATATTAGCCGTGTTGTTGGTGTGGGTTACTCTGGGGTAGAATCAGAACCAGGCTGGGTAAATACCACACAAACGGTTTACAGGGTGGGGGACCAGGTCTATTTTCAGCACTGTTATTGCTGCCACCCTCAGCCCATAAAGTTCCTGGGCTAGACTGGTCTGCCGTGGCCCTGACATGGACGTTGTAGGGGATCACGGTTTACCCGGGCCGAGCTTTGAAGCCTATTAAGGTTACACTGAGTACTCTGTGGCCAGGATGAGGTCCTTAAATCCTGCCAACCCTTTGTCGTGGCCATCAATTCACAACGAGACGTAAAAAAGTTAATGTATATATATAAACGAAAACCCTCGAGTGACAGGCGGGTTTACCTATAACAAAGAGGTCATTAATCCCAACCGTAAAATGAGATGAATGTCAAGGTCATTGTCGCCAAATGACGATACACCATAACCATCATAATATGTTTTATCATCTCTACTGCCAGTGACTCAGCAGCTCCCATACAGCCCTTGGTCCTAATTGCCTGTGAGGCTGAAAGGGGCTGAGGCACGCTGACAGATGAGAGAACATACCATGTGGTTTCTAATATTGCAGAGGCAGAGCTCCAGTGGCCAAGTGGAGGTAACAGTATCGTTGCACAGCTGCAACTTTGGGCACCAAGGGCTGTTAGCTGTTCATTTGGCCAGAGAAGAGAGCCGCAGAGAGGGGAGTTCCACACATAACCTGAGTGGATGGATGGAAAATCCCCAACCATGCAGAGAGAAAGAGAGGGGGCGAACTTTATACTGCCTGTTTCAAATATGTTTTTAAAACGGTGAAATGTCTATTCCACTGTGCCCGTCTCAGTTACACAGGCTGTCTGTTACTAAGTGCTTGTGTTTGGGTTCCTGTAAGTGTTCTGTAGAGTGGTTAGACCAAACCCAAATAGTGTCAATTAGGAGAGGCTCAAAGTAGAGACTTGTTCTTTGAGAAGGTGCTGCTTAGCTCGGGTGAGAAATAAAAGTCCTGTATAACCCAGTGGGGTGACAATTCAGATGTCGTTTCTGTGCCCCGTCACACACTGGTAGTTCTTGACCCATGTCTGTTTCTAGACCGGTGCTGGTTCAGAGAGGTTTGCTTGGTGGGAAAACATGACAGGATATTGTGTCCACCGTGCTTTGAGTACTCTGGGTTTTTAACCGGTCCTGAAACATTCTGAGGCTGGTGACACCAGACAACCGGTCTTTATTTCCCTGTGCTCATAAGGAGAAATATGAGTGGCCACTGACCAGCCCACCCACACTGTGAGGGACCACAGCATGCCCACCCCCCACCCCCCACTGCAGAGGGCTGTGGTAGAGGCTTCTGGGACCGGGACAGCCAGGGCGCTGTTACCCTGCACCTCCAGGCCCTTGGCTGGGTATTAGAAGATCTGCTAAACTCCAGAGGAGGGCCGGGGGCAGGGCGAGTCCAGGGCAGTGTAGCCGGATCAAAGACCTTTCCAGTGGGCTCTGACACTGAACGTTGCTGATGTCCTGTCAGGGGGGCTCAGACGCTGATATTTGTGTTACACTAGGACGGTGGGCCGGTGGCTTCACGCTAGGCACAGTGCTAGGGCCAGCAGGGTAAATAAACCTGTTGTGGTTGTGTGGGGTTGGAGAGAGGCTTGGCCTGTGTTTGAAATAACAGGTTGGCGGGCTCTTGCTATAAGCCAAATAATGTGTTTGGTAAAGCGAGCAGAGCTTTAGGGCCAAAGCAAGCTTTTTAAAACCATCTCTGTGAAATTTAGTTGGCTAAAATGGAAATGAGTTATAAGCTGGCAGGGAGAATTGCAAAGCAGCCAAAGGTTGGGCGACAAAATGCTGTTTTGTAGAGCTGTTATAAATCTGACGACATGTTTAAACCATCTGCTGACTGCTCTGTCAGTTACTGGCTGTGTACCAACACCGTCCACATGAGCACACACACAGACACACACACACACCTCATCCCAAACAAAACATTTTAATAAACTCACGATAGGAAGCAGACTAAGAGTAGACAGACAGACAGGGAACAATATGGCTAATTTTCTGTCCCACAGAATCCTAATGAGGAATGAAACATGGCTAGCATTCTGAATAAGGTCTCAGCACGCCATTCTGACTGAGGTCTCAGCACACCATTCTGACTGAGGTCACAGCACGCCATTCTGACTGAGGTTTCAGCACGCCATTTTCTGACTGAGGTCTCAGCACGCCATTCTGACTGAGGTCACAGCACGCCATT
This sequence comes from Esox lucius, assembly GCF_011004845.1. Lineage (NCBI taxonomy): Eukaryota > Metazoa > Chordata > Actinopteri > Esociformes > Esocidae > Esox > Esox lucius. Next base: position 29,636,998 of record NC_047576.1, on the reverse strand, counting down.
CTGACTGAGGTTTCAGCACGCCATTCAGACTGAGGTTTCAGTACGCCATTCTAACTGAGGTCTCAGCAGCCATTCTAACTCATAATGGAGTGTTGGGGAAGGCTGAACGGGGTCTTTCTCGCCACTTTGAGAAATGGAAAAATCGATTCACATCCTATTCTTCACACAAATCGTTATTCCCCGTTATAAGCGGTGCCACACCATGGTGAGAGCCATCCGCAATGTCATAATATTTCTGCCATCCGCAATGTCATAATATTACTATATCCATGTTGAGAGACCACATTAAAGGAGAAAAAAAGCATTCTATTGTCTGTCTTGGCACGGGCGTTCACATCTCCGCCTTGCACTCTCTTCAGTGCATTCGCTTATTGTCTAGGAATGACCTTTTGAGTGAAAAGAAACAGGCCTATCTTTGTGCATTCCAAGATGTTCTGAGATAGTGGGCGACGGACAAAGACAGGATCAGTGTGCTATCACCTATACCGACGCCACATGGCCCAGAATTGTCCAAACTATCTGGCTTTCGTGCGGCCCAGATTACAATGGAGGATTAGAAAGAGAAGAAAGAAAACGTGGAGATACAGATCAGCTGCAGGTTCCCACAACTCAAGTATGTCAGGCTCGGCGTACTGTGAAGAACAATGTTGCCTAGGTTACACTGGCACCAGTCTCTTCCATCCAGCCTCCGTCTGACTGAGGAAATGGAACCGTGCCTCCGCGCATTCCTGGGAAATAAGTGTTGAACAAGCTTGGAGTCTTGGTTTCAGATGCTCTCCTCCCCTGCTGATTGTCTGACTGAAGGTGGCCACCTGCCACCCTGTGTTCCATTATTATTATATTTCTTTTGACTTGGGCCAGGGATCATTCAATTATTAATAACAAAAGAAGTATATATGTGTATGTACATTTGTACTCATAAGTTTGCATACCCTGGCAGAAATTGTGAACTTTTGTCATTGATTTTGTAAATATGATTGATCATGCAATTTTAGTTTTTTTATTATTAGTGATAGTGATCATATGAAGCCATTTATTATCATTTAGTTTGTTAGCTCTCACGCGGATGCACTGAGCAGGCTAGATACTGAGCAATGGGGAGTAGAAACAAGGTAATGGAACTTTATAAAGATGGAAAAGGATATAAAAAGACATCCAAAGCTTTGCAAATGCCAGTCAGTACTGTTCAATCACTTATTAAGAAGTGTAAAAATCTGGGATCTCTTGATACCAAGCCAAGGTCTGGTATACCAAGAAAGATTTCAGCCAAAACTGCCAGAAGAATTGTTCGGGATACAAAAAAAACCCACATGTAACCTCAGGAGAAATACAGGCTGCTCTGGAGAAATACGGTGTGGTTGTTTAAAGGAGCACAATATGACGATACTTGAACAAAAATGAGCTGCATGGTCAATTTGCTAGAAAGAAGCCTTTACTGCACCAATGCCACAAAAAGGCCTGGTTACAATATGCCCAACAACACCTTGACAAGCCTCACAGTTTCTGGTACTCTGTAATTTGGCCAAAATAGAGCTGGTCACAACCATGAGCGCTATGTTTGGGGAGGGGTCAACAAGGCCTATAGTGAACAGAATACCATCCTCACTGTGAAGCATGGTGGTGGCTCACTGATGTACTGGGGATGTGTGAGCTCTAAAGGCACAGGGAATCTTGTGAAAATTGATGGCAAGATGAATGCAGCATGTTATCAGAAAATACTGGCAGACAACTTGCATTCTTCTGTACGAAAGCTGTGCATGGGACGCTTTTGGACTTTCCAGCATGACAATTACCCTAAGCACAAGGCCAAGTTGACCCTCCAATGGTGACAGCACTAGATATCATCGAGCAACTCTTGGGAGATCTCAAATGTGCGGTTCATGCAAGACGACCAAAGACTTTGCATGACCTGTTGGCATTTTGCCAAGACGAATGGGCAGCTATACCACCTGCAAGAATTTGGGGCCTCATGGACAACTATTACAAAAGACTGCACGCTGTCATCGAGGCTAATGGGGGCAATACACAGTATTAAGAACTAAGGGTATGCAGACTTTTGAACAGGGGTCAGTAAAAAAAAATCTTTGTTGACATGTTTTGTTTTATGATTGTGCCATTCTGTTATGACCTACAGTTGAATGTGAATCCCATAAGAAATAAAATATGTTTTGCCTGCTGACTCAGTTTTCTTTACAAATAGCACATATATTACCAATTCTTCAAGGGTATGCAAACTTTTGAGCACAACTGTATATATACACACTACCATTCACCATTTTGGGATCTTTTAGAAATGTCCTTGTTTTCCAAAGAAAAGCAAATTCCTTTAAAATAACATCAAATTGAAATACAGTGTAGACGTTGTTAATATTGTGGATTACTATGGTAGCTGGAAACGGTTGATTTTTAATGGAATATCTACATATCTAATCAGAATAGAAAGAGGAGTGGGAGGCCCCAGTGCACAGCTGAGCAAGAGGACAAATACATTAGTGTCTAGTTTGAGAAACAGGTCCTTAACTGGCAGCTTCATTAAGTAGTACCTGCAAAACACCAGTCTCAATATCAGCAGTGAAGAGGCAACTCTGGGATGCTGGCCTTCTAGGAAGAGTTGCATAGAAAAAGCCATATCTCAGACTGGACAATAAAAAGAAAAGATTGAGATGGGCAAAACACAGACACTGGACAGAGGAAGATTGGAAAATTGTTATAGACAGAGACAAATCTAAGTCTGAAGTGTTCAGATCACAAAGACAAACATTTGTGAGATGCAGACCAAATGAAAATATACTGGAGTAGTGCTTGATGCCATCTGTCAAACATGGTGGAGGCAATGTGATGGTCTGGGGGTGCTTTGGTGGTGATAAAGCGGGAGATATGTACAGGGTAAAAGGGATCTTGAGGGAAGGCCATCACTCCATTTTGCAACGCCATGCCATACCCTGTGGATGGCGCTTGTTTGGAGTCAATTTCCTCCTACAACAGGACAATGACTCAGAGCACAGCTCCAAACTATGCAGGAACTATTTAGGGAAGAAGCAGTCAGCTGGTATTCAGTCTGTAATGGAGTGTCCAGCACAGTCACCGGATTTCAACCTTATTGAGCTGTTAAGGGAGCAGCTTGACCGTATGGTACGTAAGAATTGCCCATCAAGCTCAACCAACATGTGGAAGGTGCTTCAGGAAGCATGGGGTGAATTTGGTATCATATTACTTCCACAAATTGATACTAGATTGCCAAAGGGCTGCAAGGCTGTAATTGCTGCAAATTGAGGATTATTTAATTAAAGCAGTTTGAAGAACACTTATTATTATTATTTCTAACCTTGTGACTGTATTTCCTATTTATTTTGCTGTATTTCCTATTCAAACTAATTTCATGTCTGTTTTCCAAGAAAATAATAACATTTCTAAGTGACCCCAAACATTTGAACGGCAGTGTATATATATATGTGTGTGTGTGTGTGTGTGTGTACATATATATATACAGGTGCTGGTCATAAAATTTGAATATCATCAAAAAGTTGATTTATTTCAGTAATTCCATTCAAAAAGTGAAACATGTATATTATATTCATTCATTACACACAGACTGATATATTTCAAATGTTTATTTCTTTTAATTGTGATGATTATAACTGACAACTAATGAAAATCCCAAATTCAGTATCTCAGAAAATTAGAATATTACTTAAGACCAATACAAAAAAAGGATTTTTAGAAATGTTGGCCAACTGAAAAGTATGAACATGAAAAGTATGAGCATGTACAGCACTCAATACTTAGTTGGGGCTCCTTTTGCCTGAATTACTGCAGCAATGCTGAGTGGCATGGAGTCAATCAGTCTGTGGCACTTCTCAGGTGTTATGAGAGCCCAGGTTGCTCTGATAATGGCCTTCAGCTCTTCTGCATTGTGATCTGGCGTATCGCATCTTCCTCTTCACAATACCCCATCGATTTTCTATAGAGTTAAGGTCAGGCGAGTTTGCTGGCCAATTAAGAACAGGGATACCATGGTCCTTAAACCAGGTACTGGTAGCTTTGGCACTGTGTGCAGATGCCAAGTCCTGTTGGAAAATGAAATCTGCATCTCCATAAAGTTGGCCAGCAGCAGGAAGGTCAACTCAGGAAGGCTGAGTTGACCTTGGACCTCAGAAAACACAGTTGACCAACACCAGCAGATGACATGGCACCCCAAAACATCACTGACTGTGGAAACTTTACACTGGACTTCAAGCAACGTGGATTATGTGCCTCTCCTCTCTTCCTCCAGACTGTGGGACTTTGATTTCCAAAGGAAATTCAAAATGAACTATAATCAGAGAACATAACTCAGCAGCAGTCCAGTCCTTTTTGTCTTTAGCCCAGGCGAGACGCTTCTGACGCTGTGTCTTGTTCAAGAGTGGCTTGACACAAGGAATGCGACAGCTGAAACCTATATCTTGCATACGTCTGTGCGTGGTGGTTCTTGAAGCACTGACTCCAGCTGCAGTCCACTCTTTGTGAATCTCCCCCACATTTTTTTATGGGTTTTGTTTCACAATCCTCTCCAGGGTGCGGTTATCCCTATTGCTTGTACACTTTTTTCTACCACATCTTTTCCTTGCCTTTGCCTCTCTATTAATGTGCTTGGACACAGAGCTCTGTGAACTGCCAGCCTCTTTAGCTATAACCTTTTGTGTCTTGCCCTCCTTGTGCAAGGTGTCAATGGTCGTCTTTTGGACAGCTGTCAAGTCAGCAGTCTTCCCCATGATTGTGTTGCCTACAGAACTACACTGAGAGACCATATAAAGGCCTTTGCAGGTGTTTTGGGTTAATTAGCTGATTAGAGTGTGGCACCAGGTGTCATTAATATTGAACCTTTTCACAATATTCAAAGTTTCTGAGATACTGAATTTGGGTTTTTCATTAGTTGTCAGTTATAATCATCAAAATTAAAAGAAATAAACACTTGAAATATATCAGTCTGTGTGGAATGAATGTATACATTATACAAGTTTCACTTTTTGAACAGAATTACTGAAATAAATCAACTTTTTGATGATATTCTAATTTTATGACCAGCACCTGTATATACAGTACAGTATGTGTGTGTGTATAGTGTACAAATTATTGCGCCACTTGTTTAAAGCCAATAATTATCTCAGCAGTAAGTGTTAATTTGCTCGTAAAAACATTGGATAACATTAAAATAACAACAAATAGCCATGAATTAAGTACAAATAGCCATGAATTAAGTACAAATGTAACTTGAATAATCTGTATTGTCAAAAAGTTAATTGTTACCTTTTGAAATAGCTAGATGAAATGTGAAAGACATTTGAAGAAATTGGTCAAGTTACATTAATGTTTATTAATGTTAACTTAAGTTGTGTTTATTTGGATCTATTTATACTGTCCAGATAATTAGCTTTAAAACTGTTTTCATTGGCACTGTACAGCATATAACAGAATTCAAGGGATTTTTGAACCCCACAATGTTTCTTTTGACTGTGTTATTCCTGAGATCAAGGTCAGCAGCTGGCAGTTAAGACGTTATGATTCCACATATTAACATTTTGGGCAGTAGTTCAGTCACAGAGGTCTACATTTTTACTTTTTCAAAGAAATGTAACATGTGAAAACAAATGTATCATCTGAATCATTTAATATGATATTGTTTGGCCTGGTTTTACATTTACATTAGCCAAAGTATTGAATTGTAAGTTATTTATAATAACACAGTATAAACAAATTTAATAGTGGTCACGTTAGAAATAAGAAAAGAAAATGTATCATGATTTTGGGTTAGCAACATATTGTTGTTTACATTTACAACATGTCTGCAGATTATAATATGGGCACACTAACTATAATTGCCATGGGTGTATGTACTGTACTGCGGGCTTAAAACTGCAATATCTTACAATGCTTACAATAAATGTTGAGAAAAACTAAGCTTCAAATAGGTTTGAGTACACTTATTTTTTTAAATACTGTATATCACCAGTTAGAGATTTCAGAGGAACCAGTGTGGTTATAGAAGACATACTTTTGAACATGAGGTCCTCAGGCCCTTAGCAGTGACTCCACTGAGAACGGTAGTGGCCGCCTTGCTACTGCGGGCTTCACTGAGTTTACGTGAAGTCTGTCGAGATGGCTACTCCCCCCTGCTGACATGTCCTTCTGTGAGAAGAGGTCAGGCTCTGGGAACCCGCAGCATCTGAAGGGTTCTTGCGCTCCCGGAAACAAATGCCCAGCTTCTAAACGAGAGTCAGAGTGTGTGAGGGCTATTTTTGGCATGATGGCTGTTGGATCGTATTTGACAGTTTTTGGCCCAGCCTCCAACGTATCCAAATCAGCAGACCTTTCTGAGTAACTACCGCCCCACTGTTGGAGTTGTAGTAAGGGCACGAGTAACGGCTTGTGATATGTCTCCCTCTTTCCCGAGCAATCCCAACTCTCCAGTGCTCTCTCCCTAGCTCCCTCCGGGTTTTCCAGAACCCCAGAGTTAGCTTTACACTGTGAGATGAACTGACCGTAATCATAACTGCTATCAGTCGATCTGGCGTTGAGCTCTTCCTGGTGACAGCGGAGGTCACACTCGTACAGCAAAGGACCTGGTTTGTATTTGTACGCGGGCACGTAGGCGGCCGCCCTGGGGTCATTGAGCGGGGAGGCGGGCATCCCTGCCAGGGCCGCGTGGTGAAACAGGGTGAAACCTGACAGCTCTCTCTGTCTCAGCTCTCTCTCCAGCATCACACTATCCAGTTCCTTATCAGCAAACGCCCTTCTCTTCCTCATCCTGGCACTGACCGATGGGGAGTGGCCTCGCTTGGCCCAGGGCCCGTCCTCCACCGCTAGGGGTTTGTAACCTGTGGCGAAGATATGATACAGGCATTTTTAAACTGGAATTATTATCTGGGAAATGTTCTGCTTAACTAACTGTTTGTACGTGTTCATGTGCTGACTCAGGAGAAAACAAGAAATACAATCTCACTTTTGACTCCAAATTGGCTCCTGATAAACACAACTTGCATTTCCATATCCTTGGTTTACATCCAAAATAAAATACAAAAACAGATCAGGTCCCTATTGACGAAGCAACCAGTGTAATGGCTGACATGTCCCAAGTGCAATAAACCACTGTCTGGTCTGAGACTAGAGAAGGAGGGGCATATAAACTAGATGCTAATTAAGCTTAATCCTCCAATCTATAGGATAGACTCCTTCTAGCTAGGATGCGCTCTGGTAAATCACTGACACATACCCTCTAGGATACTCTTCGCTAAGATGCTAGGGGCTCTGGTGTAGCGCTGATAAGCAGTGCGACGGAATGGTGCAGCTCCCTTCACCCCTTTCTTACCCTGTAGAGAAACAAAGGAGAAATAACATACACTTAAATATATTTACATATGCATCAACCCCATGGAGAAATTGAGAGAATAACACTGCAGCCATAAGAAGAGGCAAGTACATTATAAGCCTACTGTCATGGCCTGATATTTTGTTACAGAATAATGACATATAGTTTCTCTGGTGTATGCCTAATTCCTTTGAGAAGGTATCTGTCAGGGTACACATTCGTTTTATGAGTGTGATAACTGAACTTGAATAACTTTTTAATAACATTAACTCTCCAGAAATGTAAAACAAAAACAGCCTCTGGTTCTTATGTAAAACTGAACAATGTGGTCAAAATACAAAAACAGACATGCACATCAATGTGAGTATTAATCTTACAAACGTATTTGCATAGTAGAGAAACACGTTTAAAAATTAAATGGGGCAATTCATTGTTTTCCTGTTTCCATTACCACACTGACTTTAGGAGCAAATGTTGACAAAATAGGAACAAGAACATGACGCACAGGGGCTAGTCATACCTGACCTGTATTTAATCTGTAATGCCGGCTACTTCATTGTCCAAATGGCCTGCACAAGTTAGTTTCGAATGCATGTAAATGTATGTAAAAGTCGGTTGTCCCTGTCGCTCACCTCTGTCGACTGCTGTCTCCGCAGGGCAACTTGTGCAGCCATCACCCGCTGCCTCTCCACCACCAGCAGACAGTTCGCGCACTGGCAGTCACGCCAACGACAGAAGCGCTTGTGGCCTTTGAGGCAAGACACCACGCCGTGGTTCCGACAGCGGGCGCATTTGGGGCTTCGGGTAATTTTGCGCGGCGTCGCCGTCTGGTGTACCGCCGACTCGTTCGCTCCTTTCTCCGCGCCGCCGTGCAGAACCTCGGGCAGACATCCGTCAAGACTCTCTACGTCAATCTCCTCCTCCAATTCGAGTTTAAGAGAATTAAGTTTGGTCGTCTCTAGCTGTAGGCCTCTTTCCAATTGAGTGAACATCTATGAGAAATACCTTCCACGCTGTTGCAGTGCTGTATTCCCGACTTGAAAGTTGTTAACGTTGTTGACCGGAACCTTTTCGTTTGGCTGAGACTACACACATAGTCTAACAAAATATATCCTCTATGATCAGGGAGACGACAGTTTTGAAACCACCAGACTTATGAAATGTTAAGCTCCAAGCTGTTCTCTCACGCACCACAGAGTAGTTTCCAAAAACTGAGACGAGGCGCACTGACACTTTTGCGCTCCTGGCTGTTGAGATACCTAGCCCACTGTGGTAGGATAGGCCTATGTTTGTTCACAGCACACAGTGCAGTCTGTAGCTTACCTGTCCTACCTACCTTTAGAAAACACACCACATTTAAATTGGACTTTTCAGCTGAGCCCATCTCTATACATTTTCATCGTCACATACTCGTACATTTTACATGAATCCATGTTAACCCCTCCTGTTCACATTTGGAAAATTAACATAGAGCGCGCGCACTGAAAAGCAACAACTCATAGGCTGATAAGTTAAGGTAGCCTATTTCGCCAAAGAGTCCAATTCGGTGAGCTTTATATTCAGTTGAATAAATATTAATTTCCGAACAATTTGTGCCCCCAATGAGTGATTTATATGCCAAGCCTTCCAAATGAAATATGGATTGTTACATTTTTCCCATGACGGGATAATTAACTAACTTGATTTGATGCACCATGACGGCTTAACAACCATGATGTGTAAATGACAGAGCAATTCTCTTAACATAGGTGAGGAGTGCGGTTAAACTGTTTCACACCAAGCTGAGTTCAGACATGAGTGAAGGAGGCATTTACTCACCACAGAGCTGAGGGGAAGTAAAACGAATTATATTTTTTAATTTATTTGGCAGTTATCTTTACTCCCTCAAAATTACAAATGTCCTTACGTTATTAGATTTTTTAGAATATGAGGATATTTTTTATTATTACTCTTCTACATAAAACAGAATCAGTCCTGATGCAATTCACGGACTCAGTTTAAAAAGTGTTAATATAGTCCAACAACATGCCTCATGGGAATCGTATTGTTGATCATGCTGTGCAATTATATCCATCCGTATTCAATGCGTTAGGGTTGGCCTTATGTCAGTGAAGTTAAACTGATATTTTACCCCAAAAGTCAGATGTTTTGTTCGTTAGTTCACATTAAGGAATTCAAGATGAAGCACTTTCATATTATTGTTTATTGAGTTTATATTAAATATTTCACCAGCATAATATGTTTAATTTGAGGAATGTAAGGAAACTGTGTTAATTTGAAGCACATTTCCTGAACATTGTTTAACAACAGTAGTGACGTAATTTAGGTAGGCTATGTAATAATAAAAGTAAAACTCCACCTTATTTTCTTGTTTTCCCCCCTACCAAATAGGTGTTCTTATGATCAGTTATTTGAAATGTAAATGTAATTCTTGATTTTCACTTACATCAAACATTGTATAAAATTACTGTAAAGTACAGTCTCTTTGACTCCTGTTATAGAAGGTCATAATTCAGCCTCTGAATTTCATAGAAAAAACCGATGATCATAAGAGTTGTGTCCTCATTTTGAAGCTAATTTCTAGCCTAAATAAATCCCTCCAAATAATCAATGTATTTTTTTTGTCTTGTTTTTCTACCTGTTTTTTTATATATATACGCAAGTATATGGTAATGTTTCACAGCTCAATACAAAAAAACACAACATATAATCAAAAAAGCCAGTACAATTCAGATTTTTTTTTAAATAAGTATGTTTCACAATGAAATGCATGATGTTCATATAAAGTATATGGATAACATTTGTATAGGTTTTTTCTCTATTTTTAAAATACCCTTTACAATCACTATTCTCAATGTTCCTAATTGATCCTCACTAAACCATTTGTCTAGTACACTATTTTATTTTTACATTCCCTTGTCTACTGTGTTCAGATTTAAAATGTCCGAATCACCACCCTAAGGTAATATATTTGTATGTGAGAATCAAACCCACAACCTTAGTGTTGGTAATGTAGAGCTCTAACAACTGAGCCATGAAAGAAAACTGCATTGCTAATGTACAATACAATACTGTAAAATACACTACATGATTACCATCCATAATTACATAGCTAAAGTGTTAACCATTAAACAGGGGTGTGGTCACTGGTAATGTCTTTCAACATGGAGCAGGATAGAGAATGAGGTTGGGTGGGAAATCAGAGAGCCCCTGGAACAGGTCAAAACTCCAACCTGAGCTGCTGTGAAAAATCATATTAATTTCTGTTGATAAAGCAGGCTTAAAACTGGCAAAAACCTGGAATTGTGGGTGCAACCTCATCAGCCACTGAGCAGCTGTCCAAGTGCCTGGACAACATGACAAAATCGGCAGTGTATCAAATACTTGTTCTCCCCACTTTATACAGTATATACAGTGTGGAGAACAAGTATTTGATACACTGCCGATTTTGCAGGTTTTTCTACTTACAAAGCATGTAGAGGTCTGTAATTTCTATCATAGGTACACTTCAACTGTGAGTGACGGAATCTAAAACAAAAATCCCGAAAATCACATTGTAAGATTTTTTAATAATGAATTAGCATTTTATTGCATGACATAAGTATTTGATCACCTACCAACCAAAAAGAATTCCGGCTCTAACAGACCTGTTAGTTTTTCTTTAAGCCCTCCTGTTCTCCACTCATTACCTGTATTAACTGCACCTGTTTGAACTCGTTACCTGTATAAAAGACACCTGTCCACACACTCAATCAAACAGACTCCAACCTCTCCACAATGGCCAAGACCAGAGAGCTGTGTAAGGACATCAGGGATAAAATTGTAGACCTGCACAAGGCTGGGATTGGTGAGAAGGCAACATCTGTTGGCACAATTATTAGAAAATGGAAGAAGTTCAAGAGTTCAATCTCCCTCGGTCTGGGGCTCCATGCAAGATCTCACCTCGTGGGGCAACAATGATCATGTGGAAGGTGAGGGATCAGCCCAGAACTACACGGCAGGACCTGGTCAATGACCTGAAGAGAGCTGGGACCACAGTCTCAAAAAAAAACATTAGTAACACACTACGCCATCATGGATTAAAATCCTGCAGCGCATGCAAGGTCCCCTTGTTCAAGCCAGCGCATGTCCAGGCCCATCTGAAGTTTGCCAATGACCATCTGGATGATCCAGTGGAGGAATGGGAGAAGGTTGTGTGGTCTCGCCGTGTTTGGAGGAAGAAGAAGGATGAGTACAACCCCAAGAACACCATCCCAAAAGTGAAGCATGGAGGTGGAAACATCATTATTTGGGGATGCTTTTATGCAAAGGGGACAGGACTACTGCACTGTATTGAGGGTAGGATGGATGGGGCCATGTATCGCGAGATCTTGGCCAACAACCTCCCTCCCTCAGTAAGAGCATTGAAGGTGGGTCGTGGCTGGGTATTCCAGCATGACAACGACCCGAAACACACAGCCAGGGCAATTAAGGAGTGGCTCCGTAAGAAGCATCTCAAGGTCCTGGAGTGGCCTAGCCAGTCTCCAGACCTGACCCCAATAGAAAATCTTTGGAGGGAGCTGACAGTCCATATTGCCCAGCGACAGCCCCAAACCTGAAGGATCTGGAGAAGGTCTGTATGGAGGAGTGGGCCAAAATCCCGGCTGCAGTGTGTGCAAACCTGGTCAAGAACTACAGGAAACGTATGATCTCAGTAATAGCAAACAAAGGTTTCTGTACCAAATATTAAGTTCTGCTTTTCTGATGCATCAAATTCTTATGTCATGCAATAAAATGCAAATTAATTACTTAAAAATCATACAATGTGATTTTCTGGATTTTTGTTTTAGATTCCATCAATCACAGTTGAAGAGCGTAAGTGGGAAAACCTGCAAAATCAGCAGGTTATCAAATACTTTTTCTCCCCACTGTGTATATATATATATATATATATATATATATATATATATATATATATATATATATATATATATATATATATATATATATATATATATATATATGTATATATATATATATATAAATATATATATATATATATATTCAGTATCTCACAAAAGTGAGTACACCCCTCACATTTTTGCAAATATTTGATTATTTGCGAAGAAATGGCACTTTGTTACAATGTAAAGTAGTGAGTGTACAGCTTGTATAACAGTGTAAATTTGCTGTCCCCTCAAAATAACTCAACACACAGCCATTAATGTCTAAGATACTGTGAGATACTGAATGTATATATATATATACACAACATCTTTACATTTATATATTTTATGTTTATTCCAGATTTTAATTAGGCTACAGCTATTTACTGCAGTTAAAATCATAGTCAGTCATGAGATGCCTATATCATTTAAGCACAAGATTATGAACAGAACAGAAACAGCGCCACCTGGTGTTAGCACAACAATAGCCATAATAAAATATAGTCAATAAGGTGGATAGTAGGGATTAATTCCAGGTCTGAGTACACACATATACAGAACTATTTCCAATGTATTTGTCTGTCCGTGGAGTGACCACCACATCTTGAGGACCGTGACCCCAAACAGATAGTAGAGCACTGCACAGTCTTCAGTTCCCAAGACCACAATATTGAGAGGACAATCAGATCACATCATTCAGAAGACCCACAGCATGTGGGTCTTCAGACTAAACAATCACATTGACTGGGCATGTGTACAGGGAAGAACACGCTGCACTCCTGACACCTCCATGAGGACCAAGGGAGGGCATGAGAAGTGTGCTCCCTGGTGGTCGAAATGAGCAGTCACACAGTGGGCTGTTATTCCTACAGTGCTGTAGAGTAGATTACCTTCTTTCTGGCATTAGAGTGGACATTTTGCAGTTTTCAAGCAGATGACCTGCAATTCATTGACTGACCACCCCCATTGACAACTGAATTATATACTGCCCTCAAACAGGCGGTTAACATGGGGGCGAAACATGGGAGTAATGTTCTACTGTTCATACTGTATAGAAGAACGAAAGCATTTTACCTTACATTATGGTGAGAATACAGTCCAGCTTGTCCTTTTTAAGTGGTCTTTCATTGATTTCACTGTCCAAATTCCCAAAAACACTTTTTGCATTCTTCTCTCTTAAAATGCCAGCTCAAAAGTTGAACTTGATTGTCAATTCACTTCAACTATCATCTTTCAGCCCAGTCTAGCTGTATACTATGTTAGATTTGCTAATAGTTAGCTTAGTTTTGTAAAGTTATTTTAGCCCTGTGAAATCGCCATGACTAAGTGACTAAGTAACTATGTTGCATCTTCTTTGGCACCATATAGGCAATACTAGATAAAGAATTGCATTAAAAAGTATGCAGATACCCAGTTGTTCATTTCATGTGGTCCAATAACACTATGCTGAAAATGTTGTCTGATGAAATACCTAGTATTTTGTTGATCCAGTTGTCCCCCATAGGCAAGCAATCGGCAAGCATTTGATACAATCCAAGTGCTGGGCATCAGGCCTTACTGCCTAGAGCTCCTGCTGACAAAGTAGAAGGTAACTAAAAAAAAGTTGATGAAGGCCAGAAGGCTAGGTGGACTGAAATAAATATATAGCTTGATGGCTATTAATTTAATCTACGAACAGGTCCTGTAACAACACATTTATTTTTTTCAATTCTGCATTAGTTTCCATCATGAAAAACAAAATTGTGAAAAACATTCTGAATGTACATCAATAAGACACTGCTCCAACAAATAAAGGGAACACTTAAATCACACATCAGGTCTTGATTGACAAAATATTTTAAAGACCAACATCTTTACTGTACATTGTGTAATTCAATGAGAACAAAATTACTTAACAACGGTACATGGAAACCAAAATCACCAACCGACTGAGGGCTGGATTTAAACTCGAAGTGGAGGTCTGTGCGAGCTGGACTACCTGTACAACCTGAATGGGCTGCAGGTTCCGCTTCATGCTACCAATAGTGAGTAGGACAATAGCAAAACGCAAAACGAGGGAAGGAAGGATAAGGAGAAAGCAATTGTCTGTGGCCACCACCTGCAAAACCCTTCCCATTTTGGGGGTTTTCTTGCTGTTGCCTCTCCAGTGCACCTGTTGTCACTTTCATTTGCACCACAATTGGTGACATTGATTCACAATCACTTGTGTTTCCTAACTGGACAGATTGATATCCGTGAATTTCAATTGACTTGGTGTTATACTGTGATGATTATGTGTTCTCTTAAAAAAAAATTTGCGGTGTATATTGTTTGGCCGTTGTAGGCTTGTACTCTCTGCATGTTGCAGAGTTATTAGATATTACATGGCTTACTGAAGGGTCTTCTTTGTCTGGGTTTTGGAGTTGACTGAGTTATATTGTTTCCTACAGTATGAAATAGCTTTGAGGCAGCCTTCATCATCTTCCTCTCTGAGTGACAGAACATCATAGACCAGAGCTTTTTAGTATTTATCTTTCAGTTAAAGAATAGAAAATATATATTTTCAATTGATCTTGTTTACATAAAGTTCAAACATATATTTCTGAAGTAATCCAGTCATTTTGCAAAACATATTTTGCAACCACTACTAAAATGATTGTTCTCTTAAAAAAAACATCTTGCTGGATTCTAGGAGAAATTATCATTACCTTTGCAGACCAATGCCTAGCAAGTAGGGTAACACAATTTGGGTAAAGTCCTCAGG
This sequence comes from Esox lucius, assembly GCF_011004845.1. Lineage (NCBI taxonomy): Eukaryota > Metazoa > Chordata > Actinopteri > Esociformes > Esocidae > Esox > Esox lucius. Next base: position 29,621,985 of record NC_047576.1, on the reverse strand, counting down.
TTTTTCAAAAGTCCCAGTAGATGCAGGAATTTCTTTTGGAAGTTAAGGTAAGTTATCAGACCTATGAAACCATAACATTCTGGCCAATGTACTATGCAAAGCAAGACTTCAAAGGCCTCACTGGATATATACTGTATTAAGAGCTTAACATTCCTAGAATATATTGTCTACAACTTCTAGGAATTCACATGAAGGATAAAGGATTGAAAATGTATGAGTTCAGTAAAAGAATGTAGCTGTTAATGACAGATATTCTCATGTGTAAAGTTCATACGAAAGGGCAAACACTGGGAACTTAAGAGTTAGGTCCGGAAATAATTGGACACTGACAAAAGTTTTGTTATTTTTGCTGTTTACCAAAATATGTTCAAGTAACAGTTAAATAATGTATATGGGCTTAAAATGCAGTCTCTCAGCCTTAATTTGAGGTATTCACATCCAAATTGAAGGAAGGGTTTAGGAATTACAGCTTTTTATTATGTAGCCCCCTCTTTTTCAAGGGACCAAAGGTAATTGGACAATTGACTGCAAAGCTGTTTCATGGACAGGTGTGGGCTATTCCTTTGTTATTTCTTCATCAATTAAGCAGGAAAAAGCTCTGGAGGTGATTCCAGGTTTGGCATTTGGAAGCTGTTTCTGCAAACCCATAACATGCAGTCAAAGGAGCTCTCAATGCAAGTGAAACAGGCCATCCATAGGCTGCAAAAATAAATCCATCAGAGAGATAGCAGGAACAGCAGGAGTGGCCAAATCAACAGTTTGGTACTTTGGTACTCTGCGACACAAAAAGGCCCGGACGTCCATTGAAGACAAAAGTGGTGGATGATCGTAGGATCCTTTCCATGGTAAAGATAAACCCCTTCACAACATCCAGCCAAGTGAAGAACACTCTCCAGGAGGTCGGCATATCATTATCCAAGTCTACCATGAAGAGAAGACTTCACAAGAGCAAATTCAGAGGGTTCACCACAAAGTGCAAACCACCAATAAGCCTCAAGAATAGAAAGGCCAGATTAGTCATTGCCACAAAAAAAAAACATCTAAAAAAGCCAGCCCAGTTCAGGAACAGCATTCTTTGGACAGAAGAAACTAAGATCAACCTGTACCAGAATGATGGGAAGAAAAAAGTCTGGAAAAGGTTTGGAACGGTACATGATCCAAAGCATATCATCTATAAAACACGGTGGAGGCAGTGTGATGGCACTGGGTCACTAGTGTTTATTGATGATGTGACAGAAGACAGAAGCAGCAAGATTAATTCTGAAGTGTATAGAGATATATATTTGCTTCTAAGATTCAGCCAAAGTCAGAGTTGTTTGGACGGTACTTCACTTTACAAATGGACAATGACCCAAAACATACTGCGAAAGTAACCCAGGGCTTTTTTAAGGCAAAAAAGTGGAATATTCTGCAATGGCCAAGTCAATCACCTGATCTCAACCCAGTCGAGCATGCATTTCACTTGCTGAAGACAATACTTAAGGCAGAAAGACCCAAGAACAAACAACAACTGTAGACAGCTGCAGTAAAGGCCTGGCAAAGCATCACAAAGGAGGAAACCCAGCGTTTGGTGATGTCCATGCATTCCAGACTTCGAGCAGTCATTACCTGCAAAGGATTAAAAACATTTTATTTAAGATTGTGTTACTTTTTCCAATTACATTTGAGCTAAAGGGATTGTGCATGAAAATGGTTGCAATTCCTAAACAGAGCCAACATTATGAATATTGTGTGTCTAAATATTTCCGGACATAACTGTGTATTGGAGGTATGGCTTAGTATATTACACAAAAATCTTCAACTAATGCTAATCTGTTTGACTAACTCAAATATTTAAGTGCAATCGGTTTCCTCAAAAGTTTCGAGTTATGACAGCACATTGGGCTTTACAATGTTTCTCTTTCTCCCTTTCTCCCTCCCATTTTTCCTGTTTTTGCTCTCAACCCTGAGCTATGGGGACAAAATGACAGCACTCAATTGGTCATGAATTAGGAAACTGGTTGGAGTGAGAACCTGCTCGGCCCTGGTGTACCACTGCTGAACCCAAAATGCCATGGTTCTAGATCCTCATGAGCTCTGACATTTTCTTTGGCATTTCCATCACATAGTTTTCTTTTCCTGTCGGTCCCTCTACCCTCTGGCTTTCGTTGGGAGAGAGAGAGCAGTGCCACTCTCCTTCGATGAACGTGAGATGGACTTTGACAGATCCCTCCATACTTTCCTTCCTTCATTCGCCGTATGAGTTCGTCCTTCCCTAGCTCCTGCTTTTCTTCTAGTCCTCTGTCAGCTCCGGGGGAGAAAACACATCAAAAGAACACCAAACGAAAACCTGTAAGTTAACCTCAAGGGCAGAGAAGCAGCCGGGTCTGCTGTTTTAATGCAGTGAAGTTTAAGGAGAATAAAAAAGCAGAAGAGGTTGGTGTGTATGACTTTCAGACTGAATCCTGAGCTGAATGTCAATCTATTTTCAAAGGGAATAGGGAGAACTTGGGTTCTGTTCTGTCGATTTTCCGGCAGTATTTAACAGCTTAACAGACACCTTATCTAAAATGAAACTTCAGTAGGCAGCTAGATATTTGTTTGGGGTAGGTTTAGTCAGTGCTGTCTTAGCTTATGTTTTATCCTAGACTTTAGTTTTTTTTTGGGGGGGGGGTAATTACCTTCAAAGTATGGAAGACAGCAAAAGCAAAGAGTTCTTGGATTGCACAATCATGGAGCATTGGAGGGACTGAACAACAGTGGTGTGTGGAGTTAATGATTTTGAGGTCTAAAATATTTTCGAGATGTAAATGATTTGTGTTATAGACTTAATTTATTCTTGATTGTTTTTAAAATCCCATCAATCTACTCACAACATGAAGGAAAAACACGTTTTCAGTCATATGTGCCAATTTATTTTTAACAAAGCTATTCCGTCTAATCTCAGAAAAAACTCAGGTCTAACTCAGGTTGTTGACCATGAGGTGTGATAGTTTAAAGACAATATTCTTCGGGCATACAAAACATTTACAGATGGCCCTTCTTCCTTTCCTTCACCCAATGATACCTTCCCTCACAATGAAACATTAAAGTTATATTCTTCAGACCCATTCTTTTTGCTTGACCCATTCTTTTTGCTGTGGCTTTCTCCATCCATCCGGATGGAGAAAGCCACACCCACACGTTCCCGGTTGTGTTAATACAGTTGGGCTCAAAAGTTTTCATACCCTGGCAGAAATTGTGAAATTCTGGCATTGATTTAGAAAATATGACTGATCATGCAAATAAGCTGTCTTATATTTAAGGATAGTAATCATATGAAGCTGTTTATTATCATATAGTTGTTTGGCTCCTTTTTAAATCATAATTATAACAGAAATCACCCAAATGGCCCTGATCAAAAGTTTACATAACCTTGACTGTTTGGACACACAATGTGACACACACAGGTGAAAATGGCAATTAAAGGTGAATTTCCCACACCTGTGGCTTTTTAAATTACAATCAGTGCCTGTGTATAAATAGTCAATGAGTTTGTTAGCTCTCACGTGGATGCACTGAGCAGCCTAGATACTGAGCAATGGGGAGTAGAAGAGAACTATCAAAATACCTGCATAACAAGGTAATGGAACTTTATAAAGATGGAAAATGATATAAAAAGACATCCAAAGCCTTGCAAATGCCAGTCAGTATTGTTCAATCACTTATTAATAAGTGGAACATTCAGGGACTTCTTGATACCTGTGACGGTGAGGTGACGGACAGCTCCGTCATCTCCCGCTCTTCTTGGATTCCCGTTGCACATGAACTCACCCCGGACTCCTTCATTTGTCTTGTCTCCAATTGTCACACCCAGTTACAATATGCCCAAAAACACCTTGACACGCCTCACAGCTTCTGGCACACTGTAATTTGGAGTGACGAGACCAAAATAGAGCTTTATGGTCACAACCATAAGCACTATGTTTGGAGAGGGGTTAAAAAGCCTATAGAGAACAGAATCCCATACCCACTGTGAAGCATGGTGGTGGCTCACTGATGTTTTGGGGGGAGGGTGAGCTCTAAAGCAATGCAGAATCTTGCAAAAATTGATGGCAAGATTAATGCAGGATGTAATCAGAAAAATTGGCAGACAATTTGCATTCTTCTGCATCAAAGCTGGGCATGGGATGCTCTTGGACTTTCCAGCACAACAATGACCCTATACACAAGGTCAAATTGACCCTCCAGTGGTTACAGCAGAAAAAGGTGAAGGTTCTGGAGTGGCCAACACAGTCTCCTGACCTTAATATCATTGAGCCACTCTGGGGAGATCTCAAACATGTGGTTCATGAAAGACGACCAAAGACTTTGCATGACCTGGAGGCTGTTGCCAAGACCTATGGGCAGCTATGCCACCTGCTAGAATTCGAGGCCTCATAGACAACTATTACAAAAGACTATATGCTGTCATTGATGCTAAAGGGGGCAATACACAGTATTAAGAACTAAGGGTATGCAGACTTGTGAACAGGGTTATTATTTCTTTTTTTGTTGCCATGTTTTGTTTTATTAATGTGTCATTCTGTTATAACTTACAGTTGAATATGAATCCCATAAGAAATAAAAGACATGCGTTTTGCCTGCTCACTCATGTTTTCTTTTAAAATGGTACATATATTACCAATTCTCCAAGGGCATGCAAACTTTTGAGCACAGCTGTATATGCATGATGCGTTAATATATTCATATTAAAATAGTACATTGACAGAAAGCTACCTATACCAAAATCCTGAAGTAATGTACATTTATATTAAATTTAAATTTAAAATCAATTTAAAATCAAATTCTCCAATAATTATATTTCAGACAACTTGCTGAAGTAAGCTACAGCTTTATGGGGGTTTGGTTGGTCTTTAAGGGAGTCAGATTTTTCTAATTTGCATAACTGCCATATTATTATGTTTTGTGGCATTCACCTTCCAAAAATCCCCTGTGCATTTTTTTACATGACCTCATTTTTCTATGCGACCCTTTTCTGACAAATGTGTTGTAGATGAACAGCCCATAAAGCCTGTAATACACTATACAAGCAGCAATCACCTGGCCAAACTGGGCCACCCTAATGTGAGTGCAAGCAAGTTAAGTGGTGCTAGTTGTCAACAGCCATTGTGAGCCAATCCCAAAGGGCTTCTCACAGGTTTTCCTCCTTTAAAAAATGAATAAGAGGCGAGCGAGGAGGTGGGGGGATGAACAGCAGGAGGCCCCATGTTGAGAGGCAGCTAGCCATCCGGTCGGCCATGCTCCCCTCTCCAGCAGCCATCTCGGCCTGAGGAGCACAAAAGCTATGTACTGAGAATCACTCTGGCATCTCCATGTATCACCAGGCCTCAGTGCCACACTGCGTATGGAAACCCCCTACGCAGCACCGATGGTGCCATGCACAAAGCACAGAAGAGTAGGGACACAACTCTGTAGAGATGTGAAAGTGATGAGGCATGCTAGTGCAATACTTAATGTGTGTGCTCACACGTTTTACAGAATAGGGTATGTCTGACTGACAAGATGGTTGATGACCTGGAGAAAATCTCAGAGCCAGAAGTTTATCGTCTCCAGTCCATTTAAGCTAACAGTTTATATTATTTGATCTCTGTGTCCCCCTACCTCCATCTCTATACCATGATTTGGAGCTAGTTGAATGGTGTTTGACCGGTGACTTACACATCACTGTATGGCCTGGACACTCACACTGAGCTCTATGCTCTAACATATATGATATTCAACTACGACTAATGACGCAACTGTCATTAGTCGTAGTTTAAAGTTCCCTTTCTACTTTTGACCATCAGAAACAATGGCAACAATGAATCAGAGTGAGGGAGTTTTTTTTTTTTTGCCTAACCTACCTTAACCATTCTGAATTACTATCAAACCCTCATTAATCCTATTCATAAACTTTACTACCAAACTCAGTTCCTCCTATCCCTACATTCCACTGTAGACATTTGGTTTTACGTTATCCACAGACAATAATTTTTTCACTTATACCACCATATATTCTCATTCAAAATTACATTATCCTCTACCCCTAACTCTAAACCAAATTCATCTTATCCCCAACTTTAACACCTAACCTCTAACTGTAACCCTTTACCTAACTCCTAACCCTTTACCTAAATCCTAACCCTTTACCTAACTCCTAACCCTTTACCTAACTCCTAACCCTTTCCCTAACTCCTAACCATTTACCTAACTCCTAACCATTTATCTAAATCCTAAACCTTTACATAACTCCTAACCCTAAACATAACTCCTAACCATTTACATAACTCCTACCCTTTACCTAACTCCTACCCTTTACCTAACTCCTAACCTTTACCTAACTCCTAACCCTTTGCCTAACTCCTAGTTCAAATGCTCACTGTAATAGTGGTGCTTTCCCTAAACCTAACCCCTAAGCTCTAAATAACACTCTTCCTTGTAAGGACAGCCAAGATGTCCGTAATACGTAAAATATTATTTGATTTCCTAACCTTGTGAGGATTTCTAGCCCTTAAAGGGTAGTTTTACCTGTACACACACACGCACATGCACAGCGCCAGTTGGTGATGCTGTCTCTGCGCTCAGTGTGGCTATTGATTTCAGCCATCCTGGAGCTCAGGTTAATGAGAGATGATAAATAATGCAGATACAGCGCCGTCTGCCTGCCTGCCTATACACACACCTGGGGGGTGTTCATTCCACCAACTGTTGTAAAACAATTCAGCAAACAGAAAACAATGGAACGACATGAGGAGGGAATTACATGAATTTGTCCAATATAAACATTAAAAGTCTTACTGCTCTGACTAATGATCCCACCTGAGTTACTTTCTGTTTGTCTGCCTCTCTCTCACTCTGTCTTGCTGTAACTCTCTCTCATGTACTTTCTTTTTACAGTTTGTGAAAACATCTTAACAGGCATAAAAGAAGAATGGCTCCCAAAATATCTGATTGCTCTTGTTGGTGTAATGAAAGCTGAAGCCTCAAGTCTAAGTGAATCTGAGATCATTCTGAATCTGAGATCATTTTGCTGATACCGTCACTGTATAATGAATTAATCATTCTGCTGATTCAGTTATTTTATCATGAAAAGATCATTATGCTGATAAAGTAGCTGTAAGAGCCAACTAGCAGGTTTTGCACATTGAATGAATGAATGATACACTGTATATATTCCAGTCATAATTATAGAATGAAATGGATTAACTATAAGTGCCTATACCTCCCTCACCAGGTGACTCAAAGCCTTAAGTCATGTGAGCAGAGGCTAAGGGGAAAATGGCTGACTGGAGCCTATAGTTTTTGACTCTGCTTCATTCGTCTCCAATTTTGTTAGATATTGTTTAACTAAAAGCACATTGAAGTTATAGTTTAAATGTATATTTTTATATGTGGATTACTACAGTTGCTGTGTTATAAATATATAATTCTGCTGCTACAGTTACTGTATAATAAATATATAATTCTACTGACACAGTCACAGTATAATAAGTAGATAATTCTACTGCAACAGTTACTGTATAATAAATATATAATTCTACTGATGCAGTCACAGTATAAGTAGATCATTCAACTGCAACAGTTTCTGTATAATAAGTAGATTATTCTGCTGCTACAGCCACAATAATAAATAGATCATTTTGAATTTACAGTTACTGAATGATAAATAGATCATTCTGAACTTACAGTTACTGTATAATAAATAGATCATTCTGATGTTACAGTTACTGTATAATAAATACATCATTCTGTTGGTACAGTTACATTACTGTATAATACAAAAATAATTCTGTTGATACAGTTACTGTATAATAAATTCATAATTCTTATCTACCTGCTTTTCTTTCTTCTTCTAATACATTTTATCTATTTTCTTAAAACCTATATAGGCTAGAATCTCTCTGTCTCTTTTTTTGTGCATCTCAATTTTTTTAAGGAATGCTGGATCAGTTCTAAGATTTCCTTGGTATATAATGACATCCATTTTTCTTTAAGGAAAAAGCGGGATGATTTTTCAGTCCTTGATGTGAGTTGAGCCGTGTGGGACCATCTTGACTACAGTGTGAGTTTAACAACTGAGATACAGACAGTGCTTTGCATTGCAAAACATGTAATTTTGACTGCATGTAATTAATCTTGGGTGTCTGTCTGCACCAGGGAGCTGTATTAAATGGTTTTTAATGTAATTTTATTCAGACGAGATGCACAAACAAAAACTTGATAAATATTATTGAAGACTTGCATCTTCCTACGGAAAAATTGAAATACGTATTTCCCTAAATGTAAATTGTGTTCGGTTAGAAGGCTTTGATATTTGTTTATAGGCTGTTGGAAATCTGTTCATGACTAGACAGTTAATTCGTTAACGATCTGCGCATGTATTTTTGTAGTTTTTTTTAAGAATCAAGAAAAGCAACTGGAGAGTAATATGTAGATGAGCAGATACTACAGTAATTGAGGCGTGCTCTTTGGCTGGCGCCTTTGATTGTCCGCTTGGGCCTGAGTTCGTGCTGCTCTCCGCGGCGGGGAGGGTACGGATCGTACGCCTGGGCTGACTCCCTCTCACTCTTGTTCTCTTCGTGGTACAGTAGGCGACGGTGTGTGACAGCTGGGCAGAACGTATGGTAAACAGCCTGACGGAGGCATATAATATACTGTCTGCTCTCATGCATCAATGTTTCTTCCATTAAATCTACTCATGAATCAAATTAGCTTTTTTGGTCCCCCTATAGCTCAAAGTTGGAGGCTTATTCTGGATTTTGCCAGGTAATAAATGAAGGAGAGTTATAATGGAATGAATAAATTGATTTCTACATTAATATTGTAAATAAAAACCCAGCCTAACCAGTGTGTATTTGTGTCAAAGAACACATTTACATACAGTCATTATGCTTTTCCACTTTATTGGGCTATAATGGTTGATTTTTCGGATTGCCTCACTGCCAACCAATTTGCTAATTATGCCGTACTGTATAGATCCCCTTACAGTGAATGATGGAGAGATAGAGTGTGTCTGTGTGTGAAAAGAGATACAGGGGGCGTGCAAGAATGTTTGTGTGTGTGTGTGTGCGTGTGTGTGCATGTACAGCACAGAGTGAAATAGAGACCTGGCAACAAAGAATTCTTACAAGGAACCTTCATTCTCAACTCAACCATGCCTCGAGCCCCACCAACACTTTCCACAGCTAAAATGTTTAAAAAGAACAACTGGGCAGGAAGGAATGTGGATTTTTGTGTGTGGGTGTGTGTGTGTGAAAGAGAGTGGGGCAGTGTGAGTGTGTGAGAGAGTAGAATAATAGCACAGTTCACACAGAATGACATAACATTAAAGTTGCAATTGCAGTCACTTTCCAATTGAATATCAGAAGAAACAGGTGAAGCATCAATCGAAAAATTAAGTGAAAACTGTATTAGTACATATTATACCACTATGTGTGGATGATTCCATTCATCTTAAATATTACAAAGCACAACGAAGTAACTTGGAATGAACATTAACACATAGACTGATGGATAGGCAGAAAGACAGACAGGCAGAAAGACAGGCAGGCAGAAAGACAGGCTTGCAGAAAGACAGGCTGGCAGACATCTCTCAAACTCTCTTCCCCACAAGACATCAGTGTTTCCTCCCCATCTCCTCTTATTGCCCGGGGTTGAGAGGCACATTAGCCTCTACATCTATCCCTAATCTAGGGAACCTTACTGGCCTACTGATGCAGGTGGAGCCCTTTGATGGGGCCTGGATGCTGAGCCATTGAATTCTCGTGTCCACCAGTAAGACTGAGTGTGGGCTGTCATCATTAACAGAACCGACTGACCCACCTCACTACCGGAGAGCAGCCCAGGGTCATTCTGAGACTCTTAAAATACTTTTGACATTTTCCAGACTGGGAGGGAGATAAATGCACTTTGCCAGTGGTCACACAACCTCCCGTCAGGATGCTTTAAAGTGTGTGTTTACGTTTAAAATGTCCAGGTAAAAGTGCTAGTTTATTAAGCATTGATGGTGACTTGCTGGGTTGATGGACGGTTCTGGAGTGGAGCTCCTCCAGACTGCGGGTTGTGGTGGCTGCCTAGCACTCTCTTCTCTGTCAGGAGTACCTCTATTCATAAGCGTTCGCCATCGCTTTCTTTTGACATTTTCTCCTTCTGACCTGGCCTTCCTTCCATGATGCTCTCTTCCTCCTTTTCCAGAGATGTGTCACTCTGTTCTGTCACCCCTTCACCTAACCTTGCACACATCTCCATTGACGTGCCTGTCAGTTCTCCTCAGAGTGTTTTTAGTGCATGTATATGTGTGTGTGTAGGTAAACATCCTCATTCGGCCTTAGAGAGAGATTCCGGGGTTTGGGGGGGAGATAGAGCGAGGGTGGCATGGAGAGAGACTGAGAGGGGGAGGAAAGGTCCATCCAGGATTCGTACAGGAGTCCTGGAAGCACCACGGCAGTCTGATCTTCAGTTGAAATGACGTTGCCACTGATGTCTGATAAGATTTCATTTTCCCATCTAGCCTTCCATCAACATCTGTAGCAGAGCCTGTGTCCATCTCTCAAGCCTTTAATATGAACAAGTTCTAAATCGGCTTATGGCTTAGTCCAATCTCAGAGGGGCCGACTCTGCCTCTGATGGCCCCTGGGCCTTTCCCATGTGGGTTATCGTGCTGACTAACATTTGTGAGCATGACTGTGAAATTACGTGGCAGACTGAGGCTTAGGCATGGCTACTGCTCTAACTGCATGCCTTATTTACACATAACCATATTGTAATATTATGAATATGGTAAGGTAGAGAGTTCCTTCACAGACATTTAATAATACAGTATATACTTTAAACAAACACTTTATAACATTCACTCTGCAGCTCAGAGGATCAGTAACTTTACCGATAAGTCATTTAAAATATTCGGTTTGAATATTCTAATTATTATCTTATTGTTTCATTCATTTTTTCAACCACTATATGTAAAGCAGATGTTAAACACAATCATCTTAGTCAACAAAAACAAAACCCAATTACAAACTTAAACTAATGGCTGCATGTTTACTCAGATTCCAAACTAAGAATTAGCTAGCTCCCTTGCTATCTGATCATGCGTATAAACTAATGCACTGCTGCTGAGGAAAATCGTATTACAGACATACCCGCGGGGAGTTCAAGAGTAGAACTCGGATTCATTCTCATCAGAGATAGGATAGTAAGCAGTTCTCTCTCAATAAACATGTTTAGCTTGTAACAGCATTCTCTTGACACAGGCAGGAGATACACAATCAATAATTATTAATTGTACTGAGTTATCATGTTAGATGGTTGCTGAAAAACAATTTGCCTCTTTAGATTACTCTGATAAAAATCCAACAGTTCATAGTTACGGTTAATCCTGGTTAATCTTTTCATTGCTGAGGAATTTATAATGTGTGTGTGTGTGTGTGTGCCTGCAACAAAAACTTATGGGTGTGGATAAAAGTCTTTGAGTTAAATGCTGTAAGTGTATTAAATGGTTAATAACTTGAGGTAAATATTGATTTGCTGTTTAAAATGACTTAAATTCACTAAACATCACATTTCTGTTCGATCTATTTGATGTGTGAGCTAAGATGTGAATACTGAAGACATCAGTTTTAATCATTGATGCAAAATATTTGTTTTGTTTTGATATGACAACAACATATATTGAAACCAATAAAACACTGCAGATTTAACACACATGATATTTAGCCGCCTTTAGTTTGCTTCAACCCTCTTCAACCCAGGCCAGTTAAGCAGGGCTGTTTTACAGCAACAGTTTTAGACAACCCTTAGACAATAGTCTTAGTTTTAAACTTTTTTTTAATACATAATGATATTTCAAAGTTTTTAATATGGTTTTCCTGCCCTCAGTTGATTGAACTACTGTCAGCACAAGCATCATTCACTTCCTAGTGTGTCCGTGTGGTAATTTGGCCAAAGGCGGATGCCTGTGGGCCGTTTCTGTGTCTCCTGGTGTGTCTTGGTAATGCTACGTTACGGTCAGACCTAACAAGCCAGTCCTATTGGTTTTTAAAGAGCATTTCTGAGAACTCCAGGCCTGCAGGACAGATGTCTGCAGAAGTTAAGAACTCCATACTGATGTCCTGTTTTTATCTTCCAAACACAGAGGCAAGGTGACGGTCATGCCTGGAGCTAGCTATTCATTTCACTCACTGTACGCAGCTGTATGTGACACCAGACAGTCCCGCTATCTGACCAATGAAAGGCCTTGTGTGATAATTGGCAGTTATGCAAACTGTCAGTCACCTGGGGCTTCTGGAATGCAGATTGAGCCTAATTTACATATTCCATTTCACTGAGCAGCTACTGCTCTTTATGACCAACCCGGAGCTGCTTTTTACAGTCATGTGTCTCACTGTGTTCCGATAACTTCCCCCGGGATGCCTTCTCCCACCCTCCGCCGCCCCACTCTCCTGTCAAATAGCCTTGTCTCTCGTGCAGTGGTCGCTGGGCCAAACGGGTAATTGAGAGGTGGTTCTAATAACAGTGTGTCAGACAGGCCTAAGTGGACTCCATTATTTTCGCCGGTTACTCTGGTTAAATGCGGTGGATAGGGAGACAGGAGATGAGTCCCTCTCACATGGGGTTGTTACTGTGGTGGAAGACTCATTGGACGGGAAGTTCTCTTAGTGTGTGTGTACATAGATGTGTGAGGGTAAGTAAATACATGTGTGTGTGTGTGTGTGTGTGTGTGTATTATTGGTCCTTAGTGGGTGCATTTAGATGCAGATTGCTCAACCTGTCCATCTCTCCATCTGTCTGTCTGCATACATCTGAATTACAGTCCAGATGGAACTGTCTGTTTTCCCTCAGTGTGCTCCAAATTCCTTCCCCGGCAGATCACTGTCTGTCTCCCAAAAACACGCAAGGGCTTTTTGGGACGTGTCTATCTTTTTGGTTCCTACCATCTCAATCAAATCCTCAGCCAACCTAATGGGAACTGGGACTGGCTGCAGAAAACTTCTAAGACAGCAGCCTATTTAAATGAATGTTTTGCTTTCCCCCAAAGGCTCACCAAAATCCCATCAGCATTCCCAGTGTTATCAGAGAGGCTACCATTAAAGACGGAGAGAGAAAGGGAAGGGAGTAAAGAGAGGAAAAACCTGGCATTGAGGGAGCGGTTGTTAGGACTCAGAAGCTGCTGGAGAGTACTGATGTTGTAGGTCTCCCCTCTCCTCCCCTCTCCTTGCCTCCCCTCCCCTTCCCTCCCCTCCCCTCTCCTCTCCTCGCCTCCCCTCTCCTCTCCTCTCCTCGTCTCCCCTCTCCTCGTGTCTCCTCGTCTCCCCTCTCCTCGCCTCTCCTCACCTCCCCTCCCCTCTCCTCTGCTCGCCTCTCCTCGCCTCTCCTCGCCTCCCCTCTCCTCTCCTCGCCTCCCCTCCCCTCTCCTCGTCTCCCCTCTCCACCCCTCTCCTCGTCTCCCCTCTCCTCGCCTCTCCTCGCCTCCCCTCTCCTCGTCTCCCCTCCCCTCTCCTCGTCTCCCCTCCCCTCTCCTCGCCTCTCCTCGCCTCTCCTCCCCTCTCCTCTCCTCTCCTCTCCTCTCCCTGCCAATGAGAACAGGAGGCTATACTATTGGTAACTCTCTGAACATGATTACAGGACTGTTCACGATTGGGCTGCTTGGTTAAAAACACTCCACAAATTGCTTTGTAAAAAATATGTAAAATTCTTTTTTTTGAAATGATGAAAAATGCTTGAATTAAGCGAAACACTTGCCAATGGGGTGAGAATGTTTTGCATGTAAGAAGACAGACGCACCAAGACAAATCAGAACAGCCCCTTTCCACCCCTCTGGTTTGTCCTTGATCCAAGTGTCTTTTTTAACCTTTTTATTTCTTTTATTTTATTTTTGCACTGAAGGCTCTGTAGGGCTGACCTGACACTTTCCGACCCCAGGGGACACCAATCAAGGAAGGAGAGGGAATGTGATTGGTCAGGGCTTAGGGACTCTCTCTGTACTTCTCCACCCAGGAAGCTCCATGGTGAGGGTTTGAACCTGGGGGAGAGTCTGAAGATGAAGGGGAGTTAGCTGGAGAAGGTTAGGTGGACAATATGTAATTGTAAGTGGATGTACTGTAAAGATGACAATACTGTAAAATGTAAGGTCATTTTCCCTGATCTGCTCATGAGGTTGGGCTGGACCAGGCTGAGCAATGTTAGAGCAATGGCCTCTAACATGGTTGCTGGAGGGACTCCAGATGAATTAAAACACCATTTTTTTTATTTGGCTGCCAAGTGCTGTCTGATCAGAAAGAGATTCAACATTCAGAATAGACTATCACAGCAGGTTTAGGTCTGTTATTTAGCCAGAGATGGTCTGCATCTTTTTGAGAAAAATAGCCTACACATGAATAGCGTGGGATAACTTAGGATAAAATAAGTGCAAGAACGGACAAATTGCACATTAGATTGTGTTCATCAAAATGTATGTGTTAATAAGGCTTGTTCAATTAAAGCATCTATCCCAGATGGAACCAGAACACTATTTGCCTAAAATTAGAAGTACCGGAACACTGTTCCGGACTGTTCCGGTCCAAGTCAAGCACTGGTTTAGCCCAATGTTAAAATATTTGTCAATTTCTTACAGTTGGTATTAAAAACATTACTTACAGTATGATGTTCAAATCAAAACAGAATGCAATTATGTGCATACATTTTAAAATAGGCGCTTATTTTTCAGGGAACAATAAAACAAATTATGTTTCAACATTTGATATGTTGTCTTTGTACTATTTTCTATTGAATATGCAGTTTAAATGATTTGCACATCATTGCATTCTGTTTTTATGTCAATTTTATGCAGCGTTCCAACCTTTTTGGAAAAGAAAAGAAATCCCAATATCCCTGTAAGCTACTCTGTGCTATACACTACAGTAGCCAGGCCTGCCTTAACCTGCCATTAGGCCCTGGGGCTGAAAGGTTTTTGTAGGCCCCACCAACTCATACAAAAAATAATAAAATGTTTAAAATCCACGCTTGTCTATACAGCGCAAAATGTGTTAGTTTCTTTAGGGGGATACAACTACTGTGACTTGTCCCTATATGAGATGACCAAATCACTTGAGCCTAGTTGACCATAAACACAAAAGTCAGTGTAGAATATATGTGTGATGTCGGACACTGTCTATGTTCAGGTGGAATTGTGGTAAAAAGGAGATAGAGTCCAGGTCTATGGTTTAGACTGTTTATCTATGTGTATGTGGTTCTGTAACAACAAAGCACAACAGTACAGACTGATTATGAACAAACAATAAGGAAAACACATTACCTTGGGAAGGTAAGCAGCATAGCCACTCCCTGGGCAGATACTCCCCATTACCAAGCTTGCGCTTGGAATGTGTCTTTGAGAACAATCTTCTCTGGTGTTTGTATTGGCGTTCTGAAGCAGAGAGGTCAGCTTCTCTGTTCTGGATCAATTTCCAGTCCCATTTTCGCCCAGTGAAGACGCACCTGTTTGTCAATATTATTTTGGCCCCAGAGACCCTGGTCAGTGCTTTTGGGGTCGTCATCCAACTCGTCCCGTCCTGTCCTGATCCTGGTCCTGATCCTGATCCTGTCTCCTCCACTGTGATCCCCTTCGGTTGGATCTACCCATGCTGCCAGGTCCTCCTCCTGGTGAGACAGGTAACGGGCCTCCGGTCTGTCCATCTCCGGTTGGCTCTCCGCTCATCCAGTCCTTGTCCTCTTCAGCTTCTCCCGGTAACGTTAGCGGTCCTCCTGTCTGCTCGTCGTCCTTTCCACAAATTCTCGCTGCACCGCTCGTTAACGAGCTTGCCTCTTAATTTTTAGCAGGTTTAAATAATCCTGTTAGCTTATAATGTGCTTAAACAATTCCTTCCCACTGTTTTCTTTTTGCCGTACTTTTTTTGGTTTTTGAGCACTGCTCTTAAACGTTTTCCTTTCTGACATTTTGACTTAGCTAGCCACAACTTCTCACTAGCATTATACAGTACCATGACAACGGCCTAATGCTAACGAATGATAACGTAGCGTCATAGATCAAGTCAAAAATTGGATCAATCAGCAACCAGAATCATGAATATCAACTGAATGACAGAAAATGTGACAAATTACAAAAAAAGGAGATATTTTTATTGGCTTATGATAGGCCCCTCGTCTTCATAGTCCCCTGGGCTTAAGCCCCGGTAAGCCTGTGCATTAAGGCGGCCCTGACAGTAGCCAATACAAATACATGTATTCAATTCTGCATTGCAAAATGTCATTTCATATCTGTTCTTGTAGGCCTATGTTTGATCAACAAGTACCCTCTCAAACTCACTTTTAGTTTAACACTGACAACAAAATCACACCCTCCTTCAGCAATTCACTGTAGAATGCCACAGCCCGCCTGGTGTTAAACCCAGACAAACCTCAACTCTCTGGAACCAGCATCCCCTTAGAGCCGGGATAGTAGAACGCCTGGCTGTCTCCTGAAAACCTCTGAAATGCTACCTTTTTTAAGAGTGTCTGCGATGTCTCCAAATTCCGTGCATCACTCAGTACTTCTGAATTTCCAAAGAAGGAAACGGCATACACTATAAGGCTCCTTTCTGCCTGCTTTCCGCATAAACACACACACAGAAATATAGTTGTATTGCACAAACTGTGGTTTGTTGTGTTTTTGCATTTTGTGATTTCCCCATGCATGTTAAGTGGCGCACTTTGGGTTGTAGTCAAATCACATAGATGATAAATCCTCCACTATAAGCTTCTTTTGAACACTGTATCTGTACCGGTGAAAGGGAATGCTCTTGCATGTTTCTTCAAAGCTGAGAATGAAATATCACTGTCACAAGACGTTAGTTGGAAGCACACCTTCAGTCTCCGTTGAGAAAAGTCCTCCACTTGAACTGCATTGAGAACTCTCTAGAACTGGCAGGATTTGTTACAGCATTATCACATGCCGTATCTGTGTCTCATGACTGGCTGACTCAGGCAGGTGTTGGAGCAGTTACGTGACAGCGTCTGCTGTCACTCGTGATCATTTACGCTTCTGTTATATCCTGTGTCATGAAGCCAGACTGACGTTGTTTCCAGAGCTTTGCCTGAACCGTTCCTATCATGGAATTTTATTGAATAGTTTTCAGCTTTTTATGCTGTTTAAAGGCTGGATTATTAATGTAATTATCATTTTGGAACTTTTTACAACATCTGGACTTTATTTTTCCATTTGTCTTTCTAGAACTGCGTGACATTCTGGGTCTTTGTGATATAGTACATTTATAATTTTTGTTGATGCCTTTTCCTAGACACACAAAAACGCAGTTGAACTGTGCCTATGATGATGTG
The DNA here is from genome assembly GCF_011004845.1 of Esox lucius. Taxonomy (NCBI): domain Eukaryota; kingdom Metazoa; phylum Chordata; class Actinopteri; order Esociformes; family Esocidae; genus Esox; species Esox lucius. The sequence continues at coordinate 29,604,672 of NC_047576.1, read as the reverse complement.
TCATCCCTGGGATTTTCAAAATGTATGTAGTATATTCTTTATACAGTATATACACTCACCTAAAGGATTATTAGGAACACCTGTTAAATTTCTCATTAATGCAATTATCTAATCAACCAATCACATGGCAGTTCCTTCAATGCATTTAGGGGTGTGGTCCTGGTCAAGACAATCTCCTGAACTCCAAACTGAATGTCAGAATGGGAAAGAAAGGTGATTTAAGCAATTTTGAGCGTGGCATGGTTGTTGGTGCCAGACGGGCCGCTCTGAGTATTTCACAATCTGCTCAGTTACTGTGATTTTCACGCACAACCATTTCTAGGGTTTACAAAGAATGGTGTGAAAAGGGAAAAACATCCAGTATGCGGCAGTCCTGTGGGCGAAAATGCCTTGTTGATGCTAGAGGTCAGAGGAGAATGGGCCGACTGATTGAAGCTGATAGAAGAGCAACTTTGACTGAAATAACCACTCGTTACAACAGAGGTATGCAGCAAAGCATTTGTGAAGCCACAACACGCACAACCTTGAGGCGGATGGGCTACAACCGCAGAAGACCCCACCGGGTACCACTCATCTCCACTACAAATAGGAACAATTTGCACGAGCTCACCAAAATTGGACAGTTGAAGACTGGAAGAATGTTGCCTGGTCTGATGAGTCTCGATTTCTGTTGAGACATTCAGATGGTAGAGTCAGAATTTGGCGTAAACAGAATGAGAACATGGATCCATCATGCCTTGTTACCACTGTGCAGGCTGCTGGTGGTGTAATGGTGTGAGGGATGTTTTCTTGGCACACTTTAGGCCCCTTAGTGCCAATTGGGCATTGTTTAAATGCCACGGCCTACCTGAGCATTCTTTCTGACCATGTCCATCCCTTTATGACCACATGTACCCATCCTCTGATGGCTACTTCCAGCAGGATAATGCACCATGTCACAAAGCTCAAATCATTTCAAATTGGTTTCTTGAACATGACAATGAGTTCACTGTAGTCAAATGGCCCCCACAGTCACCAGATCTCAACCCAATGGAGCATCTTTGGGATGTGGTGGAACTGGAGCTTCGTGCCCTGGATGTGCATCCCACAAATCTCCATCAACTGCAAGATGCTATCCTATCAATATGAGCCAATATTTCTAAAGAATGCTTTCAGCACCTTGTTGAATCAATGCCACATAGAATTAAGGCAGTTCTGAAGGCGAAAGGTCAAACACAGTATTAGTATGGTGTTCCTAATAATCCTTTAGGTGAGTGTACAGTACCTCACAAAAGTGAGTACACCCCTCACATTTTTGTAAATATTTGATTATTTATTTTCATGTGACAACACTGAAGAAATGACACTTTGCTACAATGTGAAGCAGTGAGTGTACAGATTGTATAACAGTGTAAATTTGCTGTCCCCTCAAAATAATTAAACACACAGCCATTAATGTCTTAACCGCTGGCAACAAAAGTGAGTACACCTCTAAGTGAAAATATCCAAATTGGGCCCAATTAGCCATTTTACCTCCCCAGTGTCTCAAGTCTCAGGTGTGAATGGGGAGCAGGAGTGTTACATTTGGTGCCATCGCTCTCCCACTCCCTCATACTGGTCACTGGAAGTTCAACATGGCACCTCATGGCTAAGAACTCTCTGAGGATCTGAAAAAAAGAACCTAGGTTATAAGAAGATTGCCAAGACCCTGATACTGAGCTGCAGCATGGTGGCCAAGACCATACAGCAGTTTAACAGGACAGGTTCCACTCAGAACAGGCTGTTCTGAACAGCTTGTCAGTGCTCAGACCATATCTCGCACACTGCATCAAATTGGTCTGCATGGCTGTCATCCCAGAAGGAAGCTTCTTCTAAAGATGATGCACAAGAAAGCCCACAATCAATTTGCTGAAGACCAGCAGACTAAGGACATGGATTACTGGAACAATTTCCTGTGGTCTGATGAAACCAAGATAAACTTATTTGGTTCAGATGGTGTCATGCGTGTGTGGTGGCAACCAGGTGAGGAGTACAAAGACAAGTGTGTCTTGCCTACAGCCAAGCATGGTGGTGGGAGTGTCATGGTCTGGGGCTGCATGAGTGCTGATGGCACTGGGGAGTAACAATTCATTGAGGGAACCATGAATGCCAACATGTACTATGAAATACTGAAGCAGAGCATGATCCCCTCCCTTCGGAGACTGGGCCGCAGGGCAGTACATGATAACGACCCCAAACACACCTACAAGACAACCACTGTCTTGCTAAAGAAGATGAGAGTAAAGGTGATGGACTGGCCAAACATGTCTCCAGACTTAAACCCTATTGAGCATCTGTGGGGCATCCTCAAATGGAAGGTGGAGGAGCGCAAGGTCTCTAACATCCACCAGCTCCGTGATGTTGTCATGGAGGAGTGGAAGAGGACTCCAGCGGCAACCTGTGAAGCTCTGGTGAACTCCATGGGTTAAGGCAGTGCTGGAAAATGATGGTGGCCACACAAAATATTGACACTTTAGGCCCAATTTGGACATTTCACTTAGGGGTGTACTCACTTTTGTTGCCAGCGGTTTAGACATTAATGGCTGTGTGTTGTGTTATTCTGAGGGGACAGCAAATTTACACTGTTATACAAGCTGTACATTCACAATGTACACTCACTACAAAGTGTCATTTCTTCAGTGTTGTCACATGAAAAGATATAATCAAATATTAACAAAACTGTGAGGGATGTACTCACTTTTGTGAGATACTGTATATAGCACTACTAACCTATGGGCCCCTGTTAAAAGTAGTGCAATATATAGGGAATAGGGTACCATTTGGGACACAGAGTTAATAAACGTGACATAGTTAAAATCCTTCACAAACGACATTGGTAATTGAAGTTGGTTTGAAATAGGACTCAACTCAGGTCGTCTTGGCAGTGGGACCATTATCAGGGAACAGTAAAATAGGAGTGAATAATAAATGTCTTGAGGCACGGCAGATCTCAGTGTAACGCAATCACACATGAACAAGTGGCTTAGTAATATAAACTATTCATAAAATAATCCCATTTGTTAATATGATTACTGTAGGGTAACCATTATTAATAAGTTAGACGAGATAATAATTGGTTTACATCATTCATTTATATTAACTAATATTGCATATGGTAGTGGATATTTGCATCACCAAGTGGGTGCGAGGCACACAAGCTATATGATGGCACATACTGCAAGAGGAGCAAGGATGAAAACTCATCCACAACCCACAAGAGGATGTCCACCAGGCACTAAAACTGCTTTAACTTTAAATGTTACCTAAATGTGATAGGCATATCTTAGAAAGTGAAATTAAAGACACAAGAAAAATCTTCAGAAAAACTCTAAAAGTAATACATTTTAAAAAAAGAATTATATTTTTTTAGGATCAGAGATATGTGAAGACCTTAAATATTGTATTATTTAATGGTTTATATTTGTCACAAGTTCCCAGAACTTGTTGAATAACAGCAGAGGATATGGCAATAATGCCTTCACCCAGAAAAGGCATTACATAAGAATTATCCAGCTCTGCTGATGTTGTATTGAAATGATCAGCATATTGTTACAGCCTAGGTATATTGTTACTGCATCAGCATATTGTTACAGCATCGTCATATTGTTACAGCATCATCATATTGTTACAAATATACTGATGCTGTATCTGTATTCCGATGCTGTAACAATATGCTGATGCTGTAACAATATGCTGATGCTGTAACAATATGCTGATGCTGTAACAGTATACTGCTGCTGTAACAATATGACGATGCTGTAACAATATGCTGATGCTGTAACAATATGTTGATCCTGTAACTATATACCTAGGCTGTAACAATATGCAGATGCTGTAACAATATACCTAGGCTGTAACAATATGCCCATGCTGTAACAATATGCCCATGCTGTAACAATATGCTGATGCTGTAACAATATATTTAGGCTGTAACAATATGATGATGCTGTAACAATATACCGATGCTGTAACAATAGGATGATGCTGTAACAAAATGCTGATGCTGTAACAATATGCTGATGCTGTGATACCGATGCTGTTACAATATGCCGATTCTGTAATAATATGCCGGTGCTGTAACAATATACCGAAGCTGTAACAATATGCTGATGCTAAAACAATATGCTGATGCTGTAACAATATACTGATGCTGTAACAATATGCTAATGCTGTAACAATATACCGATGCTGTAACAATATGCTTATGCTGTAACTATATGCTGATGCTGTAACAGAACTACTAATGTCCAACATTACCAATATATTAAAGTTGTATTGAATTGATAATGTTCTAGTTTACCAATATACTGCAATCTCCTCAAGAGTGCATAGTACATTGCAGTTGGCAGTTCTTCATTTATTCAATCTGTCGGACATCATGTTGCTTTCCCTATATATCTGCATGGGCTCCTAGTGTATCACAGTCATCACAGTTTTTGGTTTTCTGTAGGTTTCTGCCTATGTGAGAGAGTCATGCTGAAGGAATGCAGAGCAAAGACCCACTACCAAGATTCAGACCAGTGCAGACACAACCAGAGACAGCTACATTCTGCTATGACTACCCAGTCCCTAGAGATCAGCCTAAGACATCCCTATGCCACATCCTGGGGAGTGGGAACTAAGCTGTTTGAGATGTAATTAAAACCCACAGAAAATCTATATTTGTCCTTGTTTGTTTTTGGTTATACTACACTGTAAAACCTAGTTCAGAATACTCAAAACATCTGTGGAAACTGATTACATCACAATATTTAAGTCAACTAACTGAACATATTTTTGTTAAGTAAGTAATTACTTAAATATAAAAAATTATTGGAACTTAATAGTTTCAAGTTTATTTCAAGGTTAAAATGTAGGATTAATTTTTTTCCCAATATGCATTGCTCTTTCAAGTGAACTCTAAAGTTACCACCCATGACTCTAAAGTTACCACCCTCAAATACATTGTGCTGTCAGGTTGAAATCCTAGCCCAGTTGCCACAAAGCTGAAGCATTATTAACTTTCAGGAAATTCCCATATTTCCAAAAATTGACTCACTGCTTCGGCTGAGATTTCTGGGTAAACTGGGAACTTCACCAGATTTTTTTCTGGTGAAAGCTTCCCACAAGGCATTGGCTTGCTAAAAGGAATGCACAGTTCCCATGGGAACCCATCTAGAATTTTGACAGGAAGATGTTTTATGTTATTGTTACAATCATTTCATTAGTGGGTCCAAAATCTTTGTTTTACTACATCATGGATAATGGATTACTTTAGACAAATGTATTTGTTTGATTTTTGTGTAGCTAAGATGAATTAATCAGTCAAAGTACATGCAAAAAAAGGATAAAACATTTCCAAAATATCAACCTGAAGCAGAGCAAATTTTCTTTTTAAACTTATAAAGATTGAGTAATAGTCGTAAAACATAAATGTTCCCAATAACTTAAAATGTTTATCTAACTTTGAGTTACACTGAGTAGAAACATTTGAGTAAGAAATACGTTAGGGTTTACAGTGTATGCCACCCTAGCATACACTGCACATTTTAGAGTGGCCTTTTATTGTGGTCAGCCTAAGGCACACCTGTACAATAATCATGCTGTCTAATCAGCATCTTCGTATGCCACTCCTGTGAGGTGGATGGATTATCTCAGCAAAGGAGAAGTGCTCACTAACACAGACTTAGACAGATTTTTGATCAATATTTGAGAGAAATAGGCCTTTTGTGTACATAGATAAAGTCTTGGATCTTTGAGTTCAGCTCATGATAAATGGGGGCAAACAAAAGTGTTGCGTTTATAATTTGGTTCAGTGTAATAGCTTTCACGCATGCATGCCTAAAAGCACATCTATTTATATATTTTTCATTGGTAAATGATAGGAACTTTTTTTTTTTCACTAAAAAGCACACATTCTGCTAAAACAAATTCAACAAGACGTTTATTTATGTTTCACAGCCGTCTCCCCATGCTGTCAAAGTTATAGGTCATCTGATGTCTGACAGCCAATAGTCAGATGAGGGGAAAAAAGGAAGGCTACGTTAGCGTTTACTTATTATATATTTACATAAATGAGATGAGATGATAATCGGTGTTGCTTTTTTGATTGTTCAATGAATTTGTAAGTGAAAGTAAACATTTATTTTGAACTGTTGTATTTCAAATGGGAATATTTTTATGAAAGAAACACTGTAAAACACATTGGAACAGGCCTGGCTACTGAACTATCCTCCCCCAGCTAAATCACCTTTATCTCCACTGAGCTGAAATGGGGATTGGGTATTTTAGTATATAAAATCTCTGGGAGATGGTGAGGAAGGCTTTATGAACTAAGAGTTTACAGTGTAATACTAAACTTCCTAAATGTATTTATTTTAATCAAGAAGAAGAGCCAGAGGAACTAACAACTTCCAAGGTAGCAGAAGCTCTACCACAACCAACCCATCTTACACAAGAGGCCACGACACTACAGACAACACCTTTCTCTACAAGAAGGTCCAGTACTAGGAGAAGGCTCTCCACCCCAGGCAGTCTGTCTCATGCCACCCAGAGACACAGGCGTTCAAACTCAACAGCACGGTCAAGAACACCACTCCATGCTCCAGAGTCTACAACTGAGCCTGCCAGAGAGTGGAAAACAGAAAAAGACAGCGACAATCGGACCTGTACCTCAAAAATTCTCCCCCAACACGACCCCTGGGGTGCATTAGAAACTTTCAAACTTTTTGTTTTAGCAGACTCCCACAATGGATACACCACAGACTTCAATAGATATACTGGGAAGAGCAGGTTTGCCTCTGGCTGTGGGCTGTCTTTTGATTCTATGGTGCAGCTCATCAACCCAGCATTCCTGGGAAGTGGCTACCACCTTTATTGTGTCATTTTTTTATACAAGCTCTAAACTCTTCAAACATCTGCGGTCCTTGAAGCTGGGCCTGTGGTACTATAGCCGAAAGGAGACCCGCAAAACAATGGTAAATGCCATCACCAAAAAGTCTTCCAGAGGGTCACTGAGTTGGATACGAGAAGACAATCTCCTCTTCACCAAGCGGATGGACAACAGAGAGGTGTATATGTGCTCAAGTATTCACCAAGCATTCTCCGGCGACACTGTAAAAAGAAAGCAGAAATAAAGGGATGGAAGCTGGGAAGAAGTAAGTCTTCCCATCCTGACTACCGTTCTGGAATACAATAAGTACATGGGAGGTGTGGACTCAAATTGACCAACTGATACAGTATTACACTGTGCACCACAACGCCAACAGGTGGGACAAAACACGCGTTTTACATTTTGTGGAGATTGCTGTAACCAACAGTCACATCCTGCACAAGGACCTTGCACACTCAGGCAGACACCCGCCAAGTCACACAGGGACTTTGTTGGGCTGCTTGCGGCAGAGTTGTGTGGTGTGTCGTTGCAGGTTGAGGCACCAGCAGGACACACGGGGCATACCCCTGTGCCCACCTCAGCAGCACTTGATCCATCCAGAAAGGCTACAACTGGACGTCTAAGATGTGTCAAATGCACCCAGGATGAAACAAGAAATCTCGCTCCTTAGAGGTGCTTTGAATGTGACGTGCCGCTCTGACTCATTCTGGACAGGAACTGTTTCCACTTGTGGCACAATAAGTAGTGGTTAATTTCCTGTGTGCCTTTTGAAAATGTTACAACACTACATACACAAAAACCTCAATATTTAGCTTTTTTCCCCCCAAAAAATGTGTGCTATACTAGAAATATTGTAAATAATGAATGTTTTCATTCATGTTGATAGTCAAGTTATTTTACTTCATATCTGGTTTTAAAAAGCTGATTCATAATTGCTTGCATTTCTTTATATAATCAAGAAAACAAGAGTTTCAACATGTGTTTTTCATTTATTTTCTTTTTATGTTACATTACTACTCATGTTAAGGTAGTAATGTCTCAGAAACCCAGCTAGCACATCAAACACTCGTAGCAAAAATTGTGCTGAATCCATAGAGCCCAAGGACTTGATGGTCCTATTTCAGAAATGCCTGTAGAAGTAAAAATCTCAATGTAGTGACAAACGGCCCAAAATGGTCAAAAATGCCTTAGGGCTCAGAGGTTGAAAATTTAATTTTTCTTTCCCAGTGTAATCTAACTTATGTTGTAATTTGTTCTTGAGCTCAAAGACGTGTCTCGGTTCTGGACTCTGTGTTGGCAAATGTGTGTGGGTCGATATTTATATGTACTTGTTATTGGACATTTGGGGTTTGTGTGTAGGTCGACGACTGTGTGTTGGATCAGAATGTTAGGCCTTTGTAGTGGATTGAAAAAATAGACTTTTAACATACCATGCAGATAATGCAATTCATTGTATTTGTGCCATTTTGTATTCTTGGTTGGTATGTCGACTCCAGACAATCGTAGAGGGCAATGACTGATTAGGTCAGATCTTTATTGGGATGCATTTTATCTTCTTTCTGATAATGTATAATCTGTATTTACCATTTGTCAATTTCAATATCACATGTGTTATTTGTGTACATTGACTTTGTTTTCCCCTAAAAAATACTTTTTGATGCTGGTCCTCATGCCAAATTAAGTTAAAAGCTTATTTTAAAAGAACAAAGCATAACATTTTGCTTGTGTCTACTTTTTCAATATTTAAAAGCAAACTGTAGGATGTGCAGGGTCTATACATGGTCTGTTGTGTGTTGTCTTGATAAGATGCCAATTTGAAATATTCTTAGGATATTGTTTTCACAGAGGAAATGTTAGAATCTGCTGTTGATGTTACTGCTAAATATTTTCTCCTTTCTCTCTCCTTCTTCATAAACTCTCTGTCTCTCTCTGTCTCTTTTCTTTATATCCTCTCTCTGTATCTCTCTTTCTGTCCATCTCCTAGGTTATCGCTACATTACTGTATTTTTCTCTCTCACTTGACACCTCTCTCACTCCTTTCCCCACATGTTTCTCTCTCACTCCTTTCCCCACATGTTTCTCACTCCTTTCCCCCCATGTTTCTCTCTCACTCCTTTCCCCACATGTTTCTCTCTCACTCCTTTCCCCACATGTTTCTCTCTCACTCCTTTCCCCACATGTTTCTCTCTCACTCCTTTCCCCACATGTTTCTCTCTCACTCCTTTTCCCACATGTTTCTCTCTCACTCCTTTCCCCACATGTTTCTCTCTCACTCCTTTCCCCACATGTTTCTCTCTCACTCCTTTCTCCCCATGTTTCTCTCTCACTCCTTTCCCTCCATGTTTCTCTCTCAATCCTTTCCCCACATGTTTCTCTCTCTACCACTTAGCACCATGGGAGGGTGTTTCAAATTTCCTCACTTCTTGTTTCATACTTCTCCCATCACTGCCCACGCGTATGTAAAATGACTGCAGATTATTAGATAGGAGACATCCCTTCCTCTATCGATCTTTACTTCCCCCGTCTCACGCTCTCGTACTGTCTCTGTCTCCCCATGTCTGTGTCTCTGTCTCCCCACATCTGTGTCTCTGTCTCCCCATGTCTGTGTCTCTGTCTCCTCATGTCGGTGTCTCTGTCTCCTCATGTCTGTATCTCTGTCTCCCCATGTCTGTGTCTCTGTCTCCTCATGTCTGTATCTCTGTCTCCCCATGTCTGTGTCTCTGTCTCCCCATGTCTGTGTCTCTGTCTCCCCATGTCTGTGTCTCTGTCTCCTCATGTCTGTGTCTCTGTCTCCCCACATCTGTGTCTCTGTCTCCTCATGTCTGTGTCTCTGTCTCCCCACATCTGTGTCTCTGTCTCCCCATGTCTGTGTCTCTGTCTCCCCATGTCTGTGTTGCTGTCTCTCTGTGTGTCTCTGTGTGTCTTTGTGTGTTGCTTTCTCAATGTCTCTTTTTCTGTCTCAGTTCAATTCAATAAACGTTATTGGCATGAAAGGTTAGGTTACCTACATTGTAAAAGTATACAGGAATTAAAATATTCAGACCGATGGAAGACAGGCAATATTAATGATTAACAGTTGCTGCAGCAACAGTAGTAAGTAGTTGGAATAGCACAACAGTATAATACTATAGTAGTAGGATGCTGGTGTTGAAATGGGCAGGATATGAAAAACTACCAATCTGATTGTTTTGTTTCCAATTTTTACTGCATGTTTACTGATTCTATACATAGATGCATCGATATTGTACATTATGTCTATTATTGTAATACTTTATCAAAACTTCCTTGGCAGTGAACACAGCTCTAGGGTGTGCCCGTACCAGCTATACAAACCTGGATTTGGGCAGTTGCTCCAATTCTTTAAGGTGTAAATATGATAATTTGATCAAATAAATTAATTAACCTATATTTAACCATAATTGGGATTAACAATCTCTTTTCCAAGAGGGACCTGTCCAAAACAGCGGCACACAAAGTTACATCCCTTAAAATCACAACATAAAACATAGATGACCACAGTCCCTACAGTAGCTGTATTGTACCTAATAGGCACAGTGTAGATTAAGGGTTGAAACATTGACAGCCCCCCATTTCAATATCAAGCATGGATTTGATTACAGACTTCAAATCAATAAGAGGCCCTAGATCATTTCATTTTCTTTTGTAACTCATTCCAGGTCGAGGGTGCACAGTACTGGAAAAGATTTTCCCTACTTCATTACAGGTCTTTGGAACCGTCAACAAAATACAGTTTTGGAAGCGCAAGCAATGTTTATCATTTGAGGGGTAAGGGTTAAAGGTTACAGTGATAGGTGAGACATTTAGAGTTTATAACAAACCTCAAAGCCCCATGGTATACACTGTCAAGGGTATGTCATGAGGACATAGGGGCGTAAAATGACATTCCCATAATTTAACCTCCTGAGACCATGTGTCTGCATATGAGGACATGTTTTAGGCTTCTGGCACCATTTAACCTAAACCTGTTATCCTAATTAGAGGACAGTGGTCTGCACCCTGCTCAGATATTATACTTATCAGGTCCTACTAATCCCAAATAGCTAAGAGAAATAAAAAATGAATACAATGCATACATTATGCCTTCAGGTGTGTTAAATGATTTAAAATGATCTCAATTTTGGATTGTCAGTTCTTCTGGATTTTTGTGGAGTTCAAATTATCCCAGGAAGTATTTTTCAATTCATGTCAAATCAATAATGCTTTAGAATTTTAATTAGCTTGTTTCTTGGTGATTTCAATTGTGCTTGTTGCTCTTCTACCAAATACTGTATGTACTTAATCATTTCTAACATAATATTTATTCTTTCAGTGCACGTCCTACAAAAGTGTCCAATAGCTATTGAATTTCTTGAGTTTAGATTGCTTTTGGAATTAGTCTGTGCTGTTTCGAGGCCATCTGTAAGATTGAATGAGGTTATACTGCTTATATATGAGGTCATATTGGGCTTTGTATCTGTTTCAGTTGAAGTTTTTTTCTTTTGAAGAACTTTGTTATTGTGACAGATGCATCTGATAAATATACGTTCTGAACAGGATTGAGGATTACCAGCTCATTGTCTTTTTGCCGGACGGTGTAAGCGAAGCCAGCTAAGAACACCGAATGTCTCTTACTGACTGACTGACTACCCCTTGTTAAATAGCATAGTGTTTGGGGAAGCAGACTTGTGAACTGTAGGTCCCGAGTTAATATCTCCTCGCAGGCGATGCGTAGTATGCATTATGAATTATTCCATTATAGACGAAAACTTAGCTGGCTAAAACCGTTAGTATCTACGTTATGGTAAGCCTGAAATATAACAGTTTACGGGTATATTGCAACTGTTTCTGGTGGATTTTCGAAGTACGCATCCGTGCATGCGTTTTGGGTCAGGATAGACAAACACATTTGCTGGCTTAATAATGTAGTTACATTATAGTAAGCCTTAATTGAAACTGTGGACGGTTATATTGCGACTATTTCTGGCATCGAATAGTTCATCTTCAGTCTCTTTAGCAATTGCTCAATTCTTATGATTATTCCAAGCAAGTTAGTAGATACTAGTAAGCCTATTTAACACAATCCTCAATGGAGTGTTGAAACGACTGTTGAAACGACTGTTGAAACGTGTAATGCCGTGGCGTTGTGGTTAAAATCAGTGCCTCTTATGTGGAAGTTTGAATCTATTGGGAGCAACGACATTCATTCATTATCTCTGGTAGATTCCATGATTCTCTCATCTTTTCACTTGATGAAAAGGTTAGTTATCATCGCCTTTATTGATAGTAATTGTATAAATGTAATTCACAAATGAAAGATAGAAGTAAGTTTTTTTGCCATGAAAGAAAAAACTAAGTTATTATACCATGCAATGAAATAGCTTTGGCAGACTCGCTACCAATTGCTCAATTCTTATGACTATTCCAGTAAGTTAGTAGATACCGGTAAAGCTTATTACTGGCTAATACTCTGAAAACGTCCAGTGTCAAACCCAATACATAGACGCTATTTTTGGTGGAGGCTAATCTCAAAGGCACAGTTGGAAGCTAGCTTGGCTGGGAAGACAGTAATTTCTTAAAAATAATAATTGAAATCACTAGTTTAGGATTTTTATCTTTTTTGTATTAGTTTCTTTCTCTAGTTAGGTTGCAATCTTGTTTTTCATCTCATCTAAAGAAATCTAGAGAGAATCTGTGTCTCTGTGTCTCTGTGTCTCTCTCTTTGTTTCATTTTGTGTGGCTGTTTGTGTGGCTGTTGTGCGTCTGTTGTGCGTCTGTTGTGTGTCTGTTGTGCTTCTGTTGTGCGTCTGTTGTGTGACTATTGTGTGGCTGTTTGTGCGTTTGTTGTGTGGCTGTTGTGAGGCTGTGTGGCTGTTGTGTGGCTGTTGTGAGACTGTTTTGAGGCTGTTGTGTGTCTGTTGTGCATCTGTTGTGTGGCTGTTGAGTGGCTGTTGTGTGGCTGTTGTGAGGCTGTTGTGTGGCTGTTTGTGCGTCTGTTGTGTTGCTGTTGTGAGGCTGTGTGGCTGTTGTGTGGCTGTTGTGAGACTGTTGTGTAGCTGTTGTGAGGCTGTTGTGAGGCTGTTGTGTGTTTGTTGTGGAGCTGTTGTGTGACTGTTGTGAGGCCGTTGTGAGACTGTTGTGTGGCTCTTGTGCCTCTGTTGTGTGGCTGTTGTGTGGCTGTTTATAAGGCTGTTGTCTGGCTGTTGTGAAGCTGTTGTAAGGCTGTTGTGCGTTTGTTGTGCAGCTGTTGTGTGGCTGTTGTGAGGCTGTGTGGCTCTTGTGTGGCTGTTGTGAGGCTGTGTGGCTCTTGTGTGGCTGTTGTGAGGCTGTGTGGCTCTTGTGTGGCTGTTGCGCAGCTGTTGTGAGGCTAATGTGCGGCTGTTGTGTGTTCAGCAGGCAGAAGTTCTTGTATTATTCATATTCAGCAGCACAAACATGCCCAAGTCATTAGTTTGCCATTAAGTCGAGATACTTCAGAGAACCTTTAACCAGTCGTTCTCCCTCCAACCCCTCGTGTCCCTCGCTACATCTGCCTTTTTCTCCTTCCTTGACTCTCCTCCCCTCTTGCTCAGCCCGTCTTTCTTCATTACAAAACATCCCCCTTTGAGTTTCTTGTGGAATTCATATTGTTTACGCGTTGTTTAGGCCGTATCATGGTCATATGGTTTTCCCAGTTCTCAAATCATCTTCTGTCATATATTATCAGTGCCTCTTAGACTCACACCCACATGCATGCTCACACACACACATTCGCACACGTCTTTACTTAGCTAACCAAATGAGGACACTAAAGTGGCTTGTCCTTACAAAATCCTGCTTTTACTTATCCAAACCTAAAATGTATACCTAAATGTAATCTAGCCCTAATGTCTAATCGTAACCCTAAATCTAACTGGTAATGCCTAACCCTAATTTTAATTCTAACCCCAAGTTTTACCATGAACCTAAGTCTTAAGCCATAGAAAATGTAAAATTCTGTAATGTAAAATATTCCCCATTAATCAACTTTTTCTGTGTTAATTCAGGGACATTTTTGTTGTTAATTCAGAAACTCTCTCTCTCTCACATACACACACACACACACAGTGTTGGTGGATCCCATGCCTCAGAGTCCGTAGATGAGGGAAGTGACATCTCGACACCCATCGTCAGACTCTTAATGACAGTACTGCGTTTCTCTACTGATGAGGAGTTCAGCTTTACTGACGTTCTCACATTCAATCCAGACGCATGATCAAATCTACCTCAGTCAACAGAGCAGTAAACGGCTCACAGATACACGTTTCATAACTAGTTAAATGCAAATGTGCTCTTGACAGATTGGCAAATGGAGGGATCAGCGTGTTTCGTTTGATTGTCCCATTGGATGGTTCCTCCTGGCCGGGGATCATTCAAACACTTACAAGGTGGTTCCAGCTCCACGGTGGCTCACTGATGACTGCTGGGAAATGACTTGATATATAATATTTATTGAACCTTCTCCATAACTTCTACCGGTACAGGTTTAATTGTGCTCTTCACATGGACAGTGCTCTTTATTTTCATGAAGGCAGTAAAAGTGTTGGAGGTTGGTTCCTGGTAATTATTCTAGTTAATAACAGAGCATTGGGACAGTCTGTTTAATAGCTTTGTGTATTGATGCAAATTTTTTGATGTAATGACAGTTGATGTAATACTTTTCTGAAACCTTTGTTTGTTTATGAATGAGGTTAGAAGGTAGGTCTCTGTAGAGGGGTGGGGTTACCGGGGAGGTCTCTGTAGAGGGTTGGGGTTACCGGGGAGGTCTCTGTAGAGGGGTGGGGTTACCGGGGAGGTCTCTGTAGAGGGGTGGGGTTACCGGGGAGGTCTCTGTAGAGGGTTGGGGTTACAGGGGAGGTCTCTGTAGAGGGGTGGGGTTACCGGGGAGGTCTCTGTAGAGGGGTGGGGTTACCGGGGAGGTCTCCGTAGAGGGGTGGGGTTACCGGGGAGGTCTCTGTAGAGGGGTGGGGTTACCGGGGAGGTCTCCGTAGAGGGGTGGGGTTACCGGGGAGGTCTCCGTAGAGAGGTGGGGTTAAAGGGGAGGTCTACTTAAGGAGTGGGGTTACAGCGAGTTTCTTCTAAGTGGGGGTGAGGGTAGAGGAGAGGGGTGGGGTTAGAGGAGAGGTCTCTGTAGATGGGTGGGGTTAGAGGAGAGGTTTTTGTAGAGGGGTGGGGTTCGAAGGGATGTCTCCACAGAGGGGTGCGTTTCAATCAATCAAATTTATTTATAAAGCCCTTTTTACAACAGTAGTTGTCACAAAGTGCTTTACAGAGACACCCGGCCTTAAACCCCAAGGAGCAAACAATAGTAGTGTTGAATTTCAGTGGCTAGGAAAAACTCCCTAAGAAGGTCGAATTTTAGGAAGAAACCTAGAGAGGACCCAGGCTCAGAGGGGTGACCAGTCCTCTTCTGGCTGTGCCGGGTGAGATATTAAGAGTCCAATTGGAATAATAAATACATTTCTCTGGGCTAAATCCAGAGTCTATTTGATTTTAGACTAGGTCAGAAGTATGACCAGGTGGACCAGGACAGGGACAGCAACGGGCCCCCCAAACCAGGTAATCCGCAGGTGTGGACCAGGACCTCATCTCCTCCTAAAATTTAAAACTGGAGGAGACTGAGAAAAGTTAGTAGTGCATTCCTCATATCCCCCAGTACAATAATATAGCAATATGGCGTTTAGAGGCGAGGATGTCTTACTGGGGGGTGGGGGTTGGGGGGGAAGTCTAGTCAGAGGGGGTGGAGGTTGGGGAGATGTTGTGTCAGCGGGGGTGGGGGTTTGGGAGGATGTCTTATTTGGGAGTGGGGGTTTGGAGGGGATGTCTTGTCAGAGGGGGTGGGGGTTGGGGGGTAGGGCTTGTCAGAGTGGGTGGGGGTTTGGGAGGATGTCTTATTGGGGGTGGGGATTTGGGTGGGAGGTCTTGTCAGAGGGGTTGGGGATTGGGGGGTGTCGTGTCAGAAGGGGTGTGGGTTGGGGCGGATGTCTTATTGGGGGTTGGAGGTTAAAGGGGGATGTCTTATTGGGGGTGAGGGTTTGTGGGGGGTGAGGGTCATAGGGAATGTCATGTCAGAGGGGGTGGGGGTCATAGGGAATGTCATGTCAGAGGGGGTGGGGGTCATAGGGAATGTCATGTCAGAGGGGGTAGGGGTCATAGGGAATGTCATGTCAGAGGGGGTGGGGGTCATAGGGAATGTCATGTCAGAGGGGGTGGGGGTCATAGGGAATGTCATGTCAGTGGGGGTGGGGGTCATAGGGAATGTCATGTCAGTGGGGGTGGGGGTCATAGGGAATGTCATGTCTAAGGGCAGGATGGGGGGCGTCATAGATGTCTGGGCGCAGATCAGTGTCACTCGTTGTGACATGCTTTGACTTGTCCTTTGTAGCTGTCATTCTGATGTGACACACACATCTTGTTTACTCATCGAGCTACACACCCACCCTGCAGTGTGTTTGTGGGTGTGTGTATGTGTGTGTGAGAGAGAGCAGGCAGACATTTACTCTGTTTTTGCTACAGGCCCAAGTGTTTGATGTAAACAGGAAAAAAACATCCATGCCTAGTTCTCTTCTGCTATGTCTGTGTGTGTGTGTGTGTGTGTGTGTGTGTGTGTGTGTGTGGTGTAGGCAAGGCAACGCCTCAGAACCTATCACAGAGATTCAGAGGCGTGAATTGAAGAGAGAATCATCACAGTTGGTTTTGATGAAACACTGGGTAAACTTGAGGCCTCTTTCATTACACATTCACCCGTGTTTGCACACTCATACACACACGTTTATTTTTCTACCATTGTGGGGATTGGAAACAAAGGAATCCATGATCTTAATCCCCTAGCCCAAAATTGAGCACTAATCTCAAACTTTCCTCAAACCTCAACAACCTAACCTTCATGCCTGAACCTGAACTAACCCTCACTCCTCACTCCTAATCAGGAAATCACATTTTTCCTTGTGGGGACCAGCCAATGATTGGCGTGGCCATTTTGTCAGGTTTTGCTATTTTTGTGGCTAATCTAGTACACAGAACTGGATCCCAATGAAGACATCCCCAGTCATTTTGTACTGTGGATGACATGCCTACATGACTGGAGACATGGACCAGAACCCAGGGCCCAAGGACATACAAACACCCAAGCAGAAACACAATGTCACGCACACACAAACTTCCTCTGCTTTTGCCTTTCAGACATCAAGAATGTTATTGATTTGTATTTAAGTCAGTTCAAATCAAGCCTGCAGATACTGACATGTACCGGAGTGCTTTGATGTACTGTATGTGTGTGAAATTGTTCCTGTGTTTGTATCTATGTGTATTTTTTGTGTTTGTGTGTGTGAGAGAGAGAGCTCCACATCTTAGGTCTACATGTGGTAAGTCCCCACAAAAATAGCAAATCCTGCTATTTAAGTTTGTTGGCCACTAGGTAAAATGTTTTACTCTATAAACTACTAACAACAATACTCCCAAATTCCAAATAAACATATTGTAATTTAGAGTATTTATTTGTAGAAAACAACAACTGGTCAAAACAACCCAAAAATATGCATTGTTTTCAGACCTCAAATAATGCAAAGAAAACAAATTCATATTCATTTTTCAACAACAAAATACTAATGTTTTAACTTAGGAAGAGTTCACAAATCAATATTTGGTGGAATAACCCAGATTTTTTATCACAGCTTTCATGCATCTTGGCATGCTCTCCACCAGTCTGTCACATTGCTGTTGGGTGACTTTATGCCACTCCTGGCACAAAAATTCAAGTAGCTTGGCTTTGTTTCATGGCTTGTAACCATCCATCTTTCTCTTGATCGAATTCCAGAGGTTTTCAGTGGAATTCAGGTCTGGAAATTGGGCTGGCCATGACAGGGTCTTGATCTGGTGGTCCTCCATCCACACCTTGATTGACCTGGCTGTGTGGCATTGAGCATTGTCCTGCTGGAAAAACTATTCTCAGGGTTGGGGAACATTGTTAGAAGGAAGCAGGTGTTCTTCCAGGATAACCTTGGCTTGATTCATGCGTCCTTCACCGAGACAAATCTGCCCAATTCCAGCCATGCTGAAGCATCCCCAGATCATCACAGATCCTCCAACATGACCTTACTCCATTCCTCTAGGGTCCAATCCTTATGGTCTTTTGCAAACTTCAACCTGGCTCTTCGTTGCTTCTCATTGATGAAGGGCTTTTTTCTAGCTTTGCCCGTCTTCAGCCCTGCCCCTAGGAACTTGTTTTGAACCATCCTCACCGTGCACTTCACCACAGCTGCTGTTTGCCATTCTTTTTGTAGGTCACTTGATGTCATCCTATGGTTGAGTGACATTCGAATGAGTTGATGACCATCTCGGTCAGTGGACAGTTGTTTTCGCCTTCTGCCAGTATGTAGGTTTCTTGTCCCCAATGTCTGTTGCTTGACCCCGTATTTGTTTCAGGAAACCATCCAGCTGGTCATCTGGCAAGAGGATAGTGATGACCACAGCAATAGTTTTTATACTTTTCCTCGTTAAATTAGCTTTGGTTCTGGTAATCACCTAATCAGTACCTGAGGTGTGCCTGTGTTAGAATTTAACAGACACTGGAATGGAATGGCTGCCATACATGTAGAGATGCTGATTTAAGAAATATTAGTGGTCTCTTAATTTTTTTCAGAGCCGTATGGATATTACAAGTGGAATGTATAGATGTGCAATGAAGGCAAATGCAGTACAAATGGTAATACTAACTTTTGGGTTAGAGGTTAAGTTTAGAGAGAATGTACAGTTGGGCATGGAATTTGAATTGGGGTTACTTTTATGTTTAGGTATTATCGGTTAGGTTAAGTGTAGGCAAAGAAGTTAGGTCATTGAGGTTAAGGTTGGGTTCATGTTAGGTTTATGGCGAGGGAATTAGGACAAATGTATTTCTGGATAAGGGTTAGGTCTCAGGTCCTCATAGGGATAGAAAGACAAACATATGTCTGTTTGTGTGTGTGTGTCTGTTTGTGTGTATGTGTGTGTCAGTTTGTGTGTGTGTGTATGTGTGTGTATCCATGCTTTTATCAATTTGTGTTTAAACCTTCAGTATGCTTATTAATGTATTCCTTTTGCTTTAAATTTGTGTTGGAGGGGGAGCATTAAGCAGATGCCCCTCTGTGAGAGGACTGGAAACTAGAAATCCTCTCAGGTTTCTGTCCTTTGTAAAGCACTGACATGTTTTCCCTGGATGATTCCATGCAGAATAGGGATGGTCCCTGATAAGGATCTATTTCATGTTTTCCCAGGGTTTATCATCAAAATCCAGACAAAAGTCTCAGCAGGGAAGCTCTCCCCTGCAGATGCCTTGTCAAACCGCACCCTTCACCCCCCCCCACCCCCCACCCCCCATGATGGACCTGAAATCAAGGCGCTCCTGCTGTTCTGATGGGTTAGGATAATAGGAAGATAATAGGAAGAAACAATGTCGTGGAAATGGCTAAGAGCGTAGGAAGGAGACTCTCTCCTCTGGTACACCAGCAGGTACAATGGTGTGGTCGTCCCATGTTCCAGTGGAGAGCAGAAGAGCCAGAAACAGGACAGCTATAGT
Source organism: Esox lucius (assembly GCF_011004845.1). Taxonomy (NCBI): domain Eukaryota; kingdom Metazoa; phylum Chordata; class Actinopteri; order Esociformes; family Esocidae; genus Esox; species Esox lucius. Next base: position 29,585,215 of record NC_047576.1, on the reverse strand, counting down.
TGGGTGGAGAGGTGCGGACAGGGAGAGGTATTCATTAAACATGTGGCCTTATTAATATAAAAGTCTGCAGTGGAATGATACTCTAGTGCTGTATTGTACGTGCTGTAGTTTATCTACACCTTTATTCCACATCTACTAATGACATGACGTTATACCATATCGTTATACCACACCAATGATAGGACAGCAGAACAGTGTTATTCCACATTGACCCATAATAGGAGAGCTGAACAGTGTTATTCCACATTGACCCATAATAGGAGAGCTGAGCAGTGTTATTCCACATTGACCCATATTAGGAGAGCTGAACAGTGCCATAATAGGAGAGCTGAACAGTGTTATTCCACATTGACCCATAATAGGACAGCTGAACAGTGTTATTCCACATTGAACAATGACAGGAAAGCTGACCGCTGCACAAGTATGGGACAAGGCCAGATAGTCTCCTTATCCACTCCTCTGTTCCTCCACATTTCCACCAACATGTGATGCAGATACAGATGGAAAGAGACAATATTCCCACTGTGGCTTCTCTCTCCATTAATGTTTTACCATTTCCTCGCTGCATAGCAAGCTCTCTGCCCTGAATCCAGCTGTTGTTCTTCCCCCTGGAGTTATGTGTCAGCTCTGAAACATGTTTGTATGATAGTCCTTAGGTCTTCCATTACGTTGAATTAGTTACCAAGTGATGCAGAAAGGTGTGTGTGAGAAACCGAGGGGGGATGTTAGTGCAATTTAAACACACATTTTACACACATTTGGCCCTGTGTGTGTGTGTGTGTGTGTTTGTGTGTGTGTAAGTGGGTGCATGCATGTGTGTTTGTGAGCATCCATGCGTTTATGCTTTGTGCGCGCCCATTGCGCTAATTTCTCTGTAATATGAGAGTATGAGTAGTATATTTTATTTTATCGTGAAAACAGTGTTTTCTTCTCCTAACGGAGCTGTGCAGATGCGCATCATTGCCTAAAGGTCAATGTCCTTAATGAAAGCTAACATCGCATCGCTACTGAAGCCCACCATGTAGACAGAGATTTAACAAAACAAGTCATCCATAATTAATGCTCCCATCCTCTGAGGTTGTTCTCACCATACAGAAATTGCGAGACTTTGTTTCCAAAGAGGAATCCCTGTTGTTGAACTGATCTTGTGAACTATCTTGTGGTCCGTGGAAGAATTACCATTGTGGAAAAAGCTTTGTGCTCCCCTCAGGCCCTTATGTGGACTGTAACGCTGAAGACAATTAGCCGACCAGGCGTGTTAATAAGCATAGATTTAGAATGACTACAGTGGGGAAATTACTAAAGGGGAACTAGAATAGGACTGTTTGGGTTTTAAGGGTTGCTCTTTTTTGCTTATGCTTGTTGGTTGTTGTTGATTGTTGTTATCTTGAGTGTGGTGTAGCGGCGTGAGAATGTGGTTCCTGACTTTTCCCACCAATCAGATCTCTGCAGGTTAAATCTCTGGATTTGATTCAAAGCCAGCCTGTGACCATAGGTCATATCCTGTATATTGGCACTTCTGACAGGGTTTGGCTCTTTTTTTGGTTTATTCTAGTGTAATGGAAGATGTGTTTTGTAAAGTTTGTAAAGGTGTAATGTGATCTGGCGTCTCAACTCAGTGGGATATCCTAATCTCACACCAATGGGCCCATAAGCTTTCTCAGAGGTTCAAATGAACAAGGTGGGGTCCAAAGTAAACCCATCCACTCAGACGAACCAGTTGCAAAGACAGACAAATCAACAAAATAGTAAAATTACATTCATTGGATTAACTGCACTGTTGTTTGGTCTTTTAATGTGTGTCCCATAAAGGGATGAACTCTCCAATAGGTTTCAATGTTGTACATGTTATGTATAGTTTGTTACTGGTTATTGTTTACTGGGCTAAGAATTCTGTGAGAACAAATGTCTGGTTTTGGATAGTGCTAACTGAATATATGTAAATGTGTGAATGTTTTATTTTTATTTTCATTTTTGTAGCCAAGGTGAGGTGATCCTGTTGTTGACACATTGGGAGAGTTTGAATGGGTCTGTCTGGTTGAGATAAATAGTGACGTTCTTCGAGTCTATCGTTAAAGGATACTACTAGCCCACATTTCGTGTAATAGTGTTTTAGATACTTATGGTATACTTAGTAGACTGTTAGACGATTCGCAAGGACATTGAATATTGCTTGTATGTAACAATATGATATACTCTAATTTTATTAGTTGATTTTAATCAATTGTATGATTTATAAAGATTATGATGGCAATCCTGGTTCATCTTTAGTTTTACTCCAGTGGATTGTAAGTCGAAGAGACCAGACTTGCCATCCCTGAGTCTTGGATTGCTACAAAATTTATTAACTTATTTTCTTGAATGATGAGAAGCTGCCTTTGAGGCATTGTTGTAGGCTTCTGAAACACATGATCATTATATTGTACGGGTCATGATGTAAAGGTTAGCTACCTTCAATAGTTTGAACCAGCATCTTAAGGTCACTAATGGTAATGTATGTATTCACAAACAATATGGAGTCAGATTAGACATAATAAAATCTCACAAAGGTTAGATTCTCCTGCACTAATTTTCCTACCCTTCTCCTCAGTAATGTTCTAAGTGGTAAAATTGTACCCCTACATTATTTAATCTGAGATGAGCCTACGGTTAAATCTAAAATACTGAATCTTTTCATGTTTTGATATTTGTGTTGTCTGCAGTGCAAACTCAATGGTCTATTTATTTTCTCCGCTCTATTCAACAATTCTCCATTAGTATGTTATGCTTGTGAATCAAGTGTGAATATGCTGGCAGCTGTTTATTCTCCTTCTGAAAGCATGTTGATTAGCCTTGGTTGAATGACGCTGGAATCACTCCGAAGAATGTCAATTAATGTTAAGTGAATCCTGACTCTTTAATTAACATTATACCATAAAGACTTAACTAGTTTTGTCAGTGTTGATTGGTTCATTGCTAAACAAGAGTGTCTGTCTGCAAACAGGCAACGTCATAAGGACATACTAACGACACATTTTTGTTTGCTATGTTTGAAATGCAATTCTTTTAAATATCAGGGCTTGAAACATAATACCATAACATACTCTGGGCTGTTTTGCTTTACTTTTGCTGTGGTTTAGCAATGTGATTGAGGAGCAGAGATGAGAGTGGATAGTGACTTGCAAGGCCAACATCCACCAGTCATCCCTGTGGTCTGAGGCTACACGGCCACTCTCTATGAGTATGTGTACTAAGTAAGGTCAATCTATTCATCCACACATGCCTCCTCTCTTCACCATAGTAACACCCGACTGAAGGTGGAGGGGTCTGTCGGTCTGTTGAGTGATGGATGAAGTGTGGAAGATAATGTGCACAGGCTGTCAAAACAGATGGAGGAGTGTACCACTGAGTTCTATATTCATCCATTAGATGTCATCTCTGCATGTCACTCACTCTGAGTCAGAGGCTTTCATTATTCTCTCCCAGATCTCAACTCTAGACTCTCCAAGGACATTAAGGGTCCAGACTCTCACAGGACATCAAGGGACCAGTCACACCCATGACAATATGGATCCCAGGACAGCATCTGAGGGACCAGTCACCCCGATGACAATATGCGTCCCAGGACAGCATCTGAGGGACCAGTCACACCCATGACAATATGGATCCCAGGACAGCATCTGAGGGACCAGTCACCCCGATGACAATATGCGTCCCAGGACCAAGTAACTACAAAATATAATCACATGACTAGTTGTACTACGTGAAGTTCTCTGCTTCTCAGCATTGTTTACATTATTATTATTGGTCCCTGTACAGTTCTATAGCTGGTTACATTTCAAGGTCAGTGGTGCCTGTACAGTTCTATAGCTGGTTACATTTCAAGGTCAGTGGTGCCTGTACAGTTCTATAGCTGGTTAAATTTCAAGGTCAGTGGTGCCTGTACAGTTCTTTTACTGGTTAAATTTCAAGGTCAGTGGTGCCTGTACAGTTAAATAGCTGGTTTCATCTAAAGGTTATTGGTCCCTATACAATTCTATAATTGGTAGTATCTCCAGGTCATTGTTCCCTGTACAGTTTTATATCTAGTTACGTCTCCAGGTCATTGGACCCTGTACAGTTTTATATCTAGTTACGTCTCCAGGTCATTGGACCCTGTACAGTTATATATCTAGTTACGTCTCGAGGTCATTGGACCCTATACAGTTTTATATCTAGTTACGTGTCCAGGTCATTGGACCCTGTATAGTTTTATATCAGGTTACGTCTCCAGGTCATTGGACCCTGTATAGTTTTATATCAGGTTACGTCTCCAGGTCATTGGACCCTGTATAGTTTTATATCAGGTTACGTCTCCAGGTCATTGGACCCTGTACAGTTATATATCTAGTTACGTCTCGAGGTCATTGGACCCTGTACAGTTTTATATCTAGTTACGTGTCCAGGTCATTGGACCCTGTATAGTTTTATATCAGGTTACGTCTCCAGGTCATTGGACCCTGTATAGTTTTATATCAGGTTACGTCTCCAGGTCATTGGACCCTGTATAGTTTTATATCAGGTTACGTGTCCAGGTCATTGGACCCTGTATAGTTTTATATCAGGTTACGTCTCCAGGTCATTGGACCCTGTATAGTTTTATAGCTTTTATATCAGGAGAACAATTTGAAGCTCCATATAAACATTGTGCCAGAACTAAAGTTGTCAGGGTACATTATATCAGTTCTCTCTCTCTGCCCATTTCCCCTCCCTCATTTCCTCTCCCCTATCTCCATGCCTCTCTCTCCAGCTCTCCCTCTCAGTTAGTTTGTTCAGATTGCCATTGCAGCCCAGTATGTACAACTCTCTTCCCGAAGTACAAAAACATCTTTGGTTTGTCTCCTTCAGAAATTCGATTTTCCTAATAGTAGTCGACTGTGTTGAGCATTAAGGTCTGTTGCCCTTTATAAACACACTAATATTGACCTGCTTCTAGGAGTCTGCCATGCCGTAACCTTAACCATGTTGCTTTTCAAACCGGCTCCATGTATATGGATGAGGGTTGAGGTAACAAACTGCATGCAAATGGTGGGGAGCTTGGCTGAATAGACGAAGGCTCTGGGTAGAGTACAGCCCAGCTCTGTTTAGACAAGTACTTTATATATGAGACAATAGGCACCTCACATTGCATTACACACTCCAGGCTTTGGAATCCTCTCCTGACTTGAGGTGTTCCATTGAGAGGAGGGTTAGGATCTGTTGAAAAGTTTCCAATTCGGAAAAGGTTTACTGAAGCCATATTTGAAAAAAAGCAGTCCTGTTTCATCAATCCCACGGTCAAAAAGAGATCATCACATGTGTTATCAGAGTAGTGGCAGAGTGCAGGACAGGAGAGAGGGTTCACCAGGATATCCTGCTTGGGAAGGTCAGGTGGTTATTGGGGACCTTTTAATCCTCCATGGCTGCTTATCGGTCACCAAATTGGATTAGGCCTCTTCACACCCTGTGTGTGCGTGTACGTGCGTGCATGCTCTTGTAGTGAATTAACAGTGAGGACCAGAATTCCTCAAAAGTCCGAACAAGAATAGAAAACCAAAGAAAATACTGATGAGTGCCTTGGTACTTCAAGCTGGTGAGCTCTACATCTATGTGCAGGAAATAGCCTAAACCTGCAGCCAATCTCAAAATGTATAGAAGTAAAAAGTAAAGATGAAATAATCTCCACAAAACCGAGATCAAATGTTTCGTTTTGAGATCAAATGTTGAAAAAAGCACTGTTCCATGCATAACTGTCATAAGACAGTTGCTGCGAAAGGTAGTAAAGCGACAAACCTCTTCCAGCCCCTGAGGCACGATCACCTGGTAGAATGGGTGGAGTGTGAAAGATAGACTAAATAGAGAAGCTGGTGTCTCAAGCAGTCATGGCCCACAAACCACTGGTAACAAACCACTGGTAACAAACCACGGTTTCCAGGCACTCTGCAGTGCATCGGGGATAAGAACAGCTCTTAGCTGTTGTATATTGGTCATACACCACACCCCCACGTGGCTCAGTGCCTGAACATATGGTTCCCATCTATATAGTTTCCGTTTAAAAACCTACTTAATATAAATGATGACAAACACCGTTTTGCAAACTGCAACTAAGGAAGGAGTGACACAATAATAATGTTGCTATATCAATGTGGCATATGTGGCATCATTTATATCTATTTGACAACAAAAATTGCATTCTTGATTAAATAAAGGAACGTGTCATTTATTTGTGTGTTCAACATCTTTAGCCTTAAGAGAAAAACAAGAAAAATGGACATTTAAATTGTTTATAGTCAAAACCTTTGAAAATATACCTTTGGGCAATATCGCCCAGACACTGAGAAAATGGCGATTTCCAGCACAGGGTTTAGGGGAAACCTTGGGCTATGTGTTAGAATGAAGGATATTTGTACATTATGTCTATGCATTAAGCGTTGTGAGTTAGGGTTAGGTGTGAAGGCTGGGTTAAGTTAGGTTATTGAGGTTGAAGTTAGGCTATGCATATGGCTAGGGAATAGGAAACATGGATTTCTGCGTTAGTGTTTGGTCTCAGTTCCCCTGAAGGACAGAGAGACGAATGTGTGGGTGTGTTTGTGTATGGTTGTACATCTTGAGACCTACTTCATTCTTTATGACTGGTTTAACTCCATCAAAGATAGTGATTTAAGGCTGCGTTCTGGACCACCTGCATTCAATACCACTGAGCTCTGATGGGTTTTGTCTGCTTTGTTTCTTTACCCATTTGTATCTCCTGCATATGTTTGAGTGTTTCCAGAGAGCTGGCTGGCAACCTGTAATCTTCATCTGTCGAACACAAAACACACAAAACAAATTCCCCGGCTAGCCCCTTTCATGTCTTTCTCTCTCTTTGTCTGTCACTCTTTTTCTCTCCATCTCTCTCTCTCGATTCAGAGGCACTAAAGCCTTCCTATGCTTTGAGACACTTGGCAAACATTATGTTTACTGTGCACATGGCAGCGTTGGCCAATGCATCTAAAGGGAAAGGGGTGCAGAGATAAATACATCTGAGCTTTGACAGACATCAAAAATAGAAAAGCTGAAAAACAAGAACAACAGCCTACCAACCACAACAGATAAATTGCAGGTATGGTTCCGCTGTACAATTCCACTGCATCTGATAGGCTCAAACATGGCAACTGACTGGCCCACTCATAGTTCCACTGTGTCTGATAGGCTGATAGAGGAGGCTGGTTCCTGCCCAGATGATGGAGCTGGTTTTTATTTTTAGACCATGAAGGTGCAATGGTTTCTGGTGTGTCTGCACTGCTTATAAAGCCTCAAGCTACATGTGGCGCTACAAGGAGAGGACAGAGGACAGAGCAAGAGGAAGGGGAGAGGTTGTGTATCTTTGTGTAAGCTCCTGAGTGTGTAAGCTCCTGAGTGTGTAAGCTCCTGAGTGTGTAAGCTCCTGAGTGTGTAAGCTCCTGAGTGAGTGGGCTTGTTCACATTACATTACGTTTGAAGAAGACTAGTGACACAGGCATGTTTTGTAGTGTAAATTAGCAGAAATGATCACTCAAGATGCCACCATCCAGGGTAGCGTGCGCTATATTTTCGATAGAGCTCTCACAGAGTTTTTGCAAGTGTGAAGACAATTCTGTCCGAAATATATCAGATTTCTGTGCAGTGCGCATGCATATCGCTTGATTTTCCCATGATCAGCGGCCACAGTCCTGAATATTACGTCTCAAACATGCATTTGTCACACTTAAAAACCTCCAGGGGGGCTCAATCGGAAACGTTCTGCACACTACCTCAGAAGGTAGCATCTTGAGCTAATGATGTATGAAAGTTTAATCAAGAGAATTATCTAGCTTATGAAGGGGTCTTTTGATGTCTTGGAAAACGTATCGTAATGTTAATAAGCCCTAAGTCTATCTAGTGTTTTATTCTCTGTCTCGTAATGTAAAGAGGCCCTAAGTGTGTGTTAGCACCTGTGTGTGTGTATGTGTGTGTGTGTGTGTGTGTGTAAATGCACTTAAAACGGTCTTTCTCCTTTGGAAAAGTGTTCCCTGCATTATGATTGCCAGACCTGTGTTTCCCATGTTCAATTACAGCAGAACCCAGGCTGAGCTCTGTAAGCCACATATTGCATTTCTGTACTATTTATCCCCTGTTCCACCTTTGTTCACCACTCCTGTATAATCTTTTCTGTTCATGTTTCACTGCTCTCTTCCTCTCCTTCTAACCCCCAAGCCATGTGGTTTCTATGTTTATATTTTTTCGGTTGACATCTCCTCAAATCTTCCATTGCAATCCTTTGGCCACGTTCACAATCGGCCTGCTGGTAGAACTGATATTTCTAACCTTCTATTCTAATCCTAATCTAATGAATTATATTCTGTTCTTTCTGGAGAAGGTTCATGTGGAGTATTTTTTATTACAGTGGTGACTTGGTCTTTCTTGGCCACTGATCCCTTAGACTGAGTAAAGTGAATATTGACTTTATAATAAGCATAACCTAATAAAGCATTCATAAAGGATTTGTTAAACGTATTTTATTGAAAGACTAGTACATTATGAATACACTGTTTACTAAGCCCTTATTTACTAATTTCACACCAAAAGATAGACATGCCATTGTTAGGAGATTTCAGCTGTACCTGATACACCTTAGGGTCTAAAAACTGCTTAGAACATATCAGTTGTTATAAGCAGTTTCACAGTTTCATAATAGAGATAAAGCTTACACACAACAGCTAGCTGGACCGGACAGTTTCTCTCTAGTGGATTCTTATTTCTTCATTACTACTGATATTTACAGTAATTCACTTAAACATGGTACAAGTGAAACCCTGGCGTCCAGTGCTATAGTCTTTCAACACATGGCCTTACAAGGATAACTAAGAACCACCTGTTCTGACCCTTTAAAGATAAATAAGAAAATAAATTGCTATTTTTCTCTCCTAGACAGATTCTGTGTGTGACAACTGCGACCTCTGCTGGTTCACCTCCCCCTGCAGTGGGCGGGCCCCAGCGGTCGACGTCACCGGCCTTCTGACACCACCGTCTCATCATACATTTCACCTGTGTCTCGTTTAGTGCACCTGTTCCTCATCATCGCTGTTTCCCCCGGTATATATGTTCCCTCTGCTCCCCCTGTCTTTGTGTGTGATTGTCTCTACCTACTAAGAGCTGTACGACGCTTCGTCACCTGTTTATACTTATTTTGCATTGGTTCGTGAGGATACCATTAAAAAGATCCTTCCACCACGCCTTCTCCTGCTCCTCCTTGTCCAAACCCCGAAGCCGTGACACTGTGTGTAAAGCGTATGTTTTCTGTGGACGTAGCTAGTGGAGAGTAGCGGTAGTTCCCGTGCCTGGTGTTATTGTCAATATACGCACGCTTTTACATTCGCCATCTTCCCCATGACTTTCTCTTTTTTGTTTTTGTCTACTCTTTTTGTGTTGCCAAACTCCAATAAATTGGAATAATGCTCTGGAGACAACATCTCTTTTTCAAGCAACTTTGCAGACTGGCAGTTTAGGGAATACTTTTTAATACTTAATATTCAATCTATACTCAATCTATGCTTTTGGTTTAGTAGTCCAAATAGTAAATAGTTAAATATCCTATGTTGTGTAGTTATTGTCCACTGATATAGTCTAAGGGGCATTTTTAATAACCATCAGGTACTGCTGTAATATACCTGATGGTTTTTTTATGAAAAGTTTAAGTTATGTTTAGATTATTACTGCTGATAATATTAAATGATTATTAAACTAATATTAAAATCTGTTTTATTAATCATTTGAAGATACTTTCAAAGCAATAAATTAGTGAATAACTAGGTTACAAAAATGATATGATTAATTAATGAATTAACTATTAATACATTACTGTTGTTGTTATTAGCACCTATTTATTATGTTTTATTATTAAAAAGTGCTACCATAAGTTCTCCATTTTCAAATCACATTTTCAGTTGTCATGAAAAAGAGAATTTAATCACATAATGATGGACCTATTATGTTATTGTTTGCATACCTGGAAAGAAATATCTTGACTTTCATTAACGGACAAAATTAACAGTATTTTAACTGCTACTAGATTTCATGTGTTTTTCAAGCAACGAAGAAGGCATGAAGGAGGAGATACTGGAGTTGCTATAATGACATCTGCTACTGGGAACCGGAGTAATACTGTCAGGAGGAGCAATGTCAATTTAACAAATGAGGAAAAACAATAAACTCAATGAATATAAACAAACAATTAATCACCACTATTAGTTGATTACCAGATCTCCCCATGTAGATACCATTGATCCTCAAATCCCCATGTAGATATCACTCGTCCTCTACTCCCCCATGTAGATATCACTGGTCCTCTACTCCCCCATGTAAATACCATTGGTCTTCTACTCCCCTATGTAGATACCATTGGCCTCTACTCCCCCATTTAGATACCACTGGTCCTCTACTCCCCCATGTAGATACCACTGGTCCTCTACTCCCCCATGTAGATACCACTGGTCCTCTACTCCCCCATGTAGATATCACTGGTCCTCTACTCCCCCAAGTAGATACCACTGGTCCTCTACTCCCCCATGTAGATACCACTGGTCCTCTACTCCTCCATGTAGATATCACTGGTCCTCTACTCCCCCATGTAGATATCACTGGTCCTCTACTCCCCCATGTAGATAACACTGAGGATTAAGACATAAGCGTAAGGAGAGGGAAAAGGAGAGATGAATGAAAAGGATTAGAAGGAGGGAAAGAAGATGAGTGAAAATGATGTCATCATTTAAACTCTGTGCTTCAATTAAATTGTGAACAGGATTTTTCTGATGTAGCTACGCGATTGAGGCAAGCTGGATGGGTGCCTTGACTCTGTTATAATGGGAGACAATTTTTCCCCCAGTAAACCAAAGGGACCATGAGATATACATGGAGCAGTGATGAAATAGAACATGTTTGCTCTCTCACCCTAGAATGTCCCCCTAGAATGCAGTAATCTAAGGAATGGTTTGTACTGGTGGTGCCACCAACCGTGAAACGTCATCTGGTTGTTAATGGAGGTCTGTCTTTACCATTGAGACATAGTGAGATCCATACTAGGAAAAAACCTCATTCACGGCCTGGGTTCAATCTGGAAGAAGGTTAAATTGCATTGTGCTTTTAAAGGTATTTTCTGATTATGCCAAAATATGCAGCAATCTGCGTTTACAGTGAAAGGGATCTCTGTGAACATTGCCTTTAAGAGTCAACTATTGGGGATTCCTATGGGTTGGGACCAATCTGCCAAATTGGGCTATAGGGTTTGTAAAAATTACCGCCATCTAGTGGCTACAAAAAATGACACCATTCAAGTTCAGAAGTCCTACAGTACACGTGGTGGTGGTGAATGATAAAATGGTCTACTTTCACTGGTACTTTTCAATGACCTTGCCCATGCAGTCAGAAAGTCCCAATGGAGCAGATGTTAAGATAATACCTCATTCCATCTCTCACCGCCCCTTCTCAGATGTTTGTCATAGCAACACATGGTCAGAATGGGAATGTAGCTCTCCAGGAGTACCGGGAATGTTCTGGGTTTGGCCCAATTGACAGTGCAGCAGTCTCCCCTCTCCACACCACCTATCTCCTCACAGTGGGGGCGAAAATAAATCACATCCTGCCCGGTGTTTCTTCTTCTTTGACAGATCCTTTACAGCCGTGTGTTCTGATTAGGGACTCAACCTTTAGAAGCAGAAACCTTCTCCAGCAGCAGAACCTGTAATGCCTGACACCTCAAAAGGTTGTGGTACACCGCACTATTGTTCGAAACATTAGTTCAGTCCAAGATTTTGGATGCAGTTGTGTAGATGACGTCAAAATGAGATGTGTTGTACAAACCCGATTCCCAAAAAGTTGGGACACTGTACAATTGTGAATAAAAACAGAATGCAGAATGTGTATACAGAGAAAATGTATCACTTTATGGGAAAAATAAGTTGATTTTAAATTTCATGGCATCAACACATCTCAAAAAAGTTGGGACAAGGCCATGTTTACCACTGTGTGGCATCCCCTCTTCTTTTTATAACAGACTGAAAAAGTCTGGGGACTGAGGAGACAAGTTGCTCAAGTTTATGAATAGGAATTTTGTCCCATTCTTGTCTAATACAGGCTTCTAGTTGTTCAACTGTCTTAGGTCTTCTTTGTTACACCTTCCTCTTTATGATGTGCCAAATGTTTTCTATGGGTGAAAGATCTGGACTGCAGGCTGGCCATTTCAGTAACCGAATCCTTCTTCTATGCAGCCATGACATTGTAATTGATGTAGTATGTGGTCTGCCATTATCATGTTGGAAAATGCAAGGTCTTCCCTGAAAGAGACAACATCTGGATGGGAGCATATGTTCTTCTAGAACTTGGATATAACTGTCAGCATTGATGGTGCCTTTCCAGATTTGTAGGCTGCCCATACCACACGCACTCATGCAACCCCATACCATCAGAGATGCAGGCTTCTGAACTGAGCGCTGATAACAACTTGGGTTGTCCTTGTCCTCTTTGACATGGCGTCCCAGTTTTCCAAAATGAACTTCAAATTTTGATTCTTCTGACCATAGAACACTTTTCCACTTTGCCACAGTCCATTTTAAATTTTAAAACGCCTGCGCTTCTAGATCCTGTTTAGATACGGCTTCTTTTTTGACCTATAGAGTTTTAGCCGGCAACAGTGAATGGCACGGTGGATTGTGTTCAGCGACAATGTTTTCTGGAAGTCTTCCTGAGCCCATGTTGTGATTTCCATTACAGTATCATTCCTGTATGTGATGCAGTGCCGTCTGAGGGCCCGAAGATCAAGGGCATCCAGTATGGTTTTCCGGCCTTGACCCTTATGCACAGAGATTGTTCCAGATTCTCTGAATCTTTGGATGATATTATGCACTGTAGATGATGATAACTTCAAATTCTTTGCAATTTTTCTCTGAGAAACTTTTTCTCTGGGAATTGCTGATCCTCTGCCCATCTTGACTTGACACTGCCACTCTGAGAGGCTCTTTTTATACCCAATCATGTTGCCAATTGACATAATAAGTAGCAAATTGGTCCTCCAGCTGTTCCTTATCTGTACATTTAACTTTTCCGGCCTCTTATTGATACCTGTCCTAACTTTTTTGGAATGTGTAGCTCTCATGAAATCCAAAATGAGCCAATATTTGGCATGACATTACAAAATGTCTCACTTTCAACATTCGATATGTTATCTATATTCTATTGTGAATTAAATATCAGATTTGTAAATTATTCCATTCCTCTTTTACTCACAATTTGTACAGTGTCCAACTTTTTTGGCATCGGGTTTGTACAAAGAAATGTCATCTGTAATTGGATCATCTCTTACCAATCAAAATGCTTAGGTGTTGTTTGACCCATAGGGGATTCTGGCTCAGGCCCAACCCACTGGGCCGGTTGTAGGCATAAGCATCATAAGCGGTCGCTTCATGCCACCGACGGGGCCCCAAATTACACCAGTCAGCCATTACATTATGACCACTACCTAAAATTGTGTTGGTCCCCCTTTTGCCACCAAAACAGCACTGACCCGTCGAGGCATGTTCTCCACTAGACCTCTGAAGGTGTGCTGTGGTATCTGGCACCAAGACGTTAGCAGCAGATAGTTTAAGTCCTGTAAGTTGTGAGGTGGGGCCTTCATGGATCGGACATGTTTGTCCAGCACATCCCACAGATGCTCGATTGGATTGAGATCTGGGGAATTTGGAGGCTAAGTCAACTCCTTGAACTTGTTGTTGTGTTCCTCAAAAATCCCTGAAACATTTTTGCTTTGTGGCAGGGCGCATTATCCTGCTGAAAGAGGCCAAAGCCATCAGAGAATAACATTGCCATGAAAGGGTGCACATGGTCTGCAACAATGCTTAGGTAAGTGGTACGTGTCAAAGTAACATCCACATGAATGGCTGGACCCAAGGTTTCCCAGCAGAACATTGCCCAAAGCATCACACTGCCTCTGCCGGCTTGCCTCCTTCCCATAGTGCATCCTGGTGCCATGTGTTCACCAGGTCAGCGACACACACGCACCCAGCCATCATGTAAAAGAAAACGTGATTCATCAGACCAGGCCACCTTTACTGGATATTCATGTGCCCATTGTAGGCACCTGACTGGTCAGCGTCTACACAGCCCCATACGCAACAAACTGCGATGCACTGTGTGTTCTGACACCTTTCTATCAGTACCAGCATTAACTTTTTCAGCAATTTGAGTCACAGTAGCTCGTTTGTTGGATCGGAGCAAACGGGTGAACCTTCTCTCCCCACATGCATCAATGAGCTTTGGCCGCCCATGACCCTGTTGCCGATTCACCGCTTTTCCTTCCTTGGACCACTTTAGATAGGTACTGAACCTGTTTACTGTGACAAATAACGAGCTGTTTCCTTTTTCCTCCTGACCTAAAGGAATAAATAGAGCACAGCAATGTGACGGCAGCAGTGGCGGTGGGACACTTGGCTGCATAGACATGTACTGATGCACACAGAGTGGTCATTTATTATAAACCCCATTCCAATCCCTCTCCCTAACCCCACGCAAACAGATCTCTCTGGGCTTCAGCTACATCTTAATTAAATGCAAACGGTGGAGTAATATGGAGAGCCGCTAGTATATCTGGGCCGTATATCTGCTAAAACCAGTGTAGCTTGTCCCAAGGAAATTGTGACAGAGACAGATTAAGGCAAGTTTAATTCCACGTGACGCAAAGGACCATGGGAATCCTGAGCTGGGGTCTGCTGTTGGTCACCTGTTTTCTGATTCTGTTGGTTGTTGTTCTTACACGTCTTGTTACAGGGACCTGCTAGCCATTAAGCGAGGCCCCCCGTCTAAAGAAGTGCACCCCAGTGTAAAGGGTGTGTGTTAGCCTTTGGGAAAGAGGCCAGGATGGAAGTCTCCTGGTTGTGGCTCATTCAAAGGCAAACTGCCAGACAACACTGGCCTATTTTAGTATTTTAAATCAGGGTGCATCATCAAAATATAAAAGAAACACTCAGATCTGACATCCCAAAATGTCTGCCAGGCCTTTAGATATGAGATTTGATACAGCTATTTACAGATCTCCTGTATTTAATCCACTTTTCTGTGCTGGTGAGAAGGAAAGACAGCTGGCTAGGTTTATATAGACATAGTAATCCTACCAGTGCAGGCTCCACACATCAACAACCAGTGTTAGGACTTCCACAGACAAAAGCCCATAAAGAGCGATTTGGCACGGACAGAGCTGGCTGGAGCTGTGAGTGACGTCATCATCGGGGCACCTTTCATGCACAGAGGGGTGAGGAAAACCCTCAAAGGAGGAACAATCTAAATGTAGATAGAAGATGGTTTCAGACATGTTTATTTGCATGCAGAATGGCTATGCATGTTCAGCGATGCGTGAGCAGTCATATAAATCACGTTGTTTCTGATGAGTCGTTTATCTGGCGATAAAGCCGATGGATGGAGGAGACTGTGGCATGCAGGGTGTGTCTCAAAGTAGTAGAGTAGGTGTTACCGACAGACAGACAGACAGGGAGAGAGATGGAGGTAGAGAGTGGGGGGAGACAAAGAGTCGGACAGAGACAGAGATAGGCGGTGAGAGGAATGGAGTGGGGTCAGAGAAAGAGATAAGGAATAGATATGTGGATGCAAAGCCCCTAGGATGCACACATGGCTGCAGACGTCTTCCTGCAGGACTGTGGGACGGCTGCAGACGTCTTCTTGCAGGACTGTGGGACGGCTGCAGACATCTTCCAGTAGGCCTGCAGTGTTGTCTTACTCAAAGGCCAAGCTAGAACTCAACGTTTCGACTCCCATGTTCGCTAAACAAAGCAGTGGATATATTTAGAGGCAAACATTAATGAACACGAGTAGTGGTGGTTCTAGCTTGTATGGCTCCCTGGGCGAACCACCTGCTCATCCCCCCCATATAAAAATGTATACAAAAATAAGTCTCATAATATCAAAAAGTAACAAAGACTAATAGAAACAACTTGTAGTATTCAAATACAAATAAAAAAGTGAATAAAAGTTTTGCCCTATTGCTATCAAAAACTACACCAATAAAACTAAATTGCACAAAGCCTAGATGGCTCCTAAAAAATCTGAAATTCCCCTGAATTTGCACTGAAATACACTATATGAATCTACCACCCTAAATACTTTTGTTGCACTATTAAACATACATGTCGTTATGCACAATTGATCAAACTTTCAGAATAGGAACCAAATGAACCATACAACCTACTTGGCTAATTCTAGTCATAAGACACCCCATACAAGTAAATATATCATGAAAGATACAAAACATCAGCATAATATAGACGTCTGCTAAGTTGGCCTACAGCATTGGAAATTCCTCTTACTGAGCTCAGGCAGTAGTCAATACAATCACTAAAAAACTTTGTCACATCAAGGAAAGTTAACCAAATCAATAATGATCTAGTTAGGTTGTAGTTGTTTTGCTGCAGGCTACACATATCATGATGAAACTGTGTGAAATTATCAACCAAGAGTCAATACATTACCAATCCCCCAGTGCTGTCAACCAAGAGTCAATACATTACCCATTCCCCAGTGCTGTCAAACAAGAGTCATTACATTCCCAATTCCCCACCACTGTCAAACAAGAGTCAAGCCTAAAACAATTAACCTTGGGAGTGTGCGGACTGGTTTCATACTATTCTTAACGATTTTGCACAAACCAGAAATAAATCTAACTATATGTTTGTGAAACTATATAGTCACATTATTATGAATTAATTGTTGTTTGTGGTAGCATTACATAGTATGACTGATTTTACTAACTGCATTACCACTGTACCAAATCCGAGGTGTGCTATTTGATAAATTTCCCCACTCCCCCTACCTCAGATTTCCAGTGTAGAGACCCTCCCATCCCGTACTTCTGAGTGGGAGACCTTCCCAGGCAGTAATCTGCCTAACTCACAAACTAGAATCAGGGAGTCTACTCCGACAACGTAAAATGACCCACAGTCACACACAGTGACATGATATCATTTATGTGACGTGCAAACGAGTGACAAAACCGATCCGCAAATGTCACCATTACCTTTTTGTGCGGGCTCCTCGTGCCAACCCGACAAGATGCCGCCCTGGGTGGCTGCCCATAGCTAAAACTGAACAGTATTCCTTCCGTCTCAACCACCCACTGCACGGCTACGCTTGTTGAGTTTGAAGTCCGTTGTCACCGACCCGATCAACATTTCATCCCTTGCTTGGGTCACAGCTATTTAATGGCAGGTTATGGGGGCCCACCACTCAACACGGCGACGCTCCTGATTCTAATGTGTGGACTGGTAAAAGGGAGTGGTGATGTTAAAATTAGCTGCATACTGTACTTAAAGAGATTGGAGCTTACTCTAAGAGAACATTGATTCAAACCTAGCACAACTGTTAGCCGCTTGCTCTCATCTACAGGTACTGAGATCTTCAAGTTGTCATTTGCTTTGGCTCACAAGGTCTGCAGTTTTTGTCGGCCACTGGAATTGGTACTCGGTTGGTCGATGAGTTCATAGGGTTGACGGTTTGAACCCAGTGTGGACAGCGGAGGAAGTGATATGGACACACGCAGTAGCAACCCCAATCTGTTCCAACTTTCAAAAGCGTCTGGTGTTGATTTTCTGGGAGAATTTGTGTTGGGACTAAAATGTTGTATCTGGGGACCTGAGCTGTGAGTAGCACAGTAGGATAGCCTGGAGAAAGTGTCAGAGATTCCCCTTTGGATTCACACCGTCTGCCCGACCATCATGCAGACATGTGTGTCATTAATGTGCCGTAAGCTGCAATGCGTGAGCACCACACAGCCCCAGGGAGGGCCGGGCTTCTGCTCCTACTGCAAAATAGGAGAAGAAAATAAGCCGTGGAAACGGCACGCTCCACATATGAGGATGTAGGATTTCGGAGCAGAGGGAACATTGGATTACCCTGTATTTTAAAGCCGCTCTAACATGTAGTAAACCAATGAATTAAAGATTATTTGTGTTGAAAATAGTGTAAATACATGACGGTTAGAAGAAGGTTGCCACCTTAAATTCTTTAATTCTCTTTTAAAGTATCGGATAAGAGGACAAAGAAAGATCGTTTCACTAAAGCCTCTCTTGACCCATTTCAATTGCCCCTGTCCATGTCTGAGTTAGTGTTCTGGTCATCCTATCATGAAACACAAGGCAGATTTAGCATAAGGACGGAATCCTTTTCTCATTGTCTAAGCTTTTACAATTAATCTGGTTGCTTGTGAGTGACATCAGTGGAACATAAGCCACTGTTGAGAGCCTAGAGAGTGTTTGGCCCCAGTCAACTCCTCTCCAAAGCCACTATCTTCAGCTCACTAACACTCACACCTGCTTTGTCCTTCACCACTCCAACACCTCGTCCTGCACACCATGTTGCACAAATTCAGCCACTCCCTCTCTTATCTATCTCCATCTTCTCTCTCTCTCTCTCTCTCCGTTGAGCCTCTCTCTTGCATTTTTCAGAAAACAGACTCTGATTTTCCCTTCCAATCCCTGTGTAGATTTGTTAATAAATTGGGTCTCAGTCGCTGAAGTGTGAACCAGCCCCTATATTGTCACTCCTTTCTCCACTATAGGCCTTGGTCAAAACTAGCGGCCTTAAGAGTTTGCTAACCCTGGGATAAGGTTTAACCCTAGGCGAAGGATTCACACTTGTATTTCTACACCCTGGGCTAACAGACAAATACAACACAAGACCATTTTACTGTATGACAAGCTGGCATGTGAATAATGTTACAAGTACATAACTGACAGCTGTCAATATTACGCCACCACAAATCATTTAAGAACTTCATGACATCGGTTGATCAACATGCCCACCTTGTCCATATTTGCTTTGACAACTTTGTTAAAACAACGCAAAGAGAAAAATGGCGATGTGAAAATGTTAACACAAGGCATAGAATGTGACCTAGTCAACCTTTATTCTTTCGACATATTTGTTAGATTTATGTCCAAAGCAAGCTTCGATAACTACTTCACTAAGATTTAGCAGGTATAATGAAATGACAAAAGTTTGCAGAGTGAATGGATGGAAACAGTAATACACTGTAGCTGTTGGTAATGGTGCGCACCAAGAGCGAATGTAAATTAAGTGAAAGGACAGGTTTTGGACAATAAATTGGACTATAAATGTTATATAATTTTGTTCTTGACCCCGTTTCACACTGGTTATTTTATCACCATATTTCTGGGGCTAACCCTGAAAAGTCAGTGCTAACCCTGCTCCAGAGCTAAGTGTGATGCTAGCCCACTTCTAATTATGCACATGTAAATATTTGCTTTGCCCTGGGCTTAGGATGCTCTTAGCCATGGCTAAGGTGCAGTGTGAACATGCCTTATTTATCTCTCTAGGTCTGTCTATATATCTCTAGGTCTGTCTATATATATCTTTAGATCTGTCTATATGTTTCGTTAGATTTAAAATCAAATTAAGAATCAAATTAAATCAAATTTATTTATAAAGCCCTTTTTACATCAGCAGTTGTCATAAAGTGCTTTTACAAAACACCCGGCCTTAAACCCCAAGGAGCAAACAGCAGTAGTGTTGAATTTCCCTTTAGGTCTGTCTATATGTCTCCTCAGATCTGTCTATATATCTATTTAGGTATGTCATTATGTCTATGTCTCTAGGTCTGTCTACTGTATATGACTTTTTAGGTCTGTCTATATGTCTTGTTAGGTCTGTCTATTTGTCTCTTTAGATCTGTCTATATATCCCTTTAAGTTTGTCTATGTCTCCTCAGATCTGTCTATATGTCTCCCTACGTCTGTCTATATGTCTCTCTAGGTCTTTCTATATGTCTCTCTAGTTTTTTCTGTTGTGGTTGCATGGTTTCTCAGTTCAGCCTACTGTGATGCTTCTCTACAATCAAGTGGCAGACGGCAGATCTCCTCAAGATGACGCTGAAATAGATTTTAATCATTGCACCAGCTGTGGCTGAGACTAACAAACCTGGTAGGGGCTTCACATCCAAGACAACAACTGCTTCAACAATATATGCTATTGTTTCTTCTTCCTACCTCCTTGTGTTTGATTGGACAGAGAGATTACCCAGATTGAGAGACTTAAATTCACCCTGATCTTAATTCCATTTAATTGTTCTGGTTGGTTTCAACTCAGTCTTAACCCAGATTGAATGCATCTTCATTCAGCCTATGTCCACTGTTGCTACACTGTAGATGGATAATAATACAGTAAATATGTCCTAATGTCTCTTGGAGATGTCAGGCAATTAACAAACAGTCACTCAGAGTAGTGCTAACCTAGTTTTGCCTTTGAAATCAATATAATTTAGATTATACAGATGTTTGGGACCAGATTTTGGATGATAACTCCTAATCTGAGAAGTGTTTTAATGTTGGGCTATGTTAGGGCTATGTCATAAACAGTTAATGGCACAGAGGCACACACAGTCAGACGGGCTCATTGGTTTGTGTACACAAGAATTAGACACAGTATTTTGAGGAAGTCATCAGAGACTGCGAATCCATTTATGATTTGCATTTAGACGAGTAGATTATCATTCTCCATTATTATGATAATTGGGGGTGCTGGTAAGACTGGGGAGAAGGTGAAGTGTGGTGGAGGTGAGACTCAGCACAACTCCAGCTTGAGGAGGAGCAGAGCTGCGCTCACTGGAAGATGGGGGGACGTGAAGCACACACTAATCTAGGCTCATGTTGATCTAGTCGGTTTCCCGGCTGTCTGCTGAACTGCAGTTTCAACCCATTTATTACTGGAACGTTATAGTCTGAGACTCATGGCTTGACCTCTGCATGGTCCCCAACCAGGGTCCATGAGAGCAGATGATGTATACATTATACATGTCAGTTATGAGTGGTTTAGAAACGGTTTGTGTCATTTGTATGTTTATGAGATCAATTAGAAATGGGTTCGATCCAATGAGGATACATAAAAGTGATGTAGGATATGACATGGTGAAAGTTTGAACTCTGGACAAGCTTTGAGAACATTTCACCTTGACCTGAGGTAAGTCAGGTTTTCACTTTGCTATGTCCCTATTCCTCTACACTGCTTGCTGATGGCCCTTCATGTCTCCCAAACCTCACCAGCCAAGAATACACACACACACACACACACACACACTGTGCCCTCCAGAATTCCTGGCACCGTAGGTAAATATGATTTTAAAAAATTGGCAGTAAAATGTTTTTATCTTAAGCTTACACTCAAAATGTCATATGAATCAAACTTTTAGTTATTCAAAGAAAAATAATTGTTTTCAAGAAATAATTATTTTATTTAAAAACATCTGTGTCACATTCATTGGAAATCTGCATTTATTACATTGTGCACCCTCCCTTTCCCAAGATATCACTATAATGAGTCATCTCTGAATAATGTTTGATGAGGTGGGAGAACAAATAGGAAAAGATGTGAGTCCTTGCTTGTGGACTCCCCTCTTCAGCTCACCCCACCATTTCTGAAATGCGATTTACGTCCTTATTTGTTCATATTTCCCTATTCCTCACTGCCCTCTCTTACCTCTCACCTTCTCCTTACATTTTACATTTACATTTAGTTATTTAACAGACGCTCTCATCCACAGTGATCGTGAGTGCACATATTTGTATACATTCTCGTACTGGTCCCCCATAGGAATCAAACCCACAACCCTGGTGATGCAAGGGCCCTGTACTGTCCTCCTCCTCGGTCTAACCACAGTATCTTTTTACTCCAGAGCGAAGCCAGTCTCAATCACCAAATGCCACTGTCATTTTGAACCAGATGTGTACCTTGCTTCAGCAACCCATGTAGTAGGTGATGTGTGTGGAATGCAGATGCTAGAGGAAGTCCATAAAAAGGGAAGGAGCAACATCATCTGGCAGAGACAATAGGATGCATTCAGATTTTAATTTGAGCAGAAGAGAGGCTGGGTGTGAAATTGGCTGAGATACTTGAGAGATAGGGAATGAAGACGATAGAAAAAAGCACATTACCAGTGTAATGTGGGTGGTTTCTTCAATCTGTGTTATCTCTTTTCTCTAAAGACAACAAAGTTCAGGCTGCAAAAACCAAATTACTTTGAAGCGGAAGAACTTTTGGTGGAATTTTTCATAGAGAATGATTACTGAGATTAAATCGGTCAGTTGCTGCAATAGTTTCAGGTTTGTTTGGATGGTGTAAACAGATTTAGCGAGGTGTTTAACAAAGCGTGCTATTTATGAAACTCATGATGTGTTTGCTGGGTGGTTGCTGGGGAGATTATCCATGCTTTACATACACAAGTAAATGACATGTCCTTTGTAAGACAATAGAGGGCATTTCATGGGTACAATGGTGATCGCTGATCCCCAAGCTAACGGGTGTAACGTCTTATAATCCTGAAGCATTTAATAACCAGATTACAAAACAACCATATTCATTATTGTTCGGCTTTGGGAGTACATATTTAAATGTATAAACTAGCTGATTTTAACCCTAAATGATGATTGGCTGAAAGTGGTGGTATATAATACAGTTTGAGTATGAGAGACATTTATTTGTATTGGTCTGGTAACTAGACTATAATAACAATAAGGCACCTTGGGGGTTTATGGTATACGGCCAATATACCACGGCTAAGGGCTGTGTCCAGATAATCTGTGTTGCATCGACCTAAGAACAAGCCTCAGACGTGCTACATGTTGGCACTCTACCACACACCATTGTGCCTTATTTCTTAAGTATAGCAATTAGTGGCACACAGATTGGATCCGGATCCAAGATGGCATAGTTTTCTAAAATGTACAGTACTTGTCAAAAGTTTGAACACTCCCATTCACTTGAATGGTAATGTATTTCATTAAGAACACTGAGGAGATTTGACCCCTATCACAGTGGTTCTCAAACCATTCCCGGGGAACCCGGCCCATTCCCTGTATTTCATGTACAGTCTACCATGCTATGCACTACTGCGTCAACTTGTCAACTAATTATCAAGCCATTGGCTGGGGAGATTCGAGAACCCTTGACCTGAACAAACATAAGACTTAGGGCGTGTTTACATTACGCTACATTTTCTGAAACGTAATGAAGAAGACTTGAGATGCTAGATTGTTTTGCTGTGCAGACTTGCAGATATCAGTACAAGGTGGCGTGTGCCACATTCAATAGTCTCCTAGTCTCCTCCCATAGTTTTGGGCTGTTTGCCAAAATATCTTCAAGTAACATTTAAATTATGAATACGGACATAAAGTGCAGTCTCTCAGTTTTAATTTGAGGGTATTCACATCCAAATTGGAGAAAGGGTTTAGGAATTACAGCTCTTTAATATGTAGCCTCCAATTTTCAAGGGACCAAAAGTAATTGGAGAATAAACTCAAAAGCTGTTTCATGGACAGGTGTGGGCTATTCCTTTGTTATTTATTCATCAATTAAACAGGCAAAAGGTCTGACTCCAGTGGTGTCATTCGAATTTGGAAGCTGTTGCTGTGAATCCACAACATGCGGTCAAAGGAGCTCTCAATGCAAGTGAAACAGGCTATCTATAGGCTGCAAAAAAAAATAAAATCCATCAGAGAGATAGCAGGAACATTAGGAGTGGCCAAATCAACAGTTTGGTACATTCTAAATAAAAAAGAACGCACTTGTGAGCTCTGCAACACAAAAAGGCCTGGATGTCCATGGAAGACAACAGTGATAGATGATCGTAGGATTATTTTCCTGGTAAAGAAAAACCCCTTCACAACATCCAGCCAAGTGAAGAACACTCTCCAGGAGGTAGGCAAATCATTTTACAAGTCTACCATAAAGAGAAGACTTCACAAGAGCAAATACAGAGGGTTCACCACAAGGTGTAAACCATTCATAAGCCTCAAGAAAAGGAAGGCCAGATTAGATTTTGCCAAAAAACATTTAAATAAAGCCTGGCCAGTTCTGGAACAGCATTGTTTGGACAACATGTACCAGAATGATGGAAAGAAAAAAGTATGGAGAAGGCTTGGAACGGCTCATGATCCGAAGCATACCACATAATTTGTAAAACACAATGGAGGCAGTGTGATGGCATGGGCATGCATGGCTTCCAATGGCACTGGGTCAGTAGTGTTTATTAATGATGTGACAGAAGACAGAAGCAAACGGATAAATTCTGAGGTGTATAGGAATATATTGTCTGCTCAGATTCAGCCAAATTCAGGGAAGTTGATTAGACTGCACTTCACTTTACAGATGGACAATGACCCAAAACTGCTGAAGACACAACTTAAGGCAGAAAACCCCACAAAAAAACAACAGATAGCTGCAGTAAAGGCCTGGCAATGCATCACAAAGGAGGGAACCCAGTGTTTGGGGATGTCCATACGTTCCAGACTTCAAGCAGTCATTACCTAAAAGGATTCTTGACAAAGTACTAAAAATTTACATTTAATTTATGATTTTGTTCATTTGTCCAGTTACATCTGAAATAAGGGGAATGTAAGGGGACTGTTTATGAAAACGGTTGCAATTCCTAAATGTTTCATACGACGGTTTGTTTAACCCCTTGAATTAAAGTCTGCATTTCAATTGCATCTTGGTTGTTTCATTTCATCATCCACTGTGGTGGCATACAGAGCCAAAATTAGGAAAATTGCGTCTGTGTCCAAATATTTCCGGACCTAACTGTAAATTCCGATTATTGCCACTTACAGCAGGACATTACTGAGACTGGGCCTTCTGAAATAATGCCTGACTACCCCTGGTATACTATATACAGGATGTCCATGTACAATCCCAAATGGTTGTTTACTAGTTTAGTATTGACTATTAGTTCAGCTCCAAAAGGAAGTGGGCTAAGCTTGTACTGGGCCACTGAACAGACAATGTGCAGAAAAATTGAAATATTACAACATGTGTCCCAAATGAAGCACTATTTTCTATTTAGTGCACTACTCTAGACAAGAGCCCCGCCGGGAATTCGCCGTGAGGAAAACAGTGCCATTTGGGACACTGACGGATAGTGACGCAGAAAAAAGAGCATGGTAATGGGATCATGAACACAAAGACATCACACAACTATGGGAGGGAGGAAAAAACAATATACTCTGGCAAATCTAACACATGTATAAGTAGAAGAAACAGACGTACAGTTCAGTCAGACTATTACCACTAATAATACACTATCGGGAGTTGGAAGATGAGGAATCTTCCATCTACTGTTTTTTTTTGTTGATGTTTTGGGATTTGTTAATCAGTTTTTCCAGGTGATTTTCACGCCGCCCTTTATGCAGCTGATTCCAGGTTGGTTGGTTTGATGAGGTATCCTTTTGACAGCTCCAGCTGTGTGTGTGTGTATGTGTGTTTGTTTCCCTCTGTGTGTAGACCGTGCATTGGTGCCCCAGCCCTCGCCTTCTTCTGACATATCAGTCGACGCTGACACATCACTGATGTTCAAATCCCATTCGTCTCCTCGGGCTGTGGGCACACAGCCGAGTATCGACTAGACATCGCTCCTTTTTTCTGGGTCCTGAGTTTGGGGGCGCCTACCCTGCTACCCTGAGCTCTGCTCCCTTTCCTGTAGAGATGGAGAATGTGCTGACTGCCGGCCAGCTGTGGACCAAACCCATCTGTCTAGAGCCAAGCCAGGCCAAGAGAGACCTGAGTCACAACAGAGTGGATGGAAATAATAATCTTGCGGTCACATACACACATTTTATACTGATGCCTCGTTCCTGTTGGTGCCACCATAGTATTTTTACAAATACATCGTATTGCGCATTTGATGAGTTATGCTTTTGTTGTATTGCCATCATTAAAACATGGATGGTACAGTACTCCTGTTTCTCACTTGACCCTGTTTCGGCTACAAAATATAATTCCGTGGTCAGTGGAAGTTGCTTAGCTAGCCAATGACTAATATAATTTCTGAAAAACTAGTCATGAGTTGTTGTCAAATGTTTTTC
Organism: Esox lucius; assembly: GCF_011004845.1. NCBI lineage: Eukaryota > Metazoa > Chordata > Actinopteri > Esociformes > Esocidae > Esox > Esox lucius. Next base: position 29,559,296 of record NC_047576.1, on the reverse strand, counting down.
TGCATCAAAAGGGGCCTTGTGCGCTTGGTCAGGGTCATGGCAATAAGCGTCACCCAACAGAATTTACACATTTTAAAGGCCCCTCTTTTTTTTTTTTATGTTTTAGACAGTTTCTTGAAATTCGTCGCATTACTCCAAGGACGCCATGGAAATGTTTGTATATACCGTAGCATACTGGGAAACTGGTCGCCGTGTTTACAACAAAAATGCCAAGGCTATTTCAATAAATCCATAACGACAGAAACGTTCAGATTTTCTTGCTACCACTTGCTCGTTATAGAGATTTATCTTTTGTAATCAGCCGACATATTTAGTTGGAAAAGAGTCACAAAGGACGCCTTAATGAAAACAATGCCCCTCACTATAGCTAGTTTACCACTAGACAGTTCCGCCTAAGCTCCTGAGAAGAACGTTTTTATTGAGAGCCCTTAGGATCTCTTAAATAACGTGCGTTCCTGCCCCAACTGGAGAAATTACCGTATTCTATCAAAACATTTAGCATAATTTCTCCTGGTGTAATGTCGTTATTTATAAAGCAGGGCTTAAATGCAATTTGCCACTTTTCTTATTAGGCGGGTCATGAAAGAGTTTCTATCAAAAAATTTGATTAGTTATTATTAGAAGTAAAGTGTAGCTAATAAGACAGGCCTCGGCTACAATGGTTTTGGTTAGGCGAGAAATGTATCTCTTATTTCAAACAAATTCGCAAATCAGAATCCTGAATTATATATGTGTATTGTTGTCTATATATCCGCTTAGTTATATGTTCTGTCAATCTGATATATTTTTTCTCTGTACATTAGATTATGCAGTGTTGTAGAATTGCATCTGCGTTCTATTTTTACGTTTATGTTATGTCATGAGCTGAACATGTGGTCTACTCACAAGTATTATTCTTGCCCTGCAAGTTAACAGAGTAAAAGATAAATATGTATTTTTGTTCATTGAGCTTAAAGGAAAATCAATGCATGTCTGTTAACATAAAAATGATGTCACCATTAGGCAATGTACCCAGGCCTACTACAGTCATTAAGGACCCGCCCTGTAATTAAAATGCAAAACCTTGCGGACTTTAACATAACTCACTGGTATATGACACAGGTGTTTGGGTAAAATACAAGTGGAAGTGTCATGACACCAACTAATCCCATGTCAAGCCTGAAGCTAATCTCTACTACTGTAAGTCAGAAGTAAGCTTCAATCCATGTGGTATGATAGATGTGGAGCGTTTGATAGTTATGCAATCTGCATAAAGAGTAAGCAATTAGTAGGCTACTGTAGTTCTTGATGATTAACTGTTGTTGGATGTATTTTGCTTCTAGCTATAAAAAGAAAAACTGGTATCCTACTGCGAAACATGGTGAAATTTTGTATGGACATTGATGTATAAAAATAATTGTTAATAGATATAATCTAAGGCATAACATCTGAAAATCAATGTAGTCTATTTTACAAGAGCTAAATTAAAATGTAATAGTAGGCCATTCTGGTTATTGGGCAACTAGTCGTTGGTAGATGAAAGAACGCAGTTTATCAACCTTTTGTGGAGAAATGCACTGAAGCATGCATTATTATTTTATTTAAAAAAAACGATAAACAGTTTACCTACCTTTAACTTTTTTAACCACATCATTGCGTAAATGAATGGAAAACATTTGTGACATTTTTTACTCTAACACCTTGAAGATGTTAGATCATTTTGTCAGATGTGTGGACTATATTACTTAATTTTTTCAGCATATTCAGGACCAGAGGTTCAATCCCGCCCATAAGCGTCACTGATTCAAATTTCTTCTCAAGCCCAGCTAGCCTAGTGAGCGAGCGCATTGAGACATTACATAGCGAGGGGAAGCGCAAGCTTGCTTCGTTCAGTATTTTTTGTTGCATCAACAACACAACTACGATTCACCTCTTCTTGTAACGATGTGGACCGAAATCGGGAAGCTAATGATCTTACATGTGTTACTAATGGAGGTCCACTCCACCCGAGGTAAGAGTACGTGTTTTCCTCATTGATTATGAGAATGGGATTTGATGAATGGGGCAACGACGTTACAGAACTGTAACCAGTGTATGGCAGAGGTAGAATAGCCCAGATGCACGCTTTATGATCAGTAGTCACCAGTCATCACTACAGTGAATCTGTGTTTACCTGGACTGGAGATTGTTATGGCAGGTAGGTTATATATTCACCAGACTACTGATTTAGAACAGCATGAAACCAGTCTATAGGGACATGTAACAGCATAGTATGACAATGTGCAGGTGGTAGCCAGGATGCATGAATGTGTGTACATAGCCTATAGAAGGAAAAGCTTGATCACAACGTGTAGCTTGCTACGTGGAATGGGTGGTAGTATTTCTGCATTATTTCCTCATTGGTCATGTAGCATGCAATATAGCATTAATAAGGTTTTTAAGGCTGTTATTATAGTACAGTTCTTACACTGTCGAACAGCAGGTGTCAACATTGAAGTAGTTTTCTGATTAAAGTGAAAAGTGGCCTTAGAATACATGGTATTCCAACAGTTCCAGCTTTGCATTAAAAATTTAAATGATTAGATTTAAATAATTTCCATGCACTATTAGTGATAATAATTGACACTGTTTTTTTTCTGTTCACGATGGATATTGTGCTATAAAACGATGGCCATGTTGCATGAGTGTTTGTCCCCAGACCGTGTTTCAGTCATCAAAGCATCAACTATCACACTTAGAGACTGTCTGACATCTAGCCCCTCACGGGGTATAATGAAACCGTGACCCATGAGTGCATCAAAGAAACATCTAACAATTTTGTGTTGCCTGTGAAACATTGAACCGTTATGCTCCCCATGCGCGTGGGTGTGCTGTGATGATTTAGTAACTTACCGTAATGTTTTTAATGTAGGCTATTTAAATAAAGTTATACTTATCTCATTAGTATAAACATACATACATTTAATGTATTTCATGTCTAAACGTTCTTTTTGCATTCTTAACATTTATAAGTGTAACATAATTAATGTGATATTTAACATATCAGTATGGTTGTAACATAACAAGTAATCTAAATTTGCACTGTTCTATTTTAGCACTTCGCTTGTATTGCCGCAATGTAGTTAATTGTAAATGTATTTAATATCCTTAAATAACATTAAATTAATGTACATTAAATTCATTAAACATATTTTAAATAGTGTAAATTTATAAAATTGGATGTATGTTCACATTTTGTGTTTCCCTGACTCAATTCCTGATTTATTAATTTTATTTCCATGTTCTGTCATCCTTAGGAAGTCATACCTATACGGATTGTGAAACAGGCCAGTTTCAATGCAAGAACGGAAGGTGCATACCTACTCTCTGGAGATGTGATGATGATGACGATTGTTCTGATAACAGCGATGAAGAAAACTGTGGTCAGTAGCCTAACACCATCCATGATCAGGCGCTGAATTGTACTCTACTTATGATTGACAATTCATTGCAGAGGCTTCATTATGGATTGTAAATGTGTTGAGTCATTGGAAAGTGCTGTTGAGGTTGGTGGAATTCATATTGCCACCGCTGAGTGGGCTGAGACATGACTGTTTTCATATTAGAAATATTGTATGAACGCATGAAAAAGCAACAGATCGTTTCATTGTCAATAAAATATTGAGACATTTCACTGTGAAGCTTATCTAAGTGCCCAGCAACCGTAACTTCTTGTCTACAGGATACAACGCGGATGTTTTGCGGACATCCTAACGACACACTTTTGCTTGCTGTGTAATACTTCAAATAATTTAATATTCGTCAGCCAGCAATGATCCATTAAGAATTTGTCATGCAGTGAATGTACTGAAAAGTTATGTTTGTGGCCAACTGAATAACATCTCCTCAAGTCTCTGACTAATGGAGTTCTGCATGCATACTTTTTACTAGTAGTGTAGCGAGACATTTACATGATAAGGATTAGTGTCTATTTAGTTGGTGGTACTCGATGGGAAAGACATTTGTTTTTAATAAGCCGTTCTTAACACTGCTACATATCAAGGAATATTGTCCATATGGTAGTGGGTGGGTTGTGTGATTTGAAGGATGTGTATCCTCAAGGACATCAAGGACTGCGTTGGAGATGTTCACTTCAGTGAGACACAGGTCAACGACAATTACGCTGTTCTGCAGGATGATTACAGTGTCAGGCGCTCCCCTCCCTCATCCAGCTGAAAGGTTCTAGCCAGACTGTTTTGTGTATGCTCTTTACATTTACTGTGTCACCTGGCTACATCCAGGCAACTTAGCCTGTCTGTGTTGACAGAGTCATCCTTGTAGATCCAGGCTACTTAGCCTCTCAAAGTTTACAGAGTTATCCCTCTAGATCCAGGCTACTTAGCCTCTCAAAATTTACAGAGTTATCCCTCTAGATCCAGGCTACTTAGCCTCTCAAAATTTACAGAATCATCCCTCTACATGCTGGCTACGTAGCCTCTCAAAATGTACTATCATCCCTCTAGATACAGGCTACTTATTCTCTCAAAATGTACAGAGTCATCCCTCTAGATCCAGGCTACGTAGCCCCTCTCCTTCTCATGTCCTCTTGCTTTCTTTCTCTCTCCCTTTCTTTAATCATCTCTCACCATCTCTCTCTTCATCTCCACCCCTCAGAGGCTTGTGCCCCCCCCCCCCCCCAAGCCAATGAGCACTGGGTGGCATTTCATAGGCCTGGCTACCAGGTCTCCCGTGCCATGCCTGGCTCTTTAAAATGCCAGGGTCTTAGAAGGCACGCAACGCGGGCAACCTGGGAGAAAGAAGAGGGGTGCGCTGCGCCAAGCCACGGAGGCTGAGCCCACTCGTCTTAACCCCACAAAGGGCGTCAGCTGACAGGTTGGAGATAAATCCAACTGCATTACTGGTTGCCAAAGCGATGCCCGCTGGCGGAGTGCCAAGGTTCCCAGCAGATGCCAGTGGCTCCCCAAGCCCCGCGCCGCCCGCTAAAAATACAAAAAGAGGAGAGGGGAATAGGAGAGAGGAGAACCTTGGAGAGGAGAACAGAGTAGAGAAGGAAAATTGCTGAACGGAGCAGAGGAGAGCAGGTGGGGGGGACAACAGAGGGGAACTGTGTAGAGGACAACATCGCGGAACAGGGAAGTGTAGAGACGGACAGAGAGAGGTAATAAGTCATTTCTATGTGTTGGTGGCCGAAACCTGATGTGACCGATGAGAAGGGAGTCATGACGTGTGTCTTCCACACATCTGTCTCTGCAACCCGCGGAGCCCGTCTTTTCATCCCCTTCCACCATTGGATGCCTACTCTGCTCCTCCCTCCCCGTCCTCCTCTTCACTCATGTTGCCCTAAGAGACGGGTATGGAGCGGCGATTCGTGCCCTCCTTTTCAGGAGTGTGGATGTGATCATTAACCAGAAAGTTGACTCCCTCAGTCCCCCTCTGTTGGTCTGACAGTTTATTCATACTTGAAAGTGAGTGCACGGTCACCATTTGTTGAACGGGATGTATTTTTTCAGTTTGCGCACATGATTTGTTTTCTAGCATTCTTTTGTTTCACTTAAGTTTGCATACTGTGCTTGGTCACAAGTTTGCACACCTCCCTTCAATATAATAATATCACCCCCCCCCACCTAAAGATTAGAAGAATGTGAGCACACACCACGTTCGACTGTGCGAGACGAATGGAACAATGTGCCATGTGAAGGAGATCGACCGTAGCCCAAAGACAGAGACAGACTCCATTGTATTCAGAGATGAGGCTCCACAGACGAGCCTTCACGTCACATTTCATGCACTGCTTGCAGTGTCTGTGTGTGTGTGTGTGTGTGTGTGTCCGGGCCAAGCATCACACACTCTCTTAGCATACAGTAATGCCAGGAGAAATGCCAAATATCACAACTGACCCTGGACTCAAACATCCAGGGAAGGGGACACGACACAACTCTTAGTCACCTGACAGTCCATTCTGACAAATCCTCTTGGAGGCCGGTGTCTTTTTAAATTAAATTAACCCTGTAGGAATACTGTGCTACTACTTTGATTATCACCACAAGTATTTTTCCCAGAGTGCAGTACTGTATAGAGGCTTCTTGTAGAATAGGAGTCATATCTCCTATATTACAACAACACACTGGTCAGTTAGGAGTCATATCTCCTATAGTACAACAACACACTGGTCAGTTAGGAGTCATATCTCCTATATTACAACAACACACTGGTCAGTTAGGAGTCATATCTCCTATAGTACAACAACACACTGGTCAGTTAGGAGTCATATCTCCTATAGTACAACAACACACTGGTCAGTTAGGAGTCATATCTCCTATAGTATAACAACACACTGGTCAGTTAGGAGTCATATCTCCTATAGTACAACAACACACTGGTCAGTTAGAATAGGAGTCATATCATTTAGTAGCGTTAGATTAAGACCGGTCTCTGCTATAATTACCAAAGATGCTTCTCTCTCTCCTGTCTCCCTCCCTCCACCCCCGCTCTCTCTTTCTCTCTCTTTTCTTATTGTCTCTGCTGGCATGTCGGGACAGTCAGAATTAAATGTAAACATAGTCTGTAATGTAATTCAGAATTGTCCTGTGAGACTGTGAACCACCGAACCTGTGTGTGTGTGTGTGGGTGGGTGGGGGTGTGTGTGTGTGTGTGTGTGTGTGGTTTGCACTGTCCATCTGCATAGTTATAATCCAATTAGTCTGTGTCTCAGCGGGTGAGAACTTGAGAGGCGATGGTGTGGTGTTTGTGTGTGTGATATAGAAAGAAAGAAAGGGAGCTAGAAAGCTGAATGCGTGTCTTCACAACCAGTGGGCTGTCTGTATGTCTGCCTGCGGGCACAGAACATCATTACTCTCTCTGTGCTTTTCACCATCTCAAATATTATGGAAAGAGGAAACCAATTCAGTGAGCTGCAAGCTCCCTCTCTTTCTCTTTCTCCCTTGCTATTTCTTCCTCACTTTCTCTCTCTCTCTGTCACATTCTCCCAAATGAGGACACATTCATCATCAACAGGATGCTTTCTTTTTCCGTTGTGTCCTCCTCGCCAGTCTCTGCTTCCTCCGCTCCCTGCCTCCTCATCTGCTCTCCTCCTTTCAGTGATTTTTGCTCTCCTTCTCACCACCTCTCTCCTCTTCCTCCAACCGGCCACCCTTCCCTCTCCTGTTCTCTCCTTCTCCCCCCGCCCTCCCCCCGTCCAGTCACCCCACTCGCCCCCTGTATGGCACGTGACTGTTTGGACCTCAATGCCTGTTATTGATTTGCATGTGGGCTGCTGTGGGTCTGTGGTGATTTATATGGCTGTGGGTCTGTGCTTAAGGGAGAATATTTCATAAGCCTTCATGGACTCTCTGTGTGGTAATGAGAATGGTCCCTGGACCCTGCCACAGGAGGCCAACCTGGGTCATACTGGCAGGGACCCCACCGGGGGCGGCTTGACGGGAGAGGAAGAGGGGAGAAAAACTGGGAGCAAGACAGTTTCAACTAGCATTTCCTTCTTGATTTTCTGTTTAAGCACACCCCAAATAAGAGCTGACAGGAAGAACACAGTATAGCACTAGACTGGTGTTACACGCCGTGGCAGACTGGTGTTACACGCCGTGGCAGACTGGTGTTACACGCCGTGGCAGACTGGTGTTACACGCCGTGGCAGACTGGTGTTACACGCCGTGGCAGACTGGTGTTACACGCCGTGGCAGACTGGTGTTACACGCCGTGGCAGACTGGTGTTACTCGCCGTGGCAGACTGGTGTTACACAGATTATTTGACTGCTGGACTGGTGTTACAGAGCATGGTTGATCATTAGACTGGAGTTGCAGTGTGGTTTACTTTTTTAACCTAGACTGTTGTGACTTGGCGTGCTACATCCCTAGACTGGTGTGACATGGCGTGCTATATCCCTAGACTGGTGTGACATGGCGTGCTACATCCCTAGACTGGTGTGACATGGCGTGCTACATCCCTAGACTGGTGTGACATGGCGTGCTACATCCCTAGACTGGTGTGACATGGCGTGCGACATCCCTAGACTGGTGTGACATTGCGTGCTACATCCCTAGACTGGTGTGACATGACGTGCTACATCCCTAGACTGGTGTGACATGGCGTGCTACATCCCTAGACTGGTGTGACATTGCGTGCGACATCCCTAGACTGGTGTGACATGGTGTGCTAGATCACCAGTATAATGTTACACAGTGTGGTAAATTTGTGTTACACAAAGTGGTAAACCACTAGACTGGTGTTACTCAGAGTGGTAGACCACTGGACTTGTGTAGTGTGTAGTGGATAGCTAGACCGTCCCAGGAAGTTGTTCTTTCAAGAAAAGCAGTTTCCTCTAGAGTGTTTAGCTGCAAAGGTCAGTGTTCAATGTCAGCTTTTGTCATTGATAATTCAGGCACTTTTGAATTGACAGTTCTGGACAGGAGATGTGTATTAGACATTAGTGAAGTCCTCATTGAAACATCTCTCGCTCTCTTCAAGAATTCTACCCTCCTTTATGCAAATTCTTTCTGTCTTTTCACTTACTCACTCTCTTCTTTTTCTCCAGTCCAATTAGAGAAAGGTGGAAGTAGGGTATTAGTGTTTTTTTTTTTTATCTTCTCCTTTCACCGATTACCTTGTTTACCGTCAAGGTGGATTTTCCTCTCTGCCGTGGCCCGATACTCCAGTCACCTCAGCTCAGCTTCAGAACAAACTCACACATTGTTCAGAGTCAAAACTCCCCAAACAACAATCCTATTTTCTCTCTGTCCTCTTCTGTCTGTTGGTGTGTTTCCATTTGATCTCCTGATGCCTGACGGGGTGTCATCACCTAATCCCCTCAACAGATTAGGGAATATCTTAATGTGACTTGGGTTTATTTACATTCCCTTTTATAATCCTGTTTTTCACAACCAGTTGTCAATCTGTATTCAGAGTGAAGGGAGGGTGGAGCAGCATTGCATGCAGAGACCAAAATGATGCGTATGTTCTAAGAACAATCATGAATAAAACATGGAGTTAATACAGATGGAAGAATATGCTCCAGTTAATACCTACCTAGGTATCTGTTCAATGACAGCCACATAGCCCAGGTCCCTGTTTCTACTCCACGTCAGTCTCGCAGAATTCTCCTTCATCTTCAAAGTTTGTGTTGAAATCAGGACTCAGACTTCCACCGTTCTTGTCATCCACAGCTCTCCTTGTCCTCCTACAAAAGGACGGGTAGCCTATCCTCATCAGAGCACACTTTGAATCATTTTTATAATGGCCACAAAGTAACGGAAATATCTCTCTGTTGATGTTAGTCTATTTCTGCCATTTTAGTCAAGAAATACAGTATACACTCACCTAAAGGATTATTAGGAACACCTGTTCAATTTCTCATTAATGCAATTATCTAATCAACCAATCGCATGGCAGTTGCTTCAATGCATTTAGAGGTGTGGTCCTGGTCAAGACAATCTCCTGAACTCCAAACTGAATGTCAGAATGGGAAAGAAAGGTGATTTAAGCAATTTTGAGCGTGGCATGGTTGTTGGTGCCAGACGGGCCGGTCTGAGTATTTCACAATCTGCTCAGTTACTGTGATTTTCACGCACAACCATTTCTAGGGTTTACAAAGAATGGTGTGAAAAGGGAAAAACATCCAGTATGCGGCAGTCCTGTGGGCGAAAATGCCTTGTTGATGCTAGAGGTCAGAGGAGAATGGGCCGACTGATTGAAGCTGATAGAAGAGCAACTTTGACTGAAATAACCACTCGTTACAACCGAGGTATGTAGCAAAGCATTTGTGAAGCCACAACACGCACAACCTTGAGGCGGATTGGCTACAACAGCAGAAGACCCCACCGGGTACCACTCATCTCCACTACAAATAGGAACAATTTGCACGAGCTCACCAAAATTGGACAGTTGAAGACTGGAAGAATGTTGCCTGGTCTGATGAGTCTCGATTTCTGTTGAGACATTCAGATGGTAGAGTCAGAATTTGGCGTAAACAGAATGAGAACATGGATCCATCATGCCTTGTTACCACTGTGCAGGCTGGTGGTGGTGTAATGGTGTGGGGGATGTTTTCTTGGCACACTTTAGGCCCCTTAGTGCCAATTGGGCATCGTTTAAATGCCACGGCCTACCTGAGCATTGTTTCTGACCATGTCCATCCCTTTATGACCACCATGTACCCATCCTCTGATGGCTACTTCCAGCAAGATAATGCACCATGTCACAAAGCTCGAATCATTTCAAATTGGTTTCTTGAACATGACAATGAGTTCACTGTACTGAAATGGCCCCCACAGTCACCAGATCTCAACCCAATGGAGCATCTTTTTGGTATGTGGTGGAATGGGAGCTTCGTGCCCTGGATTTGCATCCCACAAATCTCCATCAACTGTAAGATGCTATCCTATCAATATGGGCCAAAATTTCTAAAGAATGCTTTCAGCACCTTGTTGAATCAATGCCACGTAGAATTAAGGCAGTTCTGAAGGCGAAAGGGGGTCAAACACAGTATTGTTATGGTGTTCCTAATAATCCTTTAGGTGAGTGTATATGTCTGGTTCCGCTATGGTGAGGTATCCACAGTCTTTCCTCTACAGGGGGCCAGGTTTTACTTTGTCTACCTTTTCTCGATGGCAAGGCTATGCTCACTGACTTTGTCAAGGTTTTTCTAAGGTTCTCACTAGTAAATCTGTTGGACACGTTTGCCCTGGTGACAGAAGTGCACTGCCTTTTCGTTTGTGCCGTATTTGTGTTGCCAAATGGGTAATGTAGTGTCTTTCTCATACTGTGTTGTTATTTTGGGAAATTTTTTGATTTAATGATCTGGTCCTGTGGTTTTAGTGTCAGTAGACATTGTTTCAATGACACATTCTGTTAATGTTTTGGTATATAGGAATATATTTTCATTTTGTGTGTCATGGAATATGCCCTGTCCCTGCCCTGGTTCTACATCATTTACTGGTCAGCCTCATTATGTGTCCAGCTGAGCTTAGTTTTAAACGTATTTCTAAAATATTTTTGTACCATTTGAGGACTCTGGATCTTCTCTGGATAGTCATTATGTTATTGTATTGGCGGACAGGGGCTCCAAAACCTTTTCTACCCATAGAACAAAATCATGTTGGTGGTGATTTTTAAGTATCCAATGAAACATTGGTGCCCTATATTGAGGACATACCCCTAGGTTGGGAACCCCTGCTGTTGCCAATGATTGGTTGTGGGTGACCGCAGGCACGGGTCACCTGAAAACAGCATTTGAAACAGGATTTTCTTTGCTTTTTCTTGCTGAGAGGAGATGGCCACACAAACACACACAGATTCACAGAGAAGCAGGTCATGTCTTTTCTGAAAATACTATACACTAACACATCACGTTGAGTATCTCTTTATCTGTCTGTCCCCCTATACATCCCTCCCACCCTCCCTCTCTCCCTCTCTCTCCCCCTAAGTCTCCGCTTTTTGTCCCTCCAACCCTCCTTCCATCTCTCGTTCCCTTGTCTCCCTCAATATTTCCTCTCTCTCCCCGTCTCCAGCTCTGTGGTAAACAGGACGGTTTGCGTTGATGCTGATTACACCGTTAGTAAATATCTCCCCCGTACACACCCGTAGCAGACGTCTAAATAAGCCCCGCAGCCACGGCTGACTCTTTGCGTCGCTGGGATTTGCTGCTCATCCGATGTCATGGGAACGGCTGCGAGGTGGCTTCGGTGATCTGTGCCCGCCCTTGTCGTCTTTGATGTTCGCCGCCACTCCATGAACCGATATCGAGACGTTATGCAGCAGTATCATGCGCCTCACCAACTGAGCCAAGTTCAGCCCATACAAACACACTGGAATGCTGTAACAACCTTTGGAGGGTTGGTGAAGAGTGTGGGGGAGATGTTCTAGCCTTTGGGGGAGACCAAATCAGGCTGGCCCAAGTACGTCTTTTAGGCCTGTGTGTATCTTCTCTAGGAAACGTTTTTCATAGCATTTACAACCCCCCCCCAAGCTTTTTCTGTACACCCCACCCCACTGTTTTCAATAGTGCCCCCCCCACTCCATTCCTCTATTCAGTCGACCTGTCCATGGGTCAGGAGGGGCACCGCTAATGTTTTGGAAGCACTGACACCGTCTGAGTGGACCCGGCTCTGCCCCACTACAACCGAGAGGCCCGCCGACCGTGCTCCGCCTCGCACTTATTTTAGAGAATAGCGTGAACCTGTGTGTGTGTGTTTGGGGCTGGGTCTTTGTAGTTGACCAATGCTTACGTCTCCGTGTTCCCAGCCTGTTGTTGTTGTTGATAACGACCTTGGTTCTCCTCAAAGTCGCCCCCGAACTGCTGCAACACTTTTATGAGCTCTTTGACTATGTGCTTTAACAGCCCACACACCCCGACAGAGTGCCTCCGTGGGGCCCGCTCCTCTAGTCGGCCGTGTGGGGGGGGGGGGGCAGTTGAACCCGAGTGGCGTCTCCAATCAGAGGAGCCGTTTCCCGCCGTTCGCCTTCCTTCCTCCGGTTGGTTTAATGTCGCCGCTCAGCCGGGGTCATCTGCTGACAGGCATTCATTATCTGGGATTAGTCTGCGACAGGGCTGGCGGATGGGTAGAGGAGGAGGGCTGGAATGAGAGAGAGCGACAAAGAGAACGAGAGGGACAGCTTGTCATTTAGGGGCAGCTTTCCTTTCTTCCCCTCCGTTCTCTCTTCCCCTGGACTGAGAGGATGAGAGAGGCGTTACAGGTGATATGCTGTAGACATGCCATTCTTTCCCCCTCTCCAGCCAGCCCCCCCTCTTAGTCCCAGTCACGTTGTTATATTTGCACTGATTAGACAATTAGATAGTGCTTTCATGTGTGTAGGTATTTAAACATGTGTGGGTGACTGCTTTGGCTTTTCGCGAGGTGGAAACAAAGGTGCTGAAGCATCGCGGCAGCTGTCAGAAAATGAAACTAACGGGGGGGGGTTGTTAGAGACATATTGTTTCTAATAATGATTCCTTCCAGTTAGCCTGATTAATTATCTTCAGTTCAACTTCGTCTGGAAATCCTAAATATTGAATACTGCACAATATCTTCCTGTCAGGAGCCATGGTATCTAATTTCCGATTTTCCAGTTTGTCAGATGCCAAGAAACTGAATCCTTCCTACTTTTTGCCATGCCTATTTCCTCCTGTGAAGAAACCAAATCCTTCCTACTCCTCACCTTGGAGGAGCTCCATGTGTTTTATCTTGTAGGAGGCGAGAGATATTGCATCGCTAATCAAGAGCTTCTCGCAGCTGTTGGTAACTAAAGAGAAAAACATGTTTTTCAGTCAACATCCATCAAAAAATGAGACAACTCTGAGGAATAGAGTGGGGGAGAAAGAGTGAGTGAAAAACGGGAGCTAAAACCGGATGGAGAGAAGAGGTATAGATAAAGGAGAGATGAGGAAGATAAAACAGAAGGTGCTCCCTTAATCTTCCATTGAGTGTACATCAGTGCTGACTGAGGAATGTAACGCTAATGTAACAGAATGAATTTAATGAGCAGCTCCATGAGGACTACTTTTCTCCTCTGCTCGTCGTAAAGGATTAGAAAGGCTGTGAGATTACCCAACAGTTTGATCCACCTTGGCTCTCCAGGATTCACTTATTTCTCTCCCTCTATCTGAGGAGAAGAGAGGAGAAGAGAGGAGAAGAGAGGAGAAGTGAGGAGAGAAGAGAGAAGTGAGGAGAGAAGAGAGAAGAGAGGAGAGGAGAGGAGAGGAGGGGAGGGGAGGGGAGGGGAGAGAGAGGAGAGGAGAGGGGAGGGGGAGTAGAAGAGAGGAGAGGAGAGAAGAGAAGAGGGGAGGGGAGAAGAGGAGAGAAGAGGAGAGAAGAGAATAGGGGAGGGGAGAGAGGGGAGAAGAGAAGAGGGGAGGGGGAGGAGAAGAGAGGAGAGAAGAGGGGAGGGGAGGGGGAGAAGAGAGAAGAGAAGAGAAAGGAGAGAAGAGAGAGGAGAAGAGAGGAGAAGAGAGAAGGAGAGAAAGGAGAGAAAGGAGAGGAGAGGGGAGGTGAGGGTGGGAGTAGCCATGGTAGAGCATGACCTTTATGACACAGAGGTACTATAGTAGATGTGTGAAATAGGACAATACACGACAAACACCCACCTCTAATTATATTAGAAAAGTGGAATTACTACAGATAACAGTTGTAGTTGTCCAAATGGTATTGCTAAGCTGAAACGTCCACTTCCGCGTACATTTATTAAACAATAATCAATTTCCGGGTTCATGTTTTTTATGCTTTTCATTGCCGAAACACGTACAGCTTGGGATCGTAAGCTACTAAAGGCTAATCTGTGGTTAGACTGGATGCTATTGACCTTTATGCATTCAGCACACGATCCCGCGTTGCCCTGCAGGTCGGTGGCTCTCAGAGGATATAGGATGCTAATGTGGCTAATTGATTGTAATGAACGCCAGGCTCGTACACCACTTACTAAATTACTCTCAACAAATGGCTATGGGGGATGCTGCTATTCGTAGGTAGGTTGCCACGGCAATCTGTAAAGTCAGCCCTTTTTAATGAGATCAATGCTTTACTTCCTGGTGTCCCAGATGGCAGGTGTGGTGTGCGCGTGTGTGCGTGTGCGCGTGTGTGCGTGTGTGCGTGTGTGCGTGTGTGGGTGAGTGCGTGCGTGCGCGTGTGTGGGTGTGTGCGCGTTCGTGCGTGTGGAGCCTGTGGACTCGCCCTAAATAAATCTTTAATGTTGTGTTTGCTCTCATGTTTTGTGTAATTGCCCCTAAATCCATGAAACCTAGCCGCTGTTCTGAGGACGCGACGGAACATGTATGCGCGCGTGGGTAGGTGAGATATGTGAATGTGCGCTCTTTCGTGCGTGGTCATGTAGCGCTTCAATAGATGTCCACACAGTCCTCCGTAATGTGCTGCTAGGCTGCAGTGCTGTCTTCGTCCGCACGGTCCTGTGATCTGGGATAAGGCCATCATACCCTGGTGCACATTTGCAATCAAGGACAACTGTGGAGCGGATCTGTGTGATTGCTTTGTTTCTCTTGAGCTCGGAGCGGTGTGGGGGATGGGAGAGGAGGAGGGGAGAGCAGAGGGGGGGTGATGGTTGATTTGGGCGGCAGTGTTCAACAGTACAACACACCAAGGTTCAATAGGTGCGTTGATGGATCGCTTTGATAAATGTGGTTGTTAACTGTGCTCAATATGATAACAAAGCATTATCTAGGAAGAAACAACAGGATATGGTTGGACGGCTAAGCCTGGTCCCGGAGCTAGCCCAGTGTTGTGGGACTGTACACAGTGAATACTGATGCTGTTGGAGGACGAAGCTGGGAGGTGTACTGGGTATCAGACGGGGGGGGGGGCATACAGAGAGGGGGAGAGAGATATACAGAGAGGGGGGGGGGGGGAGAGATATACAGAGAGGGGGAGAGAGAGAGATATACAGAGAGGGGGAGAGAGAGAGATATACAGAGAGGGAGGGAGGGGGAGAGAGAGAGTGAGAGAGACACAGAGAGGGATGGAGGGGGAGAGAGAGTGAGGGAGACACAGAGAGGGAGGGGGAGAGAGAGAGTGAGAGAGAGACAGAGAGGGAGGGAGGGGGAGAGAGAGAGTGAGAGAGAGACAGAGAGGGAGGGAGGGGGAGAGAGAGTGAGGGAGACACAGAGAGGGAGGGAGGGGGAGAGAGAGAGTGAGAGAGAGACAGAGAGGGAGGGAGGGGGAGAGAGAGAGTAGTAACGTGAGTGTATGTCATGGTGTGAAACGGCCTGTCAGCACAGACACTTCCCCTACCTGTCCCACCTGAAAGTGATACTGCTTATAGGAGCTAAACCACATAGAAACTGCATTGGGTCTGAGAACCCCCGCTCAGTGACACTACATATTAGACTGTCACGGTTGGATGGAGGGTGAAATGCAGGTGTGACAGTTAGGGCTGAACTATTGTTTGGCTTTGAGTCTGGGCTTGTCTGGCTTTGTCCTGGGCTGTTTTCTTAATCCGGGGGTATTCAACTCTGGACTTCGAAGCCAGGTCCACTCCATTTTGTTTAATTGCAGCCCTCATCAGGGAATTATTTAGACACGGGACCCCAGGTCTGTGTAATAAATGATGAGGTAAAACACAAAAGCAGCCAGCTTTGAGTGTCATAGGCTACGAGTTAAATATCCTGTCTTAATTTGTGTGTAGGTCTGCATGTGTTACAGTCCCTTGACCCGGTCGTTCTATGATAGAGGATCTGTCTGCAGTCACTGGGTGTTTTCATGACTGTGTCTGGCAGATATGTCCATTAAATATGAGAGGTTCTGATTCTCAATAGGCCTTTTTTAAACCTATGACTCAGTGGTCACGATAGTGGCCAATAGAGCTCTAATGGCCTAACGTAGACATTGATTACACAGCCAGGAAAGCCACAGCAATGGAGGAGGGAGAGGGAGAAGGCGGGAGAGGGAGAAGGCGGGAGAGGGAGAAGGCGGGAGAGGGAGAAGACGGGAAAAGGAAAAGGCGGGAGAGGGAGAAGGCGGGAGAGGGAGAAGGCGGGAGAGGGAGAAGGAGGGAGAGAGAGAGAATTGAGAAGAATTGGTATAAAATGGAGAGGGAGGGAGAATATTCTGTCATGTAAATACCACTGGCCATTCTAGTCCTCCATAACCCTCTAGCCTGGTCTGGTTTAGAGTCTGACCTGCTGGACACAAATGTTGTCTGGAATTATCTCTTACCTGTGAAAATCATAAACTGTTTTCATCACATGCTTTGTTCACAGGTGTCCTTTCGAGTGCCTGCGAGATGAAACAGTGCCTAGCTTAAAATTGTTTTGCTAAATATACGTATCTCTCTGGTTCCCTTGTCTGTGATGTACTGTAGGTACGGAGCTGAATTAGCCTTCTCTTGGAAGGTGAAAGCATATGGAATGACACGGCACAATACGCATTATATGTTAATAATTGTAATGCAGAGTGTCCTTAAAAAATGCCATTGTTTTCTCAGAATAAACCCCAACAACCAAAGAGGTAGCAGAGTAATGGGCAAATGATTAGATTTGATGTTGTTGCGTAGCTGCAGGTCTCTTGTGTGTATCAAAGTGGATATATTAAAGTTGTTGTTTGTTTTTTTATCATCCACACAGCTGGCTGTTTCTATAAAGAGGAAAAGGTAGGGTGCACTTACTGTACCCCAGGCAGCATGTGTGGGAGAGAAGGAAAAAACCATGCAGGCAGACAAACAGACAGGCAGGCAGACAAACACAGACAGACAAACACAGACAGACAAACACAGACCGGCTGGCAGGCAGACCGGCAGGCTGTGAGAAAGTGGCGGGGTAGGGACACTGAGTAGGAGACAGACCGAAAACCAGCAGACGGTTACAGGTGAGTATTCCTCAACAGGGAGATGGAGGGAGGGAGGAATGAAGGGAGAAAGTGAGGGAGAGATGGGGTGGCAAGAGGGAGAGAAATTAGGAACTTGGCAGTGTCCGCACCACAGAGGGAGACGAGGAGGTGCTACTGTGAGCCGTCGGTGACCGTTGTCCCCACTGTTTCCACCGCGTGAAGCTATTCTGAAACGGTAGAACAGGCAGCGCACTGAGAGGTGGGCCGAGTGACAGGCCACTTACTGCCTGGTGCTAGCCAGGACTGCCCACAGGCTGTGTGTGTGGCTTGCGACGGATCAATTTCCTGTCTTTTTGTTCAACAGGGACTTGGGATGCATGGCCTCTAGTGACCCAGATACGCTGTTCTTTCTTCCTCCTCTCGGCAGCATTAAAACACCCCGTGTAACATCGCTGACAGACGGAGGGAGGGAGGTAAATAAACGAAAGAAGAGTTACATTGAAAGACAAATGAATGGGCAGGAAGAAGGAAATACTGTGTATACAGCTAGAGATGGAAGGAGCGACGGAGGGAGACTGATGGTGGGAGAGACTGATGGAGGGAGAGACTGATGGAGGGAGAGACTGATGGAGGGAGAGACGGAGTGAGAGACGGAGTGAGAGACGGAGGGAGAGACGGAGGGAGAGACGGAGGGGGAGTGATGGAGGGAGAGACGGAGGGGGAGTGATGGAGGGAGAGACGGAGGGATGGAGAGACTGATGGAGGGGGAGACGGAGGGGGAGACTGATGGATGGAGAGATGGAGGGGGAGACGGAGGGGGAGCGAAGCACATGGCTAGAGACCCCAGTGGAGAAAGCCTTTGTCTGAACAAGCATTGCGTAAGGCTACATAATTGGTTAGGCATTTGCAGACTGAAATTATGCAGCCCAACAGAGGACACCTGGGGTATAACTAGTATTTGTGTTCCCTCTCATTGTACTGTGAGCGGTTTGAATGAGCATGCCTGGAATGACACATGGCAGCGTTTGCTCTCCCTTGACTTTTCAGGTGGTGCTGTTCGGCTCCAGATGTGATGAATCAAGCACATCGGAACGATGGGAGGAAAAGCAATACTATTTGAACCCAGGTCTGGTCGCCTTTCCATTAGGATGATCGTGTGAGGCTTCCAGAACCCGGGGCCTGGAGCCCTTAACAGTCGGTAGCCCATTCCCTCACCAGCACCCTCCTAGAACTAGACATGGGTGTCCGTTAGTCACATCCATGCCTTCTGTGGGTCCATCTGTCTGCTTTCAATGCCCGAATGTACTGCTGCCCTGTGCGCGCCTGTGTGGGTGCGTGTGTTTGCGTGGGTGCGTGTGGATGGCGTTTATTAACAAAGCTCCCCGGCTCACTGGTACTGGCTTTAGCCTTAGCTGTTTGGTTACAACCGACACGCTGTCTCCTGTTCATTGTCTTGGATCTTGGACCAGCACGGTTCGACAAAGCTCAGAAGCTTGTCTCTGAAATCTGGGGGTGTGAAGGGAAGAGCATCCAAAAAGGACTTGGCTCCCTCTTATGACCTGTTACTGTAGGAATCCATCTGTTGTGTTTGACTAGACCCAGTCATACCAACCCATATACACACACAAACACACACACACACATAAGCATGCTGTGAAAAAAGGAAGTGGCTGATTTCCCACGTGTGTGTGTTGGCAGGTGAAGCGGTGGTGCTGTGAAGCTATGGGGACAGCAGCTGGTCCTGGCACATGCATTCTTACTGATGTCACATCTCCGAGTTGAATTTCGATTAGTGGTTTCACCAGCAGAAATAGTTTTTTGTGATTTGTCTAACAAAAAGTCTCAAAAAATTTGAATACCGTGGAAAAGGTCATTTTTTTTCTGATTAAAATAAAAGTGTCCCTTTCATATATTCTAGATCATTACACATAAAGTGAAACAATTCATGCCTTTTTTGTTCCAATCTTGATGATTATGGCTTACAGCTCATGGAAAAAAAACATCCAGTATCTCAATATATTAGAATATAACATTTATAATACTGAAATGTTGACCTGAGAAGCTCTACTCAAAACACCTGCAAAGGTTTCATAAGTATGTTAATTTATGCACTCAATACTTGGTCGGTGCTCCTTTTGCATAAATTACTGCATCAATGTGGTATTTTGAGATGGTGGATTTTTTTATTTACGTGAGTAAGCAGTAATCATCAAGATTGAAATGCACCTGTAAACATAGTTAGCACGCTAGCTTGTTCTATCCAGCTCATTCTGTAACCAATACTAGCACAGAGTCAGAGTCCAGCTACCACTGTTGCATAAATAGACCATACTTGCTAAACGTTTGTATCTGTTCTTTTTGGGCCTGCATTATGTCCACTTAACCTAGGAATCATTCATTTGAGCGACAGCTGGTCATTTTGGCAGCTGTTTTACATTTATGTTTGTCATTTGTAATTTTTTTCAAGTTTTAGTAGAGAACAAATCATGATATTTCTGTCCAATTTTAGTCATGTATTTTGTTTCAAATATACAAACCCGATTCCAAAATGTACAATTGTGAATAAAAACAGAATGCAATGATGTGGAAGTTTCAAATTTCAATATTTTATTCAGAATACAACATAGATGACATATCAAATGTTTAAACTGAGAAGATTTATCACTTCAAGGGAAAAATAAGTTGATTTTAAATTTCATGGCATCTACACATCTCAAAAAAGTTGGGACAAGGCCATGTTTACCACTGTGTGGCATCCCCTCTTCTTTTTATAACAGACTGCAAACGTCTGGGGACTGAGGAGACAAGGTGCTCAAGTTTATGAAAAGGAATGTTGGCCCATTCTTGTCTAATACAGGCTTCTAGTTGCTCAACTGTCTTAGGTCTACTTTTTTGCACTTTCCTCTTTATGATGCGCCAAATGTTTTCTATGGGTGAACGATCTGGACTGCAGGCTGGCCGTTTCAGTACCTGGATCCTTCTTCTATGCAGCCATGACATTGTAATTGATGCAGTATGTGGTCTGGCATTGTCATATTGGAAAATGCAAGGTCTTCCCTGAAAGAGACGACGTCTGGATGGGAGCATATGTTGTTCTAGAACTTGGATATAACTGTCAGCATTGATGGTGCCTTTCCAGATGTGTAGGCTGCCCATGCCACACGCACTCATGCAACCCCATACCATCAGAGATGCAGGCTTCTGAACTGAGCGCTGATTACAACTTGGGTTGACCTTGTCCACTTTAGTCCGGATGACATGGCATCCCAGTTTTCCAAAATGAACTTCAGATTTTTATTTGTCTGACCACAGAACACTTTTCCACTTTGCCACAGTCCATTTTAAATTAACCTTGGCCCAGAGAAAACGGCTGCGCTTCTGGATCCTGTTTAGATACGGCTTATTTTTTGACCTATAGAGATTTAGCCGGCAACGGTGAATGGCACGGTGGATTGTGTTCACCGACAATGTTTTCTGGAAGTATTCCTGAGCCCATGTTGTGATTTCCATTACTGTATCATTCCTGTATGTGATGCAGTGCCGTCTGAGTGCCCGAAGATCACGGGCATCCCTTACGCACAGAGATTGTTCCAGATTCTCTGAATCTTTGGATGATATTATGCACTGTAGATGATGATAACTTCAAACTCTTTGCAATTTTTCTCTGAGAAACTCCTTTCTGTTATTGCTCCACTATTTTTCGCCGCAGCATTGGGGGAATTGGTGACCCTCTGCCCATTTTTACTTCTGAGAGACACTGCCACACTGAGAGGCTCTTTTTATACCCAATCATGTTGCCAATTGACATAATAAGTTGCAAATTGGTCCTCCAGCTGTTCCTTATCTGTACATTTAATCTGTACACTTATTGCTACCTGTCCCAACTTTTTTGGAATGTGTAGCTTTCTCTTGAAATCCAAAATGAGCCAATATTTGGCATGACATTACAAAATGTCTCACTTTCAACATTCAATATGTTATCTATATTCAATTCAATATAAGTTTATGAGATTTGTAAATTATTCCATTCCTTTTTTACTCACAATTTGTACAGTGTCCCAACTTTTTTGGAATCGGGTCTGTATTTTAGATCCTAGAGTGCAATCACATGAAATGCCTTTTATCTGTTTTAAGGCCCAGCTTCACATTTTATATTTTCTCTCCTCTAACCTAAACTAGGTTTATTCAATTTGACTAATGTGACTATTGAAAATGAAAGCAAGTGGACCGATTATGATAGTGTTCCCTACAAGATTCTGTGTTAACAGCAAGGGCATGGATTTTCCTGGGATGGGCTGGGGCATTTTGTTTCTTATTTTTGAACAGCTGTCAGACAGTTGCTTCTGGTGGCATCACAGTTGAGCCTTTTCTTTCTTTACTGTGACAACAAATTATAATACATCTTGAGGGTTGCCTTTTTTGTTTGTCTGTGATGATTCATGTGGTGTCTTTCTTTTTATCCCCTTATCCAGAAGTCACTCAGATTACAGCGTAAAACCAAAGTAAGGAAGGGCTACATTACACAGTTTATTTTCAGAGATCAGTTTTCTTGTTGTCATTGTTAGGAAACAAGAAACCAGGCAAGCCTAGTTCAGCCAGCCCGCAATAGAAAGTGTTGATTGTGGCTGCCTTCTCCAGAATCAATCCCGGGTCGCCCACGTGAAACGCAGTGTAGTTAACCACTACGCCACCAAACTGTACATTTGCCAGGTGTCAGTATGGCCTCTTGACATTATATAATTTTGACACTAATTTACCTCATGCCAACTTTGGATATTATGTTGGACACCATTATCTATTGTGTTAAAACGAGTAACTTTTCTTATTAAGTTTACCTCCACCACAAGTTTACCTCCATACAATAACGACTGTATGAATATAGGTGACGATAACAGATTTAACTGTGAAAAAACAAGGGGATCGAAGTGTTTGTCTATCTTGAACAAATCCTGAGACATAATTAGTAAATCCACCAGAGACATAATTTGAAAATCCAGTTTACTGTTATAGTTGCAACAGTAAACCGGTTCATTTTAGGCTTCCTGTAACGTACTCAAGGTTGTAGCCAGCGAGGTTTTTGTATATCCTGAACAAATGCTCTTTTGCCACTGGCCGTTTTAACAGTTAATTAGCCATTTGTGAATGACATAGAGACAGTATCTATCTTTTTCAGAGTTCTACTTCACATGCATTTCGATATGACAAAAAAGTCAATGTGATTTGGGTCCAAAAAAAAATTGTAGTGTAATGAAAGAATTTTGGAAGGATTGTGAAGGTACCATGTTGTCGGGCATCTCAACTAAGTGGGACATCATAATATCTCACACCAATGGACCTATTTGCTTCCTGAAAAGAACAGACATACACAGTGGGGGCCAAGGTAGCCCCATCCGCTCAGACGAACCAGGTGTGAGGATGGACAATTCAACAAAGTAGAAAAATGAAAAAAAAATTGTTGGATTGACTGTACTGTTGTTTGGTCTTTTAATGTGCGTTCCATAAAGCAACGAACTCTCCAATAGGTTTCAATGATGTACATGTTACTTATCGTTTCATACCGGTAAATGTTTACTGGTTGAAGAATTCCCAGAGAACGAATGCCATTGTGTGTTTTAGATACTTATGGTACAGTTAGTAGACTTTTATACAATTTGGGAAGATATTGAATATTATGCTGTTCTGTAACTATGTTCTGTAATTTTATTACATGATTGGAATAAACTGTATTACTTTGAAACCACCCCTCCAGGGGAGTCTTTGGGACCTATGTCCATGCTTGTGTCCGTAGAGCGTAAATCAGGGTGACCAGATTGCTACACGATCGATTGACTTCTGTACTTGACTGATGAGAAGAACTGAGGATTTGCGTAGGCTGAGAAACACATTACCTTTCAATGCTAGGCTGACGAAAAGGTAACTACTTTTACTAACTACTTTCGGCATAATATGGTCACTTACAATCAGACATATTTGCAAACAATATGGACTCAGATTATTAGATATTAAATGATCACAAAGGTTAGATTCTCCTGCACAAATGTTCATACCTGCTCCCCCAGTAACATTCTAAGTGTTAAACATTCACCCATTACTTCAATAGGATACATGTTAAGCCAATGCACTATTTCTGCATGGGCATATTCATTGTTCATTCCATATTGAAATCTATTTCTGATGGAGCTCAAGAGGTGAGTGTGGCTGTAAGTGGGTATTATAATTATTAGTAGTATAATAACACAGCTAGCCGATGCAGAATGCTTGTTTGTGACAATGATAGCGAGCTAATGTTAGTAGATGCAGCTTGCATCAGGAGGTGCATTAACCAGCCATATTTGTCAATTTTTGTGATAAAAAATATTTGTAAATTTTTTGGCTGGACCGTGTAAGCGGAGCCAGTTTAGAAGACCGAATGTCTCTGATTGACTTGACTTGTCTGACTGACTGACTGACTACCCCTTGTTAAATAGCTTAACATTTTTTGTCGTATCGAAATGCATGTGAAGTAGAACTCTAAAAAAGAGATGCACTTCCATAACTTGTGCATTCAACTGAAACAGTCCCATATACCTAACATACACGCACATTCATAGTGAACCCCCCTCCCCCCCATCAATCCAGGAAGAGTTATGCAGGAAGCAGTGCTGCGGCGGCTCTGGAGTCTAATAGTGTGGATTTGTGTCAGATTGGGCTGGATTGCACTGATCCATCCAACGTGTGTGTGTTTAATCAGCCCGCACTGGTCCATGCATTTCTTTGAGCCTGTGTGCATGTGTGTTCTGCATTAATTTGGGGTGGGGGGGGGTGGAGGTAGTAGGAGAGAGAGACACAGAGAGAGAGACACAGAGAGAGAGAGCGAGACAGACAGAGACGAGAGAGACAGAGACACAGAGGGAGAGACAGAGAGAGAGAGAGTGTGTGTGTGTGTGTGTGTTCTGCAGTAATCACCAAATCTCTTGATCAGAGGGGTGCCATGCTGAATGAATACAAATACAAGCAGTCACATGCTCTTCTCCCACTATCTGAGCTTTCCTCAGTCTTATCTCTCCACCCACACACCCTAGCCAACACACACCCTAGCCAACACACACACTCAACGTCATACACACTCCCTATCAAACAAACATACACACACTCCCCATCATACATAATGTGCATCACACACACTCACCCCAGCATCACGCGCGCTCCCCCGCACACACGCTCGCCAACGCGTGCGCACACACTCTTGTCACTCCCTCCATGGCTCCTTGGTGTCCAGTGGACGTGAGGCTGCATATGGACCAGTGCTTTCTGCTTCCTGTCCCAACCCTGTCCTCTTTGGGTCCCTCCTCATGTGTTGGCACCGCTCATTCTGCCAGCGGGCAGCCAGCGATACAGCCGTACTCCTGACTGATACCTATGTTCGCCAGGCTGAGGAACAAGGTGTGCCAACCTGCCGGTTCCCCATTATGTCTGTCTGTGCTCCTCTGGCAAGGCGGATGGGGTGGGGAGTAACTGAAGTGTCTCATTAGAGCCAGACGAACCAGGATGCCCGCCCATGCCCAGGCAGTGATGTCTGCGTGCCTCTAGAGAATGCTTTCTCTTCTTGTCTCTCTCTCTATCAGTCTTTCTGTCTCTGTCTGTCCTTCTCTCTTGCTGTATTTCTTTCAGACATTCACTATTTTTCACCCACCAACCACCCAAGAGCTGTGTGCTTCCTTTATTTTCACCTTTTCCTTTAACCTTTAACTTCCTTACTCTATCTTTCACCTTCTCCTTCTGTCCCTCCTTCTACGTACGACTCTTCACAGTTTTTCCCTGTCTATTCTTGTCTCGTTAACTCTACCTTACTGCCTCCTCCTTTCCTTTCATTAAGTCTTAATCTTCGGCGGGCTCCTCCTGTGTGTCACCGTGGTCTCATTGTGTAGGATCGATGTGTCGCGTCTCCCCTCGTCCAGAGCTAGGCTTTATCAGCTCAGACAGGCCTGTCCTAATGAATCCTGCCCCTCTATTCATTCTAATGTAACCACACCGTCCCTATTCAAATTCCCTCAGCTTTCTCTCTGAAACGTCCTCGGTCCACGTGCGGAGAGGTTTGTGGTGTCGCCCAACGAAAAACCTAGGCCAATGAAGGCAGAGGGCAGACCGTGACCCTTCCTCCCTGTTCAGTGCCCTTGAGATTGGTATCAGTGTCAGACAGCCACGGACAGGGCCGATTTATAGCCTGAATTAGTTGTTTGCATTAAATGGATGGAAAAGCTTGTTGGTGACTACATGCATGGTGGCAGGCTCACCCACACACTTCAGAAGTATTAAACGCCTTTTTCTTTCACACGGAGACAGAGACGGGGCCAAAGTCCATTGGCAGGTGCCAGCGGTTTAATTAAACCTAGCTCCGGGCTGAATTACACGCTACGTGTCTGCCTGGTGGGCCGTTTGTTTCGCCCAATGATTCGGGACGAGTAACGGACT
Organism: Esox lucius; assembly: GCF_011004845.1. NCBI lineage: Eukaryota > Metazoa > Chordata > Actinopteri > Esociformes > Esocidae > Esox > Esox lucius. The sequence continues at coordinate 29,533,586 of NC_047576.1, read as the reverse complement.
GGTGTGGCCACTTGCATCACGCCCGGCCATGCCTGGCACTGCTTCTACCACCCCAATGGCCTCTGTCCGTGCCGCAGCCCATTCATCACAGAGGTGAATCATTGGGTGTCTGCTATACTCCACTAGGCCAGGACTAATGGAAGCTAATTTAGAGGACCGGTGTATTTAGCCCATGAAGGAGAGGGCACTGCAGTACCAGCATCACCTTGGAGCAGCAAAGAAACCACTACAGGATGATTCTTTCAGAGTCAGCAGTCTTGGAGAGGACACAGACAGACCTGGTGGGCTGTTAGAGTTAATTAGGGTAACAATCACTGATTGACTGACTGGCTGGCTGATTGTCAGTGAGCTAGGTAGTCATATAATCAGTCGGGCAATGAGCTGTTCAGTCTGACCGATGACTGACTGCCTATCTGACTGACTTATTTGTTGACTGGCTGACTAGATCATTGACCTACTGCCACACTGACTGACTGACTGGCTGGCTGGCTGGCTGGCTGAGTGACTAACTGACCGGCTTACTGATTGGATGACTGACTGCTGTGTGTATATTTTCTGGAATAATTGACTGGCTGGTTGACTGACTGACTGCCTGTCTACCTACACATCTGCCTGACTGACTGGCTTACAGCTTTGAGTGCACGGATCGCTCCAAGTGTGACAAGGGAAATTCTAAATCATAAATGATCACTTTAAACCTCTTGGTTTTGTGAGTTGATGAAGTACACACACACACACACACACATACCTTTGCATTGTGGAAGTCATAGTCATTACAGGGTAGTGTCTTGGGCAGGTGGAAAGAGGGGGGTGTGTGGGATCTGGTGTCTTTGACCTTTCTGCAGAGACCCAGAGGCTATAAGATGTCTAGAATGAGATGGGATGCTTATAAATCAACAGCTGTAATGATGTGTGGAAGAGCGAGGGTGAGCGGATGAACTGCTGTTGGCAAAGTGCTGTGTGTGTTACTCTTTCGATACACAGAGAAATTCCAGTGGAACAATAAACCATTTCCAGCGATCCTCCATAGACCTCTGTGGTTCCCCTTCCATCAGAGACCAAATCTCTTTTAATCAGCAGATCCCAGATCAACCTAAACTATTAGAACCAGATAAATGAACCCTAAAACACAGTTGACACCTCAGCTGCGACCAGCTAATAGACGTCACCATAACCCCTATCATATCAGTGTTTGGAACTGCATGCATTTTATGGCCAACTGCAAGGCTAGCTACAGGACTGACGTAACACATCTCCTCTCTCCATACGAGACTGCCCTATGAGAACCATCGCTGCCTCTCCGTCACCCCTTCACGAGCCTGCTTCCTCTAGATGGCCTCCAATAAGCTACCTCCTTCTATTTCTGCTGAGCAGGGCCGACCGCGGGAATAAGCAAAGCAAACACATTGAGTTAAGCGCAAAAGGCTAGCGCCGATTCCACCGCTAAGCCACATAAGCTTCTTCTGTCCTGGCTGCCCACACAGGGTTGTACCGTGTTCCAGCTATAACTTACAAAATATGACAGCGAGAACCATGTCTGCCCAAAGAAGGCTAAAGGCTACCAGGCTAAACACCGCTAAACACCCAGCACTCCCACCGGATGCATGCACTAACACTAAAAAGGAAGCAGCTCGCTAAGTGGTTTATTTACGATGTCAGACTCATGCCTGCAGCACTACATGCGAAAATACAAGTTAATGAGCATCTAGGGTTGCCGGTCTCTAAATGTGAAGACTGGAGGAGAGTTGCTGCTGGATTGCCAGTTGTGAAACCTGTGCGGCACGGTGGAGTGAAACTTGTGAAAATGTATGTCCTTACCGCTGCAAGCCACTCTGGATAAGAGCGTCTGCAAAGTAAGTTTACATGTAAATGTAAAACTGCCCCTTGGCCACCCTAGGGATGAGGCTCGTTCAGGGGTACCTGAGAGAGTGGTGCTAGAAGAACATTCTGAACGCGGCGTCTTGCACGGATTGATATGGTTCCTATAAAATCTCTACCCAGCACAGTCAGCAGGCCTGCCAATTAGGACACTACCTATTCAGCTGCTGGTTAGGCTCGGATTCACTTGTCGGTATGTGTTGTGTTGTTTTTGTTCTTTAGCCAGCGGCAAGGTTAGCATTGGTAGACCCTCACTGATTAAAGAAAAGCAGCATCATAACTTACTGCACCATTCAGGATTTTTTTTCTCGCTTTACATGTATTGTTGTTAAATAGAATTATGAATTATTGTTGTTAAATCAAATTGGATAAGGCCCCTAAACCCTTGAGGTGATAATTGGTTAAAGCAACTGTGACAGATATTACACCTGAGAGTTTTTTGGGATAGGTCGCCAATGTGAAATTTAGTTTGGGACTCAGACTACTCATGGACGTTTACGTCTTTAATTCAATAGCCACTCTACTGTAGCTTTGAGTGTGGTGTCAGGTTGTTGCCCTGATGATTAATCCAATTTCTGTGCATTTGTTTTCTCTTCTGAGTTAACAATCAGTAACATACTTCAAATGGGATTTAAGGTTGTCTTTCTCAAGTAATTGTGTACTTCTAGTCCCCCTATCATATGTCAGATTTGTAGTGGGCTTAGGATATTGTCGCAATTTAACAAGCTGTCTTCACCATGCACCCAAGCCTTTTCTTAATATACTGTACAGTGGATATAAAAAGTATACACACCCCTGTTAAAATGCCAGGTTTTGTAATGTAAAAGAATGAGACAAAGATAAATCAAGTCAAAACATTTTCCACTTTTAATGTGACCTATAATGTGAACAATTCAATTGAAAAACCAACTAAAATATTCGAAAAATAAAAACCTTACAATAACCTGGTTGCATAAGTGTGCACACCCTCTTATAACTGGGGATGTGGCTGTGTTCAAAATAAACCAATCACATTCAAACTCATTTTAAATAGATGTCATTACACACCTGCCATCATTTAAAGTGACTCTGATTAATCACGAATAAAATTTCAGCTGTTCTAGTAGGAATTTCCTGACATTTTCTTAGTTGCATCTCAGAGCAAAAGCCATGGCCCGCATAGAGCTTCCAAAGCATCAGAAGGATCTCATTGTTGAAAGATATCAGTCAGGAGGAGGGTACAAGATAACTTCCAAAGCATTAGATATACCATGGAACACAGTGAAGACAGTCATCATCAAGTGGAGAAAATATGGCACAACAGAAACATTACCAAGAACTGGAGGTTCCTCCAAAATTTATGAAATGACGAAAAGAAAACTGGTCAGGGAGGCTTCCAAGAGGCCTACATTAGCATTAGGAGATGTCCTCGCAATCTGACAGATTTGGAGCGCTTTTACAAAGAAGAGTAGGCAAATATTGCCACGTCAAGCTGTGCAATGCTCATAGACTCATACCCAAAAAGTGGGTGGGAAAAGTTCTGACATGATTTATCTTTTTCTCATTACTTTACATCACAAGAACCTGGCATTTGAACAGGGGGATATAGACTTTTTTCATCCACTGTGTATCTATATTGTTAGCAACATTCCACACTGCAGCCATATTGATGGTAAAAAGTTGAACTGAGGTAATTACTGTATGGTCTCAATTGCACTACGGACTTGGATGTGATGACATCGCTGAAGTAGGCAAATATTTAGTAGAAAACAACTTTGCAATCATCACTATGCCAACACATTTTTGGACAGATGGCAATGTTTTCCTTAGCTAGCAAAGTCATTTAAAAAAAGCTAGAAATGATAACGCTTGTCTAGTTCCACTAGCCCTACCTCTTATGATCTTCCAAAAACTAATTAATGTGAATTCCGATGTAATTACTGACTAACGTGAAATGGTTCAACACCGCATTTTGTGTCATCAGGGACATTAGTTCCGTCTGTATCTGATTTTCTTTGCGAACTGTTTTTTTGTGCACAGTCATCCGTTGTACCTCTAAATTAAGATCACGTTATGTAGAGATGAGAAGATGAGAAAATCATAATTCCTTTCACAAGGAAAGAGGTCCTCCTGGCTCTGAGGGGTATCAACGGCAAATCACCTAGGTGAAATGGTGTGGATCCAAAATGAAACCTGTGCTTAACATTTTTGCTCAGACTTGAACCTTTATATGTAGCCTATATCTACAAGTTGCCCTTTTAAAACCAAGGTATTATATCAAAAGTATGTAATCCCGCTTTGGTTCTGCCACTGTTAAAATGGCATCCCCTGTGGTCTAAGTCTCAGAATTCTGTGAAAAATTGTCAATGAGCAACTGATGGAGTTTTAATACACCAAAAATATAATTTGCAAGTTTCAGTCTGGTTTTAGGAATTCACACTGCACCAAGGCAGGCTGTTCGGCCCATTATGTGGTGTCATGACGTTAGTTCTGCTGATATGCCTTTCTGATGGCTGGTCGATTGGGTCAGTTTTGGTGGGCGCTCATCACTGTAATAATGTTCAGGGCTGCTCGCGCCTGTGCATGGTGATGGAGAGATGTTCGATTGCCTGGCAGGGTCTGTCTCGGGGCCCTCCAAGCTGACACTCTGGCTGCTCTTGCCAGGTGGGTTGTTATCAGTTTATTACCCGTTTGCCCAGACAATGCCCTCGGTCGTCTGTTCTGGCTCTGGATTACAATGTGTTGCGTCAGGGGTGTGTTATCAGTGCTCACATGCTGAAAATTGGACATGCCTGACAGGTTAGGGTGGAACATGCATTCAGCTTTCTGCACACACGCACACACACACACAAACACACACACACACACATTCATACATGAGGAACCAAAAGACACCATCTCTTACAAACACACACACATTCAGGTTTTAGCCTGGTGATGACTGCGAGTGTTAAGCAGACCATCCGTGGCAGGAAGTTACACACCATCATCTATCTGGCTGTGAATATGTCAATGCACCAGCTGTCGCAGACTAACCCCATCCTACACCCACACACAGACAGACAGACACACACACACACACACAAACACACACACTGCATCTCATGGATGAACTGTCAGCCTCCTTCATTTCACTGCTGAAGCGATGACAACTGTTATTCTGTCACATCAACCATATAGATTGATTCATAATATATATTATTTGCGCAGTTGGACAGGGAAGGATAAGAAAGCTCACTGGTGGGGTTGAACCGATCTGATTGGTGGGTGGGCTGTCTAACGCCACGTAATACCCCTGTGTCTCTTTAATATGCCTGATGGATTAGATTAACCATGGAACCGGTGTATGATCTATGGCTGTATGTCCATGTGGGGAATTAATGCTCCCAACGGACAGTAAAACCTGACAAATTGTTCCCTACAAGGTCCAGGATCCAGGAAGTTCTGTTGACGCTGTTCCCCATGACCTGATTCAGGACGTTCTGTTGACGCTGTTCCCCATGACCTGAACCAGGATGTTCTGTTGACGCTGTTCCCCATGACCTGATCCAGGATGTTCTGTTGACGCTGTTCCCCATGACCTGATCCAGGACGTTCTGTTGACGCTGTTCCCCATGACCTGATCCAGGACGTTCTGTTGACGCTGTTCCCCATGAATTGATCCAGGACGTTCTGTTGACGCTGTTCCCCATGACCTGATCCAGGATGTTCTGTTAACGCTGTTCCCCATGACCTGATCCAGGACGTTCTGTTAACGCTGTTCCTTATGACCTGATCCAGGACGTTCTATTAACGCTGTTCCCTATGACCTGATCCAGGACGTTCTGTTAACGCTGTTCCCCATGACCTGATCCAGGACGTTCTGTTAACGCTGTTCCCCATGACCTGATCCAGGACATTCTGTTGAAGCCGTTCCCCATGACCTGATCCAGGACGTTCTGTCGATGCTGCTCTTGTCTAACCGGGGCTGGGATTCCCTTGAGTGCCTCATTATTTTCCATCATCTCTCATTCACTTGTTCTCCCTCTCTCCACCCTGCCTCCAACTCTCTCCCCCTCTCTCCCTCCAGCTCCGTTGTTTCTGCCAGATCCAGTACCTCTGCCCCGAGCCACGTTTCCGTATCGGCTTGGTGTGTGATCGTGGCGTCAGGAGTCATAATCCCCCCTTACAAAACCAGAGTCAACACGACGAACCTACAGATTCCCTGAGTTGGAAGCAAATGCAGGTCACAATGGCCTCTCCTTGTCTCCTCTTAGCTTCTCCTCCCCCACCTCCCCTCCTCTCCCCTTCCAATGCCCCAATTACCCGAGTGCACTGGGTCATAATGAGTTATCACCCAGCTCGGGCCGGAGGAGGACGGGGGGAGCCAGAGTGAAAAAGGGTGATGAAGTGTGTTAAGACTCTTTGACGCCCGCACTCTCCTCTCTCCATTTCTCTCCCATTCCCCCTTCCTCTCTCCATCCATCCCTTCCTCACTTCCCCCTCCCTCTCTCCTCTTTTCCTCAGTCTTTGGTGCCTTAAGCAGCACACAAGACTTAGCTTTGCCCAGCAGATTTTCTGCAGCAGATGTTGCTTTTTCTCCACATAGTGTTTTGGCCTAACTGTGATTCCACAGATCTAATCTGAAGACTCACCGATTCAACCCATTTGCCTTTCTCTCTTACTGTTGCTCTTTCTTTCCTGCTGTCTCTGTCCTTCGTATAGAGCCTTGGGAGATGTGGTGAACCTCCTGATCTGCTTTCCCTTAGCTAGGCCCAGTCCTCAATCAGCCAGTGTTTTATGTAGGCTGATCCAGGCTGGGGCACGTGGTAACCGACTAGCAGCCAGCTTTATTCCCCTAAACAGGGATGTGTGGTTGGGCTTAGTGCTAGCTCAGCGTCAGGAAGTCATTTGGTGGATAACATAAATGAGGCTGCCTTGAGTGGAGAGCAGGGGATAGGGGCTGAGCGGTAGGTCATCAAGGCGACTTCTGTTTGGCTAAAACAGCAGGAGTCTTTCTGGGTGGAGTCAGAGTTTGGGAGGAAACGGTAAATAACAAATATTGTACCAGGTTGCTACATTCCTCCTAACACACAACCTGTCATTCTCTCCTCTCCTTCTCCTTCTCTCCACTCTCTTCCTCACTCCTAGTACACATATATTTACTGTCATACCGTCACACACCCAAATCCCAGATTCGTTCAAGCCTCGCAGTTGCTTTCTACTCTCCTGTGTGTATCCCCTGTGTGTCTCGCGTGTAGATAAGCGTCTACTGTAATTATATTAAAAGGAATCCATTACATTCAGTACTGGAGCTGGTTATGTAGAGCATGAATAAATATACAACCATTTATGTTAACTCATAGCTGTCCTCTGTGAATGTCTTGAAGCAGACCAGCATAGAGCATGTTGCTACCAAGTTCTCTGACCCTGACTCAGCGCCTTTCCAATCCTACTTTTTCTCCTGTGGGGAACAGCAACTCTGTGTAAGCACCACAGTAACGAAATCCTCCAGTCAGGCTCCAAATGGTTTCTTCTCATGTTCCCTTTGTGTAACTGCATAATTGGGGGTGAACTCAGATCATCTCTTACCACAAACAGACAATGACCGATTCCTAGCCTCTACACACTCTCTCTAGAAAACAAATCTGGTAATTCCCCACTAAATCAACACCAGATAATGATTCTGAGGTGGGTAACTAAAGGCATTAGTGTTTTGTGAAATAACAACATAGCATAATAAGCTAGCAAGTATAATATTCTGTTTACAACACGTATCCTTTTGTCTAAGGCGGTGTTGTGATCCATTTTACAAATGGATGGTCCCATTTCGAACCCACAATGTTTTGTTGCAGGCGCCATACTGTCCTGACTGAACCACACAGGACCCCTGCAGTATGAACAAAATAATCTAATGATTGGGAATCTCAGACTTCTCCTTTTCATGAAAGAGAGAAATTGAAATAGCTGGAAGTTTTTAGAAGATCCAATTTTCAGCTTAGTGGACAAATGAAATGCCTCTGCAGGCAGAAACATTTTAGCATTTTCTTATTCTTAAATCTGTCTTAGTAGAGATTAAAGTCTGTTTTCTGGAAGCCAGGATTTGTGCCATAATCAGATGTGTCATCTACAGGAAACATTCCTCTGCATACATACATACATACATACATACATACATTCATACATGCCACATTTGATCTCTCTCTCTTTCTTGCGCTCTCTCTCTCTCTCTCTCTCTCTCTCTCACTCTTTGTTGACTTCCTTCCTGTTGTTATTCCTAGTTCTTTATTCCTCTTCTCCCTCAATTCCACCTCTACAAATGCCGCTGTTAGACAGTACCATCACTATGTATAATTCATCTACTGTATACAGTGGTAATGATGAAGTCTGGTGAATCCATATTACATGATGTGTAATGGTAATGAATTTAAATAAGGGAAATGGTTGGTTCTACCAGCCGGCAGCACTTAACATTGCATAAGTTGTGAATATGTTAGCTAAGAAGAGCTGTGCAGGGTTTAATGGAGGTTGTTGCTGCTTCTCGACTACACTTCCAGGAGGTAGAGGTGTCCCCAGGACCCGTTCTGTACGGTACTGCTTTTTTTTGCCAAAAGTGGCCTGTTCCTAAAATAACTGCAAATAAATAGATCTAAAGAAAATGCCACTGTTGAAACACTCAGAACATGACTTCAGCACCAATTTTTTTCAAAAAGTTGAAGCAGCCAGTTAACTTCCCATGTAAAGTTACAGTCTAGTTTCTGTGAGTTAACCCAACTGAATGCTCTATAATGGATGTATGGTGGTTGCTTTATGCAACAAGAACACATAGTAGAAACAAAACGAAGCAGTAGCAACTCTTGTCAGATGTTTATCTGGTGGAATCACTGTACACAGGGCTCATCTCGTCAGATGTTCAGGGTTTCTGTTTTCTACCTGATATTTGTTCTCCGGCTGCTTTGTTTGGTAGCAGAAAAGAAACATAGAGAGGGGACCTGAGGATTTGTTATTATGTTCTGATTGTGATCAAGGACAAATGGGTTTAGTAGATCTTCTATGCCTGCAGTAATATGCAGTCCTCTCCTCTCCTCCCTCCTCTGAGATATCCATAAACAGTGAACACATATTGCTGCTGCTGCTCATTTCAGTGAATACCCATAAACCATTGTGACAGCTCTTCCGTATCCCAGCCAGATAAGGTGCTTGGATTACCTTTTCTTTTCGTTTCTCTCCTTAATAATCTGCTGTATCTGAATGCTGATAGTTTATAGTCTCTAGTGCGTTTGTTATGGATGTTTTTATTTTTTTATTACCTGGCGCCCCACTAACTAAACAGGGTCCTGTCAGGCCACTGCGATGAAGTCTCTCTCTTTCTCAGTTCAGTTCCATTCAAAGGCTTTATTTGCGTGGCCAGTTTTACCACATACAATGCATTGCCAAAGCAAACATATACAATAGGGGTGTCCTGACCTGTTATAATTGTATCCGTTTTTCACAGGTGATATCCGTTGTGGGATATGACGAGAAACCCTGAGGTGGGTTTCAGATTCGGGTAATGGTACTGCGTGTTTTTGGCGGATATGTTTCAGAGCGCTTATTAATGCGGTTTTCTCTCAAATTGTCAATAGTTTGTTAACGAACCCAACGAGGCAAAAGGAAAATGCACATTAGCATACTTATTATTGCTTAATAGTTGGAACATTAACTCCACTCAGCACACTTATATGCTATTAACAAAACATGATTATTAATTATGCATGACTGTCGTGGCACCTCTTTTAGCTTGCTTTCAAGAGGGGCAAAACGTTTTTAATGTAACCCCTAGCTAATGTCACAACATTTGTACAATAAACATTTAGACTATAGTTATAATTTTATCTTCTAATAGCATGTAGTTTGTCGATTAACAGACAACTATTATTCGTTTAGTTCAGACATCCACTGTAGGTTTCGCAACGTATACAGAAAATGTGTGTTTGTTTCTCTTTTTCAATTAACTTTTTCAATTACAGAAAACTGCATGGAAGAATCATAATCATTTTGGCATTGTGAAGGTATGTGGTTAGCCTTTCCATCCTGTGGTACGTTGCCGGCTGACACACAGAGATATCTCTCCTGACAGGTTCTGCTGAGACCATGTTGCTGGACATCTTTACCCAGCAACCTCTGGGACGTGCAGAGTTCAAAGGCTTCTTCTCGCTGTCCTTTTTGTAGTCTCTCCCACTTTCCCTCTCTCGCTCTCTCTCGGTTTCTCTCCCTTCCCCTTTCTATCCCTCACCCCTTTCCTCTATTAAGAGGTTTGGTAGGACTGAGGTGAGGTCCAGAGATGGCAGGAGAGCAGATAGAAAGGGTTGTTTTGTGATGTGAGATCCAGTAAAACCCCTTGCTCCAGACAATCCTATTGTTCCTGTCTCTGTGTGGATCCCATACAGTATAATGGTATAAAAGTCCTTTTGCGTGCACGCTCACGTGTGTACATTGTAAAAGTGTGTGCAGTGCCAATGTGCCCTGACAAAGGAAGGAGGCTTTAGATTACATCTGTAATCTCCTTTCCTTGGAACATTTCACATACCAACTCCAGATTACCTGTAGATTATCAGCAATGTGGGGATTATGGGCTCTGATCTGTGGGAAGGGAGGGGTTTAGGAGAAGGTTGGGAACCCTTCACTAAGGGCTTGTTTAAATTACGGGAGAAAACTAAAATGCTAGACTAAAATCCATTCAGATTCAAATTTCAGACAGAATTGTCTTCTAAATTGCAAAACTCCTCGGGGGCTCAACTGAAAACGTGGCACACACTACCTCTGGAGGTGGTGCCTGTAGCTATCGATATCTGCAAGTTTGCACAACAAAATAACCCAGCGTCTCAAGTCTTCTATGATATGTCTTGGAAAATGTAGCGTCATGTAAATGAGCCCTGAGAGTTTATGTAATGGAGATTAGGCATGTGGACAGTTCCGATCATTTTATCTGGAATCTCCAGGAGATTGGCTGAGGTAGATCATTTATCTGCCACATTTAGAGCCTGGTAATGAATGCAGCTACCTGTTGGAGCAGTTCAGCACTCAGTAATAAATTATAGCTTGGGATTTGAGGTTGGGAGGAGGAGCAGGAGTGTAGGCTGTTACAGTGGAGACTGGAAGGAGAGGATGGAGGAGAGGCGGACTGCGAGTGTGGAGACTGGAAGGAGAGGATGGAGGAGTAGGGAGGAGGAGAGCGAGAATGCTACGGTTGGAGACCGGAAATAGAGGATGGAGGAGAGGGGGACTGCGAGTGTGGAGACTGGAAGTAGGGGATGGAGGAGGAAAGGGGTACTGCTATGGTGGAGACTGGAAGTAGGGGATGGAGGAGGAAAGGGGTACTGCTATGGTGGAGACTGGAAGTAGGGGATGGAGGAGGAAAGGGGTACTGCTATGGTGGAGACTGGATGTAGAGAACACAGAGGTGGGAAGGAGACACCGGTGGGTGGGGTGGGGGGGTCTGCTGCAAATTGCAACGCTGGGCTTCATTCCATCAGCCGTCTGGCACTGGCAGAGACAGACGTTGTTACCCCACACCAGCCCAACTCCACAGTCCTTAATAACTCCTCCTCTCCAACTCTGCTCTCGGAGATTGTTCTCTCCCCTCTCCCCCTTTGGCCCCAATCAGAGTGCTAATTGCAGCCTGTGGGAGTTCCATTGTGGCAAGCCAGACTGGAGAAATTATGGTGTAGGCGAGAGAAAGAGAGAGTGCGTAAGCAATTTGTATGGAGGGAGGGAACATCTCCCCTGTTCATTTCTGCTGCCTCTTGTATTTCCATATCCACAGAATGTACCTCTAGGTCTGTGAACTGAATGCAGTATGTTCTCATAGCCCCATGCAAAGATCATATCGTCAACAGTTGTGTCTTCAAGTTCTTGCTTCGTAAATTACTGGGCGCTGTTCTGCCAAGTCATATGAAGATTGTAAACTCAACTGAATGACGAATTGTGTGTCTGATCCATGATTACATGTAGGCATCCAAACAGAAATGGTAAAACCTGAAACGTTGAGTTTAGGTTTTGGTTTATGAAAACATTCACCAAAGGGCATGGTTAGGGTTGTCGCAATTATTATATAATTGCCAGATTGCAATTCTTTGAGCCAGATTGCAATCATTTTATAGACAACAATCTTTTAACATTCTTTTTGTACAATATTGTGATTCATATGTTTCCAATCTGAATAGGGGTTTTTAGGCCAATGTTAGAAATGTCTCAAACAACATGCAAACTATGTCCGTTTCCATCAGTTAGGATGTCTTAGCGCATGGAATCAGAAGAGTTTGACAGCTCTGCGGAAACCTATAGGCGCAGATCATTTACTCAAACTCGTTTTCTTATTTTCAGTATGTTTAAACCTAATTTAGAATTGTTTTGCTATGCACATTAAATTTAATAGACAAACACGTTTCATTTGCTTATCTGTTGAATCAACACTGATCGACAAAAGAAAAAAAAACACTCAAGCATGTAAAATATCCTTACTAATACTGTAAGTGGAATTTTGTAATTTCCAACCATATTTCCTAATTAGATAATTCGTATTAAAATGTATGTATAAGCATATGTTGTCCCCTTGCATATTACACATTTAACATGTTTTGCTGTGTAAGGAAGGCTGTTTCAAATAATTAGGCTATAATATTTGCAGTAGAGCGAGAGGTGAAACGTCACGATGCGCAGTGAAAAAGTTATTGTCATTGCTTTGCGGTTGCATTTAGTGAACAGCAATCGTTAACAACATTGATTTAATGGTAGTTCCAAAGCCGAACACAACTGCACCGCACTGGGCGCATTTTGGTGCATTTGGTCAAATTCAGAGAGGTGAGCCCAATAATTTGGTGGAGGCAAATTGCTGGATATGCACCACAAATCTGAAGAATAATCTCAATATCATTCTCATTAAGGTAATCATCTCATCATTACAATATTTTAAGCTTACACAATAATAGTGGCATAACATTTACAATATAGACAATTCAATTGTCAATCGCAATTATTTGTGCGACAATTAATCTTCAACTAAAATGTCATTATCGTGACAGCCCTAGGCTTGGTGTTTGAATTGTCAGGTTTAGCCATTACCCATTAGGTTTAGGGTTTTGGGGTTTAGTACCCCATAAAGATGTCAGCTGTGAGCTCACACTAACCTATAAACCAGATGACACCGCCAATACTGACCAGACACTATGTCGCCGTGAAGAAGGTGATATGGGCCAGTTAAACCACATCCAGAGTTGCCTTTTTGGTGATGTAACGTCTCGTTGTCTGCCGGTTTCTTACGGTGGCACCAGCAGCCATAGTTTTACCACCTTGAGTGGTCTGTTGGAATCTGCTAGCAGAGTTATCATCTACCGCGAGAGCACATCTGCCCACTTACTCGCCGCTAAATCCCCGATCCAGCTTACGGGCATCATAAAGCCCCACATCCAATACCGACCACTTAGGTGGTCACTAAAGCTGAGGTATAAGGCATAGTGTTTTGACTGGCAAGGACTCCCCAAGGATCTGTTAAGATTGTTGTGTTACATGGTCTCGGAACCAGTAAACCGTAAAGGACTGTGTTGTTTATTTTGTCTTTGATGCTGACACCCATGCGAAAGTGTATTGGTTTGAGATGAATGGCGACGGTTCCGTTGAGTCTGCGTCACCATCTCTTATCTCTTAGGATTTCAACCACTACCCTGACACGAATCACGTGACCACCTAGACATTGATAGAAATTGAAGCTGTAGAATCTGAGGTGTGTGTCTCATGGTATGGGGGTAGGGGAGAGGGGGTTGGGGGATCGTGTGCAGAGTGAACTGAGAGATTAGAAAGATAGCGGACTGTATTTAAGGGTGGTTAAGGCACTATATCGATCTGCCGCCCAGTTGCCGCTCCGGGCGGAACAGACCGGAAGGAACAGCTGAGTGTATAAGGCTGTGCCGATTTTAGCAATGGTCTTAACCCCGTCATTGCGCCGTCGCTTTTGGCAAAGGTGCTACGATCAATAAGCTATTAGCAACCAAATGAGCTTTTGCTCCGGCGACACCTGGCTTCGTGTCCGTCCATCCCCCCGGCTCCCATTGGTTCCCTCCCGCTCTTATCTGGAGGCTTTTGATGTCCACGTGGACGGGTTGCCTTAGTGGCACCCCCTTCAAGGTGCATCCGACATTCCTACCAGACCCGGCTGCTGCATCGGCTTTGGAAACACTGCAGTTAGTCGTGAAATTAGATTTCGGCCCTACCTACCTCCGTCACTATCAGGCCAAGAAACTCACAGCCGCCCATTGTTCCCGAATGGACAGGCTCCCACTTAGACTAGCTCTCCCCCTCTCTCCTTCTCACCCCTCTCGCCTCTTTCGTAGCACTCTCCCAGGGTTGCTCCTGGTCGTTTTCCTCAGCCCTCCTCCTCTCTACCTAGCCTCAGCAGTTCCGACCGTATCTAAGACGGATGAATCGGGCTGAGCTGCGAGAGCCGCACTGAGCCCATACAGTGGAAGCATGTAATTAGAGAGGGGACACAAACCACCTAGAGGTTGGTTTTAACTAAGTGACTAACGGGGAGTGCGATTAGTTAAACAGCCTTGTTTACATATGGTTCAGCAGTCTGCTTTGATCTTGTTCAGTTCTCTGAAGCATTAGGCCGCGTCTCTTCTCCATGTAGTGCATTTCTTTTGACCCGGGCCTTTAGGGTTTTTTGCAAATGCGGTGAACGAAACAGTTTAAGAAGGAAATAGGGTGCAGTTTTGATTACAGATGTGATTTTCTCTCCCTCACCTGGGGTTCATGGGATTTCCGTTGATCTCAAGGACCGACTAAACTCTGGGTCATATATTGAGTTTTTCTTATTTCTTTCCTCACCACTAGGACATTGATTAATTCCTCACCCACTCCTTCAAAAAGGCAACATGAATAAATCTGCGATACTGGATTGTCTCCCAGGTATTGATGCTGCCATCAACCACCAAATCAATTAATAGCATTGCCTTGTTCTACTCTTTTGATCTCTTCATTAGCAGAGTTCGGTAAAGAACAATTGCTGTCTCAGTCAACCTTGATCTTTCCAGGGAAGTTGCTTTACTTTTGCTTATAGTACAGTAATGATGTTGAGGAACATGTATTCCTTCTGTAGCAACACCCTTTGAAATGACATGAACTGTTCTCATCAACTCTCAACATAGCCATTGTTAGCAGGATCTTCTAATAGATAAAAACCACGTTTTGTGGACCATAAAAAAGTCAATATTTCAACTGATTGTTTGATCATCAGATGGGAGTTTTAATGAATATCTTGAAGTCTCTCCACATCCTGTCTTTTGGTGGATGAATGTAAACTGTTTTATTTAGTACCTCTCTGTCCAATGCCTGGATTTGCCAGAGGGCATGTTTTAACATCAAAGATCCAACTGTCAGCCCGTAAGGGTGCTTCAGTGCTGATCATTTATACTATACAGCCCTGAGCCGAAGGACATCCAAGGACCTGATGATCAAAGATATATGTATTCCACAGGAATGACAATAACAGGAACTATTTCACAGATTTCAGATCAAGCGGATTGTATGGAATATCCGCTATTGTTCGAAACCAGAAAACATTGAGTAACCATAATGTTCATATTAACTGCGTACTGAAATGTTCATAAAATCGTATTTTCTCAACAAAATATTATTCTTAATATACTTTAATAGAACTCTTTCAGTATACAGTAGCAGTAAAAGTCTGGACACATTTACCCATTCACTGTGCATATTAGTCTATAGCTTGCAGTCATGCTCTGTTAATCCACTCCCGGCTTGTTTTAGAGGTCAGAAGCGCTGTGGGCACACTGAGCCGGCGAGAGGTGCCAGCCTGCTGCTGGAACTCCAGAGGACTAGTGCCAGCCTTGCCACCAGGATGTTCCGATGACCTGTGTCACCTCCCTGGCATGCTGAGTCTGCCGCCCTGTGCTCTGAGGATGAGTCTGTGGATCTGCCATAATTAAGGACAGATTTAAAGAGGGTTTAGGGCAGTTCCGACAAAGCGTTGAACAAGCTTTTAACCGGGTATTAAATCTACACTTTCTCTGGTATAATCTGTGTTTTAACTATTTTAACTTTAATTTAAACCCTAAGGCAGATTATTTAAATGCAGTTTTATTCATTAGATTATCTGCAGTGTCCACGTTATCGGACTTTAGAGGGGCTTTTTGAAGATCTATGAGCTCTTTTTGGAGTTATTTTATTCAGACAGATTTGATTTAAGGGAGGTGAAAATGGTGGGAGCCAAGTTTTCACATGGAAATCCAGTCTTAGTTTGTTAAGTGGTTATGATAAATGAGCTGAAAATTGCTATGATTGCTCTAAATATGGGCTTTAAACCACGGTGTAGTGTAAATACCAGAAGGAAATATAGTGTTCACCTTGAGCACACTGGCATCGCCTAGGAAATTATATGTTGAGTAGATAATGTTCAGTTAAAGCGTCAAACACCGTATTCCTAAGTTATGGAGAATGGAGCAGAAAATGAATAGCTCTCTGCCGTACGTCTGTTGTCTAAAAGGTTTTCAAAAAGAAAACTACTGAGAACAAGAGTAAATAAATGGAGACTATGGCCTTGTAAGTGAACAGTTAACATTCCAGTAATGGGCTAGTTCAGATCAAGTTAACCTCTCTCTTCACTGATACCTGACTATCCTGGTGTGGGTCATATGCTGCTAATGAGACTGGCACCATAGAGATCACAGCTCGAAGAAGAACGCAGTGATGAGAGGAGAAATATTGGCAATGCATCAATAGATATTAAACTCAGCACCTCGATCAAGCAGCAGACGGCATCAAAGGGAAACTCCAAAGCTAGTACTGGACTGGCCACATAAATAATACAATATAGAGGGCTGAAATACCTCAGATATTTCAAAACGAAATCTTCAAACAAATATCCCTTGGGCTATTGTTTTTTTTTTCCAGATTAGCTTTGAAAGAGAAATGTAGTATTTTTCCATGCGTTCTGTACCTTTAGGCGTGTCTGTTATTCACTGTAATAAGCACTGCAGGAGAGAACAGGTATTTCATTTTAGAGTCATCATTCATAGTGTACAATGGGATTTTCTTAGCTAAATAAAATGTTGCTATGTTAATCCAAAGTCCAAAAGTATCTCTTGTTCATTACTTTCTATGAAGTACATTGCAGTATGCTCCGCAACTTTTTTTGTGATCTAAAACCCATCATTTTTGCTGCACCGTGTAAGTATGCTCCAAGAAGAGCGAATGTCAGGGGCGATTCTAGGGTCAGAGCTTTAGGGGTGCTGATCACCCAATGAGCCCCACTGACACCACCCACCCTCTTTTCACACAAAAACCCAAAATATGTCTATTGAAAAATAACTTTATCATTTTAACATTGGTTCAACTAACTCCAAAATGTTGAGACCTTTTCAGAGCACCAGCTTAATTGTGAGAGTTCACACAGACAGCCCCCTGTAACAAACAAAAACCGTCTTCACTCAGCTGGTTTTCCTGACCGTTAACTCCATGTGCCTCCTTTTGTATCAACAGTCATCTGATTGGTTAGATTAGATTCAACTTCATTGTCATTGAACAAAGTAACAGGTACTTGAACAACAAAATGTAATTCATCTTCTGTAAGTTATTTACAAATGGCCATCTCTAACATATCTGGTTGCACACCTGTCTGAACTTTCATAAACCAATATAAGTCATCAATAAATAATAATAAAACAAGCTTCACATCAAGACCAGAAAAGACGCACGTGATGTCATGTTTACATGACTTCCCGATTGCTAAAATGAGTATCAAATGAACAATAAACTTTAACAACAGAGACACGTACGCACTACACAGGTACGCAGTTTATTTGTCGCGCTGCTGTTTTTGTTTCACGCTCTAGCAGTTAATAAACAGAACTGCATGCGTCTTGCGGAAGAACATTGTAACCGGCGCTACTTCTCTCCGTTTATGACTATGGACGAGTCACCCAGGTCCTGTGCTACTCCACTGAGGCTGCGACCCGCTGGACTAAAATAGTCAGAAAATAAACACTTATTATAGGTGTTTAACTACTCACATTGTTAAATAGTGTAGTTGTTAGAGACGCGGACTGTCACATAGTTGACCAGAGTTTGATCCTCGCCATGGACCAAACGAATTAGGCATTAGGTTTTGTTCAGGATAGACTAAAACTTTGCTGGCTACAAGCTAGAGTAGCTACATTATATCTAATTTAACGGGCTGAATGTAATCTTGCAGTCCTGTTTTGCCTGTTTGGATGTTAGGTAATGTAGGGAACTACTTTTGAGAACTGTGTTGTGACTAATTGGTTTGTCAATGCAAGAAGTAAACAGACACCCCATCTCTACAGACGTATCACATGCACTTACACCCGCTGTTTAAAAAATGCAGTCTGTCACATAGTGAACCGTGGACCGAATCCAGCCTGGGCAACAACATTCATCCCTTCTAATCGTGGCCGGCAGAACTAGGCTTGCCTGGTTGCTTTTTTTTTTAATATATAGCACCTACATTCTGTAGACCTACAAACACTGAGACGAATGCACTGGAAGGTTTTCACCTAATGTAAAATTAAATAAGAAATGTGAATTCAAATATCTGGATTGACACCCATAAGACTGGCAGCGTCATTTTGATTATGCGTCCACATCATCATTCACTAGCAACAGCAGAGATGTGCCAAATCAAGCTGATGAGAGCTATACCATAAACCCCCCACATACTCTATACCCCACATCTATAAGTCAAGCGTTTTCTTAAAGGATGTTTTTAATACCTTTTTTAGACCGTTAGAATCAGACTCTAATGGGTGGGAGAAGAGTAGAAAGGGAGGATGCTAAGATTGAACCCTAATCTCTGGTGGGGAGCTGTAGGTGTGATTTATGTTGGGGAATGTTGCCACTACAACACGACTCTGCACTAGGACAGTCTTTTCCATCAGTTAGGCTGGAGATCTGTAGATGAGGGTGATATTGGTCTATATTAGTATTATTATCTCAACCCTCAGTTACGTATTGTCAAACTGGTGGAACAAACTCACAGCAAATCAAAGCCCTGTCGACCATATATAAGACATACTTTCAAATAAGTAGGAATGATTGATTAACAGATGTCTGTCATGCTGAAATGTTATTTCGATTCAAAATTCCAAGCATATTTCTCACCTAATGTCAGCGGTAGGGGGACAAGAGAGCCATCAGAACATTTGAAAAGAAGATCCCTATTTAAAAAGAATATGGAGAACAAATTTCAGGCTGAGTGTTTTGTAAAACTGCTGATGTAAAAAGGCTTTATAAAATACATTTGATTGATTGAACAAATATCAAGGCAGATATTCAGCAGGTCAAAGTGAATGGCATGTGACCAAAAGGTCACTGGTTCAAATCCCAGATCGAGGTTAAAAACATGTTGTGGCCTTAAACAACACCCTTAAAACAAATTGTTAATGTAAGTTGCTGTAGATCAGCATCTGCTGAAATGTAAAAAAAGTGTCTGCTAAAATTGTAGTGTTACTCCAGGCACAACAATCTAATGCAAGAATGATGTTGCAATATTGTTAAAACTATCAAATATATCATCAAAGCGAGTCACAATGTAATTGTTTCAATAGTTCCGTCATTACTAACAGCTTGTATTTGTAGGTTTTGTGTTTCCTCCTCTGAACGGAATATATCAATCCTGCACATACTGAATTGGTTTAGATGCTTCTAGAAACAAAGACCTCCACATACTAGAGCTCTTTGCTCTGTGAGGTTATTATCCATCCAATCTCATGCCATTAGAGAGAGTGTACTCTGTCCTCACTGAAGCGCCCATCTGCCATGCTCCCTCAATCTGGACAACCAATTATCTCCAAGTTCAATTATCCAAATGAATTAGCTGTGGCCAGCATGCATACTGATACACAATCACTTTCCAACGGCGTCCAAAATGGCACCCGTATTCCCTCCTCATACTATTGGGCCCAGGTCAAAAATTGGTGTACTAGGGAATAGAGTGCAATTTGTGGACGGTCACAAAAAAATCACCCAGTGATTTAACATTTTTACAACCATTTTTGAGGGGATGAAATTCTTGCCTCCCCACCCCAAATTAAATAGCAAACTTTAAATTTGTATATATATTTTGTTATGCTTTATTAGGGGATTTTTGCTGAAAGAGCTGTGTGGCGGATTCAAAAGTGTAGCAGAAGCTATAGCTTAGACCTCTGGACCAACCAAGGACAATAAACTGTTCAGTTTCAATTGTTACATCGGTTTAATTATTTATAAACTGCAATTAATTAAATGTTCATCATGTATTTAACCAATACATAAATGTGCTAAACAATCCATTTTGGAATTTCATGTTTCTCAAAAACCAGAGGTCACAGCCTGAAGAACTTTGTTCCATACAATAAAAACAGAAGTTGAAATGTATTTTTTTAATAATTGAAATATAAATAGACTATTTGCTGACCACACTCGAATTCCAGAGTTCTTAGGCTTTTAGAGCTTATGAGTGAATGTCCAGGATTTGAGTGAATGAGAGGATTTGACATTTAGAAAGCATATAAAGATACTGTGTGGGGAGAACAAGTATTCGATACACTGCCGATTTTGCAGATTTTCCTACTTACAAAGCATGTAGAAGTCTGTGATTTTCATCATAGGTACTCTTCAACTGTGAGTGACTGTATCTAAAAAATCCAGAAAATCACATTGTATGATTTTTAAGTAATTCATTTGCATTTTATTGCATGACATAAGTATTTGATATATCAGAAAAGCAGAACTTAATATTTGGTACAGAAATCTTTGTTTGCAATTACAGAGCTCATATGTTTCCTGTAGTTCTTAACCAGGTTTGCACACACTGCTGCAGGGATTTTGTCCCACTCCTCTATACAGACCTTCTCCAGATCCTTCAGGTTTCGGGGCTGTTGCTGGGCAATACGGACTTTCAGCTCCCTCCAAAGATTTTCTATTGGGTTCAGGTCTGTAGTCTGGCTAGGCCACTCCAGGACCTTGAGGCTGGCTGTGTGTTGCCCTGGCTGTGTGTTTCGGGTCGTTGTCATGCTGGAAGGTGGAGGAGCGGTCTCTAACATCCACCAGCTCCGTGATGTCGTCATGGAAGAGTGGAAGAGGACTCCAGTGGTAACCTGTGAAGCTCTGGTGAACTCCATGCCCAAGAGAGTGAAGGCAGTGGTGGAAAATACTGGTGGCCACACAAAATATTGACACTTTGGGCCAAATTTGGACATTTTCACTTAGCGGTGTACTCACTTTTACTTTGCACACAACACATGAAAAGTGCTTTACTTTACTTATGAGTCAAGTTTATACAATTATGAGTCTACACAATTACGGAAGATTCCTGTAGAAATTACTCTCATCATGGTGCTTTGCAATATTTTGTATTAATCTGCTCTGATCTCATTTGTTTTTTTATGTTTTACTAATTGGCCCATTTACTCACATTGTTTGGCCCATCAAACAAACATTTGAAATATTTTTCTTGAGACATTTTATCAAAATGCTCAATAATAATTAAATATAAATTGACTAAAATGAACTTTCAAATATCATCTCTGACTGTATGACAGGGATGACTCATGATTTTATTCTCAAATTAAGTGTCTCTTAAGGGTGCTTATCTCACAGTGGATGTCCTCAAGAGAATCCAGACCCTGGAATAGAAATGTAGAGCTTAAGCCAGTACACTGTCCTCAGTCCTTTTCCACTGGCAGATATCCCCCAACATTAGCCACTAAAGCTGGAAAATATCCATAAAATCTAAGCAATAATGATGAATAGAATGAAATTTACCGGTATACAGTATAACATAAATGTATGTTCTGTGCAGTTGATATTATTACTACTAAATGCTAGACTTGCTATAACGATTAGTAAATTAATGTAAATAATTGTGAATTCCTTTGATAAGCATGGTCGTGGCAGTTTACAGCTTGTTGACTGTAACGGACCGCTAGCACAGTTGTTAAGCTTGCTAGTGCGTTAACCAAGCCAACAATCTACTTCTTATAAAACTTAAAGGATTGGGTAAACCCTTGCCGCACATACAAAGATAAATGTACTCCATCCAAGCTAGAAAGCCACTGTATATATGTTTTCTAGCGGGGTAAGACAGAGATCAGCCATATAGCAGGGGTTTATGGCGGAGGAGTGTTTACATCACAGGGTGTAGCTGCTAGCTAACATTTTGTTTTATTGAAGCCAGCTCTATATTGCTGCGACACCTACTATGTTAACGCTCGTAGACTCCTGTCATTTAGTGCTGTAAACAGATGATCGAAAGCATACCAGATATGTTGATTTACAGATTGATTTGTCATTGTTGTTTTTGGTAAGTGGTCAGTATGGTCGGTGTTAAATGGTCAATGTGGATAAGTCGTCAGTATGGTCAGTGTTGATAAATGGTCTGTGTTGACATGTGGTTTTATAAGTGGTCGGTTTGGTCAGTGTTGATAAGTGGTCATTGTTAAAAGGTGGTCGGTTTGGTCAGTGTTGATAAGTAGTCAGTGTTAAAAGGTGGTCGGTTTGGTCAGTGTTGATAAGTGGTCATTGTTAAAAGGTGGTCGGTTTGGTCAGTGTTGATAAGTGGTCAGTGTTAAAAGGTGGTCGGTTTGGTCAGTGTTGATAAGTGGTCATTGTTAAAAGGTGGTCGGTTTGGTCAGTGTTGATAAGTGGTCAGTGTTAAAAGGTGGTCGGTTTGGTCAGTGTTGATAAGTAGTCAGTGTTAAAAGGTGGTCGGTTTGGTCAGTGTTGATAAGTGGTCAGTGTTAAAAAGTGGTCGGTGTTGGTAAATGGTCTGTGTTGACGTGGTCAATTTGGTCCGTGTTAATAAGTGTTTTTTGTGCTCCACGAGTCAGTCTCTCATGATGCCAGTACTTCCACAGGCCTTATACTGAATGTGCCAACATTGGAAAAGCAAGCGTAAATTCTGAGTTCCTTCCCTTTACATCAACCTAATAATGAAGACCTATTATCAACATCACACAGAAACACTACTCTGTAAGAGAACCGACTGCTGCCTTTCGGTTATTCTATGCAGTATCATGTTGTGACTACACCCGCCCAGCTCCTGCTGCTATCTGTGGGAGGACAGGCTATGCTGTCTGTGTTCCTAATGGCACCTTATTCCATATTAAGTGCACGCGTTACTAGGGCTCGTTCTCAGAAATACTGTACAGTGTAGGAGTAGCGTGCCATTAGGTACAAAAATAGAATGAAATGGTCCAAACTCTGACTGTTGGCCCAACAAGACAACAATGCTTGTTGTGCTGCAAGAAAGACAGCTACTTCCCTATTTCTATAATGAGAGCATTTGTCTTGACGTGTTATCCTTGTGTAACCCATTAAAGAGGCTTGTCGCCCCCTGCTCCAATACACTATCATTATTACCTCTCAAACAGCACTAAACCACTAAATACCTTTGGGCTCGTCAACTCTGTTTTATGGAGATAGTAGAGGTAGCAGGCTAGCTTGTTTAGCAGCCTGCTGAGGTAAAACTAGGAGGAGTCTTTGAGAACAGAGAGAAGAGTTTCTCTGTTTTGGAAAAAGTTTTAAGTTGCAATAGAAGTATATGTCCTCTGGGGCTTCAGTTCATTACAACACACAACTCAAGATTATTAGAGGAGAGTTGTTTACCTTTAGAGCCACAAACAAAGTATATGTTTGTTGCACTAATCTTCCTCCCTCAGCATACAGTAGTAGACCACCTTGAATTGCTTGAGTTGAGAGCGTTGGGGTCAGTGTTATAAATGGTTCCTTTGCCTCAGTTTTGACATATAATTTTTTTTGGAGGACATCAAGGATTTGCTGTTGAATGCTCCGTGTTCAAGGAGAGTAAGATTGGGTGGTAGATTTGTATGGTGAACAAGAAGCTTAAGATGGGAAGGGAGAAAGGAGCTTTATACCTAACCTTTTTTTGTTAGGCATCACTTTTGAATAATCAACTCTCATTGTCATGCTTCAAAAGTGCCTGCCAACAAAGAAAAAAGAAAATTAACTTGTCCTAAGAGCCGCTGTGCGAGTGACAAGCAGAAACCTGCTTTCTTAGGAGTTTGAATGGTGCTGTAGTGTTTCTGCAACGGTGACAACACACAGTAGTCATAGTAACCACAGCGTCAGGTCAGGGAGTCAGAATGTGCGTCCAGAGTGAAGGGCCATTCAGAGAGAGGGGCACCCAGTAGAGAATGGGAGACGTTTTCACAGGGGCTTCCTTCAGGGTTGACGATGTTGGCCTTTTGTCTTGCCTGTCGGCCAGTGCCTCGTCATGACATCCACGCTGGCTACAGTGTGAGTCTGCATTGTCTGTCTCTGTGCCAAGCGGTGGGATGGGTGTCCTAGGCCTTAAATGAAGGGGTGGACTTCATAGACTGTAGGGCCTATGTAGAGGACAGAGGGACAGCATTAATCTTAGAGTTCAAGCCTATAGCTGTCATTCTGCTGCCCAGGGGGGGCCAGTGACCAACATAAAACCCCTCTGAACAATGGGGCTGTGTTCGAGGATGCAGATATCTTTTTTTTTATTATATATTTTTTTAATGAAACCTTTTTGTTCAACCAGTAGAAAACCCTTAAGATTAAAAACCTATTTTTCGAGAGGGACCTGTCAAGAAGGTCAGCAGGACGTAGCAATAGTTAGCATGTACATACAATACAAGACCACAATACAAAACCACAATCACAACGGTCAACAATATTTTCATCTATCAATATTTTTAATTCAGTCACATTTAAAGCACTCCAACAGTTTTAACATATTTTTTCAGGTCATTCTAAGACCAAAGAGCATTACAGGAAAGGGATAATTTTCCTGCTTCAGTCCTGCTCATAGGAACTAAAAAAGATAATGGCAGCTGGGACTGAAGACTGTACGTTTTTGAAGAACATAATAATGAGGTGTATAGATAAATAGGCAATAGACCTAACGCTGCTTTATGCACAGCAAGCATGAACTGTGTCTTTCTGGCATTCAGCACAAGTTTAAAGTATCTGGCCCAAAATTGACCCTTGAGGGACTCCCTTTGTAAGTTGAAACTCTGACCTCATTCCCCCCATGCAACACACTGGGTTCTGTCAAACAGACAGTTTTGAAACCAGTCTAATGTATTAGTACCTAAGCTGATTTTACTAAGCCTATGCTATAGCAGGACATGGTCAACAGTATCAAAGGCTTTTGATTGATCAATAAATGGAGATGCACAATGTTGTTTTTTGTTCTGAGCATCTTGAATGTCACTTATTGCCTTGGTAGCAGCTGTGATGGGACTCTGGTTCTATATCTTGATTGGTTTGGGGATAAAATACAATTATTATATTATAATAATTATATACAATTTCAAAAATAGATGCTAACCTGTCTGTTTGCTTTCCAACCCAACTGGTTCATTAATATATTATTTTGGTATGTGTAAAAAAAGTAGAATATTCTGTTCACGTGCACACAATTTTCTTGAAGATTCTTGAATTAAGTGTTTTTTGTCATCTTACATTTTTATTATATAGTGCAGAAACTATGACTAAAGTGCATGAATTTATTACAGATTTTCTTGATTTTTTGATTTATATTTCTTTTTAGGAAACCAGCTATACAGTATGGTGTTGCTACGGAAACCATTATATTTACAAAAAATGTATAAAACCATTTGAAGAATTTGATTGGTGCTAAATCTGAAGCTTCTCTCTAAACCTTTTTCTTCCCTCTCCTCTCCTTCTTTCCTCCTCTCCTGTCCTCTCCTTCTTTGCTCCTCTCCTGTCCTCTCCTCTTTCCCTCTCAGACGTGATCCCGTTACCGTGGTAATTCTTAGTGTTCACTCATAGAGAGAATCACCTCCCAGTGCCATGCAGGGATTACTGCTGCTTTTCATTAAATCAAAATTTCATTTCTCAGTCCGCCTTTCCCAGGTTCTCCTGCTCCCTCTGCACAGCTCACCCAGTAATACAATTAAGATCCATAAGCTTTTCCCAGGAATAAAGGACTTTGCAGAAAAAAAGGATTGCTCTGTCCTGGGTTGGGAGAGGAAACTGCAGTGTGAGAAGATGGATGTTTAGAGGGTGGGAGAAAGGTAGGGAATGACAATCAATCCACTCCGGGCTTCCCCCACGCTGTTCTTCTCTCTCTACTCAAACAAACACACACACTGAAAGGCCTTGAATGGGTCCCTCCCTCTCTCACGGCCACAGTGACTTATGTACATACTCTGTTAATACCATAGTGCTGCTCTGCCCGTCCATTTAAGTTACAACATCCCACAGTTCCCATAGAGTGCAGTCATCCGTCTCGCATGTGTTTTGCAGCGTGGTAGTTTGACTCGACCTACAGTAGAGCAGGTGTGTTCGGTTTGTAATTGAAAGTGGATGTGAGGGCTGTGAGTCTGGCGTAATGAGCTGACCTGCTGAGTAGCGGAGAGAGAGGGCCAGAGAATGGGAGGATGGGAGAGGGATGCAGAGACATGCCTCAGGCTGTACCCTGTCCGCCTCATTCCAGGTCACCCAGATCCACAGCCAGGCCTGAAGCCGCATCTTACCGCTTCACCTCCACCGAGAGAGACGGTGATTTGGAAGTGTAATCTTTTCATTTTGGAGCCCAAACCGAGAGGAGCTAGGATAGAGATCGAAAAATAGCAGTGCTAAATGTCACCCCGGCACTCAATTCCTGTGGAATTGAAAATGTTATTCAGGCCGAAGTCTTTTGAGATGGATTTTTTTGTTTTTTTGTTATTGTAGGCAACTCTAAGTGTTTCTGTACTTTAACCGCACCCCAGGATGTTCAGGTTGACAATACTTATGCTGTATGTGTTGTGTTCGTGGGTGATGGTCTTCTGTAGATGTGATCATTTCCATGGTTTACCGAAAATAGACACAAACAGGTGGGCTACAAATAGAATGTTACAAGCCTTCCACAAAGATGACACCAAAGATGACACCAAAGATGACACAAACGATAACACAAAAGGGGAATCAGGCAAATGGACACCCCTGTAAATCCCTTGTAGACTGCCATTTGAGGGAAAAAAAACCTCTGGCCTCAACTTAGCGTGTCTGAATTTTCTATTTTCCCCAATATTGACTTGCGTTCGTGGCTTTGTCTCATTGCCTCGGAATGAACATCGCAGTTGAGAAGTTTTTGTGCTTTTTTCAAAATTGCCCCTCCAACCCGAAAGTCCTGAGTGTTTAACATGTTATAGTTGGCACATTCACCTCACAACCTATATTAGCTTTTTAGTTGGCTGAGAATTCACTGAAATGCAATAAGACCAGAATGCCACATTAAGCATTGCCTATTTGGATGTAGCAGTAACCCTTCAAAATAAAAGTTGTTTATTATAAATGTTTGCTTTATTACACATGCCTCAAGATTTGGCTCGTGACCCACCAGTTGAGAAACGCTGATTTAGTTGACTCTCTTGGCCAACATTTGAGAGAATACATTTTTAATAACATCTGTTTGTACACAGATGCTGATACCCAGATGGTACAGTTATACTGCCACCATGTCTGGACTTCCCTCTATGACATATTTATATTTTAGTTGTGTTGAGATTTTCTGTTTGGACTATATAAATTAATTTTAAGCTGGGACTAGGGATAAAGTGTTGAAATGTACATTCTGTGTTAGGGCTGCACAAATTATCGAAATTGCATATTGACATGTGCAATATCCAAATTGCCAATTTGTGCGATTTTCAGCTCCAAAAAAGGTGAATGATATGTGCTTCACACGAAACAACAGGCATGTATCGTACATCCGTAATTGTTTTTCTTGCAGGTATTGTAGGTATTTTTGTAAATAACTTAAATACCTGGACTGATTTTGTATAAAAACTTGCTGGTTTTTCAATATTAGATTGAGTTAACACTGCAACTGCTAGCAAAGACATCTACTTCAAGTTAGTGACTGGCACCAAGATATTGTCCTACATACACAACAGCATGGTTATTAAACGTTTTGGCTTCAATGTTGGTTCCTACAAACAAACTTACTATGGGAGTAAATATATCTCAATGTTTGAGAAATTTTGCCTAACCAGCTATGGCAACGGCACAAACATAGGAAACCCTGCAAATGTCATTGCATTAAATGAGCAGTTAAACAAATAGTTCCACACAGGCTGCACCTTCTAATTGGTTATAAGTGTAAAACAGAAAACACTGAACTTAAACTAAATTTGTATTCAGTTTATTAGCACATTATGTAGGTCATGATCTCTATTTTTAAGTGAGATTGTATATGCTGTTTACACCCAAGTTTGAAAATCACAAATCATAACCAATATTGCAATATTAAGAAATTCTATATTTTATCCAAATCATGTAGCCCTATTCTGTATGTATCTTCAACTTGATAATAATACAAGCCTATATTGTTTTGTTATGCTGTCAGGAACACAGTGTTTCTTTTTCATTTTAATTCAGTTGCAGGGTTTGTTGCTCCAGGTTGGTTGTTACGACAGATACTAGGAACCCAGTTGTTAGCTTAGCTTCTCTTTTAATATCTCAAACAGTCTTGACCTCACGATTGCACAAACTCGAATGCACTGAGAAGCAGCAGATTCCCTCAATGTACTACTGCTTTTCTCCTCTCAACGCTCAATAATTTACTCTCTTCATCCCCTAGTAGTTTGGCATAGTGTTACTGTTCTCAGTAAAACGGTAGTGGAACGTGAGCAAGGCTTTTTCCCTGAGTGCCTTTCGTTTTTCTGATGGGAATGAACAGTGTCACGCCTGTAAATTATTTCTGCAGCAGGCTAAAGCCAGTGCCCCCAAAACCCTACATCCATGGGCCTCTCCGTGGCTTCATCAAGGCCAGTCTTCTCAGATGGGCCACCTTATCCATCACTGCCGAATGGCCAAATGTCAGCCTGTGGAAACACAAGGACAGCAAAACCTGAATAGAACCGGAGGCCAGGCAGTGCATTGTGTTGGACAAGAAGACAGCATCGCCTACAATTTTAGAGGCACGGGGAGAAGTGATAGCCATTGGTTTAAAGGATGTTTCTATCTCCTGCTGGGTCGGACGTAGAAAGGCTAGAGCGTTGTGTTCTGTGTTCTAAACCAGAACCGACAGAAGCTTCCTGGGTCTCTTGTTTTTCACACTCTGGATGTCCTCCACACTCTTTGCACTCCTCTCCTCTCCTCTTTTCTTCTCTCCTTTGAAGACATTCCCTAATAACACCTTCTCCTCTCTTAAGCTGTCATCCATTCTGCGCTGTTCTCCTCAGGCATGCTCCTCTACCTCTCTCCAGTGCTTTACAGGAACCTCTATAACTGCACGGATGAGTAAGCCTGACGGTAATATTCACTTTGAAAATAAACCCATGCTGGGAATTTTTCCTCTCTCTTTGTTCCAGCCAAACCCAGACTTCCTGAATCTTGAGGTAAAAGATAGTCAGTTCCTAAACCTTTGTTTACATCTCACACAGACCACTCTCTCTCTTTGCCTCTCTACCACTGCCTCAGAGACCTTCCTTGCATTCTGATTGCAGGCTGTCTGTTGTAGGCTAACTAAAGAATACTAATCAGACAGGCTTCTCTCGTCTCCATATAGGGAGTCAAGCAGTCAGTCTATTGATGGAAGTGGACGGAAATAATTAACAGCATATGATGAATGGGCTGCTTTCGTATGGCCTTTCTATCTGCTGAGACAATTCTCTATGGGCCAGTTTTGCGAACAAAGATTAAGCCTAGTCTCCATTGAGCTTGATTTCTTTAGTCCAGGACCAGGCTTAATCTTTGTCTGCGAAACCAGCCGTATGTGTTAAGGAGGAAAATGATAGCCTTATATAGCATGTTTAAGGACTGAGGACACTGACACACTAATACAACAAATTAATGATGATTAATGTGTGGTGCCATTATTGTACTGGCAGCAATCAAGGCCTTAACACAGTAATCCCAGCAAAACTACACATTTCTATGATGTATGTTACGTACAGTGGATTTAAAAAATCTACACACCCCTGTTAAAATGCCAGGTTATTGTGATGTAAAAGAATGAGACAAAGATAAATCACGTCAGAATGTTTTCCGCTTTTAATGTGACCTATAATGTGAACAATTCAATTGAAAAACAAACTGAAATCTTCGAGGGGGGAAAATGAAAAATAAAAACCTTACAATAACCTGGTTGCATAAGTGTGCAAACCCTCTTATAACTGGGGATGTGGCTGTGTTCACAATAAACCAATCACATTAAAACTAATGTTAAATAGAAGTCATTACACACCTGCCATCATTTAAAGTGACTCTGATTAATTACAAATAAAGTTCAGCTGTTCTAGTAGGATTTACCTGACATTTTCTTGGTTGCATCTCAGAGCAAAACCCATGGTCCGCAGAGAGCTTTCAAAGCATCAGAGGGATCTCATTGTTGAAAGATATCCGTCAGTAGAAGGGTACAAAATAATTTCCAGCATTAGATATTCCATAGAACAGACTGAAGACAGTCATCAAGTGGAGAAAATATGACACAACATAGACATTTACCAAGAACTGGAGGTCCCTCCAAAATGTATGAAACAACGAGAAGAAAACTGGTCAGGGAGGCTTCCAAGAGGCCTACAGCAACATTAAAGGAACTGCAGGAATGAGAGATGAGATGAGGAAAACATCCCGTATTCTTCATATGAATGGGCTATGGGGTAGGGTGGCAAGACGGAAGCCTTTTCTTAAAAGAGAACATCCTGACTGATGTTTGCAAAAACAGACATCAAGTTCCCCAAAAGCACATGGAAAAATGTGTTATGGTCTAATGAAACCAAGGTTGAACTTTTTGGCCAAAATTCCAAAAGGTATGTTTGGCGCAAAAACAACACTGCACATCACACAAAGAACACCATACCCACAGTGAAGCATGGTGGTGGCAGCATCATTCTTTGGGGCTGTTTTCCTTCAGCTGGAACTGGGACCTTAGTCAGGGTGGAGGGAATTATGAACATTTCCAAATACCAGGCAGTGTTGGCACAAAACCTTCAGGCGCCCGTTAGAAAGCTGAAGATGTAGAGGAAGTTTACCTGAATCCAATTGAGCATCTGTGGGGTGATCTGAAGAGGGCTGTGCACAGGAGATTTCCTCACAATCTGACAGATTTGGAGCGCTTTTGCAATGAAGAGTAGGCAAATATTGCCACATCAAGATGTGCCATGCTAATAGACTCCTACCCAAAAAGACTGAGTGCTGTAATACATTCAAAAGGTGCTTCAACAAAGTATTAGTTTAAGGGTGTGCACACTTATGCAACCGGGTTATTGTGAGTTTTTATTTTCCCCCTCATAGATTTCAATTTGTTTTTCAATTCAATGATTCATGTTATAGGTCACATTAAAGGTGGAATAAATCTGACAATTTATCTTTGTCTCATTCTTTTACATCACAAGAAGCTGGCATTTTAACAAGGGTGTGTAGACTTTTTATATCCACTGTAATATATGATAATATGTTTGTGACATTTTATTTAATGGTAAGTCCACAACACATTTGAAATTGGTTGAAGAAATCTATTTAGACTCAACAGAGATATTAAAGATTTGCCCAGCAGACGGTTGATTTGCATTCAGAATGTCATGCTGTGTCAGCCAGCTAAGCTAAAATTACCCATAATACACCATGCTGCCCATGGACAACACACAGGTAGCGACACCAAAACAAATGATAGGATTCCAGTGAGATTTCCCATCTCCCCAAAAGTATCTGTTTGAAAGCAGAGGAAAACCAGCAAACTGATTTATTGTGTTCTTTCTGGAAATATAACTTAAATACTTTGTCATGATGACATTGACGAATTGATGTGTTCTAGACATGTATGCCCATAACATCTACTGGCTGATATGAATCTAGAGTGCAAGTAATTGTTTTTAAAGCATTATGTAATCTGAGAGCGTGTAACCCCCATCTCCAGTTACATTAGGCTGAAAAAGTTGTTCTATGCACTGTTAGAACATAGACTTTCACCAAATATAGCAATATCATGATTTTTTTATTGTGGCAGTGGATTACCCCTTTATGGACTCTGCACAGAGACTGTCACACAGATGTCATTAGCAAAAATGTTAACCATTGAAACGGATTCTATTGTAATTACGTTAACACAATATTGTGGTATTGGCTATGGAGTTTGGATAACCAACCATTCTACAACCCCGTTTCCAAAAAAATTATGGCACTGTAAAATGTAAAGAAAAGCAAAATGCAATGATCTGCGAATAATTATAATAATATACCCTGTTTTCAGTAGAAAATAGTACAAAGACAACATATCCAATTTTGAAACTAAGAAATGTTATTGTTTCTTGAAAAATATATGCCCATTTTGAATTTGATGCCAGCAACATGTTTCACAAAAGCTGGGACAGGGGCAACGATTGGAAACGTTGTGTAATGCTGAATAAAGACCTGGTGGAACATCTCACAACTAATTAGGTTAATTGGCAACAGGTCAGTAACATTATTGGGTATAAAAGAGCATCTCAGAGAGAATGAATCTTTCAGAAGTAAAAATGGGAAGGACTGCCCAGCAAATAGTGTAACAATTTAAGAATAACATTTCTCAACATAAAATTGCAAAGAGTTTGGGGATCTCATCATCTACTGTACGTAATATCATTAAAAGATTCTGAGAATCCGGAGAAATCTCGGTGCGCATGGGACAAGGACGAAAACCTATATTGGATGGCTGTGATTTCGGGCCCTCAGGCGTCACTGCATTAAAAACAGACAGGATTCTGTAGTGGACATCACTGCATTAAAAACAGACAGGATTCTGTAGTGGACATCACTGCATTAAAAACAGACAGGATTCTGTAGTGGACATCACTGCATGGGCTCAGGAACACCTCAGGAAGAAATTATGAGACCACTCTTAATTTTTCTTAAATCAGCATCTCTACATGTATGGCAGCCATTCCATTCCAGTGTCTGTTAAATTCCAACACAGGCACACCTCATTTTACTTAATGAGGTACTGATGAGGTGATTACAAGAACCAAATCTAATTTCATGAGGAAAAGTATAAAAACCACTGCAGTGGTCATCACTATCCTCTTGCGACAGAACCAACTGGATGGGAATAATTTGAATAAATAAATAACTATTCAGCATGACAAAAGAGTTGAAAAGAAAAGCTTTGAGTGAGGAAAAGAAGGGTTCAATTCTGGCTTTACTGGCAGAGGGATACAGTGAGCATCAGGTTGCTTCCATCCTGAAAATGTCAAAGAAAGCGGTTCATAAGAACAAGGTCAAGCAACAGACATTGGGGACAACAAAGCTACAGACTGGCAGAGGGCAAAAATGACTGTCCACTGACCGAGATGACCGTCAACTCATTCGAATGTCACTCAACAACCGTAAGATGACATCAAGTGACCTAAAAAAAGATACAGCAGCTGGGGTGAAGTGCACAGTGAAGACGGTTCGCAAAAATCAGCTTCATAACTTGAAGACAATAGTGATCAACACACAACATTGAGATTATTGGATGGAAGAGAGAAGCTAGTTAGCTAAGCTAGCCAGCTTTATGCCATTTGCTTAACTCACCGTTTTCCGCACTCTCAAACGCCTTTCAATTCCATAGCTGAACTTTTATGTAGCGTTTTGTGACCAAATATTTTTCCTGTAGGTAACATTAATTCAGTAAATATATTCCATCTTCCCTTGATATACATAAAAAATACAATAATATGGGGGGCAAAATTGAATACACACACAAGTACTCAAATACTTAATTTTGGGTATTCTAATATTCGACTATCTGTGCCCATCCCTAATATAAACAAATCCCAAAATTCCGCCGCCTTCTCTGGGCCTGAGCTCCTTTCAGATGAACTGAGGCCAAGTGGAAAACTGTCCTGTGGTCTGACCAATCAAAATTGTAAAACATTTTTGGGAATAATGGATGCCACATCCTCTGGGCCATCTCTATGATTTTATGGGGTGCATTAGTGCACATGGCATGGGGGACTTGCTCATTTCAGCAAGACAATGCCAAACCACATTCTGCCCTTATTACAGCAGCATGGCTCTTTAGTGAAAGAGACTAGGTGCTAAACTAGACATTTTTGCCTGCAGTCAAGACTTGTCACGTTTTGAAAACCTTTGGTGTATTATGAAACATAAAATATGACAAAGGAGACCCCAAACTGTTGAGCAGCTGAAATCCAATATCAAGCAAGAATGGGAAAACATTTCACTTTCAAAACTAGAGCAATTGATATCCTAAGTTCCCAAACGCCTACAGAGTATTGTTAAAAGAAGAGGTGATGCAACACAGTGGTAAACATGCCCCTGTCCCAACTTTTTGGAAATGTGTTGCTGACATCAAATTCAAAATGTGAAAACATTTTTACAAAAACAATAACATTTCTCAGTTTCAACATTTGATACATTGTCTTTCTATTATTTTCAATTACATATGGGAATGAATGATTTGCACATCATTGCATTCGGTTTTTATCGCTGGATCCCAACTTTTCCGGAATCTGAGTTATCGTTTAAAGAAATAACTCAGACATAGACATAGCCTACCAATGCTTTGGTAGGCTATCTGGAAACCGCTTTTGTTAGATTAACATTACTGGAACACACTGTCAGAATGAACTCTCTCCCCTCTCAACCTGCCATAGTATTAATGTTTGTGGAAAGAGTTTCTGTAACATTGCTTGACCACACTGGCAGAATTAACTCTTTACCCTACGAATGTGACAATAGACTGCCTCAAGTAATAATAAGCTGCAATAATAAGCTCTGAGGCCTGATCTCAGAATTGCAGTCAATGAATGCCTGCTGATTCAGTCAGAGGATCCTTTCACACTACGAGAGATGGAATAACATGATAGATACATTTGTCATATTTTGCATAGTTTCTATAGCCTTTCTATTTACCCAGGCGGGTGGCAACAGCTAAGCTGCAAGAGGGTTCAGCACCGGAATTAAGGAATTGGTGCACGTAGCAACTTCAAATGCCTCTTATCAGACATATTTTCTACTGTCCAGACATATTTTCATAGGCTGTATTAAGAAGCCTAAATGGAATATATTTTGCTAAACACAGCCAAATCATAATAGCAGGGGTGAACTGCCTTTTTCTTTTGTCCAACTCAATTTCTCTATATAACTAGGCAAGGTGGGACAAAAAAGTATCCCATTGGAACATGCATTTCATAATCAGACAACTTTTGTATGATGTTTTTGTGACAAATGGAATCTGGTGATTTGTGTTTTTATTTTGCATTACTTAACCTACCCCAGTGAAAACAAATGTGTGCGAATCTAGGATCTAATCAGGATTGTCTGGGAAATTTTATATTTCTGTACCAACTTTACACAGACTTCTCTGTATGTCCAACTTTAATGCTTGATGTATGCAGATGGTCAGAAAGCTTTGCATTGAATATATTTACCATTACAGCAACACTGACCCCTATCTTAAATTAATCAAAATCTAGATGTAATCTATTAAAATAACTCTTTCCAGTTGTTTTCTCAGAACTCCTTCCAACCGTCTTCTATCTCAGATATCTGAAATCCCGAATTTTATGATCTGTGATCACAGTTATGCTCTGTAATAAAATTAAGTGACAAGTAGGATCACACTGCCAAGGAAGGTGGAGCTTTGAGAGCTAACATATCCACAGGCTAATGTACATCCCCTACCCTCCCTTCATGAAGAGTGCATAGTCAAATCTGCGCACATTCTGAAGGCTGTAGCTAGCTAATTACAGTTGTGCTCATAGATTTGCATACCCTGGCAGAAATTGTGAAATTTTGGCATTGATTTAGAAAATATGACTGATCAGGCAATTTTATTTTCATTTAAGGATAGTGATCATATGAAGTCGTTTATTATCACATAGTTGTTTGGCTCCTTTTTAAATCATAATGATAACAGAAATCACCTAAATGGCCCTGATCAAAAGTTTACATACCCTTGAATGTTTGGCCTTGTTACAGAAACACATGGTGACACACACATGTGAAAATGGCAATTAAAGGTGAATTTCCCACACCCGTGACTTTTTAAATTGCAATTAGTGTCTGTGTATAAATAGTCAATGAGTTTGTTAGCTCTCACATGGATGCACTGAGCAGGCTAGATACCGAGCCATGGGGAGCAGAAAATAACTGTCAAAAGACCTGCATAACAAGGTAATGGCACTTTATAAAGATGGAAAAATATATAAAAAGATATCCAAAGCCTTGCAAATGCCAGTCGGTACTGTTCAAGGGATCAGGGATCTCTGGATACCAACCCAAGGTCAGGTAGACCAAGAAAGATTTCTGCCAAAACTGCAAGAATAATTGTTCGGGATACAAAGAAAACCCCACAGGTAAACTCAGGAGAAATACAGGCTGCTCTGGAAAAAGATGGTGTGGTTGTTTCAAAGAGCACAATACAAAGATACTTGAACAAAAATGAGCTGCGTGGTCGAGTTGCCAGAAAGAAGCCTTTACTGCGCCAATGCTACAAAAAAGCCTGTTTGCAATATGCCCGACAACAACTTGACACGCCTCACAGCTTCTGGCCCACTGTAATTTGAGATCAAAATAGAGCTTTATGGTCACAACCATAAGCGCTATGTTTGGAGATGGGTCAACAAGGCCTTTAGTGAACAGAATACCATCCCCACTGTGAAGCATGGTGGTGGCTCACTGATGTACTGGGGGTGTGTGTGCTCTAAAGGCCTGGGGAATCTTGTGAAAATTGATGGCAAGATAAATGCAGCATGTTATCAGGAAATACCGGCAGACTAGTTGCATTCCTCTGCACGAAAGCTGCACATGGGATGCTCTTGGACTTTCAAGCATGAAAATGACCCTAAGCACAAGGCCAAGGTGACCCTCCAGTGGTTACAGCAGAAAAAGGTGAAGGTTCTGGAGTGGCCATCACAGTCTCCTGACCTTAATATCATCGAGCCACTCTGGGGAGATCTCAAACATGTGGTTCATGCAAGAAGCCCAAAGATTTTGCATGATCTGGAGGCATTTTGCCAAGACGAATGGGCAGCTATATCTCCTGCAAAAATTCTGTGCCTTATAGACAACTATTACAAAAGACTGCATGCTGTCATTGATGTTAAAGGGGGCAATACACTGTATTGAGAACTAAGGTTATGCAGACTTTTGAACAGGGGTCAGTTCATTTTTTTCTTTGTTGCCATGGTTTTTTGTATGATCTGTTCTGACCTACAGTTGAATGTGAATCCCATATGAAATAAAAGACATGTTTTGCCTGCTCTCTCATATTTTCTTTACAAATGGTACATATATTACCAATTCTCCAAGGGTATGCAAACTCTTGAGCGCAACTGTAGATAACGCAAATGACTAATGTAGCTAAACTGAAACTCAACCTCTGCATGTCTGATCCCTCAGTGAATGTATGCATCCTCTTCAAATGTTACAGTATGGATGAAGCACGGTTGAGAAACACAAGTTCATTTTTGCAGGGACCAGAACCATCCCTGACGTTCACTACCCTTTTTTTAAATAGAAGCTTCGAAACAGTGAATTCTAATCAATTATTTTTTTGTAACTGAATTACTCAAGTCAGTCGATGAATCGTGAAAGTCCTATTTGTCTCTATATTGTATTTTAATGAACACACTTTGAAATTCACTCCAAGATTCAAGTCCTACACAATGAATATTCCTGCTACTTCAACTTGTTTTAAATACAGCATTGTGATGAGGAAACTTTTTTTTATGAAACATCTGATTAATCTAAGTAGCAGTGGACAGATTTGTCAGATATCAGCTTGTAAAATTTGTATTTGCATACAGGAACCTAACAACAGACTCCCATTCAAAATAAATAAGCATATTTTAGCAGAGATAAAGATATTAAAGAAACAAATAATCTGTGTTTTTTTGCAGAGGAGAAACTCTTTATATGCCCTTGTAAGATAAATTATTGTCTATTGTTCTCTCTCCCCAACGCTTTACACAGTATCCACCAACCTTGAGTCTTCCAAGCCACTCATCAGCTAGCACCATAATAAAGATTGAACTTAGAGGAGTAGAAATGTGAAAATATTGCAGAAACTGCATCAAACGCAAACATTACTATGTTTTGAGGCAAATGTGTTCTTTGTTAGAAGAACCGTGTGTGTCTGATTGAACTGTATGTCGTAATTTTCATCACTTTGTATCTATTGGTTTGAGTCGCTTGACCTTGCCTATCAATTGCTTGGTATAGAACCTCCGTTTGCTCTGTATGTATACTTTTGGAAATACTAGCTCTGTATGACGAGGATTTGTAAAAATGTAATTAGTGGTAATTGAGATCACACATGAAAATATCTGACATCCTCTGCAAAACAACGGCTATGTCCAAACAGAAAACATAACAAAATAACGAAATTACCTAAAACATATATAGTATCTGTCTCTTTTCGCACATAGTGTTTTGCATTAAAATGTGTTTGCAAAAGTTACTTTTGAATGGTTTGATAATTCACACTGAATAGGGACCCATGAGGATAATTGTAAGGAAAAAAACATTTTTAATTGGTGTTTATCTGATACTGAAATCAGCCTTTTTAAATGTAATTTGGTGTTATCAGGGAGGAATCTTCTCAAGGCAAATTTTACATGTTGTTCACTTTGTAATAGCATTAGGATATGAATCAATGACATGATAAAACATGCTGTGGGGTTATCTGCTGAAGACAAGGAGATCAGGCCTCTGTAAGCTGGCTTGCTTGCAGGGTTGTTTCAAAAGCTGGCTGATAGGACTGAATTATTAAAGCAGCTCACCTGCATGGACTCCTAAATTATCATCAACCTTTAAAGGATATGTGGGGTGCTCTACCCCATACTGTGCAGCTATCTGTGCATGAGGGAGACCAGAAGAGACAGAGGGATGGAGAAATGGAGGGAGGGATGGAGCGAGAGAGTGACTGAGAGAATGTGGCAGAGAGAGAGAGATTGGGATTTTGTTAACTGGAAACAGTGTGAAACTTGCGATGAGCGATTTGCATCTCTGGACGCTTTTTATAAGAAGCAGCCTTTGTTTCCATCTCCAAAAGCTGGGATGCTGGAGTCTCTTGGTCCCCTCCCACTGGCCCTCCGGCTCTGCTGTGGGGCCAGTCAAACACCCCTATCCTGTCACGTCACGTCACGATTGCAGACAGCACCTTCTGGTACCCCCTTTGTCTGCACCCTTCTTCCTCGACCCGTTACAAAAAAAAAAAACGAGGGGGCAAACACTCCCCACGCACACCGTCTTGTATACACCCGCTCCTCGGCCATTCTCCGCGCAGGAAACGACCGCAAGGCAACGGCATCCCAGGATGACGTTGGCCTCGCTGTCACGCTCAGAGTAACGTGCGGACGGCTGGGGGTGGGTGGGGGTGCCGGGGGTTTGGGACTGACACAACAAGGGCCCACGGAGAGGAGAGAGGGGGCGGGGTGAAGAGGCAAGTACCAGGGGGTGGGTGGAGGGGGTTGTATTCTAATGGCAGGGGTAGTCGTGGATACGCCTAGGTGACTGGGAAACATGCGAGCAGGGGAAGTTGGCGAGCTGTTATTCCGCAAGCGTGCCTCCAACGCCCACTCCGATGAAAAGAGACAGGCTGCGCTATTCCTTTTGTAGGGGCCGTAGTGCTCTGGTGCTGCAGATAGCCCAGTTGTTGGTTTGCTGGTTTACGGGTCGCTGGTTTGAATCCTAGGTGGTGAGTCAATGGTTATAGGGTTACCAAACGGTGGAGCGGTGCTAGTGCCCGCCCCTGCTGTGGGACTGTTGTATAACACTTAAAAATGTCTATAACCTCATTGTCCCCGCAGACATTTAATTTGTTGAGGAATCTGGATACCAGCCGACTGGCCAGACTACAGATCATGTCTGGCCTTTTTTGTAACCCTTCCTGTTTTGAAGAGTACAGTTTAATAATCAACTGTGATATTTTGATGTCTTATCTACCAACTGTATCTTAAGATGAAAGCGCTTACTGTAAGCCACTCTCTATGAGAGCGTCTGCTAATTGACTAAAACTGACAATGTGAATGTGAGGGCTTTTAGATGACTCAGAAGGATGAGTCATTGGCAGCAGAAACAAAAGCCCTCGTCAGACGTTTGTCTTCCCTCCCTAATGTTTCCGAAATCATGCAGCTTTTTAGGCCACTGAAAACAGCTCTGTCATTGTGTACTTTCTTCCCCCAGTCAATGATGATCTACATTGAGGCCTGAGAGCACGGATTAGCGGGGAAACGTGATTGCTTTCACAGCAGCAGGCTAAACTAAATCTCTCTGTACTGATCCCGGAGCACTGTGCCTCTGTACTGTACTGAACCACAATGAACTGCCGGTGGCCCAAAAGTCTTCACTGGTGCTGTATACCGCTGGGTTTTGGTCTGCTCTGCAAATGTTTCACACCAAGGCATTTGCCTGGATACATCCCCGTCCCTCTGACATTTGACCAAGGCCTCCTCTATAACGTACTGAACTGAACAACCTAGGCCTACTGAACTGAACGCACTATCCTGGTGTCCGAATAACTCATTTTGGTCACGGCCGCCGACTGTGCCTAGGCGACAGTGACCGTGGGCTGGAGTATAGAGATACAGCCGTGTTTGATGAGTGCCACTGTGGATGAACTCTTCAGATATCAGTGGAGGTGGTCTAGATGGGGCCTGTAATCTGCTGTCTCTGTTACTGCTTCCCTGAATATACAGTCACTACAGCAACCTTCAGTTAATGTGAGAAAGTAAGCACGTCCCTTGGAAAGCTACTTTCTTCACATTGATTTGGACATGTGGATATGTATTCGCCACCTCAGCACTATTGCTGGAGGAAGTTAACCTACTATAAAGAATGACACTGGAAGATTGTACCTTGCAGCCATTTGTTCATCAAAAATAGTTTTCATAGTGTGGGAAATGTAAGGACACCCTTAGTTTTAATAGCCAGTGTTGTCCCCTGAAATAACTTGATGTATCCTTGAAGTCAGATGTGGTTATGGCTTTTATTATTGCTTGCCTTCCTGCTTCTGTTTTGGACTTGGGGATGGTGAAGAGACCCTTGGTCGTATGGCCGAGGTACTGATGTGTGTCCAAACTGAGCTAACTTCCTGAACCGACAGCTCGGGTTGGTACTTGGTATTTTGGACCTCTCTAAATGGGACAATGCCTTTGAAAAGCACAGATGTGATTGGGGTGGATCAGTGTTAGAAACGAGATGATTTCCTGCTGATTGTAAGATAACGATGATAACTTATTAACAGTGGGGAGAACAAGTATTTGATACACTGCCGATTTTGCAGGTTTTCCTACTTACAAAGCATGTAGAGGTCTGTAATTTTTATCATAGGTACACTTCAACTGTGAGAGACAGAATCTAAAACAAAAATCCAGAAAATCACATTGTATGATTTTTAAATAATTCATTTGCATTTTATTGCATGACATAACTTTTTGATCACCTACCAACCAGTAAGAAATCCCGCTCTCACAGACCTGTTAGTTTTTCTTTAAGAAGCCCTCCTGTTCTCCACTCATTACCTTTATTCCCTGCACCTGTTTGAACTCGTTACCTGTATAAAAGACACCTGTCCACACACTCAATCAAACAGACTCCAACCTCTCCACAATGGCCAAGACCAGAGAGCTGTGTAAGGACATCAGGGATAAAATTGTAGACCTGCACAAGGCTGGGATGGGCTACAGGACAATAGGCAAGCAGCTTGGTGAGAAGGCAACATCTGTTGGCGCAATTATTAGAAAATGGAAAACGTTCAAGATGACGGTCAATTTCCCTCGGTCTGGGGCTCCATGCAAGATCTCACCTCATGGGGCATCAATGATCATAAGGAAGGTGAGGGATCAGCCCAGAACTACACGGCAGGACCTGGTCTATGACCTGAAGAGAGCTGGGACCACAGTCTCAAAGAAAACCATTAGTAACACACTACGCCGTCATGGATTAAAATCCTGCAGCGCATGTAAGGTCCCCCTGCTCAAGCCAGCGCATGTCCAGGCCCGTCTGAAGTTTGCCTATGACCATCTGGATGATCCAGAGGAGGAATGGGAGGAGGTCATGTGGTCTGATGAGACAAATTTAGCTTTTTGGACTAAACTCCACTCCACATGTTTGGAAGAAGACGAAGGATGAGTACTACCCCAAGAACACCATCCCAACCATGAAGCATGGAGGTGGAAACATCATTCTTTGGGGATGCTTTTATGCAAAGGGGACAGGACGACTGCACTGTATTGAGGGGAGGATGGATGGGGCCATGTATCGTGAGATCTTGGCCAACAACCTCCTTCCCTCAGTAAGAGCATTGAAGATGGGTCATGGCTGGATCTTCCAGTATGATGATGACCTGAAACACACAGCCAGGGCAACTAAGGAGTGGCTCCGTAAGAAGCATCTCAAGGTCCTGGAGTGGCCTAGCCAGTCTCCAGACCTGAACCCAATAGAAAATCTTTGGAGGTAGATGAAAGTCTGTATTGCCCAGCGACAGCCCCGAAACCTGAAGGATCTGGAGAAGGTCTGTATGGAGGAGTGGGCCAAAATCCCTGCTGCAGTGTGTGCAAACCTGGTCAAGAACTACAGGAAACGTCTGTAATTGCAAACAAAGGTTTCTGTTCCAAATATTAAGTTCTGCTTTTCTGATGTATCAAATACTTATGACATGCAATAAAATGCAATTTAATTACTTAAAAATCATACTATGTGATTTTCTGGATTTTTTTTGGATTCCATCACTCACAGTTGAAGAATTACTATGATAAAAATTACAGACTTATACATGCTTTGTAAGTGTATCAAATACTTGTTCTCTCCACTGTAATTATCACAGGATAGACCAATATCTATAGAATAACGTAAAACACAAGTTGAAAATAGAGAAATATGTCATTCTACTGAAGCGCTATACTGTTCCCTAAACACCGCCGCGTTGTACCAAGGAACACCGGGTCACACTTATATAGTGTTTTTATTCATCTTTGCAAATCAGCTAACAAGAACGGTAGACAAAAGGAGGGATGTGGATCTTTGCGAGAAAGGAGGAGTGTCGGGGAGCGTGCGAGGGAAAGTCGAATTATGTGGCGGAATGGAGAAAAAATACAAAAAGGGGAGAAAAGAATGGGCGTGCCTGCGCTGGAGCAGACACAAAAAGACAGCGTGATTTTTGTTTTGTTTTCCGTCATCGACAACAGAGGCGCCGGGCCGCAAGATAATGACATTCTGACGCCTGATATTCCTCTTAAAATATTCCCACCCGCTTTTTTAACCAGGTCTGCCCCTGCCTCCTCCACCTCCCACCCTGCTCACACATTTGAACTGTGGTAACCTTTGTGGCGTGTTTAGATTTCAAGGCGGTGGGGCATATGCAATTTAAATGAATTCTTTGCTTGTCAGCGGGAAAGACGTGTCCTCCTCTTTTGTCTTAAGGTCTGGTCTTTGGTGTTGGTTGGTTGCCCCCCCCCCCCCCCCCCCCCCCCCCCCACCTATCTAGCAGTGATTTGTTATCATAAAGCCCATCTGTAATTTATCATGGGATCCATGGGGCTGCGTTGTGTCGGTGTGGGGGCGTATGAATTCATTCATGTGTAGGCTATGTCTATGTTTCCGAGTGTGTGTGTGTGTGTGTTTGGGGGGGTTGTAATTTGAATGCTGTGAAGGAAGTAAGGGTTGGTCTGGGAGGGAATAACAGGAACTCACACGGGGCTTTATTCATGCAGCCAGCATGCGACACAACAGGCATATTGGCTTCAATAAAGTTTTATTTTTTTTAGGAATGGCTTGTACCTCCCTGCAGAGACCATCACTCCCTCACTCTACCGCTGATTCCCCATGGAGGCTCGGGGGCTTTCATAATATGAGAGTCCTGGATATTGTTCCACAGACAAATGTGGGTTATTAAAATAGGATTAAAAAATATATTTCACTATTATTTGGAATTGTTGTAATGACTCAAATTTTTTTAATGGTTCTGGTTTTCTGTAATTTTCCGACAGACACTTACCTTTCGTTGGATTGTGTTTCAGACCAGTTAGGCATGTATTGGCATTGACAGGCTCATGTTTTGTCCCTGCTTGCTCTCTCTGTGTGCCGGACTGTTTGCTAGTGCGCCAGGGTTTATAACGTGCGTTCAGCTAGCTCCAGAGGTTGCTTAATTATAAGGACGGGGCCATCGGGGAGTCATCTTTTTGTTGTTGTTGTTGTAGTGAAGTGGA
This sequence comes from Esox lucius, assembly GCF_011004845.1. Taxonomy (NCBI): domain Eukaryota; kingdom Metazoa; phylum Chordata; class Actinopteri; order Esociformes; family Esocidae; genus Esox; species Esox lucius. The sequence goes on along the minus strand of NC_047576.1, from coordinate 29,489,559 downwards.
GGACGGCTGGTTCGAACCCACATGTAGAAAGTGGTCAGGGATCCATAACACAGGGTGTAGGCAGGCTGTCGTATGCAATCACTATGGCTGGACACACACACACACACACACACACCCGTCAATGTGGGGGCAGGGGGTTCGGGGGTTTGACTGAATTTGGTTTCATCGTGTCCTGGACAGTGGGTCCTGGGGGGTGGGGGGCTAGCGCTGAATTAAAGGGGGAGCTAATGGACCGGGGTAATTGGGTAATGGGCTCTGTGTGTGTGTGTTCAGGGGATGGATATGTTGGGGGTTGAATTACTTGCAGTCTGTCGCTGCATCACGCCAGACTACAAGGCTGGGGGGGATGGCGGGGTCATGGGTCAGTAGAGATTGATATAATTAAAACGATGACCCTGCCAAGGAGAATGAGCTTCCGGGGGGTTTGAGGGATAAAAGCGGGTTTGGGAGGCGGCAGGACAGGACCTTTGGGAGTTGGGCGGGGGGGGCGGGCGAGCGTTGCAGCGGGGGTATCGCAGTCTGAATATTTAATAAATCCATTCAGGTCAGCTGTTCTCCTCAAATGTCAACCAGATGGCGTATTGCGGTGTGTGGTGTTATTTTGAGGGAATTTTAAGGCATTGCTTATGTCATTTCTAATGAGAAGTGGCTGAGCTGAATGATAATGACCTCTTATTGAACCCAGACGTTGCAACATAAATAGGACTTGTGACCTTTGGTTGAATACCCATACTTACTTACTCACACACACACACCTGTTGCAATACCCATTCTCGCATACACACCTCTTAAATTAGCCGTACATACATACACGGACACACACCTGTTGAAAAACTTCTTCTCACCCATTTCACATTCCCTATCCGTTGTCATCGCCTGCATTCTACTGATCAAAAGAGGGTTTACTGTGAATGTTGGGAGAGCGATAGCCCCTCAAACAGAAGATATGGTTTACATAAACCTACACATCTTCCTCCTTCATATCTGCCTTCCATTCACCTCCATTATAACAATGGGTCTTTTGTCTGGAGTCTTACTGCCAGCCAGTGAAGTTAACGCACACTGTCGCACAGATCCTAGTGCTCTGATCCGTTTGATCACGTATTCAGACCCGAACAACAATCGCGGTGTGCGTTGCGAGCTCGAGCCCTCCAGGAAATGCCATCAAATGGCAGATGGAACAAAAATGTGCAAGAAGAAAAAAACCAAGATGATTGTTGTGGCGAGCAGGGCAATCGTCTGAGATTAATTCCTATTGATTTAATTTGGAGGGGAATGTGGCGTTGTTGTGTGTAGCCGGACTGTGTTTGGCTTACAGGGAAGGGAGACGGTAGGCGGGGGGAAGCTGCTGAACTCTTACTTTAGGGCCTAATGCGATCAGCGCTCAATGCTGCGCTAGCTGGCCCCGCGTAATGAGATAGGCTCTAATGGCTGGGCTCACTGTGAGTTCTACTGATAATGCTGTAGCCTACAGTCTCTACACCGCTCATGCATTTGATTGAAGAATGGAATTGACAGAAGCAGAAAAAGAGCTGAGAGGGCAGAGAGCGAGAGTGAGGGTTGGTCAAACAGAGGGAGTGAAAGAGAGATGGACAAATCCTTTAGACTCGACTTCATTTGGAAACATGAAATTAACAATTTAGAGCTTTAAAATCCCAGATTGCTCCTGATTCTTTTCTTCTCCCCGAGGCCTGCCTGTCTCCTCCCCACCCTTCTGTTGATTTGATCTTGTCAGTCAGAAAGATTCCTTCTCGATTCCTGTCTATAAGCCTTCTTTGTGGCCATGCTCCCTTCTCTATAAGCCTTCTTTGTGGCCCCGCTCCCTTCTCTATAAGCCTTCTTTATGGCCCCGCTCCCTGTCTATAAGCCTTCTTTGTGGCCCCGCTCCCTGTCTATAAGCCTTCTTTGTGGCCCCACTCCCTGTCTATAAGCCTTCTTTGTGGCCCCTCTCCCTTTCTATAAGCCTTCTTCATGGCCCCGCTCCCTGTCTATAACCCTTCTTTGTTGCCCCGCTCCCTGTCTATAACCCTTCTTTGTGGCCATGCTCCCTGTCTATAAGCCTTCTTTGTGGCCACTCTCCCTGTCTATAAGCCTTCTTTGTGGCCCCTCTCCCTGTCTATAAGCCTTCTTTGTGGCCATGCTCGCTGTCTATAAGCCTTCTTTGTGGCCCCGCTCCCTGTCTATAAGCCTTCTTTGTGGCCCCTCTCCCTTTCTATAAGCCTTCTTTGTGGTCCCGCGCCCTGTCTATAAGCCTTCTTTGTGGTCCCGCGCCCTGTCTATAAGCCTTCTTTGTGGCCCCTCTCCCTGTCTATAAGCCTTCTTTGTGGCCCCTCTCCCTGTCTATAAGCCTTCTTTGTGGCCCCTCTCCCTGTCTATAAGCCTTCTTTGTGGCCCCTCTCCCTGTCTATAAGCCTTCTTTGTGGCGCCTCTCCCTGTCTAAAAGCCTTCTTTGTGGCCCCTCTCCCTGTCTAAAAGCCTTCTTTGTGGCCCCTCTCCCTGTCTATAAGCCTTCTTTGTGGCCCCTCTCCCTGTCTATAAGCCTTCTTTGTGGCCCTGCTCTCTGTCTATAAGCCTTCTTTATGGCCCTGATCTCTGTCTATAAGGCTTTGTTTATGTAAGCTGGGGCCCGGGAGACCCCACTGTATGTGACATGGTTGGGGAGGTCTTGATTTGTGGAGGGTTGATTTGTGTTGATTTGTGGACCTGCAAGGCTTATGCTCCTCTGGTAAGTCTTAGAATATGTGACTCGGAGTATGACAACAGGAGAAAATGGGCTTCAGTAGAGGGCAGGCTCTTTGACAGCAGGAGAAACATGGGCTTCAGTAGAGGGCAGGCTTTTTGACAACAGGAGAAACATGGGCTTCAGTAGAGGGTGGGCTCTTTTGACAACTTGCGAAATATGGGCTTCAGTAGAGGACAGGCTCTTTGACAACAGGAAAAACATGGGCTTCAGTAGAGGACAGGCTCTTTGACTATAGGATAAATATGGGCTTCAGTAGAGGACAGGCTCTTTGACTATAGGATAAACATGGGCTTCAGTAGAGGACAGGCTCTTTGACTATAGGATAAATATGGGCTTCGGTAGAGGGCATGCTCTTTTGATAACTGGAGAATCATGGGCTTCAGTAGAGAGCGGGCTCTTTGACAACAGCAGAAACATGGGCTTCAGTAGAGGGCAGGCTCTTTGATATCAGGAGAAACATGGCATTCAGTAGAGGGCAGGCTTTTTGACAACAGGAGAAACATGGGCTTCAGTAGAGGGTGGGCTCTTTGATATCAGGAGAAACATGGCATTCAGTAGAGGGGCAGGCTTTTTTGACAACAAGAGCGATAATGAACTTTGAACCAGTTGATCAGGGAAGGGGTCTTAAATGGCTTCCTTATCCAAACAGCTTATTGATTATATGGGCCTTTCCTGATTAGTAGTGAGCAGAGGGGAAAGGGTATATCATTTCTACCTTGCCTGGGTACCCATACATTTCAACCAAGCCCACAGAACTTAGTTTCTTTCTCGCCAAGAGCAGGAGAGGTCCCAGAAACCAATGGGTTGGTCTGTAAGCCAGAATATTTTTTTCTGTGACAGGTAGGAGATTAAATGGCTTTGATACACTGAATGATTAAATATATAAAAAGGGGCACCATCTGATTTCTAAGAGTGAGGTACACCCTGACATGGGGAAGGAGAGGAACCTTTGTGAGAAGCAGTTGTGGAGAGTTGTAGCAAGCTGTGGTGTTGTACGTGGCTCTTCCAAGCACATTACTGTCTTCCCCTTCATATTCCTTCTGGGTTGTCTGGGCTGGGCCTTTGAAATACGCCACCGTGGTTACAGATAAAGCTGTCTGGCTGACGCTGGATTTGTTTTTTCTTTATTCTTTCTGATTTATTTAGTTTTTATGTTTTCTTTTTTTTTTTTCATTGGAGCAGAGTTGGGATGGGTGCAAGCGTGCCATCTTTTTTTGAAGCTATAAGCATGTTTTTGTGCACAGCTCACACATTGCTCGTGTGGCTTTACTTGAACCGCTACTACAAAACGCACTCCAGAGTGAAGGCTGTGGACACTAGAGTCCCGTGGAGAGACGTACCAATACGGTCGGGCTCAACATCAGCGAGTCTCCCCTGAGATGGGCTCAGTCGTGTCCTCAGGCTTTCCTCGGTTAGAAAGGGATAGCTCAGACATGAGAACGGAAGGTTCTTTTAAAGGCTGGGTGAATCCTGCTCCCGGATGCATGGTGTTTGATGATCTCTCTGTAGACGCGCGGCCTGTATATTCCCTCACATGTCTGGCCCGTGCCAGCCCTTTGTAGTGTAGCCCTGTATAGTCCAGTCCATACCCTGGACTGTGTAGCTTGGTGTAGAGGACTGACACTGGGTTGAGGTGTTGCACTGCTCTCACCAGCATCTCTCTCTCCCTCTGTTGTCATCTAGTCAGGCCTTTTGTCTTTGGTACAGATAACGCTCATACCATGTGCACGTACATATTTACGGTCGCACGAACACACACACACACACACACACACACACACACTGCTCTCTCCCACCGTCTCCAATAATGTTGTCACAATACCAGAATTTTCAACACGGATACCAGGCTTATTATGATGACACCTGATCAGTTCCACTGCTAAAATTAAAGCTCACTCACTATTTAAAACCTCCAAAGTTTTATTGGAATAACATGAAGATGAGTGTGTCTAAAAAGGCAATTATACCAGGGGAGGTATAAACATTATGAAATTGAGTACACGCACTAATTGGCTAGCTCATTCTCCTCAGTACGAGATAGTGGTTAGAATTTTTATTCCTCCAGTTTATTTTAAGTAGTCTAAAATCAAGAACATAGAAACTGAAGTACATTTAAAAGTAGGATTTTCACTGGGCAGTTACAAAAGCTTGTTTTGGCTGTCATTTCATTATGGTTTGCATATTTTCACAGGTACTGCTGTCTATGGGAAAGAGTAATGGGAATTGGATGGATTGTTGGGAAGTTATGCTTCTTGTTTGAGTTATTTTGTGTACTCAAATCCTGTTTTTGACTGAAGGGTTTGTTTATTTATTTAAAAAGGAGAAACAGTAGACTAGGTTAGGGGATTTGGTAGCTTCAACTGTAATCTGGCCGAAAAAAATATATACAGTATTATTCTTTTTATTTATTACATTTTCGCTTGTATTCCTATATTTCCTGGAGGCCTACAGCTAGGCTGTTTGAAGTCTCATGAACAGCCTATGGAAATTTAGGGGATGGTATTGAACTGTGAATTGAATTAATGGTATTAGTTTCCTGTGACTCCCATCCACTTCTTCTGTGGTTCCCCCTGCTGTGTAGACCATCCTTTGATGGGTTCTGTTTGGTTCAGTGTGCGAGGCACACATACTTTAATAGATACAGTGGGGAGAACAAGTATTTGATACACTGCCGAATTTGCAGGTTTTCCCACTTACAAAGCATGTAGAAGTCTGTAATTTTTATCATAGGTACTCTTCACGTGTGAGTGACGGAATCTAAAAAAAGAATCCTGAAAATCACATTGTATGATTTTTAAGAAATTAATTTGCATTTTATTGCATGACATAAGTATTTGATACATCAGAAAAGCAGAACTCAATATTTGGTACAGAAACCTTTGTTTGCAATTACAGAAATCATACGATTCCTGTAGTTCTTGACCAGGTTTGCACACACTGCAGCAGGGATTTTGGCCCACTCCTCCATACAGACCTTCTCCAGATCCTTCAGGTTTCGGGGCTGTCGCTGGGCAATATGGACTTTCAGCTCCCTCCAAAGATTTTCTATTGGGTTCAGGTCTGGAGACTGGCTAGGCCACTCCAGGACCTTGAGATGCTTCTTACGGAGCCACTCCTTAGTTGCCCTGGCTGTGTGTTTCAGGTCATCGTCATACTGGAAGATCCAGCCATGACCCATCTTCAATGCTCTTACTGAGGGAAGGAGGTTGTTGGCCAAGATCTCCCGATACATGGCCCCATCCATCCTCCCCTCAATACAGTGCAGTCGTCCTGTCCCCTTTGCATAAAAGCATCCCCAAAGAATGATGTTTCCACCTCCATGCTTCATGGTTGGGATGGTGTTCTTGGGGTTGCACTCATCCTTCGTCTTCCTCCAAACATGGGGAGTGGAGTTTAGACCAAAAAGCTCAATTCTTGTCTCATCAGACCACATTAGTTCTCCCATTCCTCCTCTGGATCATCCAGATGGTCAATAGCAAACTTCAGACGGGCCTGGACATGCGCTGGCTTGAGCAGGGGGACCTTGCGTGCGCAGCAGGATTTGAATCCATGATGACGTAGTGTGTTACTAATGGTTTTCTTTGAGACTGTGGTCCCAGCTCTCTTCATGTCATTGACCAGGTCCTGCCGTGTAGTTCTGGGCTGATCCCTCACCTTCCTCATGATCATTGATGCCCCATGAGGTGAGATCTTGCATGGAGCCCCAGACCGAGGGAGATTGACCGTCATCTTGAACTTTCTCGATTTTCTAATAATTGCGCAGTTGTTGCCTTCTCACCAAGCTGCTTGCCTATTGTCCTGTAGCCCATCCCAGCCTTGTGCAGGTCTACAATTTTATCCCTGATGTCCTTACACAGCTCTCTGGTCTTGGCCATTGTGGAGAGGTTGGAGTCTGTTTGACTGAGTGTGTGGACAGGTGTAGTTAATACAGGTAATGAGTGGAGAACAGGAGGGCTTCTTAAAGAAAAATGAACAGGTCTGTGAGAGCCAGAATTCATACTGGTTGGTAGGTGATCAAATACTTATGTCATGCAACGATATCTGGACGATATCTTGGCCTGTCTCGCTCCACCACTGCAGGAAATCCAAAGGGTCAGTTATATCCAGCCCATATTGCAGAATGTCTGCTTTTGCTTTTTCCTCAGCCTTTTGTTTCTCAATCAGTTTGACGTTCTTCTGTTTGCTCTCCACGTCACCCTTATTTTCTACATATTTGATGATGTCTTGTTCTTTCACTGTCAGCTCTTCCTTCAGCTCTTTGAAACGAGAACTAATCACAGCTTTGAGATGATCTGTGTCCTTCCTTGTTTTAATGATTTTGTTTTGTTGCATTTCACTCAAGTTGCTTGCATCAGTGATGGCACAATGTTTCTCACATAAAGCTGACTCTACCTTTATCTTCCGATCTTCACAAGCTTCTTTCACTGGTTCCAATGTGTGTCCTTTGTGCTCCCTCCCCTCCTTACAGACCAGACAGATCAGCTTGTTATCGTTCAAACAGAAGAGCTTTAGAGTTTCACTGTGTTCATGGCACATGTTCCCTGTGTGTATTCTTCTAGTCATAGTTCTCTTATCTCCCTGCCCTTGGTTCCATATTGTTGTTGATTGATGTAGTCTTAGCTGCTCTACCATCTTTCCAAGTAGTCTGTCTCTGTTATTCTGGACCAGCTGGTCAGTCTTTGTCACTCCTTGTCCCGGCTTCATTGTCTGTAGGAGCCCATTTTTCCGGTACATTTTCAGCTGTTCTGCCATGTTTTTGACCAGCCTGTTGATCTGAAAGTTTGTTTCATTGAGTGGAGCTCTGCACTGAGGGCAGCGTATGTGACCAGCGTGTAGGCTCCCCTGGAGACATATCTTACAGAAGGTGTGCTGGCAGCTGAGGGTCACAGGCTCAGTGAAGATTTCTGTGCAAATAGTGCAGGAGAGTTCTTCTGTTGCAGATTGGGAAAATGAAGCCATACTGGGGAGTTTACTGTGCTTTGTCAATCTGAGAGAAAAAGTGAAGACCAGTTTCATTTACGGTTTATTTGTTGGGACATTTATAGTTTCAAAAGGGGCTGGCTCTGTAAATTCTGAGAATTATATAAGGAAATGCAAATCATTTTTCAAAAACAGGTTTAACTGGGATGGCTTACATTTCACGGACACACACACACACAGGGGAGTGGCACTGGCTCTTATGAAACACAACCCACTCTGTGTTATTGAGCGTTACAGAGAGACTGGAAAGTATCTCTCTCAGCCACGTGTTTGCACACACACACACCCACCCACACACACCCACACACACCCTCACAAACAACACACAAACACACTTCCTCCTTCCAATCTGTTCTTCATCACTGCTTTACAGCTTTTCACTTTTCTAATATGATCTTGTTCACCTGTTGACATGACTGTGTTCATGGTGTGTATAAATAGTATAGCTAGGATTTATTTAAAATATACATACAGGTCACAATGAGTTCCTTGACTGTATCCAAACCTAAACAGATTTAATGCAGCAGTCAGTTATATGTAGGCTCATGTCATAAAATGTCAACTAGGTTACACAGTCAGAAAGCTTTTTTCAGCTGAAAAAATATTAAGAAAAATATTCTCACCTCTCCTCTTGCTAAATCTCTAATTGAAATGTTCTGTAAGAATACCATTATTAATGTATATGAATAGTGTGTAAATAATACATTTTGTTTCTTACCAATATACAGTTGTGCTCAAAAGTTTGCATACCCTTGGTAATTGGAATTGGTAATATATGTACCAGTTAGGTCCAGGTAATATATGTACCATCATGTACAAGACATGAGTGAGCAGGCAAAACACATGTCCTTTATTTCTTATGGGATTCACATTCAACTGTAGGTCATAACAGAATGGCACAGTCATAAAACAAAACATGGTAACAAAGAAAAAAATCAAAAAGTCTGCATTCTGTGCCATTTACTGTGCTTTATCAACCTGAGAGAAATAGTAAAGATCAGTTTTACTTACGGTTTAGCTGTTGGGACAAGTTTCATGTATCGTTTCAAATGGGGCTGGCTCTGTAGATTCAGAGAATTATGAAAGATGATGCACAGCATTGTCAGAAACAGATTTTTGTCAACGTGAAATGTGTTAAGAGATGTTTTTTTCTGGGAAGGCTTACATTTCACTAACTTTATCTTATACTCTAATCTCAATAACCAAACCATTATACCAAAGCTTTATACCTACCCCTGATGCCTAACTCTAACCATGATTGGAAGTTTTCACCCTAAACCATCACCTAAGCTTTCCTTATTGGGGATGTCCCCACATGGTCATGTTTTACTTACTTTACTTTCTTTTAGTCCCCAGAGGGATTGCCACTGGGTGTTTTGAAACATGAGACGCATTCAGTGTTCTCAGCCAATGCCTGACATCCCCTCCCACTCCGTTCCTCAGTCCTCATTAACAGCTTGTATCATTTTTCTGAAAAGCATTTTAACTGTGAAAAGCATAACTGTTCTGTAAGAATACCGATATGAATGTATACAAACAGTGTCAATAATATTATTATTACTTTCCAAAAGAAAATAATATTATTGAGGCACTGTTTGTATACATTAATATTCTCATTATTTGTATATGTTTTGCTAGTTTGTTGTTCTTGACTATGACCGTTCCGTTCTCTTCTTTGATGATGTATGTGGACCACACATTCTGAACACTTGTACCTTTCCAGCTTGTCTTATTTTGTGTGCTGACACGTTGAGATTAGTTCCCACTACCAGCCAACATCCAGTTCTCAAGATGGTGGACAGTTCTGTCTGGTGATTGCCCTGACTCATCTAGTCCTGATGAGCTGCTAGAGACACAAAGGATAGCAGGGCATTTGAAGGGTAACCACTAAACACTGATTAGGGGAATCTGGAATCTAAAACAGGACGAGAAGAGCCAAGGGGTTGTTGTCTGACTCATCCCTTCAACACAGCTTATCAACACCTTTTCCCTACATTCTGAAGGTATTATGGCATCATAGGGTGTTATTTTAACAGCACAGGACAGTCACAACACACGGTTCCACGGTTCCTTTTCATTCTTGTTGTGATGAAGCTGTACGCTCAGTTGTCTCCTCCTCTGTCATGGTGAGAACACCTTCTGAGGGTTAAATCGGATGTGCAACTTTAATTGAGTGTAGCGCCTGGCTATTTGCTGGACCTTAATAGGAATTCACATAATTAATAGGAATCAGAGCAGGATTTGGACAAAGCACATTGTGGTTGTGGTTGGTTACAGACAGATGTGCTTTACTGTATGTGGATATGCTTATGTATTCAGCCCATGGACTGAGTTAGAGGTCTTTTATAGGGATGGTTTTGTTATGATTTGATTCAGTTGGGGTAGTGTGTTAATATTTGCTTGTGTCAACAACTTTGTCCATATTCAAGGAGGAATGTATGTGTTCGGTATGCATAGAATTGTTTGCATTTGTGTGTGTTCGCATGTGATAATGGTATTTGTGTATGTATGTGTTCTTCTCTGTGTGGCACAGGGAATCTAGATACACAAGTCCATGTGCCTAATCAGCAAAGCCTTCAGGCAGCTGTGGAGAATGTGCACGATTACACCCACACACACACAGCGCTGGCATGTGCATTGTCCCACCCCTATACCTTCACAGACCCCATGCTACACCCTGCCTTACCCCTGTATGTCCTTCTGACTGATACACAAGATGGGGGGTATGTGTGGATGTGTGTGGGAGACTGGCTGAGGAGAAGTGAGGGGAGTTAGATGAAATCCCAGATAACGTAATAGGATGCTGTGAAGGGATTTGTGTTCATTAACACACAAGTCAGCACACACACACGTTTTAAATAATTCTCACTGTGCAACATTATTTGAACAATGTATTGTTCAAGGTCTTTTCAACCGGGCTGATTTCTTTCCAACGTTTTATGCTGGTAGGGTTTATTTGAGCAAATCAACACATGCAGGCACATGCAGGCACATGTTTATGGCACAGGGGTTGACTCTCCATTCAAATTCCTCCATTTACAGTTTCTAACCCTAAATCTGATCCTAACCTGAACCTAACCTGAACCTCAGTAACCTTACTCGGATGCCTAAAGTAAACCTGACCTTGACCACTAACGGCTAACCTGAACCCTTACAAACTTCCCTTCAGTTGTAAATTTTGCCCTAAACCTCAAAGAGGAATAATGATGAATATCTACACTTCGTCATAAATGCTGGAAGTAATTTCTCTCTGCACACAACTCTCTCACTCATGGAGAACAAGGTTGACAAGTATGTCGTCAGAGGCTTGCATTCTTCTCCCCTCACTAAAACTTTGTGAAATAACAAAAATCTTTCCGATTTACCCACAATTTGAGGTCATTTTGTCCCTCGTAATGTAGTCAGATTTTTGGTTAGAAATGCACACATACACCAACGTGTGTTTTTAGTGCATTTTCTCTTATGTTTGTTAGCTTTCAGGGATATGCTTGTTGGATTTCACCCAAGAGTGTATACTAATTTCCTCATACATTAGCTGTTAATACTGGAAGTTACATCCAGAAACTAGCAGCTAAAGGTGTGGCCGTCTTCTCATGTTTTATTTCCGTTAGTAGACAGTGTACTTGGCTACACATATTTCATACATACGGTGTTCAATTATCCGAGCACCCACGTTCACCATCCACAGTTCAGTGTGTAAACTATGTGCCGACTAACTAACCAACAGGTATGCCATGAGCAACTCTCCGTTGTGTGTCAAATATATCCCTAATCATGTTACGGTTAAATCATACTTCATACGCTCACATTATACTTGTGACCTGTCACAATGTTCACATTTGAATTCAGAGCGGCAGATATAACATATATATATATATATATATATATATATAACATTCAATTGCACATGGTTAGTGTATTAGTGTCCCGAGCCTTCCCGCAAAACCTAATTGGTTATGGGGCCTGTTTTTCCATTTACGTATGGCTTTGTCATGGGGACATATTAAGAATGCAGCAATATTGTTGTTCCCTTCAAGGTAGGCCACTATTAGAAATCTGCTCCAGTCCACTCAGCTACACTGAGCCTGGCCCTCGGCGTTCCTCACACCCACAAATACAGGGATTATCACTGGTCAGATTCAGCCACTCCAGTGGACATGTTTAGACTAACAAAGTCCCTGGAAAAGCACGGTTCCTACTGACCCTGAATAATCCAGCTCTCCGCTAACTTCCATTTTAGGCTGGTGTCGTCCCGAGAGCACAGCGCTGGTTAAACCAAGGCCTTTATATTAGGATGAGAACAGGCCATTTGTTGAGGACTGGTATGGGGCACTCTGTTCATCTGGCTGGTGGAGCGAGGCATTTCTCTCCCTTCTGTCTTATGAGGAAAGTGCTTTCTCTTTTTCAGAGCTCTCCCCTGTCGGAAAGATGAAGCTTTAGCTCTCCCTGTGACAGGCTCAAGCGCTCCAATTTTCCCCGGGCTGCTCCGCACTGAGAGTGACTGTAGAATGGGTTCGCTGGGTTAGGAGACTGGCAATCTAACAACAGTATGCGTTGGCTGCTCTCTCTGGGCACCCAGACAAATGGGCACTGGGACTGATTTACGAAGCTCTTTGTAAAGTGGGGGCATGTGAACTGATGCTTTCACGCGGCCACTTTCTGCATAGTTAGTTCGTTGGTAAACTCCACCTCAGGTTTTTAGTCATTTATTCAAAACGACATTTCACTTAGTTCGGGTATAATTATTTGACCTGGTGTACTAATATGATCTCCCTCTCTCTTCTTCCCTCTCCCCACACACTCCGTCTCTGTCTCTCTGAGCAGCAAAGAAGACGTGTGCGACTACAGACTTTGCCTGTAACAACGGCCAGTGTGTGCCCCAGAGGTGGCGCTGTGACGGGGAGCCGGAGTGTGCTGACGGCTCAGACGAGGCTGACGCTACATGCAGTATGTTCAAACGTCCCTTTTTTGTGGCTGAGTGGATGGATGAATGAATGAATGGATAGAGGAACGAAATGAGGGAGCAATAGAGGTAGGGGTTGGTGTTGTGTCGTTCCAAAATCTCAACAAGAGGCCCCTCCAACACACTCGCCCGCCCACATATGCCACACAGCTTAACGCTGCCTCCAGCTCAGTGGTGAATGGGAAACAGGTGGTCTGAATTGTGTTCTGTGTTTTTCCCTTCTCCGGAAGATTGTGACTGAACTGCATTGTGGGTAACGGATTCAGCGGCACTGCCACGTTTGAACTGCTGCACCATTAATTCCCTCCCGATTTCCAAAAGGGAATGGGTTTCCTTTTCTTAGCTGTATGTATCAGATGAACATGTTCACAGAGCCAATACTTGGTTATTTTCGCCCACTTTACCTCTGACCCTAGATGTCTGTGGATAGCGGCCATGTTACAGCAGTGCTGATTGGCTGAGTGGAGTTTTGTCCTCTGACCTAGAACGATTATTTTACTTTACTAGTTTTTTTAGGCTCACACACATACACAACAAAATACACACACAGCTTGCTGTACCTCCAACCATTAAGAGAAACCATGGCCATTTCCATTCATCAGAAACAATGACCCCTCCTTCCCCTCTGTCTCTGAGGTCACCGAGGTCAGCTCTCCACCTCTCCACCAGTGTCCCGCACAACACTTGCATCCGGCTGACAATTTACCCAGGATTCCCTTTTCAACACTGACCTCCAGGGTGTGACCTGTCTACAGTGTCGCCGTTTAGTAACAAGCGCCGAGTGGCCTCGACACACTGCTGTTTTATGACTTTTTAATGCAGGTGCAATAATAGCGCGGTCGTGGTCATTGATCAAGCCATCCGTGGGCATTACTGTATGTACATTACTGTGGAAGAGAAGGCAGCCAATTCTTCATAGCCATAAATCACCTGCTATTACTGCGCCGTGCTAATGTTCATGGAGGAGAGTCAGAGAGCTGTTATATTCTCATATAGCCTCATTATGTCAAAGAATCATTGAGTCAAGGAGAACTCATAGAATTACAACTATGTGTGTGGGGGGATGGGTATATGGGTGGGTGTGTGTGTATATATGTGTGTTTGTGTGTGTGTGGGTGTGTGGGTGGGTGGGTGGGCGGATGGGTGGGTGTGTGGGTGGGGGGATGGGTATATGGGTGGGTGTGTGTGTATATATGTGTGTGTGTGTGTGTGTGTGTGTGTGTGTGTGTGTGTGTGTGTGTGTGTGTGTGTGTGTGTGTGTGTGTGTGTGTGTGTGGGTGGGTGGGTGGGGGGGATGGGTATATGGGTGGGTGGGTGTGTGTGTATATATGTGTGTTTGTGTTTGTGTGTGTGTGTGTGGGTGGGTGGGTGGGGGGGATGGGTACATGGGTGGGTGTGTGTGTATATATGTGTGTGTGTGTGTTTGTGTGTGTGGGTGTGTGGGTGGGTGGGTGGGGGGGATGGGTATATGGGTGGGTGTGTGTGTATATATGTGTGTTTGTGTTTGTGTGTGTGTGGGTGGGTGGGTGGGGGGGATGGGTATATGGGTGGGTGTGTGTGTATATATGTGTGTTTGTGTGTGTGTTTGTGTGTGTGTGTGGGTGGGTGGGTGGGGGGGATGGGTATATGGGTGGGTGTGTGTGTATATATGTGTGTTTGTGTTTGTGTGTGTGTGGGTGGGTGGGTGGGGGGGATGGGTATATGGGTGGGTGTGTGTGTATATATGTGTGTTTGTGTGTGTGTTTGTGTGTGTGTGGGTGGGTGGGTGGGGGGGATGGGTATATGGGTGGGTGTGTGTGTATATATGTGTGTTTGTGTTTGTGTGTGTGTGGGTGGGTGGGTGGGGGGGATGGGTATATGGGTGGGTGTGTGTGTATATATGTGTGTTTGTGTGTGTGTTTGTGTGTGTGTGTGGGTGGGTGGGTGGGGGGGATGGGTATATGGGTGGGTGTGTGTGTATATATGTGTGTTTGTGTGTGGGTGGGTGGATGGGTGGTGGTGATGTAGTGAGAGGATTTAACTGTATGGAACCTGGGCCGAACCTAGTCTGGACTTAAAGATGCGCACCTGTAATATGGATTGAACAGGTCCTGCTCCATGGCTTATTGTATGTTTATGTTCACTCAATTTCCAGTCAAGGGCTGATTAATTCAGACATATTCAAGACCTATTGTACTGGATGGTTATGTATAATCTTTTAGTGTGATGTGACTTACACCTGTCCGCCAAGATGGATGGGTTCCAAGGGAATGCAAGCTGTGTGCCCCTATTGAAAGTACGCATGGATTCTGTCGGTTGTTTCATTGTGGTAATCTAGGAGTAAAGAGTGTTAACACTGTAGTTGAGTTCACTTTGGATTTGTGGCGATGCTTTAAGCGTAGCACCTGTGTTTGCAGACCTAAATTTAACCATTGTGACAGCTAACAGGGTTCAGCTTCTCTGGGATGTGTATACGAAGCACATCAACCTTACCTTCCTCCCATTTGGTTTGGAGACCACAAGGTAGATTTAACATTTAATGTTTCAGAGCTTATAATAGTGCACTTATCATATTTAGTTTTAGACCAAAGGAACCGGAGAAATCATCACCGTCCTCAATATAGTCTTTCCCGTTTCAAATCAAGCAAAATGTATTGTGACAGTAACTTCCATCTTCCGTCTGAGTGTCGTAAAGGACATAATTCATGACATAATCACCACTCGACAACATTGCACTCTCAACTTTAACGACTGAAAGCTGGCAATGGCCAGCAGCGCTAACTGTTTCCTCTTAATACGAGTTAGCTCGCTATTAGCAGATCCTGCACACATACATTTATATTTAGCTGGCTGTTAATGAGATCACTGAAATATGTTGTATTAGACATTTCATACTAGATTCCCAGCTAATGAGAAAATGGTCACAGAATATATTTTAAGAAATCTAACAAGATTCAGCAAGGCAATTTTCTGTACCCAAATAGATGTTCATGTGCTCTGATTAACATCTTTGAGGTCTTTATAGCATTCAGGGCTTCTCAGAGCTAGAGAAATCTGACACTGGTCTGTCCAAAACAGATCAGGCTGTTGATGGAAGGAGCAGGGACCACAGTGTTGATCAAAGCAGAGACCATGGTGTTGATCAAAGCAGGGACCCTGATGTTCATCAGAGATGGACCCATGGTGTTGATGGACAAAGCAGGGCCCATAGTGTTGATGGAGAGAGCGAGGACCATGGTGTTGATGGACAGAACGGGCACCATGGTGTTTATGGACGGAGTGGGGCCCATGGTGTTGATAAGAGTGGGGCCCATGGTGTTGATCAGAGTGAGGCCCATGGTGTTGATCAGAGTGGGGCCCATGGTGTTGATCAGAGTGGGGCCCATGGTGTTGATCAGAGTGGGGCCCATGGTGTTGATCAGAGTGGGGCCCATGGTGTTGATCAGAGTGGGGCCCATGGTGTTGATCAGAGTGGGGCCCATGGTGTTGATCAGAGCGGGTCCATGGTATTGATCAGAGCGGGGCTCATGGTTTTGATGGACAGAGCGGGGCCCATGGTTTTGATGGACAGAGCGGGCCCATGGTGATGGACAGAGCTAGGCTCGTGGATAGAACTGGGACATGGGTGTTTAGCATTCAGAAGATGGTTATTCTGGAAGGCATTTTTCTGATTACGGGACTTCCCGTTAAAACTCGTTATCTCTAATTAAGATTGAATCACTGGAAGCGATTTTCAGTTCTCTCCCAGATTGATCCTGTAGGTGTATGTGTTTTGTGTGTGTGTGGTTTGTGTGTGTGTTTTGTTTGTTTGTGTGTGTGCGTGTGTGTTTTTTTGTGTGTTGTTTGTGTGCGTGTGTGTTGTTTGGGAGGTGAGTGTGTATCGTGTCGGAGGTTTGTGTTGTGTAGGAAGTGTATGTGTTGTGTGAGAGGTGTCTGTTTGCGTGGGATGTATGTGTGTTGTGTTGGAGGTGTGTGTCCATGTGCTCATCCACTCAAGCCACAATCCTCTTCCTCCTCTGCTCCAATCTCTTGTCCCTTTCCTCATTCACACTCTCAGCTTTGATTAGTTTGCAATTAACGTTCCACCTTCACTCCCCTGCACATCCTCCCTCCTCTCATCCTCCCTCCCCTCCGCCCAGCTGCCTCAAAGGCACCCCCTCCCCACTGGATCCGAGTAGGTTTAAATAATGCTTCTGAATGGACTGATTTCCCAGTGTAGGAACATGTGGCCCCTGAGGCCCCAGCATCAGGTTAACTAGGGGCCCGAGACTCATCAGGATTGTTAAACTTGCTTGGTGTTTTTTTTTTTTTTTAAGTATACAGTAGGTGTGTAGCATTAACTGCCTCAGGTTTAACACAGACCGGAGACGTCTCATTCCTTCTGACTGAAATCCCTTCTCCAAACTAAGTTTAAGGATGGGGGAAGTGTTTGGACAGCATATGTGAGTCGTACAGCTGTCTTTTGAGGTGAGTTGGCTATTCCGTTGTTGTTAGAGTTATGGAAACTGACACAATAATTAACTGATTATCAGGGGTTCTATACCCAGACTGGTAAAACGTAGTTGTTCAGCTGTTTCCTTGGCGGACCATGTGCTATAAGTAAAGCATTCCTCTCTCTCATTCTCTTTTCTCTCATCTCTCTTTTTTCCCCTCTAATTTCTCTCTGTCCCCATTTCTTTTTCTCTCCACTCGTTTTCATTATCTCCCCAGTCTTCATCTCCTCTCCTCTCCATCACCTCCTTCTCCATCTCTCTCTGTCAGTGTCAGTTCTTCAGTGCCCTGTCTTGTCTGGTGTTAGTTTACCTGGTCTGTTCCTTGGAGCCCTGACAGGAGGACAATCCGGGCTGTATTATAGCACTCTGCAGGAGTAGTGTTACTGTAGTTAATTATTCTGAAAATGAGGGAAGGAAGGATCCAGTCAGGTGCTCTGTCTGGACAGCTTCAATTTCATGCTCCAGGCTACTGAGCAGCAGGGCTAATTTCCCATGCGGGCTAAATGCCCGCCGCTAGAAGTCGTCAACCTCCGTTTTGGCCCTTCGTAATGTCCAAGCTAGCTACTGCCAAAACTATACAACCACTGTGGTTTCCCTGCCTCGTTCCGGGTATCAGTTCCACTGTGCTGGCTTATTACGCCTCAGCCAAGCCGCTAGCGCCGGCATACAGTGAGGAGAACAAGTATTTGATGCACTGCTGATTTTGCTACTTACAAAGCATGTAGAGGTCTGTAATTTTTTCTCATAGGTACACTTCAACTGTGAGAGACAGAATCTGAAACAAAAATCCAGAAAATCAATTGTTGGCGCAATTATTAGAAAATGGAGAAAGTTAAAGATTACGGTCAATCTCCCTCGGTCTGGGGCTCCATGCAAGATCCCACGTCGTGGGGCATCAATGATCATGAGGAAGGTGAAGGATCAGCCCAGAACTACACAACAGGACCTGGTCAATGACTTGAAGAGAGCTGGGACCACAGTCTCAAAGAAAACCTTTAGTAACACACTACGCCGTCATGGATTAAAATCCTGCAGCTAACGCAAGGTTCCCCTGCTTAAGCCAGCACATGTCCAAAACCGTCTGAAGTTTGCCAATGACCATCTGGATGATCCAGAGGAGGAATGGGAGGAGGTTGTGTGGTCTGATGAGACACAAATAGAGCTTTTTTGTCTAAACTCCACTCGCCCTGTTTGGAGAAAGAAGGATGAGTACAACCCCAAGAACACCATCCCAGCCATGAAGCATGGAGGTGGAAACATCATTCTTTGGGGATGCTTTTCTGCAAAGGGGACAGGACGACTGCACCGTATTGAAGGGAGGATGGATGGGGCCATGTATCGCGAGATCTTGGCCAACAACCTCCTTCCCCCAGTAAGAGCATTGAAGATGGGTCGTGGCTGGGTTTTCCAGCATGACAACGACCCGAAACACACAGCCAAGGCAACTAAGTGGCCTAGCCAGTTTCTAGGCCTGAACCCAATAAATAAATCTTGGGAGGGAGCTGAAAGTCCATATTGCCCAGCGACAGCCCCGAAACCTGAAGGATCTGGAGAAGGTCTGTATGGACGAGTGGGACAAAATCCCTGCTGCAGTGTGTGCAAACCTGGTCAAGAACTACAGGAAACGTCTGTAATTGCAAACAAAGGTTTCTGTACCAAATATTAAGTTCTGCTTTTCTGATGTATCAAATATTTATGTCATGCAATAAAATGCTAATTAATTACTTAAGAATCATACTATGTGATTTTCTGGATTTTTGTTTTAGATTCCATCACTCACAGTTGAAGAGTACCTATGATAACAATTACAGACTTCTACATGCTTTGGAAGTGGGAAAACCTGCAAAAACGGCAGTGTATCAGATACTTGTTCTCCCCACTGTATGTGCTTCAATGTGATTGCTGTCGTAATTTGCCTTAGCTTACAAATGCTGAATGAGAGGAGTTAACTAAACCAGGAGTGCATCCTTCTCAGACTTTGTCACCACCTTTCATGTCAGCACTGTAAAGCACGGTGCATTACATACAACTTTACCCAACTTTTTGCTAAAACATAAAGATGTTTTAAAAGTTCAATTATTAGTTTTCCCTTGTATATGACAAGGGAAAATGAATGAAGACATTGCCTTAAAGTACAGCTGCTGTGTTTGCACATTGTGGGATTTCACCTAACATATGTATACATAGAGATCATTAATGTTTCTTTCTGGGTCTGTATTCATTGTGGGAAATGTCTCTAATGTGGTCATACATTTGACAGGTTAGGAAGTGCAGCTCCGTTTCCTCCTCATTTTGTGTGTGCCATAATTGACTCAATGGGTTTTTGCCTTTCTTTCTCTGTCTCTCCTTATTTTGACGTTCTTAACATGCCATGTGCTTTGATGTGATTTGCCTGGGTGATCATGCAGTTGTGCCTTGCGGTGCTACAGTAGGTTGGGTTCACAACCACTTCTAAAGTAGAATGCTGGGAACTTGACTGCTGCTTGGCTGGATTTGCACACTGATTTATAACTCTGGGTCTACTTATTGATGTCTGGTGACAGGGGTTATTTTCTCTGTTCAGTTATACAGGAGATATGAGGCGGAAGCTTCCAGACAAGGATTCAAAAACGTTTTAGCTGGTCTTGATTCCATCTGGCTTGATTCCAGTTAACTTGATTCCTTTTGGCTTGATTCCGTTTGGGTAGTTACAGTGACTAGTGATGTTATTTGCTTGTGTGAAAAATGGCTTAAGCCTGATGAATTTTCTGCCCTAAATGAGGCCTCCTGGCTACACCAGTGATCATATCCCCTGTGTGTCCTGAAAGGAGGGGGGTGTTGCTAATATTTATGAAAGTAAATATAAATTTACTCTTAAACACATCACTGGTTTTAATTCTTTTGAAGTTTTACTCATGAAAGTTAACCAGGCTGATGAATCTTTTTTCATAGCTACTATTTGCAGGCCCCCAGGGCCATACACAATGTTCCTCAGTGACCTTGTAGTCATGGCAGATAGTATTCTAATGTTGGGCGATTTCAATAATCATATGGAAAAGTCCAATGACCCTCTTCAAAAAGCTTTTGAAGCCATAATTGACTCAATGGCTTTTGTCCATCATGTCTCAGGTCCAATGCACTGCCACAATCGTTCCTTAGATTTAGTCCTGTCACAAAAAATAGATATTTTAGATCAAATTATCTTTCACCATAATCATGGAATATTGCATCACTGTCTTATTACATTGCATTACATAAACCCACTTGCACCCCAAACAATGACATTTAAAAGCCGTAATATAAATTTCTCGCACTAGATTTCTTGACATTCTTCCAGGCTCGCTCATCGATGACATAGTAAAGAAATCCGCAATCGATCTAATCAA
Source organism: Esox lucius (assembly GCF_011004845.1). NCBI lineage: Eukaryota > Metazoa > Chordata > Actinopteri > Esociformes > Esocidae > Esox > Esox lucius. The sequence continues at coordinate 29,469,036 of NC_047576.1, read as the reverse complement.
GGATCTAAACTCAACTCTGTGAAATACTTTAGATTTGGTTGCACAACTGAATACAAAAGAAATATGGAACAAGAGACTTGCTCCCTGGTACACAGACAGTTCTGGAGCACTCAAGCAAGCCTTGGTGGAGTGAAAGTGGCGCTCCACTAAGTTAGAAGTATTCAGACTAGCTTGGATATACAGTACACTACAATGCCAAAAAGCACTCACATCAGTTCGATCAGCTTATTTCTGAATGAGGTGAACAAAAACAATCAAAAACATCTTTGATACAGTTGCAAAGTTAACAAAAAAGCAATGTTCACCAAGTTAAGTAGGTCTTCACTTCAGCAGTAATGAATACATTAACTAAAACAAGTCACTGACTTCTTAAATAGTTAGATTCCCCAAAATCGCAATTGTCCTGAGAATGACCTGAACCTCCCTGACCTGGTGTCAACGGGGACACTTGAATTTTTTCATCCTGTATCGCTCGACATTAGTAATGAGTTCTAAACCCACAAATTGCCAACTAGACCCGATTCCAACAAAACTGCTTAAGGACAGACTTCTGGTGCTAGGTCAGCCAATGTTGAACATAATAAATTGCTCCCTTTCCTCCGGATGTGTACCAAACTCACAAAAAATACCGGATATTAAGCTTCTTCTGAAAAAATCTAATCTGGATACAGACATATTAAACAATTATAGGCCAATATCGAACCTCCCGTTCCTCACCAAAAATCATTGAAAAATGTGTTTCCCAACAACTGAATTCCTTCCTGAAGACAAGTAACATTTATGAAATGTTCCAGTCCAGTTTCAGACCCGATACTATTGATACTATTGATCACTCCCTTCTCTTAGAGTGACTGGAAACCCATATTGGGCTACGTGGACATGTTCTAGCCTGGTTTGAATCTTATTTATCTGAAACATAACAGTTTGTATGTGTGGATGTCATATCCTCTGACAAATCAAAGGTATATTTTGGTGTTCCTCAAGGCTCGGTTTTGGGCCCATTATTGTTCTCACTATATATGCTCCCTATGGGTGATGTCATCCAGAATCACAATGTCAATTTTCACTGTTATGCTGATGACACACAGTTGTATATATCAATGAAGCATGGAGAAGCCCCAAAATTTGCTACTTTGGAAGCATACATTTCAGATATTAGGACGTGGATTACAGAAAACGTCTTGCTTTTAAACTCAAGATAAACAGAAATGCTCGTTTTAGGACCCAAGAAAAAATTAGTTTTGTTGGCAGATCTCACTGTGAACCTTGACGGCTGTATGTTTGTATCCCAAAAAACTGTGAGAAACCTCGGCTTTACCCTTGACCCTGACCTATCCTTTGATGAACATATAAAATATATCCCATCTTCAGAACATTGCAAATATCAGAACGTTTTTATAAAAAACTGATGCAGAAAAACGAATCCATGCTTTCGTTACTTTTTACATTACTGGAATGCTCTTCTTTCCGTTAACCCTGATAAATCAATAAATAAACTTCAATTAGTGCTGAACACGGCTGCTAGAATCCTAGAAACACATTACTTCAGTACTAGCCTCTTTATACTGGCTGCCTGTTAGGGTTAGGGCTGATTTTAAGGTTTCATTGTTAAAATGTATGATTCAATACATGGACTTGGATTGTCCGGGGCCTCCCCCAGATAGGGCCACAGTGTCACTGGACCCCCGTCTCAGCCCCAAGGTCTTACGCTGTTATATGATTTTGCCAGGTGAGTAGGGTCAGTTCTCTTTCTCCACTGTAAATCATTGTAGACCTAAGGAATGCACTTTCAACATTTTCCCTGTCACCTGCCCTTTTTAAACTTAGGAGGACACAAGGTCTTGGCCCACACTTCCGGAGTACCAGGCTTGATAGTCTCGTAGCTGTCCCTGTCCAGAGTCCTCCTGGTTGTGTTGCAGATCAAGACGATACCTGAATTTCAGCTGCCACTCTACTGAGGGTTTTCCCGGTCCTTGTCCATCTGGTCATACTTCTGACCTGGACTAGGTTTAAATAGACTCTGGTCTCAGCCCACAAGCATTTTTTTATTATTACAACTTGTACTCTTAAAATTCACCCGGCACTGCCAGAAAAGGACTGGTCACCCCTCTGAGCCTGGTTCCTCTCTAAGTTTCTTCCTAAATGTAGGCCTTCTTGGGGAGTTTTCCTAGCCACTGAAATTCAACACTGTTGTTGTTTGCTCCTTGGGGTTTCATGCTGGGTGTTTTGTAAAAGCACTTTGTGACAACTGCTGTTGTAAAAATAGCAGTAATACATATTTTTATTAAATAAATAAAACATTTAAAAATTTAAGAAAATATTTGCACACATCGGGCACTCCAGTTCGCCTAATGTTCGAAGTATCTGATTCAGGTCTAAGTGAGATACTGAACCAAGAGGTTGCAAAGAGAAATGGGATTGAATCTGGCTGCCCAATGCTGTACTATGAAGGTCAGGGGGCAGCTCATTCTGTGGCTATTTTGTGGCACAGCGATAATTTATTTCTACCCAGACAAAGCAGCATGCACACACTGTTAACCAGGTGCTCTAGGGAATCTGGTCTGAGGTCTATAGTCCATAGTGTGCTTAGGCATCAATTTGGTCGGTGCGTGTGTGTGTGTGTGTCATAAATAATTTAACAGATAACCCAGAAAGTCTTTACTGTCACCTCATGAAGTTTGTGGAAAAGCCAGCTGTGGGTAGAAAGACCTTTTATTAGGCTTCTTGTTATTAAGCTACCTGGAGGAGACCGATTTGAACTTCTTAGTAGACATCAGCAACTAGCTTATGGGAAAATGCAGGATCTTCTTATTCATAAAGCCTTTTAACATTATAGTTTCTATGGCTAGCCTGCCTAACATAATATTGAGCAAGAAGGGGATGTGGTATATGGCCAATATACCACGGCTTAGAACTGTTCTTAGGCACAACACATCGCTGAGTGCCTTTTATCACAAATCCCGAGATGCTTTTTTGCTACTATAAACCTATTTGTAGTAAAAAGGGATGTGATTTCCTACCTGTGGTATATGGACTCGTATTTTATGGAAATCGGTCAATAAGCATTCAGGATTCAAGCCATCCGGTTTATAGTGTGTATCATTAATTAAAGTCATATAAAAAGGTCATCCTGAGAGTTGAAGCAGTATCGCTAAGCGAATGTGATTGATCTGTTGTCGGAGTATGTATGACTACTGCAGTGATTTTTGTTTGATCAAGCAGCTTTTCATGTAACCTATTTCGTGGTACTGCAGTACACGTCTGTCATAGGGAGAGAACTGCTACTGTCTGTCATCTGTAATTAAGTCCTGTTTTTACACTCTAATCATGACCTCACGTGGCTTCTGCGTGGAGCCGACTCATCTGTGTGTGTTTTGTGTGTGTCTGGGTCTGTGTCTGTGTGTGTGTGTGTGTACTATTCTATGGACTCCCAGTGTATGGTGCATCAAGTACAGTCGTACATATGCCTTGTAATGTAAATACGCACTGTGCATTGGGTATATTTCTTACTGGTCAACACACCACAGTGAATGTTAGCCGTTAGACCTTCTGTCTTTCTAATCAACCGTCTGTCCCTTGGGCTAATGTCAAGTTTGCGACCCTGTCAAGTAAGTGACACTCTCCTAGCGTCCTAATATACAGGCCAGTCTTATACTACCCACTCAGTTTACGCCCCCTTTCCTTGCCTTCTGCTCCCTTTCTGTTGTTAAACCAGTAGGCAGAAAGCAACTGGTGGAATTTTAATGGCCGGCATGTTGCCCACTAAACAAACTTTAAAAGTGTTTTTTTTCCCTCTTTATTTTCTTGAGAAAGTGGCAATTTCCTGTGGCAGGTAGAATGGTTGTGTCACGCTGTATCTCTTCCCCCCCCGGCACTGACAGATCCCCAGCTAATGGCCCCTGTGCGCTGGAGATTTAACACCCCTGTACCCTGCCCACTCGCTGGGAGAGGGAGAGAGAGAGGTGTTCTTACCCTTTTTAAGTCATTGCCACGGTCCTGACTCTTCATGCTCAGAGGAAAGTGGTGAACTGAGGGAGAATTCACTCAGACTGGTTAATTCTTTCAGCCCGTTTTCACTTTGCTTTTCAGTCTTGTGATGTCTGACAATGTACCATTACCCTTTCTCTCTGTCTCATTCCTCCTACATCCCTAAAATAATTTGCCCTCTCCTTTGTTTACCTCTCCTCTCTCTATCGTACTCTTTAGTGCTCACTCACACTCTCTCCCTCTCTCTCTCTCACTCTCTCCTCTCTCACTCTTTGTCTCTCTCTACTTGCCTACTTAGTCTTCAGGGACACTAACTGTAAATCAGCTTTTCAATGAAAGCCACTCATCAACAGTAGCATTCATTTAAAATGTTAAAGACAACTCTCCTCTCTCCCACAAATTGGATTTCACATCTGAAGGACAGGGCAGGGAGACGGCAGCTCCACACTCCACCACATCACCAGACTGAATAAGGCCTGATACCTCTATTATGTCACAAATTGCACACTATTCTCTTCATAGTGCCTTATTCTCTCCAGTGGCCCTTAACAAGAGTAGGACCCTATACTGTGAATAGGGTGCCATTTGGGATACATAAAGCTCTATTGAAAGGATTTTAGAAGGTTTTGTGGAGGAGCCATTTTTAAATATCACAGAGCAAGGATCAGGACACATTAGTACATTTCAACCCCCTGTGTGCATATATTAGCCCAGTGTTAATTCCATCTGTGAGCTCTTGTATGGAAATCAGTCAGTGTTAATTCCATCTGTGATCTCTTGTTGTATGGAAATCAGTCAGCGTTAATTCAATCTGTGTTCACCTGCTGTATGGAAATCAATCAGTGCTGTCTTGTTGGGGTTTTAGGTGGTGAGTCATCATTGTGAACAACAAACTTCCCACCACTACTTCTACTAACTACTGCTGATATTCCCTTCACACACACATACAGTCATTTATATTTTACCATAGTTTTGTGGACTCTAAAAATGGTTTCCATTCAAAATTCATTTTTCCCCTAAACTTAATACAAACCTCAGATGTACTTAACCCTAAATGGAACCCTCCCTCCAACACCCCAAGCTTAACCCCAAATGTGGTTGTTACGGTAAATGACAATTTTTATCGAGTATATTAAGAAATGAAACAAGAAAGGAAAATGTATACTCTTTAAACTGAATCAACATGTTTTTGAGATGTTACCCTACAACACTTGTGTTCCTCATCTCAATTCCACCGTAAGGGGATTCTGAAAGTCATGACCAAAGGCACCCAAACATCCACGTAATGAATTTCATTTTAAAATGGGGAAAGTTGTGTAAAGGTCTTCATGTCTTGTATAAATGTATTGTGTCATTAACTTCAACCGCAACATTAATTCAATACCTCTCTGTTCATTTTTTCCACATGCCACAGGGAGAACAGAACCGCTGGTTGGAGGAAAGACAGCAAGTCTCACTACATTGAAAAGATGTTGTTATAAATGAAGTTCTGAATAAGAGCAGGAGAGAAAAAGAGAAACAGAGGCTTTGTTGAAAAAAAAAAAACAACGACTACTATTTATACTACATTACCAGCACTAATACAATTAATATTAATACTACCTCCTCCATCACCACTATTACATATCATACCACCACCATCCCTATTACTACCACCACCGCTACTACACCCACCACTATTACCACCACCAACATCCCTATTACCACCACCATCGCTACTACTACCACCACCATTACCACCACCATCGCTACTACTCCCACCACTATTACCATCACCACCATCCCTATTACTACCACCATTACCACCACCACCGCTACTACACTCACCACTATTACCACCACCAACATCCCTATTACCACCACCATTACTACCACCATCGCTACTACTACCACCACCATTACCACCACCATCGCTACTACTCCCACCACTATTACCATCACCACCATCCCTATTACTACCACCACCGCTACTACACTCACCACTATTACCACCACCACCACCACCATCCCTATTACCACCACCATTACCACCACCATCCCTATTACTACCACCATTATTACCATCACCCCCATCCCTATTACTACCACCATTACCACCACCATCGCTACTACTACCACCACCATTACCACCACCATCCCTATTACTACCACCATTATTACCACCACCACCACCATCCCTATTACTACCACCATTACCACCACCATCGCTACTACTACCACCACCATTACCACCACCATCCCTATTACTACCACCACTATTACCACCACCACCTATTACTACCACCATTACCACCACCATCGCTACTACTACCACCACCATTACCACCACCATCCCTATTACTACCACCATTATTACCACCACCACCACCATCCCTATTACTACCACCATTACCACCACCATCGCAACTACTACCACCACTATTACCACCACCACTACTACCACCACTATTACCACCCCCACCACTATCACCACCACCACCACCACCATCTCTATTACTACCACCATTATTACCACCACCACTACCACTGTTACCACCAATATTACCACCACTATTACCACCACCACCATCCCTATTACGAACACCAATATTACCATCATCACCATCCCTATTACGAACACCACCACCACTATTACCACCAGCATTATTACCACCACCACCACCACTGTTACCATCAATATTACCACCACCACCATTACCACAACCACTACTACTGCCACTACTAGCACCACCATTACCACCACCACTATTATCACCAATATTAACACCACCACCACTATTACCACCGCAACTACTACCTCCACAATTACCACCACCACCACCAATATTACCACCATCACTACTACCGCCACTACTAGCACCACTATTACCACCACCACTAATATCAACAATATTACCACCACCACTACCGCCACTACTACCACCACAATTACCACCACCACCACTATTACCACCACTACTACTACCACCACTATTACCACCACCAATGCAACTATTACCACCACTACTACTTCCACCACCGCCGCCACTACTACCACCACTATTACCACCACCACTAATACCACTACTACTACCACCACTATTACCACCACCACTAATACCACTACTATTACCACCACCACTAATACCACTACTACTACCACCACTATTACCACCACCATTAATACCACTACTACTACCACCACTATTACCAACACCAATAATAATACAGTAATACCACAACTACTGCTCCCCCCACCCGCGTCTGTAGTTGCTGACAAGATGCCAATTACCTCTAGAAATTGGCAAGTTGTATGGCTCAAACTCTTCAACTCTGTTTGTTATATAATTCATGTAACACTTCTAAATAATAGGACAAGCAAATCCTTCCTGTCATGCTCCCACTTTTGGAGGTTTACTGTATAAACATATATATATACATATAAATAGCTCTGTCGATACAAACAGCCTCTAAAATCTGTCCAATAATGTTATGGAATCCCACTCTAACCGTCTTGACCCTTTCAGTTATGTTACACACAGACAGACACGTTTTAGGTATTCCCCCCATAAATACTTATTTTAATTTCACATACTTTACATGACCTTTCTGGAGGCAGATTGCACACTGCTCATAATGGGTGGAGGTAAGGACAGGGAGGGAGACTGCGAGGGGTAGAGAGACTGCGTGGGAGAGAGAGACTGAGCGGGAGAGCTGCCGTTGCAGACGATACTAATGGAAATGGATTTACATAGCTGACTTGGAGGAACAGTATAGACGGACCCTCAGTGGGCAATGTCCAATCACACACACACACACATTTAACTGCCACTAAAATTCCACTCATTTAAATTAAAACAGTCACAAATCAGAGCAATATATAATATTGTTAAAGTCTTAAAAATAGATCCACTTCTAAGTCTGGGGATTTCTGTGTGTGTGTGTGTGTGTGGTATGAATATTTTGCTGTGTATGAGGTTAGCAGTCTGGGGGGATGTTTAATTGAAGCATGTCTGGGCCCATTGACCCACAGTGTATAGGATTCCTGTCAAGTGTGTGTGTGTGTGTGTGTGTGTGTCCTATATTTCAGTGTATGTGATTTCTGCCCACAAGGGTCTGTCAAGGAAGGATTAGGTCAAGAAAGCCTCAGGGGAACGCTTGTCTGACGGTCTGTTTGTGTACGTAGTCAACAAGCCTGTGTGTGTGTGTGTGTGTGTGTGTGTGTGTGTGTGTGTGTAGTCAACACGCCTGTGTGTGTGTGTGTGTGTGTGTGTGTAGTCAACACGCCTGTGTGTGTGTGTGTGTGTGTGTGTGTGTGTGTGTGTGGAGTCAACAAGCCCGTGTGTGTGTGTGTGGAGTCAACAAGCCCGTGTGTATGTAGTCAACAAGCCTGTGTGTATGTGTGTGTAGTTAACAAGCCCGTGTGTATGTAGTCAACAAGCCTGTGTGTGTGTGTTTCTTGGTCATCCGTCACCCCTCAGGTACTAGAAGCCCTATATCCCTGGCACACTTACGTCGCCTCACCCTGACACTCGCCCTCCCTTCGACTCCTCGCCATCCCTTCGGCTCCTCACCCTCCCTTCGGCTCCTCACCCTCCCTTCGGCTCCTCACCCTCCCTTCGGCTCCTCACCCTCCCTTCGGCTCTGCACCCTCCCTTCGACTCCTCGCTGTTTTTCCTGTCCCATCTGTCTTCTTTTCTACTTCCGTTTGTCTTCCCTCCTGTAAACGTGTGGGGCATGATAGTGGGGCTGGCTTTTGTCACCCGTTCTGCCTTAGTCCCAGAACCACCCCCCCCCCCCCATCCATGCTGACATCCGTACAGCGTGGCGTGACAGTGAGTTAAAGCCTTCAACCTCCTTCCCCCCACACAGACGCCTCCCAGACACACACTCTCCACACAACAAATTGATTATATTTACATTAGCCTGCTGGGTTATGAGCTATCTGAATGAATCACTGTGGAGGTTAGTTTTAGCTGAGGCTCGGAGGAACTGATGGATGCTACTGTTTTGGTGTGTGTGTATGAGAGTGTGTATGTATGTGTGTGTGTGTGTGTGTGTGTGTGTGTGTGAACACTGGGCTGTGATATGCATCTCTGCTCCCCTCCCTTCTCCGTGAAAGGGAATTAGGGAGGCAGTTAATCAGAAGTGCATTAGCATATGTTTGTGCATGGTGCCCTTCTACCCTACTCATAATAGATGCTTAGTTTGAAAACGTGGGTCGAATAACAACACCTAACCCTTAACTCTCTCTCTCTCTCTGTCCAAATCTCTCTCCATTTGACCCTGATTCACTCTCTCCATTTGACCCTGATTCACTCTCTCCATTTGACCCTGATTCACTCTCTCCATTTGACCCTGATTCACTCTCTCCATTTGACCCTGATTCACTCTCTCCATTTGACCCTGATTCACTCTCTGTCCTGACCCTGATTCACTCTCTGTCCTGACACTCTCTCCCCTTCCTGACCCTGACTCTTTCTCCATCCTAACCCTGACTCTCTCTATCTGTCCTGACTCTCTTCCTACATCCTGACTCTCTCTCTCTGTCCTGACTGTGTCTCTTTCTACATCCTGACGGTGACTCGCTCTTTTTACATCCTGACCCTGACTCTCTCTCTCCATCCTGACTATGTCTCTCTCTTTTTGTTTTGAATCTCTTTTTACATCCTGACCCTGACTCTCTCTCTCCATCCTAACTATGTCTCTCTCTTTTTGTTTTGAATCTCTTTTTACATCCTGACCCTGACTCTCTCTCTCCATCCTGACTATGTCTCTCTCTTTTTGTTTTGAATCTCTTTTTACATCCTGACCCTGACTCTCTCTCTCCATCCTGACTATGTCTCTCTCTTTTTGTTTTGAATCTCTTTTTACATCCTGACCCTGACTCTCTCTCTCCATCCTGACTATGTCTCTCTCTTTTTGTTTTGAATCTCTTTTTACATCCTGACCCTGACTCTCTCTCTCCATCCTGACTATGTCTCTCTCTTTTTGTTTTGAATCTCTTTTTACATCCTGACCCTGACTCTCTCTCTCCATCCTGACTATGTCTCTCTCTTTTTGTTTTGAATCTCTTTTTACATCCTGACCCTGACTCTCTCTCTCCATCCTGACTATGTCTCTCTCTTTTTGTTTTGAATCTCTTTTTACATCCTGACCCTGACTCTCTCTCTCCGTCCTGGCTTTCTTTCTCTCTGTCTTGCCTTTCTCTCCATCTAGACTTTCTCTTTATCTGTCTTGACTTTCTGTCTGTCTGTCCGGGCTTTCTCTCCATCATGAGTTTCTCTCTCTCCTTCCTGACTTTCTTTCTTTCTATGTTGTCCCTCATATGTTGTTACTGTTCTACACAGACAAATGTTTGAGCCTATCTCCATCTTCTCACCATGACGATTATAGTTATCGAGGTGGGAAGGTTTTACCACATCCTACAGTTAACACATCAAGCCAGCTTGACACCAATTACCATTTGTACATGTATTATAAATGGGCAGTGTAGCATTTATAAAATGTGTCTTAGAGGTTGACAGTTAACTTGTTTAGCTAGCTAGCTAACTATGCTTTTTGGAAGGGAAACATACGTGATGTATTTTTAGTTGAGTGGTACCACTGCACAGAAAAAGAGCGTCAGTCTCATGATTTTCCTAATCTAAAACGGCAGTCTGTTTAGGTTGGTCTGGGTACTTCATTTGTCTGCTACTCTGCTGGTTGTCTTAGCATGCGGTGGCTCCACCTGTTTCCTTGTGTACGGGGTATTGGTGCTGCGGACATTGCTCTTTGCCATAGGTATTGCTGGTGACAGTGATTGACCTCTGCACCCTCTCTGTGCTGGACGAGGAAGTGATTTTTATAGATCTCTGCACCCTCTCCGTGCTGGACGAGGAGGTGACAGTGATAGACCTCCGCACCCAAACCTGTGCTGGATGAGGAGGTGACACCAGTGGACCGAGTCTGGCGGTCCTTACCGTTGTCGATTCCCCAGCTTCATCCCTTGCTGTTCACTCCGAATGCAGCACCGCGCGCAGTGGAATTGGTTGGCCCGAGAACTTATTCTCCTGAGGTCCAAATAGCTCTGTCTCTTCCTTTCAGATTGGCGCTGCCGTTGTTTGCCGTACTGAAGGCCCAGTAGGCAGTTAGCTGGCAGTTAGCGGCCACTGTGCGTGCTGCTGAATGTAGCAGTGTCAGAACAGAGCTGATGAAATATTCATCTCTTACAAAGTCATTCGGGCTGCAGAATGAATTCAGCTGAAAGCCAATTAATGTCTAGCTGAGTAGAGGGCCTCTGTTTGAGGGTTTAGCAGAAATAGGGGAGATGATTGCCGTCTAAGTGGAATGATTGTGTGTGCGTTTTGTGCTTGTCTGCACCCGCTAAGGTGTGAATGTGTCTTACACCAACGCATGTTTTCCCCAGTGTTCTCACCTTGTTAAATGGTGTATGACTAGAGTCACGGAGGAGTCATGGAGGAGTCACAGAGGAGTCACGGAGGAGAGTCGGAGCACTCCCGGCTCTGACTTTAGTCGGTCGTATCTTTCCATCTGCAATGTTATTTACTGAAAACTGTCGATAAGGCTGTCGACATACCTCACAGTCTGCAACGCAGCACAATACTGAGTGAAAGAGAGAGAGGCAAGAAAGAGGGGGATCAAGAGAGAAGAAAAGAGATCCGGCAGAGGGAAGAGCAAAACCTCCTGAAGACAACGTTCAGCTGTGGCTTAGCGATAGCATCAGGGGGCAGGGTCGTACCAAGGGCGTCAGACTTTCTTATCTACCAGACTACTCCTGCATTCAAAGCCAGTACCTGGTTGACTTGCCAGGAATAAAAGTCGGCTAAATCAGAATCAAGCTGGCAACCAGGCTCCTGCTCCATATCGGCTCTTGGGATGCCCGCTATACGTTTGTCTGCTGGTCTCGTGAGCTGTAAGAAACCTAATTACTAATGATTTAGTGTCATTTTGTTTTGCTGCATTCAGTCATTGGCAGTTGGTCTTTGACTGCTCCCTCCTCTGAGTTGAACTGCCAATTGGGCCAATTGCAATTCATCCTTTGCTGTCTGTCCTTTATTCTCCACAGTCGACTGTCAGGCATGTCTGTGATTGATGGCCATTATCAGCCTGGGTAGAGGAGGCTCAGAATTGAGACAGACCCACTTGACTGTAGCCTAAGGCAGCGAGCATGCAAACATGCACACACACACACACACACACAGGCACGCAAGACACCACACAATAGCAGACAGACTGTCCGACAGACAGGCAGACAGATGAGGCAATGTAGAATACAGTTGTTTTTCTTTCAGCTTGTCGATTGGATGCACTAGAGGCCAAGCACACGCACACACACCTCTTCTCCCGTTTCCTTTTAAAAACCAAATCACTGCTTGCATACACCGGGACACACCAGACGGGCTCCCCATTCGCCCGTCCACAATTGCCATCTGCCGATAAAGAGATATCTAGCTGTAAGATGAAATGATATTTTACAAAGAGACTCCATTTTGCTTCCTGAAAACGAACAGGGGAAAAAATGAATTTAAAGAAGCTACTTTTAAAAGGGGCTCACGTGAGACCCAGCTATTCACAGAGAGAACAGATGAAGTGATAGAGCCTCACATAGAGATGAGAGGAAACGGGAAGCCTGCTTCTCTCAGCCAATTCCTAACCGAAACACAGAGCCCAAAGCCCAGAACCAGCAAAGGGAACCTGAATGGATCCGACCAGGCAACACGGAAACACACAAACAGAAAGGCAAGCACCCTGTTTGGTCTTTAATTTGGTTCAAAGTAGCAGACTAAGGTTTCCTTTTAAGGATCCACCACACCCCGGAAAGGGCTCTACATCTCCAACCATGTATCAGAGAAGAGAAAAAACTGTGGAATTAAATCATCCCACAGACACTATAGTTTGTATTGATCTTTGGGGGGGGTGCTATGACGGGTTGCTGGGCGTGTTGCCAGGCAGTGGCAGTCCAAAATGTATAATTAATGGAGCAGCTTTTGACACTCGGTGTAATGTAATATAGGATATAGTCCCACTGGGAACACTTCAGCTAGGGTTTGGAGAGGCGGGAGGAAAGGGGGGAGAGGAGACGAGGGCAGGGGGAGAGGGCGAGAGATAATGGGGAGAGGGGTGACATGTAGTACAATTTGTGGGAAAGGAGAGAGCGAATTGGGAGAGGGGATGGGGAGGCGTGGAGGTGGTAGCGGGGCAGTTTGAGGGGAATAGAGAGAAGTGCAGGAAAGGTAGTACAATTTGTGGAAAAGGAGTGCAGGGATTTGCTGTCTGGGCCAGTGTAAACCTGATGTATGGTACTTTAGTGTTTTTCACACTCCAAGAAGCCCACAGGCTTGCTAGGCAACAGGAACAATGGTCAAAAAGAGCTAAATAATGCTGTTTTTCCAAAGGATAACATCTCAGTACATTTCGGTATGTAGATTGATCACTCACATAGTGTATAAAACGATCTAATATTAAACTGGTACAAAAAGCTTACGCAAATGGAATGCAAGTCGTGGGTACTGAAGAAATCTGAACTCTTAAACTACTGACCGTGGAGGAATATTGATTTCATATCCCAGAGGTAGTTCATTAACATATGATTATATGTTTCTAACTTTTCAAAGGCCATGTTGACCCAGTCCGAAACAGCTCATTCTGCCTGTAGAGTTTGGATAGATATAAGCATGACGTTTTTATCGGTTATGGAGAATTCCAGTTTTCTACTGGTATCAGTACAACACGTAACTCTGATACACCCTGAATCCACACAGAGCTTTAGTGGTGTACATTTTCTAATTATTTGTCAAATCAACAAAAACTAGTATGGAGGGATAGTAGTATGTATAGTATGTCCAGGAATACCTATATCTTATAGGCAGATCAATGCACAGACTCTCCTATGGTTGTATGTTTATGTACAAAATAAAAATGATCTTTGGAAGTTGTTTAGTTTCAGTGAAAATATGTCATAAAGGTCTGTTAATGTCATAAACACAATATAGAAACCAGCTACCTTCTCTAAATGTGCACAGGACTGTAGTGATGTACAGTATCTCACAGAAGTGAGTACACCCCTCACATTTTAGCTAATATTTGATTATATCTTTTCATGTAACAACACTAAAGAAATGACACTTTGCTACAATGCAAATTAGTGAGCGTACAGCTTGTATAGCAGTGTACATTTGCTGTCCCCTCAAAATAACTCAACACACAGCCATTAATGTCTAACAAAAGTGAGTACAACAAAAGTGAGTACACCCCTAATTGAAAATGTCCAAACTGGGCCTTAGTAGCCATTTTCCCTCCCCGGTGTCATGTGACTCATTGGTGTTACAAGGTCTCAGGTGTGAATGGGGAGCAGGTGTGTTAAATTTGGTGTTATTGCTCTCACACTCCCTCATACTGGTCACTGGAAGTTCAACATGGCACCTCATGGCAAAGAACTCTCTGAGGATCTGAAAAAAAGAATGGTTGCTCTACATAAAGACGGCCTAGGCTATAAGAAGATTGCCAAGATCCTGAAACTGAGCTGCATCACAGTGGCCAAGACGATACAGCGGTTTAACAGGACAGGTTTCACTCAGAACAGGCCTTGTCATGGTCGACCAAAGAAGTTGAGTGTACGTGCTCAGCGTCATATCCAGAGGTTGTATTTGGGAAAAAGACGTATGAGTGCTGCCAGCATTGCTGCAGAGGTTGAAGGGGTGGGGGGTCAGCCTGTCAGTACTCAGAACATACACCGCACAGTGCATCAAATTGGTCTGCATGGCTGTCGTCCCAGAAGGAAGGCTCTTCTAAAGATGATGCACAAGAAACAGTTTGCTGAAGACAAGCAGACTAAGGACATGGATTACTGGAACCATGTCCGCTGGTCTGATGAGACCAAGATTAACCTATTTGGTTAAGATGGTGTCAAGCGTGTGTTGTGGCAACCCGGGGAGGAGTACAAAGGCAAGTGTGTCTTGCCTATAGTCAAGCATGGTGGTGGGAGTGTCATGGTCTGGGGCAGCATGAGTGCTGCCGGCACTGGGGAGCTACAGTTCATTGAGGGAACCATGAATGCCAACATGTACTGTGACATATTACAAACACACCTCCAAGATGACCACTGCCTTGCTAAAGAAGCTATGAGTAAAGGTGATGGACTGGCCAAGCATGTCTCCAGACCTAAAGCCTATTGAGCATCTGTGGGGCATCCTCAAACGGAAGGTGGAGGAGCGCAAGGTCTCTAACATCCACCAGCTCTGTGATGTCGTCGTGGAAGAGGACTCCAGTGGCAACCTGTGAAGCTCTGGTGAACTCCATGCCCAAGAGAGTTAAGGCAGTGCTGGAAAATAATGGTGGCCACACAAAATATTGACACTTTGGGCCCAATTTGGACATTTTCAATTAGGGGTGTACTCACTTTTATTGCCAGCGGTATGGACATTAATGGCTGTGTGTTGAGTTATTTTGAGGGGACAGCAAATTTACACTGTTATACAAGCTGTACACTCACTACTTTACATTGTAGCAAAGTGTCATTTGTTCAGTGTCACATGAAAAGATATAATCAAATATTTACAAAAATGTAAGGGGTGTACTTACTTTTGTGAGACTGAATATTCTCAGAAATTTCCTTGAGCTCTGTTCCTTCCTGTGTGTGTTTTTGCCTTGTGTCAGATAGACTTTGTGACTTTCTTTGTCTTCTCTGTGCGCCGATCCTAATTGCAGGCATTTGAGGGGGAATCGATTTGAGCAACATGATAACTCAGTTATCTGGCTGTTTCATTGACTGTGCCCCCCCCCCCCCTCTCCACTGACAGGTCGACAAACGTGCCCCCCTGAGAAGTTTGACTGCGGGGGTTCGGCCAGCAAGTGTGTCTCATTGTCATGGCGATGTGATGGGGAGAGGGACTGTGAGAACGGAGCGGACGAAGACCAATGTTCTGCAGGTAATGCTGTCTGTGTGTGTGTGGGTTAGGTCTTACTGAACGAATGGGGACCAAATGTCCCAATGAGTATAGTAAAACCAGAAAAAAATTACCTCATTGGGACCTTTTGATTGCCCCGTGAGGCAAAAGTCAATTTCCAGCTCAGGGTTTAGGTTTAGGGTCAAACTTACAATTGATTTTATAGTTAGAATTGGGGTTTCTTTAAGGTCCAGGCATTGTTGGTTAAGTTTAGGGTTAAGGTTAGGCATTACATCTAGGTAAAGTTTAGGCATAAATGTTACTTTATTGAGGTTAGGGTTAGGTTTAGGGTTAGATTATGGTTAGGTTAAGGTTAGGGTTAGGGTTAGGTTTAGGGTTAAGTTTAGGGCAAGGGAGCATGCAATTTCTATTTTCTGGTCCCCATGAGGGTAGCTGTACAAACTTGTGTGTGTGTGTGTGTGTGTGTGTGTGGGGGGGAGATGAATGAAAAAAGGTGGACAGAAAATATTCATGTGGGGGGGAGACAGACAGAATAGAGTGATTCTGGGGGTGGGTCGGGGTTGTCGATGGATGCTAGTTTGAGGAGACAAAGGTGTCAGTAGAAATAACAGGTGTGGTATTTCTAGCTCCGTGTCCCATCTGCCGGTGTGGTTAGTGTGTGTTCATGTGTGTAGAACCTTCAAAGACCTCAGAGCAGTTCCTCCTCTGACGGTTCCCTGATCAGTGCTCTCTGACACCGGGGAAGAGGGTGGAACCGGGACCACCTCATAAGTAGGGCATATTTGTCTCTTCAAATGGCTCTGTATGTGTATGCTTTTTTTATTCGTCTGCCTATCTTTGTGTCTGTCTCACTCTCTCACACAGACATATTATGCACCCCCCCCCCCCCCCCACACACACACACACGCAAACACACACACTCTTGTCCACACATCATGCCAGAAGGAAATCGCCAACCTTGCATTTCTCCACCCAATACGAGAGCCATAAAAGCACCATTGATTTCCCCCGGTTTAGACGCTGCAACCGATAGTAAAATTGATCTTCCTGCCTCTCCAGTTTAGGGAATATTATGTATCATATGTATAACCTTTACCAAATCTCACAGCTTCCGTGGCCCATTACACCATTAGGGAAAAGCCAAAAGCCTCACAGAACCGGATTTCACAGAAAACACGCAAACAGGGAATTCACAGAATTCACTGCACTGTACGTCATACTCTGCTGTGTTCCCCGGGGCCCAACCTAAAATAGACCAACACGCACTGACAGTGAAACCGGAGGGGTCATGATCTTGACCTCAATCTCCTCCCTCCCTCTGTTTCCACATGCAGACATACTATTCGTAGCTGTGGTGACTTTAAATGAAATGTAACAAATGCAACTTCAGATCCATGTGGATTTTTCTCCAATTTAGGTGGTATGATCATGTCCCAATTTAATACGTTTTCAAACAAGCACTTCCCGGTTTGAACGTGAATGTAAAGTTCAAACCAGGAAGTGCAAGAAATAACAAGAAAGTTATTTCTTCCTGTAATCTCTTGTAATTTTCTTGGTGAGCGCAACCGGTGAATTCTCTGGAAAATACGAAACCCTAATATGTGCTAAGCACAATTATTTTCTCGTTGCCCCATTTCTGAGTCAGGTTGCCCAAACGGGGTCACGGCAAATAGTCTGGGAACTGCTGACCTTTTGTATCACGGTGTGGACTAGCAGTTCATGCAGGATTTAGACGGGTGATGGAGACACGATTGCTTTGTTGATGCAGTCATGTAAGCCGCTCCACCAAGTGTCGTCCGTCATCCTCGTGGCTATGAAACCAAACGCACAGCAAACTCCTTTGTCTCCATTCCGCCAGTTATCAGACTGTAATGATATGGCTGTCAAAGGAAACCGTGCATCTCTTATTCCCTTCTCATCTGGACTGTATTGACACAGTGTGTGTGCGCTCTTACATTGGCTATATCTTCACCCTGGTGCCTGTTCATCCATCACAACCGCGCAAGGACGTTACATACGGGTGTTCGAGTGAAAAATAAGATTGGCTATTACGTCTCATGGAGGTTCTGACGATAATTGATTTCCCACCTACACGCTCTGTGATCCCGGCTCTGTCGCCATAATAACCTGCGGAATGGCCTTTTGATCCGTCGTTTAAGAGCCCGAGTTGCGTGGGACTGCATGCACAAGCACCGTGAACGGTGACAGACTCGCCGGTATAGGCCTACGCCGTTGTTCCTTCAAATGCTTCCTGAGAGACTCCGTCTGAGCTGATTCTTTACTGTTGTTTCATAGAAAAACACGTAAACACTCATCTACCCCACCCTCTCATCACCACACACGCTGCTGTCACCTCCTAGCTCGGTTCTCTCTTTTTAACTTCACCCCCCCCCCCCCCCGCCCCCGCCTCCCCCTGGAACACTGAATTACAGCACTAATGTTAATTACAGCTACTAATTGAGCATATCCATATGTTGAATTATACATGACCGGAGGCTGAGTGGTTCTTCACTGGCTTGACGTGGCCTTCTGAAGTCAGTTTACTAGCTTTTTGTTTGTGATAATGTAGATTAGGGTTGGTTTAGGCACAAAGGCCCTCCCCCTGCTCCTGGCCAGGTGGGGGTGGGGGGGTTGGTGTGTGAATGAAGAGACGTAGCGGTCTGGAGAGTGGGAGCGGTGAGGGAGAACGTGGGGAAAGAGGCTGTAGCTTTGATATCGATGGTGTAATTCACACGAAGAAACGTGGTCTGGATGTGTTGTGTAGTTCCGGGTACCGCGGTGTTGGTCTGATGAGTCTAAATCCTCAGGGTGTGCGTCCTAGCCGTCGAAGCAGTGGAGTGGACCTCTCTGTAGACGGTTGATATGTCAGGCTTTCTCAGGCTTAATGATAATAACTAATCTGTTCGATTTTTACAATCGCCACCAAGGTCAGGTCCATGTCCTCGCACCTGCCTGTCTCCGGCTCCTGTTGTGGGCCGATTTTTCTTTACTCATCCAGAAAACGGCTGTCAGGCTAGACTTCTGAGGAAAGAGACTAGGACAGGATTGTTGCTACAAATGAGTGATATCATTAAATTTTGCCCGGCAAGAGTCGTGTGCCTTCTTTTTCACATAAATACATTCAATACTGTAAATGTACACACTCACTACCTCTGCCATACATTATGCTTGGACTACCCTGCCAGGGTAGGAATTTCATGACGGCGTAAAGTGTGTCTTAAACCAAACTTAAAAGTTACATCGTAGTTCGCGCAGAATGATGATTTCACCATGGACAACCAATCAATACCACTATCTGATGATTTTGGAAGCAGCATCACACATCGCATCATTCAAAGCCAGTAGCAGCAGCACAACTGAGAACAACCACAAGAGCGGACTACATGCAAGTAAGCAAGCTAGTAAGTTATCGATTGATAGATAGCAGACTTATTTAGTGGTTAACTGAGTCAAACCTCTCCGTTTTGAAAGGTGCGTTCATGGGCAACTGGGTTGGGAAAGTTCTGACCTCCGAGTGGGATAATACCGGAGAATATACCTGAACGCTTTTTGAGAGCTCCGATAAGTAACGTTAGGTTTGACATGGCAGCGTTTGTGTTGAAAATAACTTGTTCCGCACACAAATGAGTCACTATATTTGTTTATTTAGGTCATACTCATTAGTGCAAGTGATTAAAGTATGATGTTAAAGGATACTTTGCGGTCTATTTTTGTGTAACTGAGGTAATGTAAGCACCAAATCCTCTTATTTCACTCAATGGCCTTTGTGCCCTGGCATGTGCCCTTTATGCACCCAAACATTTTTGTGACACCGAAGGCCTAAAAGCCTTGCCCCTAATATGACGAAATTCCAAGCCTGCTTGCCAACACAGCTTAGTTGCAAGTATAGCAGGCAATGCGTCTTGGTTATGTGGATGTGGTCTGAACAACAAAAGGACACACTGTTCCCAACCCATTAGACAATAACTACACAATTACACCCAATAATACCATTCTATACCATGGAGTTCGACACATGCTAAACCAAGACCTCCCGCTTCCTCTCTGCTCCTTCCTGGTCAGCATCTACTCAACAGTGTGGCGCGCCGTAAAGATTCTTCACCAATCAGCAGGGTGGGAGTGGAGGGAGGGAGGAGATGGGGAGGTTGGGGCCCGGTGTTGCATGTTACACCCAACTTCCAACTTCTCAACTGTTGCTAACACATCTTGAACTCCATCCCATTACTTGATAATGGATCAAGAGTGCTTGGAAAGAATTCCTCTAGTTTTAAAAATTACAAGGTGAAGTGGGTGTGTGTGTGGGTGTTGGTGTGTGTGCTGGAGTGTGTGTTGGGGTGTGTGTTTGTGTGGGTGGGTCTGTTTGTATCCCAAAACACTTGCATGGATTCAGGATCCTGTCTCCATTAAAACTCCCTTCATTTCGACTCCCTTCACACCAGGCCAGTGACTATGCAGGTGTAATGGGGCGTTTACAGGGAACGTAAAGTTGTTTGCTCCTTTCAGACTCTCAGCGGTCCCCAGTAACTTCTGAGAACATTAGCTCAGTTGCTGTTCTCCTCTAAGCACCTCCTTCCCCCTTACTCCCACGTCACATAGGCCCACAGCACCTCCTCACAGGCCCAGCAGAAACCAGAGAGATGTGGTGAAAAGGAGTATTGGGTACAGAAAGACAGTGAGTCACTGATATTCTTTTAGATTTACTGCTTGCTTGAAAAAAACCAGATCCATCAATGCACGCAGAGCTGGAATTAAAGATGGGAATTAGCACCTGACCGCATTGAACGACATTGGATGAAAGATACTTCTGGGTTCTTGTTTTGTCTGACATCTGTGTTCTTACAGTCTTGAGTCCTTGTGAAATGAATAGACTCATTATTTAACAAATCACCTCACAGAATGCCAGCCACTCTAACGTTCTTTGGAATTCAGTGCCGATGCCTTTCTCATTTCAGAAAGTTTGAAATAGAATGGGTAGGTTACTTTCTAAAGGAAATTAGCTTCTAGTTACTTGTCCAGAGGTTTTATTAGTAATGGAAATTCTGAATCACCCTAACTTAGTAATGTAATTGTTATATTCATGTATGGAGCTTTACATGTTAGAATGATAACTCCCTGTTAACAGCTTGACTTTGAAGGCCAAGGGGATATGCAAAGGAGCGGTAGTGTACCTAGTGTGTTCAAGTGCAGTCTGTGCTTAGTTTGTCTAATAAAGATGAAGCAACAACATTGCTTCAGTCTCCAAGTTAATTTCACACTCCTGTTAAGAACACAACAGTATTCTGATTACTTTTAGAACACTTTCCTGTTATTTAAATTATTAACCTTTATTTAAACAGAGAAATCGACTGAGACTTATGTCTCTTGTAGAGCCGAGCCCTGTATTACAGTGTAAAAACACAAATGGAATCACAATTATTGTAGAGTTTCAACCTAAAATCATGTTTGTGTGTGTAAAAGTCCATGGTGTCATGATAAGCCATTCCTTACTTTTCTACCAGCATGGTGTTAGCATCATTTGCTTTGTTTAAATGAATCAGTTACCTAGGACTAGCAGCAACATTTGCCTCTAAGAACATGTTTGGTATTCCCTTCCCCAAGAGAATTTTTACAATATATTAATTTATGCCCTGATACTTTCTATGTTTACGAGTTAGCTTTGTTTACAAATGGTATCAAACCGTGAAATAATGCTGCTAGTTAGCTCATTTGCAATTTAATGCATAGGTCATCCCCTATAGAATATAGCGTTTACTGTCTTTTATTCTCAGATGGATAAAATAATTATGCAATTCCAAATACGAATTCATCATGTTAAGGTACACACTAATTGTAATTAGCAAGTTAGTTAGCTAATTTCAAATCTAATGAGGCAATATTCAGCACCAAAGGGAATGTATCTTTTACTATCTTGTATTCTAGCATGGATCGAATAATGCTGCTATTCTTATAAAAATGCATCCTGTTACTCACAAATTGCAATCTCTATTGCCAGTTTGGGCAAAAGAAATTCTAGCAGCTACTTTGGCTGTTTGTAAAGAAAGAAATGGCTGCTAGCATGACAGATTAGTGTCACTTACAGCCTTTTCTAGTTCGGATATAACGGTTTAAATTCATGAATGTGGATGAAGCTTATGATGCTAACTCCAGGCTTGGAGAGAAGTAAAGCATTGCATATTGTAAGTTATTAATCAAGCTCTTCAAATACAGAGTAGATGATCACTGGGGTATGTGAGACCATATACCGTGAGTATGACCTCACATCTCTTTTTACTGCTTTGATTGCTTTAGTAACCAGTTGACCAACATACCCCAGCGAATAGCTGTCCTTATGTATAATGCAGAATCAACAACTATTGGCTGAAATAAAACTAAGACTATTGGCTGAAATAATACTAAAACCCACTAAGCTGTGTTTTAGACATGTCGTCAGAGCAGAATAGCAAGCAACAAGCTTCCACACAAATGGAGTGCCTGGACACCAGACTTAGCCACGGACTTGGCCATATAACACAAACCACTTAGATGCCTTATTGCTAATATAAACTGGTTACCAATGGTTCCCCCATGCCCTATTGGTTAAATATCAATGCCCTATTGGTTAAATATCAATGCCCTGTTGGTTAAATATCAAGCCTATTTTTAGGTCACACTATACCTTTAAGAGACATGAATATGAACCCTAATGCAGTAGCTGTTGAAGTCATTGTTATTGAAAGTAATTAAAGTACATAAACAAAGTACAAATAAAGATTAAAAATAGGCACAAATCAGATAACGCTATAAAACGACTACTACCTTTAGACATTTGTGAACAGCCATTCCTAACCACAATAAATAAGGCGCAAATAACTGAGAGCAGCAGTGATTTACATCATAAAAGGCCAAAGGAAATGCATTGTTTGTCCGCCCGTATGCCGGGCTAAACTCGACCAGCAAACCCCTAGAACAATGCTGTTCAAACCCGGCAGTACCCTCAGACGTTATGAAGTGACTCACGGACTCAGACACACACAAACACCCCGCTACAGATTCCCCAGGTCTCCCTCCGCAGACACACGGCGAGACACAGCAGGACACACTTAGCGCACCCATTTGAAAAGTTGACCACCGGTTTGGTCAATCCCAACACCCAGCTGGGAGTGTGACCCATCTAAGGTGAAGCGTCTTCTGTGTTTACGACCCCCCGTTTACACCGAGAACGGGTCAGCCTTCCTCCACTTGGAATCCATAAACCAGTCAAAGTACTGATACATGCTCTCCTAAGGACCCTGATGGCTTGTCCACGCACACACACACAGACACGCACAGACATGCACACACACACAGACACGCACACACACACAGACAGACACACATAGACACACACACAGACACAAAAGTATTGTCTTTAAACCCTACTGTCAGTAGCTGCATTACTAACATCTGAATATATCTCCCTCTCCTCTCCTCTCCCTCTCCCTCTCCTCTTCCTCCTCTCCGACACTTTCACCTTCTCCCATCCTTCCTCTTCTCTCCCATCTCCCGTTCTTCTCCCTTCCACTCTACCTCCTACTCTCTCACTCTCCCTCCCTCCAACCCATCCCAACGCTCCAGAATCTTCAGCCCAATATAAGTGTGCTAGCTGACATCAACACGGGGAGCCACACTTCAAAGCTGTCCTGTTACTGATCCAGATGGTCATCTAAAATGGCTCTCAGCCTGTACTCTCAACCGAGCACTAAGTTTGACCGTCGTAGCCGCCATTTTGGATTCAGCTAGGGCGTCCCTCTCAGGTTGAGCATCTCTGTGAACCACTGTCTAAATGGTATATTGTAATTGTGGTCCTTAGCTATGGTGAACTCGCCGTTGCAAAACAACGGCTTGGGTTTTGTTTGTTGCTCTCGAGAGGCTGCTCTTGAAATTGTTTTCCCTGAATAAAATGATTTGTCACGAGATGATCAGGCCCCCGGGTGTCGACCCTGTACCGGCACACTATTCTATCGTTATTGGTTTGTAGTATACTGTACAGTGACAAGTCAACACCACCTTCAACATTTTCACATGCGGCCGTCAATATTTTTACTCCACTTACTCTACACCTCTAAAGGGATTTTGTTTATTGTGGAAATTATAAAAATACAAAACTGAAATATTATAATTGAATAAGTGTCCACTCGCCTGGAAATGGCAATCCTCATTATTATTATATAACTGATTTTAAATTGTAATGTTGTTGTTTGTGTTACATGAAATGTGCGATACATTGGGCTGGTCTTATAAGTGTCCCATGATGGCAGTGATGATACCTGGGAAGAATCCTCTAATTGTCTCTGCTTTATTTGTTGTCGTAATTCAATTACTCTGATAGGAGTGGAGATGATTAGTATGCTGCTGCAAAATTAGCAGCAAATCCAATTGCCTATTATTATAATTAGCCTCAGTGGCTCACACGCACGTACACACAGACATACACGCTGACATACATACATACACACACACACACACAAACATGAACTGAAGTGCTACTGAAGGACAAGTATGCCCTTTTCCCCACAACACATAAATCATGTAATAATGTCACTGTTGGGGCTGGCTGAAGTGTTTCATTGTGGTTACATTGTACACTCCACAGAGCCTTCACAGGTGAAAAGGCTAAAGTGGCATTTATCATCGGCTGTGAACACTACCCAGTCAGCAGAATTATGTTTGTGCTACAGTGTAAGGCTCCAAATCGAAGGTAACGCTAGGTGCTAGTGTTTTAGCATTTCCTTGTTGTGCGTCACTGTATTCTTTGTGTGTATCTTAGTAGTTCAACATCGTGCATCAATGTGTGAGTCTCTGTGAATGTTTGCGCCCATTCGGCCATGCCTGTGCGCGTGTTCATGTGTATTTTAACATTGTGTGAGTCGAATCATTGCACCGTGGTGTCTTGGCAGGATATAGCGATCTCTTCCATTAGAAGAGGATATCAAACTGGATGCCTCCGCGGCTCCTCAGGCCACTTCTCCCTTTACTTCGGCTGACTCTATCAGGCAAGGCCAGCCGCTTACCACTGCATACTAACAGCCATTTAGCCCCCCGCTGCCTGTACTCAGAGCCGGGGCCGGGCCTGAGGATATCAGGACAGCCAGTGAGGTTAGCGGACCACACGGGTTACAGAGGAACCTAGATGTCTTTAACATGGCTATGCGCCCTGGAGATGTAATGGGCTTAGAGGTGAAGTTCAGAGCCCTGGACCGTGATTGCGTTTCACATCTCATTTCTCAGGCTCTGGCCGCTAACCCTTCCCCTGCCCCCTTTCTATCCATTACTCAGTCGTTTCTTCCTTTACAATCGTTCCTTCCTAACGTCGCAGAGGAGTGTCTTGGCGTTATAACAGAGTACTTCTCCAGAACCTTGTTGTACTGAGTTTTGCACAGAAATGCAAGGAATACGGATCAGTGGGGACTCTTGAAGTTTTCATTCCGGTATCGCTTGACACATTCCCTAAAATAGTAATGCTTTCTAAACATAACAGCTGTCATACCAACGGGACCCTAATCCAACTTAAATCTACTTAGGGACCTACTTCCTGTGCTTGGCCCACTGATGTGGAACACAATGCATTGCTCTCTGTCTTCCGGGTGTGTACCTAATTTGCTAAATGTGGCACTAATAAAGCGTCATTTAAAAAGTCAAACCTCTCCAGATGAATTCAATAATTATAGGCCAATATTGAACCTCCAGTTCCTCTCAGAAGTGTTTGTCTACCACCAACTCGCTGTCTAAAGATAAATATTTATTAAAACACTCCAGCCTGCTTTGACACCCCATCATTGTACTGAAACTGCGCTTGTAATGTTGGTAAATGACCTTTTAATGGCGTCAGTCCAAGGCTCTGCGTCTGTTCTCGTGCTAATTGACCCTACTGCTTCCCTTGACATCACAGATCGCTCTACTTTTGGAGAGGCTGGAAACCCGTATTGGTCTACGTGGACATGTTCTTGACTGGATTAGATCTCTATCAGTTCGTATGTGTGGATGGTCAGATTATTTAGCATTGTGACATCCCTGCAGCGCTTTATCATTCTGTTACCGGTAGTTCCTTCTCCTTAACCGTCGGTGCATTTTGATGTTACGTGATATATCACGGGGTCGTTTAACCATTGCGTCTATTCATCCTGTCAACATGCCACCATCTAATGTTCAGACCTCTTACTCATTACTCATTCGTCTGTTTCTCTTTCTGTCTCTCACCCCCCCCCCCCCCCCCCCCCCCCAGACGCCAAGGCCTGCCCCGCCAAGGAGTTTCAGTGCCGTAACAGGAAGTGCGTGGCGCCCATATTTGTGTGTGACGGAGATGACGACTGCGGGGACGGGAGCGACGAGGAGAAGTGTTCCATCTCCACCTGCGGCCCCCACGAGTTCCGCTGTAACGACTCTGAGTGCATCCCGGCCCTGTGGAGCTGCGACGGCGACCCGGACTGCAGGGATAAATCCGACGAGTCCATGGAACGCTGTAGTCGCCGGACCGAGCCTCAGAAGCCCCGGTGCCCTGCGGGGGAGTTTCAGTGCGGGAGCGGGGAATGCGTCCAGCAGAACTGGAAATGCGACGGAGACGCCGACTGCAAGGACAAATCTGACGAGGCCCACTGTGGTAAGTCAGGCACCGGGTCTGTGCTAGGGTCCTTCTACCAATCTGGTGGAAATTGGCAAAAAATTAAATAATAATAATTCTAAAAGTTTTTCCATTCATTCAATATGCAGCATAAATGAGAAACCATGTTAAAAAGTACAGTATGTGTACAGATTTTTATGTTGGGCAAAAAAATATATACTACATATGCACATTAAATTGCTGTTGTATCGTTGACAATATGTTGATATTATTTTCATGCTGATTTGCTCTGCCTGAACCAAAGCTTTAAGTATTTTTCTGTCCTGTATTTTCTTTCTATATGCAAAGACAACTTTCCAATTTCATTTCCCTGACTGATCAAATAGATTTTTGTCAGGGCTCATTGTAATTCTTCTGGTGCAAACAAATATGTTTTAGACATCTAATTGCATTTAAAATCACAGTATCGCAATATACATACGGTATCTACTGTACATATTAAATTGTGGCAAAGCAATATGCAATACATATCGTACTGATACCTTGGTATTGTAAGATTACATATATGAGGTCCCTGGCAATGCCCTGTCATTGATGGAGTTTTTAGCGTACAGGCATCCTTCTGTGTTCGTGCGTGGATGATATGGGATCACTGCTCCCCGGAGACCTCTCTTTTGGTGCCTGCTGATAAGAAGCTCCACACTGGAATTACCAAGGCAATCAGTTGGTTTGGTTGCCATGCAACAGTGTGATGATTGGAACAGTGGAGAGCCCTTGAGAGGAAGTGAGAGTCCTAACAACCTGGCTCGATCTCCCTGAATAACACACTATTCTCAACCCTAGAGACCCCTGTTTAATAACACACTGTTCTCAACCCCAGAGACCCTGTTTAATAACACTGTTCTCAACCCCAGAGACCCTTCTTTACTAACACAGTTCTCAACCACAGAGACCCCTCTTCAATAACACACTGTTCTCAACCTTAGAAACCCATCTTTACTAACACACTGTTCTCAACCTTAGAAACCCATCTTTACTAACACACTGTTCTCAACCTTAGAAACCCATCTTTACTAACACTGTTCTCAACCTTAGAAACCCATCTTTACTAACACTGTTCTCAACCTTAGAAACCCATCTTTACTAACACACTGTTCTCAACCTTAGAAACCCATCTTTACTAACACTGTTCTCAACCTTAGAAACCCATCTTTACTAACACACTGTTTTCAACATCAGAAACCCTTCTTTACTAACACAGTTCTCAACCTCAGAAACCCTTTTATACTAATACAGTTCTCAACCCCAGTGACCCCTCATTAATAACACACTGTTTTAGGGATGCAACGGTACCAGTATCGGCTGATACTGGGCTCACGTACTTGTACTCGTACTCATAGAAATATGCTATCATATGATACCACGCACCGATACCACGTCATGGAAACATCAAGTAAAACATGATGGTTGTGTCGCCTCTGGAAGCATAAGTATAGAATATAGATCTCAGATTGGTAGAGCGGGAAGACTGACATGTCAGCAATGACTCAAGTAGAGTGCATGCACTGCTCTGCTAAATTGTCAAGAGGAGGAAAGGAAAAACACCAAGCAATTCAAAAACCTTCAGACTACACAGCACAGTTCAAGGAGTATGCTAATGCTAGCAGCGCAAAACCACAACAACAGCTAACTTTGCAGCAAGCAAAATAAAATGTCAGACAACACATGGGCAGAAAAAAAGGAAAGAGCAGAGGCTCTTGCTGAGTTCATTACACTTGATGACCAGCCATAGTCAGTTGTTGATAATGTGGAATATCTATGGAAATAGACATTTTTATAGGAGAATACTGCCTTATTAAAGCTGCACTGGTTAGGATTTTGTGGTCAGAAAGCGGTTTCCGCACCAATGCCCGATAGAGAAGGAGGTTCCGCACCAACGTCCAATAGAGAATGAAGTTCATAATAATAATAGTATTAAAAATAGAATCACCTGTTCCCCATAAAACAGCGCTAACTTAGAGTTCGACGTTATACTTAGCCTTGCTAATTTTTGCTTATGTATGCTAGCTATGTATAGAGAGTTAGTTTAAGTATTTTGCTTCTCTCGTTTTCTTAGTGTATGCTGTAGAAAACAAGGGAGCAATTGGCAGTTTATTGTCCTGGTGTCTAGCTGCTCCCAATTGCATAATGCTATTGCATATATATATACACTCACCTAAAGGATTATTAGGAACACCTGTTCAATTTCTCATTAATGCAATATCTAATTAACCAATCACATGGCAGTTGCTTCAATGCATTTAGGGGTGTGGTCCTGGTCAAGACAATCTCCTGAACTCCAAACTGAATGTCAGAATGGGAAAGAAAGGTGATTTAAGCAATTTTGAGCGTGGCATGGTTGTTGGTGCCAGACGGGCCGGTCTGAGTATTTCACAATCTGCTCAGTTACTGGGATTTTCACACGCAACCATTTCTAGGGTTTACAAAGTATGGTGTGAAAAACATCCAGTATGCGGCAGTCCTGTGGGCAAAAACGCCTTGTTGATGCTAGAGGTCAGAGGAGAATGGGTCGACTGATTCAAGCTGTTAGAAGAGCAACTTTGACTGAAATAACCACTCGTTACAACCGAGGTATGCAGCAAAGAATTTGTGAAGCCACAACGCGCACAACCTTGAGGCGGATGGGCTACATCAGCAGAAGACCCCACCCGGTACCACTCATCTCCACTACAAATAGGAAAAAGAGGCTACAATTTGCACGAGCTCACCAAAATTGGACAGTTGAAGACTGGAAGAATGTTGCCTGGTCTGATGAGTCTCAATTTCTGAGTCAGAATTTGGCGTAAACAGAATGAGAACATGGATCCATCATGCCTTGTTACTACTGTGCAGGCTGGTGGTGTTGGTGTAATGGTGTGGGGTGCATGTTTTCTTGGCACACTTTAGGCCCCTTAGTACCAATTGGGCATCATTTAAATGTCATGGCCTACCTGAGCATTGTTTCTGACCATGTCCATCCCTTTATGACCACCATGTACCCATCCTCTGATGGCTACTTCCAGCAGGATAATGCACCATGTCACAAAGCTCGAATCATTTCAAATTGGTTTCTTGAACATGACAATGAGTCGACTGTACTGAAATGGCCCCCACAGTCACCAGATCTCAACCCAATAGAGCATCTTTGGGATGTGGTGGAACGGGTGATCGTGACCTGGATGTGCATCCCACAAATCTCCATCAACTGCAATGCTATCCTATCCATATGGGCCAACATTTCTAAAGAATCAGCCAAATCTCAAATCTCATACTACATTCTACGTACTGCGTGGATGAAGAAGTACATACTATGTATAAAGCTAGTATGCCAGTATTGGGACCGATTGGGATACATTGACTTGTAATAAAATTGCGTCTCGACATTAGATAATTTTGTCACGCATTAATATCTCACCAAGTTTGAATATCTAGACAACACTAAGCATTGTGTTAAACTGAATATAATTTCTTATGAAGTTTACTATCACCACAAAACTGTATAGTTTTTGCCACTGACAGTTTTAATAGCTTGGCCTATCTTACTACTTGGAGTCATAAGAAAGAATTCAGCAATTGCTAGCGGGACTGAATATGAACTTCACACTGACATTCATTTCATGGCACAACAACGTTTGTTTTTCTTTCATTCGTGAATGACATTGAAACAATAACGATCAATATAGGTGATGTTAACTGACTTTTTCATCATGTGAAAAGACGAGATAATCGTGGAAACCACAGAACACGGTCAACAACGTTTTTATAGGTGACAATACTTTTGTTTGTTTTTTACTGAAAACATCCTACCTAGTGCAGCTTTGAGTATTTGTATTGGTACTCGGTATCGGCAAGTACCCAAATGTAAGTCCCCGTATGGTAAAAAGTGGTATCAGTGCATCGCTACATTATTTTCTTCCCCAGAGACCCCTCTTTAATAACACAATGTTGTCGTCCCCAGAGACCGCTCTTTAATAACACACCATTCACATCTCCCGGGGACCCCTCATAAATAACACACTGTTCTCAAAGACAAGGATCAGAGCAGATTCATGCACGGCTTTCAGACCTTCTAAACGTTTGAACATGATTGAATGTTAGAACATGATTAAACCCGCCTCGCATAATAATCAAACTCAATATCATGATCCAAATCTAATTCACTCCTCTATCAGGGCACTGGATTCGTTTGGCGTGATACGGTCGGCTTGCGCGAAAGGATGTGTGCTGTACGTCTGGCTATGTGTTGACATGTTCACTACCATTACTGTAGATGCGTCTGTCACAGCTCGGCAGAGTATGCAGGTGCAAAGATGAGAGGAGAGGTCCTGGGAGAGGGGATGAGAGCCGAGTAAAGGGGATGAGAGCCTGTCGTCCCGGGAGAACGGCCACAGCATTTCAGTAGCTAAAGGATGAATGGAGAATAATTTGTCCATGTGGTTTACTGTATACCTTCCTTCCTCTCTAGTCTGTAGCTCTTCATCCGGAGGATTTGTCATTATTATCTGAGCTCAGATCCCAATCACAGGACTGATAGCATCAGCACAATATCATACAGTAGGATTATCATGGTAATGCTGCTTTAAACGACATCAAGGAGGTCTTTGTCTTTCAGTAGCAGCGTGGGTAGGCGTGTGTGTGTGTGTGTGTGTGTGTGTGTGTCTTTATGGATTTGTGTACGCGTGTGTGTGTGTATGTTGCATATGTGTGTGTGTCTATTGTGTATGTCTCTAGCTCTTGTCCTCTGGTGTATGCAGCGTCTCTAAAGTGCATTCCATGAATAATTAAAGCAACAGTTAAAGAGATGAATTGGTCAAATAAACCTTCCCTTGCTACTGCCTGGATATTATGCACACACAGACACACACGCACACACAGCACAAACAACAGAATGGAGCAGAACAGAGCAGTTGTGTGTTTTACCACGACAGTGAGTAAATACCTCCCAGCTTCTCATTTCCACAGCATGTGTCTGCTGCAGATGGGGAGAAAAGGGGGGATGCTGTATGAGCGATTACTGGTGAATTGGATTGCACCCAAACCCTAGATGAAACCCGCTTTCACCCGGGTAATGTTCTCCCAGACAGGATAACTAGGTTTGGGGTTGAATCTCCAGATGGCGAAAGTTGGATGATGCGCTGGTGAATTTACACAATATGTGCGTGTGTTCTCCCCTTCTCAGCTCTGCTAACCTGCCGTCCTGATGAGTTCCAGTGTGGCGACGGCTCCTGTATCCATGGCACCAAGCAGTGTAACAGGCTCCATGACTGCCCTGACTTCAGCGACGAAGCCGGTTGTATCAATGGTGCGGCCAGATTACTGCTTTGTCCTTTTACCCTTTGGTCTTCTTATAAGTCCTTATAAGTGACTATAGTTACAATCATCAGAAATAGCTGCTGTCCTTTAGTTTCCTCTTGTTGTTTAGGCCATTTTATTGTATGGTAAAAATGTGTCCTGGTACTGGTAAAGACCTGTCCCAGTACTGGTTATGAATTGTCCTAGTACTGGTTATGAAAAGTCCCGGTACTGGTAAAGACTAGTCCCGGTACTGGTAAAGACTAGTCCCGGTGCTGGTAAAGACTAGTCCCGGTGCTGGTAAAGACTAGTCCCGGTGCTGGTAAAGACTTGTCCTGGGACTGGTAAAGATTTGTCCTGGTACTGGTTGTGAAATGTCCCGGTACTCGTTATGAAATGTCCCGGTACTCGTTATGAAATGTCCCGGTACTCGTGAAGAAATGTCCCGGTACTCGTGAAGAAATGTCCCAGGACCCCTTAGAGCTGTCCTTCCTCTTCCATTTAAAGGGTGACTGAACTGAACTTGATTTGATCTCCTAATCTGGCTCATTAAGACATGCAGCAGCCTTGACTGAATAAGGGGGTGTATGTCTGTGAGTGCTGGTCCCAGAGCAGTGCATTGGTGTAGCTCCAGCCATGCAGACAGGGACAGTGTAGCGGTGGAAGAGGTACATCATTGGGTCCTGGAAGACAGCCAGGGGACCTCAGGCTATTTAAGTGATGTAGCAGCATGTTGAACACCACGGTGTAATCCAGTAGAACACATCACCTCTGAGGATCGGCTGATAAGATACCTTCATTAACCCTGCGACGGACTGATGTGTCTCCGGGAACAGGGTTGCTTTTATTTCTCAACGCTGTCTGGCCTGAGGATTCACAGGGCTGATATATTGTGTATTTTTCGGGGATCAAACACTTGCTTTCACAAGGTAACAATGCGTGGATCTCTGTCTGTTATCCGCCACAGCTACGAAGTGCAACAGCCCCAGGAAGTTCATGTGCAGGAACGGAGAGTGTATCGACAGCAACAAGGTGTGTGACGCCGTCAAAGACTGCAAGGACTGGTCAGATGAACCTATGAAAGAGTGCGGTGAGATGCTCACACACACACACACACACATTCACGCACAAACACCCACCCACACACACACATTCACACACACAAACACCCACACACACACATATGCGCGCACTCTCCTATTAGCATCCACTTAAAATGCAGATTTTCAGTAATCAGAGCTTCATATGATCAAGGGGGAATCAGTACAACACTCAGGTCGCTCGTTACCATCAAAGACCAACTCATCCCTCGAGTGTGTTCACAGCAAGTAATCGTGCACTGACTTCATTACCCATAAGGCACGGTATGGATTATCTCTCCACTGTAGATTAGCACTATTTAGAGTCCTTCGGTCGTGGACCTCACAGTGAAAAGCTGTGCTTTGGGGTTACTGATAGGCCCATTGTATGTCAACTTTCAGATCAACTCGGCACCAACAACCAACCCTGTTTTCACCTTTCCGTCCTTCTGGAACGGTGCAATAAAATAACATTAGGTCTTATGATTATGCTGGGTTAGAATAGTAGAATTTCACTTATTAACCAGGTGGTTTGAATTTTGAATTCTGTTTGGCTGGTAGCCGTGGTATATATGACGCTATACCACGGTTATGACATTGCAACACTTCTTACAGCTCTAATTGTCTTGTTAGCCGGTGTGTAATTGGAATAAGTTGTCTCTTACAACATACAACGCATTTTGCTGTTCTGTACTTGTACTTGTTCAGTGACAAAGTTGAATCTAATCTCAGGGGTTTGTGGTCTATTGCCAATATTCCATGACTGAGTGCTGTATCCAGGCACTCCGCAATGCGTCATGCCTAAGACGAGCTCTTACACATGGTATGTTGGTCATGTACCCCATGGCCCTTACTGCTTTACGTTCACTGTCATTTGTGTACTGCTGAAACCAAACTTTGTCTTTACTTTCACATTAATGTCTTATTTGGACCTGATTTTGTTCATGAATATGACCAGCTGTCAGTGTTCGTACAAAATTCCCCATCCGCAATGTCTCCCTCCCAGCCATGACTCAGCCTTTATTTTAATCTGCTATGTAAACCCATAATGCATCGTCAGCGCTCCTCCTGCTGGGCCCCGTGCGGGGAGGGTGGGTGACGGGGAGACAGGGAGACAAAGGGATGAGGAGGCAAGGGAGGATGAACAAATAAACAAATAGATAAGAGGCATAAAGGAGGAGGATGACAAGGAGGGATGGGTGGAGAAGCGATGGAGAGATGGAGAGGGGGGGATAAATCACATTGAAAAGGTGCACCCGGCCGCCCCCTCGGAGCCCCAGTGTATTCTGGACCGGCTCCAGGTGTCTGATAGCATCAGTTCCCCCTAAAGCCCCCCCCCAACCCCGATACATACACACAGAAATAACACACTCCAACACACACAAACCCACACAGACCAATATATTGGTTGTTGTATTGATATTTGACTCCTGTTCCCTCCTCTAACGCTCCTTTCACCCCGGTTTCTTCCTTTCATCTCACTCTCCCTCCATCCACCTTTCATCCCTCACTCTCCCTACATCCACCTTTCATCCCTCTCTCTCTCACTCTCCCTCCATCCACCTTTCATCCCTCTCTCTCTCACTCTCCCTCCATCCACCTTTCATCCCTCACTCTCTCACTCTCCCTCCATCCACCTTTCATCCCTCTCTCTCTCACTCTCCCTCCATCCACCTTTCATCCCTCTCTCTCTCACTCTCCCTCCATCCACCTTTCATCCCTCTCTCACTCTCCCTCCATCCACCTTTCATCCCTCTCTCACTCTCCCTCCATCCACCTTTCATCCCTCCCTCCCTCTCTCACTCTCCCTCCATCCACCTTTCATCCCTCCCTCTCTCACTCTCCCTCCATCCACCTTTCATCCCTCTCTCACTCTCCCTCCATCCACCTTTCATCCCTCTCTCTCTCTCACTCTCCCTCCATCCACCTTTCATCCCTCTCTCTCTCTCACTCTCCCTCCATCCACCTTTCATCCCTCTCTCTCTCTAGGTGTGAACGAGTGTGCGGAGAACAATGGCGGATGCTCTCACATCTGCAGAGACCGGAGGATCGGCTACGAGTGTGACTGTCCCTCTGGGTACAAGCTTATGGACAATAAGACCTGTGAAGGTAGATCACCTGACAACACCTAGCCTTACTTCAACACCCACGAACGGATCTCATTCCCCCGATCCGTTACACCACGAGCAGCGATCGCCCCTTGTGGGAAAATGGCTCCTCCGTTCTGCCGTACATTGCATTGTCCTTTCCGTAGTTACCGGATGGCCCGCCTGCCGACCGGCTCTGTGGTAACATTCATGTCCTCTCCCTCCTCAGACATCGACGAATGCGAGAACCCTGACGCCTGCAGCCAGATCTGCGTCAACTACAAAGGCGACCACAAGTGTGAATGTCACGAGGGCTACGAGATGGACCCGAGCACCAAGGCCTGCAAGGCAGTGGGTGAGTCCGATGTTGTGCAATCCCAGGCAGACGCCAACACAAGACCTGCGTACACACCCCAACCCAGGCCGTTCTCAGGCCGTCCGATGTGAAGGAGGCTCTTTGTATGCATGACGGACCCACGGCACCGGGATTTGAATTCGGTAAAGGCAAATATTTGCCGTCTGCTTCTCACGGCGGTAATGAAAAGAAAACCATTTCCCATGCCCCCCCCCACCCAGGCACACTGTCCCTCACTCCACCCGACGGCAAACACTCTTGCCAGTTAAAACAAAGCCTCGGCTCTCAACTCGGGCTGTGGGGATGAACAGCGTTCGCGATTATCGTCATCATTCTAAGGTTAGCTCATTACACGGGCAAACCGGGCGCGGTAATGAGGAGGCTTAAGCGGGAATTGGCTCGGCTTTGCTCTAAGTGGTGGGGGAAAAACACCATTGATTACCTTACATCCGAGAACTTGCATCTTTATCACTGTTCGAGTGAACAAATACCTCCTGTCAGAAAGCTAAGGCCGCTTATTATTAGAGCCGATGGGTGTGTGTGTGTGTGTGTGTGTGTGTGTGTGTTTGTTTCGGGGGGGGGGGGTCTTAGTTAATAAAGTGGAGTGATGGCGAGTTGTGTTTTCCGTGTGGCAAGTCCATCCATATTGTTGATTGCAGCTTACGCACCACAGACGCTGACAGAGATGATTCTGATTATTTCTGAGGTGGTTTATTTACTCGCAGGCGCGGGATGAGGTATAAATATGGAGATGCCGGCTCTCTGATGCCGAGGTAATGTGGATTTAATAACGTCCTGCGTACACACACACACACATTCCAGGACGTGCGCGTTGCTTTTACACACTCACTTCAACGCACAAAAGCCCATACATTTTCAAAGATGCGCATGCTTGTGCCAAGTTGTGCCAACACACACACACACACACAAACATACACACATTCCAATTCCGCTGGGGTGGATGTGTTACGTTCACTCTCCTGCTCCTCAACCAGAGCTGACAGCTGAAGTGACGATTCGGTTAAGCACATGGAAACTTCAGGCTTGATTTGTGTTTCACCCCGAAGACACAAAGCCGTGTTCAGGGAACACAATACTATTATTACCCTGCTTCACAGCGCCCACATTCAAGGGCATTGGGCTGTTATTACCGCTTCGTCCTCCAACTAGTTTGCTACTTTCCCCCAGTCACTGATTGATGTCAGAGGATTGTCTTAACTTGGATGGCCCTAGAATGATCGATCTGAAGGGCTTTTTGAAGTGTTTTTCCAGTTCCAATGTTAGCCACAACAGGTTGATTTCACACGCCATGTCTATCCAGCGAATGAACTGTGTAACTTGTTTAGTGTTTTCTGCGCGTTTGTGTGTTTGTTTATGTGCGTGCGTGTAATCATATCATGGAAGCAGTCATAAATCGAGATTTACTCTGTTTTCATGAATCCTAAGGTGTACAGTTTTGCTCTGATGCTTTCACTCCTCTCTTGGCCTCTGTCTCGCTACTAACTCTCCTGTCCCCTGTAAAAAAAAAAATACCGAAGCCCCCCCAATCCCATCGCTCAGGTCAAACGCTACGAGCAGTAAACCCATCGCCTTAATACCGTGCCTCGGATCAGTGGAGACCCGTTTTGTCAGAATGACACCAGAACCGAGACGCCTCAGATCCGGGAGTGGATGGGATCAGACAATCTGCTCTCGCCCAAGTCCTAACCCGACTTGTCAACTGTTTGCGTCAGATGGGAAGAACACAGACGTTACAAATAAAGATGGCATGTGTACTCCTGTCTGACAAGAAAAGGGCCGCGCTTCGCCGAGGGAGATGTCTGGTGAATGTCGCCAAGCTACTGTAGTACGGGTATGACAGACGACAGTTGTTCAAGTCGATTGTCGTCATCGAGACGGAGGACTTCTCAGCCTTTGCGCACTGCTGAATATGTACTGTCGTTGCTTGTTTGCGCTCCAAGCCACTGTGGCCTAGGCAGCCATCGCTATTCTGTCGAGAAAAATTTTTTAACGACCCTGGAGAGAGAACATCCACTTAGGTGGTCATCAACACGGAGCACCATGAACACTCGTCGCCACCCATTCTGTCAGCCTCGGCGTGGCGTGGGGAGATGGGCTTTGCCGAAGCCCGAGGCTCTGAGACCCCGCAGGATGGCGCTCTTTGATGACATCGCTGGTTTCTTGACCCTCGGCTGCCACTGTGAGGTTGCTGAGGCAGGAGTTTTCTATTGCCGTGACAACAGGGATGGAAGTGATGGGCCTGTGTTGTCTGTCTCTCTTTCTCTCTCCCTCCTTCTTTATTTCCCTCTCTCTGTCTGTCAACATCTGTTTCTGAAAGAATTACTCACTATCTGTTTGTCTCTCTCCATCTCTCCTTCTGTTTCCCCCTCCCTGGGCATGCTGCCACTCATTCTCTGTCTATATTCCTTCTCTCTCACTATCTGCCTCTCACTCGGTTTCTCTCGCTCTCTCCTTCCTTCCCTAGTGTGTGAGAGGCTGAAATTGATGGGTACAAATCCGGCAGACAGGGAAAATGATTGAATCCTAACTCGCAGTGAAAATGAAAATATTTTCTCCCCGTGCAGTGGCCCGTGGGGGCTTGGGTCCGTGAAACTCATCGAGGTGTGCCGTGTGTGTGTGTGTGTGTGTGCGCGACAGTGTGTCTGGTGTTTCTATTAGCCTGTGTGTACGTACGTGAATGTCCTCTCTGCTTTGATCCCGCAGACTCCCAGCACCCTGGCCTGATAGGACAAGTGGCCTGGCTTTGTCTTGATTGTGTCCGGGATGAGGAGGGATGAGGCCAGATCGTGGCTGGAGGGGCAGAGGACAAGACTGTGAGAGTGGGTAGATGGGGACGAGTGTGGGGGCGAGGCTCCTTCTATCACTTTCAGTTCATCCCTTTCCATCATTGTCAGTCACAGGACATTTTCAAAGCCATTCAATCGGACCCAGAGGCATCTAACTCTGGGCTGCCTGTCTTCTCTCCTCTCTATCTTTCTAACCTCTGTATCTTTCGGTCCGTCTGTCCACCTTTCAATGGTTCTCTCGTTATTTCGCGAGGCATTGTGCGATGTTGACCACTGCGACACGGACTTGAGCGTCTGGAGAGGGTTGTTCTCTGGGATTGTGAGGACTGCTCCTGGAGGAAGTGGGCTTATAGAACCACATGCTGAGAGCCTCTTAGAGCTTCATTCCACACACAGGGTGTCGTCCTTGTTGAGGTTGTCAGGGAGACGCTGACAGGTAGACACTAAGAGAGTGATGAGGGGGGATGTGAGAGAGGAAACAGTGATGGCTGTGTGTCAGTGACTGAGAGGCTCTGAGGTAATGTGTGTGTGTGTGTGTGTGTGTATTTGTTTATGTGAAATGTAAGGACAATTTTATGACCACACACCAACAAAGTCAGGACCTCTTGAAAAGTTGGGCCAAACTCACGGGTCCCCATTTTTCCAAGCATAGTACGGTGTTCTGAGGCACCCAAACATGCTTCTGGTGAAAGATCTCACTAGTCTTAAAACATTTTTTTTTTTTTGACATAATTTGTGTGTGACAATTTTTTTTTTAAGTGTGTGAACGCCAACTGGTGGACATTTTAGGTACATATTCACACTTTGAAGTCATCTTACTTTAAGTCCCAATATTTCAAAATCTTCTGAACTTTGAAGTCACATGATTTTAAGTCCCAATATTTCACTTAATGAGTCATATCATAAACATACATAAGATACAAAGCAAGAATTGGAATTTACTCTAGCCATATAAAAAACACAGCAACAAACAATGCTTGGGGTCAACTGCTATCTATTGAATATTATAGTTGGTTGTCAAGTAATGCTTATTAGAGGCCTTAAAAAAATATGAAATGTATATTCCAGCCGAACTGTTTGAAATGTATATCTGACACACGAGATCCGTCAGTTTTTAAATCAGGTCAGTGTTAACAGGGGCATCTGGTCATTAGGGGAAGGTGGGGCACAGCCTCACCTCTTGTGAACAGAATGTTCCTATAATTTATTATCTATATAGCATCTTCCTAAATTCCATATAATTTGTGTTAGATTGCATATAATTTTATTTCATGTTCATTGGTCCCTGCCTTGCTGATTCAGACTGCGTTCTCCAGTTTGCAGTAGTAGGCCATAGGCTAAGCGTAAATGTGGGGCTAGCCCCTCTCTCACAATGCACTGTACATTGTATGTGTGAAAATATTAACATGCATGCTCAGAATGTTAGTGTGATCAATGTAGATCACACAAATTTGATGTCAAGTGGGGCTGACAGCCAGTAGCCCCACTACAGCATAATTTTGTATTTCAGACCTGATTGGCTGTCTGCCAAGAAGAGCGAGGAGGGTAGATTTTCTTAGCTAGCTTGTTAGCCAGATAACTTGAGAAAATGAATAAAATGGATTTCATACTTGAGCACTGGTTTGAAACCCTTAATTTGGGGGAGAAACTTGAAGTAAAGCGACTTGGTGCCCATCAGACACAGGATATTGTCATCACTCAAACTGCTGGTAAAAGTAACCGCAGGTTTAACATGGAGTGGTTTTTGAAGAGAAAGTGGCTAACGGTTAGCATACAAAAGAAGGCACTCTTCTGTTTTCCATGTCTGCTATTTGGTTGAAATGATACTTAATTGGGGATGGGTTTCAGAGGCTCTATGATGCTCAGCCCATCTTCAAAGGGACATCTAGCACTGTACAAAACTAACTGTTAGACTGTATGTATGAAGTGTACAGGGAGGAGATAGCCAAGCAAGTGGACGAGACATCATTTGTTTCCATACAGGCAGATGAGACAACTGATGTCTCCTATAAATCACAAATGGTGGTTGTGTTGCTATACATGTTGCCTGACAATACAGTGACAGAGAGGTTTTTGGAGTTTGTGGAAGTCAAAGATAAAACTGGACTCGGCCTCTCTAATAGCATCAAGGGTGTGCTGGAAACACTGAAGCTGGGAGAAAAGCTGATCGCTCAGACTTATGATGGTGCGGCTGTAAGGAGTGGAAACGTCCGATGGGTACAGATCCTAATGAAGGACACATACCCACATGCCCAGTTTGTTCACTGCTATGCTCACCAGCTGAGCCTGACCTTGCAGAAACTTTGTTCAGCAAGGATGAGAATCCTGTGTGTTTTTGCAGATTTAACTGATTTTGCCACCTTTTTCTCTGGCGCTCCAAAACGTGTTGCGGCGCTTGCTGAGGCAACACAGAGATGTATTCCAAGGCCACCCGCTGTACGATGGAACTTTAAAAGTAGAACTGTCAATGCCGTTTGGGAAAACCGCGCTGCGCTGCTCCTGTGTATGGAGGACATACGCACACAACCAGGATGGGATGAGGCCACCATAAGTGAGGCATACGGCCCGTCAAGAAAACTCTGGGACCGAGCCTTTCTGCAGCTGCTGCTGCTTATGCCAGAAGTTGATGTTTTATACAACACACAAAAACGGTGCATCTGGGATTAGCAGTGTCCTCACTCGTTTCAAGGAGAATGTCCAGAATATGCGGAAGCAAACTGATGAATGGGCTGCCACCGTTTATGATGGAACAGACGAGCCAGGCTGACGAGGGACCAACACAGCGCCGGTGATGGAGGCATGCGACACAGTCATCTCCCAGGTGGAGCGGAGGTTTTCATGAAGTGACCACCTGATCGCTGCCAAGCTGGTTGACAGCTCGCTTTTCCCACAATTTGTCCTGTCATTCCCTACATCTGAGCTTGACTGTGCAGTGAAACGAGGAAAAGTTTAAGTCTGAGCTGACCACTCTGTACCGCCACACTGAGCTTCACACTGGTAAGACGGCCCTGTCTGTGTTAAGGAGGCTTTTGATGAGACCGTCACTCTGCTGAAAATGCTCATAACAACACCTATGACGAATTCCGAGTCAGAGAGGAACTTTTCCACCTTGAAGATGGTAAAAACCTTCACTCGCAATACCATGGGACTGCCACGACTCAACGCATTGGCCATGTTGTCCATCGAAAGCCAGCTGATTCAGCAGCTACATTACTTAATTCCCAAAGTCATCGAAAAGTTTGCCCAGAGGAAGAACCGCTGTACCACCTTTCTCTTCAAGTGAGCCCTCAGCCTTGGTGAGTGAAAGCATATTTTATCATCCTGCCTTTGTGGTGCTGGTCCGTGCATTGGTCATATTTCTGTTCTGGATCGATTAATATAGATGGTGACGAGTGTCAGTGTGTCCATGCTTATCTATCAATGTTGTTGTCATAGAATGGATCTGTATGCATAAAAAGTTGTCTTTCTGCTTCGTTGAGGCCTTCAGTGGTGTTAAGCTCATTGCTGTTCGCGTATGGCCCTGTAGGCACATTGGTTCTGAGCTTGGTTGCTTTCCTAATTTAGGTTTGTAAATGTGACAGTGGTAATTTTACATGTGTGTTAGAGAGAAGGAGAGCAATTTCACAAGAAGGTCTCTCTCTCTCCAGTATGTGTACTACAACACCTGGTAGATGCAAGGTTCTCTGTTGTTAAGTGTTTTGTGGAGCCACACTGTTTGTTGATGTGTTAAATAAACACATCAGTAGCAAGAGGGAGTTTTGTAGCTTTACTGGTATGTATCCTATATTTTGAAATGGTTTGTGCCACACCAATTTTTTACATATAAAAATGCCACTGAGTGTTAATCAAATTTAAATTATGTAAGTAATTTTTTCTCTGCAAAATTCGAATGTGTGATTGGCAAAAATAATTACCGGAACTGTCGAGTATAAATTAGCCTATTCGTTAGGGCGCACACAGCCTGCGGTGTTCGATACTATGCATTGCTTTTGCAAATAATATACTTCCTATTGCTATACAATCCTATCCACCAAGCTTCATAACCAAAAAGTATTTGATCGCATATCTTAAATGAAATTGAGGCTACTTGAGCCGTGGAAAATAGCCAGTTGAATCAATGTTAAAAAGTATGTTATAGCCTATTATAGGCAATGGCGGAGAGCATCCGCCATGTGAGTGCGCAATTCTGTCTTCATCGTATATCAGTCTGTGCTATTATTAAAAGCCTTGCTTTTATCATTCTTTGCCAAATGGTAGGTTATTTGTTTCTATTGTGAAGCGACCTTCTTCAGTTAAGTTCGCTCTGGAGAAGTGTTGCGATTTCTCACATTTCAAGTGGCCAGTCAAAACTACAAACATTTATTTCCACATGGCAGCATTTGTTCCCTTAATTTATAGAGCTATTACGAATTTTTATTTCTCAACTTAATTTTCCATTCGACTTGTCCGCACATTTATGGCCCAAAATTGTATAGGATACATCACTTAAATTGCGCAGCAGCCAGAGGTAGAATAATTACGCATAATTAAGGTCCTTACCGGACATTTCTGCCCAAGTGCGTTATCCGCATTACACAATAGCCTATTTTAAACACAAGATAAGGAATAGTGGAGTTGAAGGAGAAACAAAACTCGGGGTGCACAAATTCTGTCTGTGCGGGCAATGCCGGTGTTTATGGATCCCGGCCTGGATAGAGGCACGTGCGCTTCTCATTTGTACCGCACAGCAACAGCCGCAATTTGGTCTCAACTCCACTACCCGAGCTCGCCCAACCTAAATAGCATGTCCTGGCAAATAGGCGATATATGCTGCATCAGACACACCATAATAAGCGTGTTAAAACGCTACTAAATATTTATTTGTATACAAATTACATGACCCTACCCGCCTACATGACCCTATAGGCTACATTAATAAAAAAATGTACTTGGTCAAAAAAAGCGTCCCCTTAAAAGCTACCACAAGGTAGGCTACCTATTAAATACATTGCTATCAGTCCCTTAGTCTAAATAGTTGTTCTAATCAAAGTTCAAAGTTTGTCAACTGCACTGAATAACACTGTGTCATTCTGCACAATACATTTCTTGTGACATGGCACAGGAAATCTACGTAGATAGTAAGAATTTAGATAGGCACAAATTAATATATGCAATATCAAATTAAATCCATGGTCCTTGCACATGCATGAGGAGAATAATGACTACTAGATCTGGCAACACTGGGCATACTCAACAACTTCCCACCCCACAAACCGCCAGCCTGGGCCAACTCAACAACTTCCCACCCCACAAACCGCCAGCCTGGGCCAACTCAACAACTTCCCACCTCACAAACCGCCAGCCTGGGCCAACTCAACAACTTCCCACCCCACAAACCGCCAGCCTGGGCCAACTCAACAACTTCCCACCCCACAAAC
Organism: Esox lucius; assembly: GCF_011004845.1. Taxonomy (NCBI): domain Eukaryota; kingdom Metazoa; phylum Chordata; class Actinopteri; order Esociformes; family Esocidae; genus Esox; species Esox lucius. The sequence goes on along the minus strand of NC_047576.1, from coordinate 29,425,509 downwards.
CGCCAGCCTGGGCCAACTCAACAACTTCCCACCCCACAAACCGCCAGCCTGGGCCAACTCAACAACTTCCCACCCCACAAACCGCCAGAGAACTGGGCCAAACCAATCGCATAATTTGTTGGATATGCATTTAGACTGGAGCGGACTGAAAGGGGAGAACAGAAAACGAAGTGGAGGTAATCAAACTGTCTATAATATAAAGTGGATATAAAAAGTCTACACACCCCTGTTAAAATGGCAGGTTCTTGTGATGTAAAATAATGAGACAAAAATAAATCATGTCAGAACTTTTTCCACCTTTAATGTGACCTATAACGTGAACAATTCAATTGAAAAACAAACTGAAATCTTTGACGGGGAAAAATAAAAAGCTCAAAATAACCCCATTTTGTCCAGAGGCAAAAAGTATGCAACTGCTGTCAGAATGAAAAACGACTCATCGTTCCCAAAATTGTTTAGCTTAAGTGTGTGTATGTGTGTTATGTTCAAACTCGTATGTCCTAACATTGTTTTTGGAATTAAATCAGTATGGTGTTTGGTCCCAATTTTGTATGTTGGTCAGACATGTAGAGAATTGAGATGTTTAAACTTTTATGTCCTAACATTGTTTTGCCATGATACAATATCTGCACCCTTCAGATATGGTTTTTGTACCAAGAGTGGTGGAATAATACCACTTACTTGTATGAATAGTACCCAAGCGTCCAAAAATAAAAAGTAATACCAAAGTGACTAATACTAACTGAACATTTCTATAGATGCAAAGGGAATCAATCAATCAATCAAATGGTTTTATAAAGCTCTTTTTACAACAGCAGTTGTCACAAAGTGCTTTTACAGAAACTCCCGGCCTTAGACCCCAAGGAGCAAAGAACGGTAGTGTTGAATTTCAGTGGCTAGGAAAAACTCCCTAAGAAGGCCAAAATTTAGGAATAATTATATTATATAATTCGATATTAAGAGTCCACTTGGAATAATTTATAAATGCATTTGGGCTGAATCCACATTCTATTAAAATTTTGACTAGGTCAGAAGTATGACCAGATGGACAAGGACAGGGACAGCAACGGGCCCCCCAAACCAGGTACTCCACAGGTGGACCAGGATCTCATGTCCTCCTAAAGTTTTAAACGATAGGAGACTGGGAAAATTCTGAAAATGCATTCCTCATATCAACAACGATTTATAGTGGAGAAGAAGAACTTAGTGGGGAAGGTGAACTGACCCAATCCCCCAGCACAATAGTATAGCAGGGTAAGACCTTGGGACTGAGACAGTGGGGGTCCAGCGACACTGTGGCCCTACCTGAGGGATGCCCCGGACAGGGCCCAACAGGCAGGAAATCAATCCACCCACATTGCTAAGCATCAACCAAAGGGACACCCACCAACCGCAACCCCCCTGAATGAGGGCTGAGTATTGCCAGCAGAGTACAGCCCTATTGCACAAGTGTGCAACAGAGAGTCAACAACAAGCCACTGACTCTTGCCCCGAAAGGCATTGGAGGGAGGGCTTCCCAGTGGCGACGAGAGCCCACCTAGCAAGACAGCAAGGGTGGACAGTATCAAGCCTACTGGTCACCTTCACGCCCCCAGGCCTGGCTAAACCTAATCATAAACAGTGCTGTTGAAATTAATGCCACTGAGTTTTGTGTAACTACCACGTTCTACTAGGCTAGCTATTAGTGAGGATACTAATGACAGTGTCATAAAATATGCTTTTATTTGTAATTTAGATAAATATATATTTACCTCAACATTGTGTATTACTTTGCACATCAATTAGATAAAATGTCAATGAAATCCATTTAGGTTCCAGACAATCCGCTGTGAATGGATGATAAGGAAACGAATTGCAGTATGTTGATCGCTTTGATTTGAGCGAGAGGAGGAAGTGAGAGAACCCCAAAGTACAGTCTTTGAACACCATTTCATGGATTTTATAATATGCATGCCAAGTTCCTTACAATTAATTTTGTGTGGCATGTCTTCTGGCTGAACCTGTTGCACTTCTAAATCTAAATTGGGTAAACAAGTATGTGAGTGTGTGTGTGTGTGTGTGTGTGTGTGTGTGTGTGTGTGTGTGTGTGTGTGTATGACAAAGCCACTTTCAAATGAAAGATTGGCAGAGGGCATTTAGAGAGAAAGCTTTTGTAGGTTTAGAGTTAGGGTTAGGTTCAGGGTTTTGGAAAATAGTGTTTTGTCATCAAAGTCATCAAAATGTGTCTGTTTTCGTGTCTGTTTTCTGTTACTGTGAGTGTGTTTGTGTGTGTTTTCGGTTACTGTGAGTGTGTTTGTACGTGTTTTCTGTTACTGTGTGATTTCGTGTATGATTTCTGTTACTGTGTGTTTTCTGCTACTGTGTGTGTTTGTGTGTTTTCTGCTACTGTGTGTGTTCGTGAGTGTTTTCTGCCACTATGTGTGTTCGTGTGTGTTTTCTACTATTGTGTGTGTTCGTGTGTGTTTTCTGCTACTGTGTGTGTTCGTGTGTGTTTTCTGCTACTGTGTGTGTTCGTGAGTGTTTTCTGCTACTGTGTGTGTTCATGTGTGTTTTCTGTTACTGTGTGTTTTCTGTTACTGTGTGTCTTCGTGAGTGTTTTCTGCTACTGTGTGTGTTCGTGTGTGTTTTCTGCTACTGTGTGTGTTCGTGAGTGTTTTCTGCTACTGTGTGTGTTCATGTGTGTTTTCTGTTACTGTGTGTTTTCTGTTACTGTGTGTCTTCGTGAGTGTTTTCTGCTAGTGTGTGTGTTAATGTGTGTTTTCTGTTACTGTGTGTGTTCGTGTGTGTTTTCTGCTACTGTGTGTGTTCGTGAGTGTTTTCTGCTACTGTGTGTGTTCATGTGTGTTTTCTGTTACTGTGTGTTTTCTGTTACTGTGTGTCTTCGTGAGTGTTTTCTGCTACTGTGTGTGTTCATGTGTGTTTTCTGTTACTGTGTGTTTTCTGCTACTGTGTGTGTCGTGAGTGTTTTCTGCTACTGTGTGTGTTCATGTGTGTTTTCTGTTACTGTGTGTTTTCTGTTACTGTGTGTCTTCGTGAGTGTTTTCTGCTACTGTGTGTGTTCATGTGTGTTTACTGCTACTGTGTGTGTTCGTGTGTGTTTTCTGCTACTGTGTGTGTTCGTGAGTGTTTTCTGCTACTGTGTGTGTTCATGTGTGTTTTCTGTTACTGTGTGTTTTCTGTTACTGTGTGTCTTCGTGAGTGTTTTCTGCTACTGTGTGTGTTCATGTGTGTTTTCTGTTACTGTGTGTTTTCTGTTACTGTGTGTGTTCGTGAGTGTTTTCTGCTACTGTGTGTGTTCATGTGTGTTTTCTGTTACTGTGTGTTTTCTGTTACTGTGTGTGTTTGTGTGTGTTTTCTGCTAATGTGTGTGTTCGTGAGTGTTTGGAGGTCAGATCAAAGGTAACACCGGACTACTTGGCACTGTGTTCCATGTGGGAATTAATTAAAAAAGAAAAACATGAGTCATGCTCTTTTTTTTCTTTGTTGAGAAATATGCTGTGGGTAGGTGACATTCAAACATTCAAACACACAGATTCATGCTAAGAATAGAAATAAGTTTTACCATCTAAAACAGGAAGAAGTAGAGGAGTTGGACAAATTACAGCCTTGACTGTGTTTGTGAACTATGAATGAGGAAATATCTGGGTTTAAGTATTGTCTATCAAATAGTTGTCTCTGTTGGGCAGGAAATTATGAGAGGTAGAAGAAGATCGTGTCTGATGAGGGGAAATTGGAGGAATGTAAAGAAGAGGTGGCTGTGTGAGTCAGCATTCTGCTGTTTATTTACTGTCCCAAGACCAGATTCAGGGGTGAGGTGTGTGAGACAACAGAGCAGCAAGATGTGGAAATCCAAATTAGAGACTGGTAGAAAGCATTGGAAGGATAATGGAGGGCATGGTTGTGTTTCAATCCAGGAGCCTCATTTATCAAGCCTGTGTGGAAAAACTCACATTTGTACATTCTTCATAAATGAGAATAGAAAATGTGTGATCTATCTAATGGTCCTTGGGAAGCCTGTGGGAAACGTTTAATACTGTACATGACATACAGCAATGCAACCCACAAATGTAAACTATCGTTCTGAGAATGATGAACGTATATCAATTTTTTTTCAATCAAATGTATTTTATAAAGACATATTTCCATCACAAGTCGTCACTAAGTGCTTTGAAAGATACATAGCGTGAAACTCCAAAGAACAAGCAACAAAAACTATTGGTTCACAGTGGCCAGGAAAAACTCCCTAGTAGGGTTGTTCAGCCCCCCTCTTGCTGTGCCAGTTGAAGATTATAACGACACATGACCTTTTGGGTCACATCAATGTTTCTGCATGTTCAGATGACAAGCAGGTCAATAAATACATGTGGGCTGTGACCAGAGTCTTTAAACAGAATCAAAGTCAGCTGTAAAACCAGGTGGACAAGGACAGGGACAATCAGGTGGGGTGTGGGCAGTGTCAGCAGGAATCAACAGGCAGCAACTTGATCAACCAGAAGGAATTTAGACAGTGACAGCTATGAGTCATTTGGGCCAGGTAGTCCAGGTGGTCCAAAGACTTGTGTCCTCCTAAGGTTAAACACCATGGAAGGTGTAGGTGCCTCATAGTGTAACATGCTGAGGGTGAGCCAGAATGATTTATTTAGTTCTCAATGTTATTACGTCCTTGATGATTAAATATGTTATTTTTGCTAAAGAGAGTACAGTTACGATGTTTTTAGCATTTTCTTTAGCATTTCTGAAGACGCTAGTTCCTCCGATTGCTTCAGTAACACAGAAATGCAAAATAACAATACTCCTCTTGAGAAATACTTATGGAAATTGTCTCTATATGCCCAAGGGGGAATTTATTTGTCTTTCTAAAATAATTGACATGTTTTACATGAAAACAATGTTTACTGAGCCACTATACTTTTAACAAAAAAGGTCCCATATAACTCTAAATTTGCGCTTTCTGGAAAGCAGTGTGTGGCAAATCTAGCATCGGAGGATCGGCCTCCCATTCCATTTCCCATTATCCCGGGTTTAAAATAATTCAACAATGGTGTAACACATGTAATGTTTAATTAGCACACAGAAAAAACTATTTTATTACTTGCGTATGTTTGAGAAGCAATTCCCTTGTTCCACACAGGTGTTGTACGCATGGTTATGGCTTTGTGGAGACCAATTGTCAAGTAAATGTATAAATCCCTGTGTGTATATGTTTTCACATTCACAATTTTATTGACAGTTAGACATTTATAGGGACAGATGGGCCAGAGAAACAGTGGAGAGGGGAATTTAACTTAGGTCTTCAGCAGTGGGCCACATATGTTCATGGAGGTGTTACCACAGGCCCACACTAATATCAATAATCGGATCGAACTTCCGTACGTTTTCATATCGAGATGTACTCTAGCTCAATTCTTCGTGGTCTTTCCGAAAGAACATCTCATGCCTGAGTGCTGCAAAAAAGTTGGTCACTCCGTTTTTTTCAGTTTTTCATACAATCATGAATAACCGCTAGCCCCACGGGACCGAATCTGCCCAGGAGCTATCCCCGCTTCGAGACGGGCAACGCTGAGCAAGCCGGGAGGGCTCCAGCGTCTCCGGACGGCCACGTGATGTAAGGGAAAAGAGTGAACGCTAACACATCCGCCGGTCCAGATGGACACCCGGTGGTTTCTTCAGAACGTGTGCCAGCCATCTGGTGAGACGTCTTCACGGACGTTTCCCACCTGTCCCTGTCACGGGCTGTAGTCAACACTCGCTTCAGTGAGACCGCCATCTCCCCGGTGCCCAAGGAAACCGTGGCAACACATCGTGATGACTCGCCCCTGTCATCGCGGTGTGCTTTGAGAGGCTTGTCGCGGCCCACATCGAAAAGGCCGTCTGCCAGGATCATCGGACCTGCGACAATCCGCCTACCGCCACCACACTCCGGGACACTTTTCCCACTGCTGTCCACACGGCTGTCCACACGGCTGAGGCACGCGTAGAGAAGGACACCTATGTGAGAAGCTGTTGACTATTCTTCAGCAGTTCTGGGTCAGACATCTGCCACGCTTGGCAACTGGCGTCTTGTCTTACTGATTGTCCTACCTCAGGTTGTGTGGATTGACAGAAACGTCTTATCCTCACGGACCCACCCAGGGGTGTTGATTCTCATCCTGTCTCACCCAACACTGTGTCTCTCTGTATGAAACAGCAAGGCCTGGAGACCGTTTCATATTATGTCATTGCTAGCTTATTCAACCGGTTACTGCAGTGCAAAAAAAACATGGTTTGCTGTTTTAACCAATCACTAAATGTACTGCATAGCATTGTTCTGTTTCCATTGTCAGCACACTTCTGTGAACATTGGACAAAACATTCACACAAAGCCAAATCGTCATAAGTGCCATAGCAAAATCATGCATGTTTGACCACAGATATCATAAAAAGGAGGTCAGATCAAAGGTTAGGCCGACCTGTGTTCCGTGAGAACGTGGTCTTTCACATTGTTGAGAAATATGCCGTGGCTTGATGACATTCAAACTGGAACACACACACCGAAACACATTTTCATGCCAAGAACCGAACCACGTGCCGTCATCTTGAGCGCATTCCCTCTTTATCACCTAGGACAGGAAGAAACCAAAATGAATTAGAGGCGTTGAGGACAAATGAATGCACTGTCATTATCAATCAATCAAATGTATTTTGCAAAGCCCTTTTTCCAACTGCAGTTGTTACAAAGTGCTCGTACAGATATCCAGCCTCATAACCACAAAGGGAAAGCAATAACAAGAATTGTATGCTCCGTGGCTAGGATTAACTCTAGTAGCATTGACACACAGAGAGGAGCCGGGGGTGTGGGGGGTGGGGGGTCTACTCCTGTTCTGTCTGTGCTGAGGGTGATTATAGGAGAACACAAGCTTTTGGGCCACGTCTATATGTTTGCATGTTTAGGTGACCGGGGGGGTCAGGAACTGCAGGTGGGCTGTGAACAGAAATGTTTAGGCAGCATCCAGGTCAGCTGCACAACCAGGTGGACAAGGACTGGGACGACCAGGTGCGCTGTGAACATTGACAGTAGCTTTGGGCAGGTTCAGCTAGGAGTTGTCAATCCTGGTAGTGGATTAAGGCATTGTCCAAGGACTCAGCAGGCAAGGACTTTAGTCTAGATTTCTTGGATTCAGCAAACCGCGTAATAAGAAGCAGAATGCAATCAGATGTGCCTCTGAGGAAACATATCACAACATTAAATGTCCCAAGTTTGCTGAGAGTTGCAACATCCCAATATATGGAGAAATCTGGGTACAAATGAACAAATATATGTATTTCATTTACTGGCAAGTGGTGTGAGTGTGAAATATTTATAATGCAGTTAAAGTTCTTGAATTAGCGGCTAGTATTTATCTTATGAGCACGTGGCACTGGGTCCCCTTTTTTCATCATAGTAACTTTATCATGATGGCATTCAGTTTACGTTGCGCCTTTCCGGAAAGAGTCAGTACACTTCCATCATAGTTACGCTGTCCTCTGTCAGCATTAGCCTGATCTCTCATTCTGTCTGTTCCGTCCCAGGGAAGAGCCCGTACCTGATGTTCACCAATCGCCACGAGATCCGTCGTATAGACCTGGTGAAGAACGATTACACCCAGGTGGTCCCTACTCTGAAGAACGCTGTGGCCCTGGACGTGGACGTTACCACCAACAAGATGTACTGGTGCGACCTCTACCACCGTAAGATCTACAGGTAAGACCCACACACACATTCATATACGCTCAAACACACTCACACTGTGGGTGCGTTCACGCTGAGCTTGTACCCATCTGCTGTGCAGGAATATGTTTCTATTCAAAGGGTGCTTGTCAGGGCTGGAGTGACATATTGGCCTTGTTATTCCCCATACATTTTCCTCCCGTCTCTCCTCTCATGAATGGGAACACTAAAGGCAACGCCACCGCTGTTTTCAGTACGACCCGTACTGATCCAGGCCTATTTGCCAATGAGGGCCTTGTTAATGAAAGCTACTGGATATTATGCAAACAAGCATGAAGCACACGCGCTTCTATTTCTGTCAGATGGACAGTGTGGGGAGAGGGAGAACTTTCCTGAACAATGGTTTGGGGTTGGAATCACTTATAAACTCTTCCCCGGGCTATTGCTAATGGTGCATAGGATTCTGGCAGAATTGTCCCTAGCGGGAGTGACTGTATCATTCCATGGTGGTGACCTCATGAGTAAAAGTATTTGTCATATTTTTGCAAATCAAAATCCTGCGAGGCTCGACTCCAAATGGAGCGGCTTTTCACGTGAAAAAGCACTTCAAGTCTAGCCTAAGCCGGCCACTTCATAATACGAAATAGAAGCTAAGCATCTGAAAGTCTGCAACACTAAATGCAATGTTCCTTCAATAATTCAGCTAACATTTTATCACAATCATCAAGTTTTAATGAACCATCCAGTACAGTATCTCTCTGGATAGTTCCACTGTCCCACAAAAACATTACGACATAGCGGTTGGTGCTTAGTTGTAAATTGGGGAAGATAAAGGAAAAGACTGGTTGGTAAACTAAGCCAATCAAGGCAATGCCTATCGACTGTCATATTGGCTAATGAAGGGCATGCTTAACATATTCTTCCACCAGAGAAGACGAGTTCATCTTCCTCTCCACACTCCTCCTATAGCGTCTCTAGGGTTCATCTTCCTCTCCACACTCCTCCTATAGCGTCTCTAGGGTTCATCTTCCTCTCCACACTCCTCCTATAGCGTCTCTAGGGTTCATCTTCCTCTCCACACTCCTCCTATAGCGTCTCTAGGGTTCATCTTCCTCTCCACACTCCTCCTATAGCGTCTCTAGGGTTCATCTTCCTCTCCACACTCCTCCAATAGCGTCTCTAGGGTTCATCTTCCTCTCCACACTCCTCCAATACCGTTAATCTTTCAGCATGTCGCCCAGAATGAAACCTGCAGCAGCGGTTGGAGGGGCCTGTTTGTCCTTCACACATAGGCTGCTCTGTGTTCCTGTGTGTCTGTGACTGTCGGTGTCACCCTGAGTCCTGCCAGGCAGTGGGAAAGAAGTAGTGGTACTAAATCATGTCAGTAGGGCCATATGCTGCTTCTAATTCCCCTGCCTGAATAACAACCTTATTATGTATGACACACACACTGGGCCTGAAGAAGACACACACACACACACACTGGGCCTGAAGAAGACACACACACACACACACACACACACACACTGGGCCTGAAGAAGAGACACACACACTGGGCCTGAAGAAGAGACACACACACACACACTGGGCCCGAAGAAGAGACACACACACACTGGGCCCGAAAAAGAGACACACACACACACACTGGGCCCGAAAAAGAGACACACACACACACTGGGCCCGAAGAAGAGACACACACACACACACTGGGCCCGAAGAAGACACACACACACACACTGGGCCAGAAGAAGACACACACACACACTGGGCCCGAAGAAGAGACACACACACACACACACTGGGCCTGAAGAAGAGACACACACACACACTGGGCCCGAAGAAGACACACACACACACACACTGGGCCTGAAGAAGACACACACACACACACACACTGGGCCCGAAGAAGAGACACACACACACACACACACACACACTGGGCCCGAAGAAGAGGCAGGACAGACACACATACACACAGTCATTTGATGTTCATACAGTATTTTGTTAAAGCTTTGTAATTAGGTAACATTTGTAAATTGATTATTAAGGTATTATACCTACGCGATCAAGGATTTAAAGTTATGCACATCTATTGATGAGTTACGTTCATTTAACTGCTGAAATATATTGGAGGAGCTTGTATTAGTCAGTTGCCATCATGTTTAACTGACAAATGTGCGTTACTGACGAACGTGTTGCTGACAAACTACTCCCTGACGAAAAGTTTAAAACTAAAAAAAGACATTCATAACAGCATTCACCATTTCCTCATTACTGCAGAATACTTTTGACCACAGTGTAATTATGTAGAGTGATGCATCGGGGAATGCATTTTCACTTCACTGACCCACCTAGTCCTTCATTAGTATGGAGAGTTGTTTAGCTGGTTCAGACTGTATACCACATCAGAAACATAACTGCTTTAATATGGTTTTATAAAACGATTCACCTTTCTCACCAATACGACCCGTATATAAACACTCATCATTATAGGGTGTTACCTTTAGGGAGAGCACTGCGGGAAGTGTTGAGGACTAAGACAACTCATTATGAAGTAGCAGGGCTTCGGGCGTGGACACCGTTAGTATACAAGTATCATCCACCTCTGTGTTCTGGTCTGTAGCGTCCGTGTGGTGCAAAGGCCTGCTTACGATGGCCCCCATCACACGATGATCCGTCCACTGACAAACTGTCAATATTCATGACAAGGCTGTCTCTGGGTCTATTGCCATGACTCATTAATGCCAGCTGATCTTTTTCGTTAAACCATCATTACATGCTGAAACCACCTGCTCAGCTGTTCTCCATTTCTACAATCATTGCCCGTTTCTTGTATATAGATTCTGAAACGACTGGAGCAGATTGGACTCTGTAATCAGATATTTCAAAGCCATCAGGCAATACCGTTGGGATATGTCCGTTCTCCTCTTGTCTCTTACCCGAAATAAAATGAAAATAACTGATCTTGTAAATATATGTCTGCTTGTGTATTAGTCCTAATTCCTGTCAGTGCTTTGGGGAGGAGGGATGTGGAGTTTCTGTAGTGACTGTCATCCATCCCTATTACCCTTTATCCTCGTTATTTTACTGTCAATTAATCGTCAATTAGCGTGTTGGCGGTCGATGCGGGCCGCCTCACTTCCTGCTATGATAAAAAAGACATCCGAGATAAACAATAAATAAACCATAACGCAGCTAATTAACGACACAATCTGCCTACGCTGTCTCTCCTATCAATCTCCCTCCCTCTCTCCCCCACTGCCTCGCTCTCTCTCCTCCCCGTGTCCATCCCATCAGTCTCCATGTCGTCGTGCTCCCAGCTCTGACACCTCTCTCTGTATTCTCATTCAACGTTCTCCTCCTCAGTTCCACTCTTCCAGACTCCTCCGTCTCTGTTGTATCAGGGGTGTCATTTGGGACGTTGCGTCCCGGTAATAACAGCCCTCTCCTATGGGCCCAGGCAGGTAGTTGTTAGAGGGTAATGTTCCGTGGTGAAGCCGCTGGGTCTGAGCTCATCTGGGCTACTCAGACAGAGACGTCCTCCTGCTGAAGAAGAGAGGCTGGTTGCTTTGTCTGCTGATCAAAGGAGACAGGCTCATTCTACCAGCAGGTTTCCACAAGCATGCTGGAGTTGTTTAAAGACGTGCCAGGTTAAGGTGCCCCTTTCAGGGCATTAATGGCCTGGAGAGCCCCCTCCCCCTGTGGTGGCATCAACCTATCAGAGGTGTTGCTGCTCAATGTGACATTCGTAGAGCACTCCTTATATTTCCCATAATGCAAAGCACGCTTCAGCCGGGTCATCAGGAGGGATCATCAGGATGGCCAATGAAAGTTCCACCCAGTTGACTACATTAAAACAGTGCAAACCTTCAACAATAATGCCTTAAAACATACTTTGGCCACTAGTTGTCTCTATAATTCTCTATACAGTAAGAACAGCCTATAAGTCTCACACATGGTAGACAACAACCTATCAGTGGATTTACTGGCCAGAAGGGTCATTTTCACCATAGTAACTGAAAGCTGACTGATCGTTTTACTAAGTTTAGCTCATTTGAGACGTTTGTTTTATGTAGCGTATCACTTTTCTTATTAGGACGTCCCCAGAAAGTCCAGATGGTGTGTAATGGTCCAGTTTGTGGCTTACATTTTCTTCTAATACAGAGTGGTCTTGTAGTGATGCCATACTGTCTTCCCTATCTGTCTCACCAGTGCGTACATCAACAAGGCCAGTGATTCATCAGAACAGGTGACTCTGATCGAGACAGCTCTCAGCTCTCCAGAGGGACTGGCTGTGGACTGGGTCCACAAGAACATCTACTGGACCGACTCCGGAGACAAGACCATCTCTGTCGCCACGGGAGATGGCAAGAAGAGAAGGGTCCTAATTGCCACGGAGCTTAGCGAACCGCGGGCTATTGCTGTGGACCCACGGCAAGGGTGAGAGGGGTTGGTGTGATGGAGGGGGGAGGGCTGGATGGAAGGGTGAGGTATGGGAGAGAATGCAGGATGAGAGGTGGGTAATGTATTGTTGGGTGAGAAAGACAGGCTGAAAGAAACACCGTGGGTGAGGAGGTAAGACAAACTGACAGTAAATAAGACAGACAGGTTGACAGAAAGACAAATTTACAGTAAGTAGGACAGACAGGTTGACAGTAAGTATGACAGACAGTTGACAAAAAGACAGCTTGACAGTAAATAAGACAGACAGATTTACAGTAAGACAGCTTGTGGTCCATGAGGCATTATATTTTGTTGCCCAGCTGGTCAGAACACTGGAACAGGTGGTCACCTTCTCTTTTCTCTCAGCATCTTGCATTGTTTGTGGGTCCCCCCCCCTCTCTCTCTCTACACTTTGCCGCGTCACGGATCTCTCACCACTTAAGCTCCTCTCATCTCCCATCTCCCTGCCTCTCCCTGACGACGCAGTTCCCCAGGGTCTTCTTTCCACAACATTACTGAGCTAGACAAGCATGAAAAACATGCAAATGAGCCCAGCCCAGCTGCTTTGGTTCCTCAGTGCAGGAAGAGAAAAGTGTGTTAGCCGACTGTCCCCCGCTGTCTTTGTCCCCCGCTGACAGAGGGACGACTTCCAGAGCAGCCATCTTTACTTGGGTTCGGTAGTGGAGATGGGACAGGACATCGGGCATACTCTCTGCAGACCTGTCGCGACGGTGCTGTCTAACACACGTCTCTGTCCCTCCAGGTTCATGTACTGGTCTGACTGGGGGACCCGGGCCAAGATAGAGAAGGCCGGGATGAACGGAGTGGACCGCCAGGTACTGGTGTCGGAAAGGATCGAGTGGCCCAACGGAATCTCTCTGGGTAAGACTGGCACAGCGGGGATGGACCCCACCAGAGAAAGGCATGTGGGATGTTGTGAGAGATAGAGATGTATGGCAGTTATAGAAACCAATAGTGGCTCGTAACCAGGTGTCTTTACAGAAACCGATAGTGGCTTATAACCAGGTGTATTTACAGAAACCGACATTGGCTCATAACCAGGTGTCTTTTTGACACCTATTTATGAGCCACTCAGTCAGGGTTTGTCTGTAATCTGTCCGCCTGTTGTTGGTTCATTCAGCAGGCTGTGAATGAAGGGCCACGAGCTGCGCCATCAATACCCCAATCATCCTCCCCTCCACCACTCCAGCCTGTCCCCCAAACCTCCTCAGAGGCCCTGGGTCAGCTTCCCTCCTCTTCCTCCCCGACACGAATAGTGATAGAGCCGAGAAAGAGAGGAAAGAAAGAACATATCTTAGTTGAATTATCATTGTTATTGTCAACCCACAATGCCTTGCATGTCACTTTATACAGTACATTGCTGCACAAGTCGGGAAGTGCGATGTGACAAAGTGCGAAAGGGAACACTATTCACCCCTACAAACATTTCTATTGTCAGTCATTAAATAAAAAACTAGCATGAGACAGACTGAGACAATCCCCCCTTAATAAACGTACTGGGTCAGTTTCTCCAGGTTTCACAGGCACTGCCGATCCACTGCCTTGCCCTGCAGGTCTGGGAGTGGACTCCCAACAAATTCAAAATGAAATCAAACATTGAGAAACTCCCATGTTTATGTCCGATCACAGCACCCCCGTTTGTGACCCATTGCCACGTGGAAAGGACAACCAGTGGAACAACATTGTCTTCATCCAACTATGGCTACTTAAAATGTTATACTTTTTTTTTTTTACTTCCGTTATTTTTTACAGCTTTTTATTATTATTTTTAATAATATTATTTTCCGCTTGCTTTGGCAATGTAAACAACTGTTTCTCACGCCATTAAATTCGTTTTAAGTCAAATTGAAAATTCAGAGAGAGAATAAAACTGGCTGGCTAATTTGGTTTCTGTGAAAAAAGAGGGGATTATTTTCCCCATGTCATCTATTTCACAGCCTGCAGGCAGACTGCGGACCCAGAATGGTTGATTGTGTGAGTGGCTGAGTAGAGAGAGGTGAGGCTGTGAATAAAGAGGGCACTCTTACCTGATTCACTTACTTGCTTCATTATTACATAAACATTTACTTTGTCCACGATTACATGCTTAGTCACTTCCCTAGCAACTGATGGAGCCGGCCTTCTGCTGCACAAACACCCACCCACCCAGGACGCTGCCAATATAGTAGCTTAATACGGGTTTTGAGCGGTGGTGAACAGGGGCTACGGGGTCCAGGCCTTTTGTGTTGGAGGGTATTACAGATTAACATTATATCAAAATGAATAATCCAAAAGAAAATCACAGAATAGCAGCATTACTAATTTACTTTTTAATCTGACTCTTAACGCGAGAGAATCAATGAGTTTGATGACGTCCTACACAGGTCTGGAAAAAATTAAGAGACCACTGCTCCTTTTTCTTTCCTTTCCAAAGAAGTTGAAAAGGAATGTTTTGAGTGAGGAACAGAAGGGTTCAATTTGCAGTTGTCTTTTAACCCTTCTGTTCCTCATTCAAAACTTTCTTTTTCGAGGTGCAGTGGTCTCAATATTTTTTAATGGGGCTGTTTTACTCAAACTGGCCTAAGCCAGGGTACGAGCACCAGTAATTTGATTCGAGCACAGAGCAGTTTAAACAGTTTGCGTCACTTTCTGTATTTCGGCATAGCTAATGACTTGCTGTTGAAATGTTGAGCGCTCATCAGATAGTTCAAAAGCAAACGTTGGTCTGAATAATTACAATAGTAGCGGCAGTGTTTGTTTAATTGTGCTTTTTTGTTTCTTTTTTAAGAGTGAATTTGGGGCAAGCATGTGGTGATTTTTAGCTGAGCGAGAAAATTACTGTTGTGCGCCAGGAGAGGAGTGCTCAGTGAGTGATGAGTGGGAGTACAGGCGGTTTAATTTCCCTCACATACTCTGGCCTGTGCTCTGGGCAGACAGAGAACAGGAGCTTACCAGCGCAAAATAATGTGATAACAACACGGCAAAGCGACCAAGCGATTGTACACCTGCGCTAACATAACCACCACTTAGTCATGGACACAAATCATGTGATAACTGGAGTGACCATGCACTCCATCGAGGCTACCCTCAAACAGATAAACCATGCCAATAGAATCAATCTATCAAATGTATTTTATAAAGCCTTTTTGAAATCAGCATTACAAAGGGCTTTTACAGATACCCAGCCTGAAAGACCAAAGAGCAAGCAACAAGAGTTAATGCACAGTGGCTTGGAAAAACCTCCTAGTAGGATCCCAACATAGAGGAACCAGACTCTGCAGGGCAGCCTGTCCTCTTCTGGCTGTGTCGGGTGAAGATTATAAGAGTAAATATGCTTTTGGGTCACGCTTGATCAGAAAAGACAAAAAACTAACAAAGTCAATAAATGCATGTGGGCTTTAAACATAATCAAGGTCAGCTGTAAAACCAGGTGGACAAGGACAGGGTGTGGGCAGTGTCAGCAGGAATCATCAGGCTGCAACTTGATCTCATGTCTTCCTAAGGTTAAACACAGCAACAGGAAAATACCTAAGTGTGCGTTTCAGACTGACCTCTTGTCACATTAAACTAATGCAAGGTAACAATCTATCCAATTTATTTTATAATGAAATGAAATTACTGATGTATTAGTAAACCCCAATCATAACAATCCAAAAACATACTTCCAAGTAGAAATTTGCAACTGTTTCTTCACATTGCAACGTGAACTTGATATTTTTATCAAGTTCAATATGCAACGTTTGAATGTAAAACTATCAATCTTGCATGATCACACTTAGAAGGCTAGCATCAATCAACTGTTAACAAATCAGGAAGCATAATTGTTGATAACGCCTGCTAAAGCCTTCCACCAATGTCAGTTAGCTCAAAAAGTGTACAAAAACAATGAAACTGCTAGCTATTCGCTCTCAGCAACATTTCTGTGAGCCTTCTAGAATGCCTAATCTAATTTGCCCCCCTCTGCAACAATCCCATCCATTGTGGCTGCAATTATGATTAGTCGATTCTATTCTAACTCCTATACAGTTGAATGACAGATGTATTCTGTGCAGATTCTATAGGCCTAGAACTAACTAACAGTATCTAGCATAGTTGCCTAGAAATCCATTAAAGAGAAACTGGTTGGATAGTCTTTTCTCTTTGCTATTATCCCATCTCTTTCCAAACCCAATTAAAGATTTGAATAACATCTTTAATTCAATTAATTGCACAGATTTATTGAATACGAAAGGGCAAAATAATAAAAAATTTGAAACTAAAATGAGGTATATGTTTGTATCAATTCTTATACCTTTCTAAAGACCGTTCCCCGCTGGCATTCGTTCAGGGGAGGTTAAATGCCTGGCTTAAAGGCATTTTCGCAGTAGGCTTATTCCCCACTTGCAGAGTGAACCAGCAACCTTCTGATTACTATTTCATTTAGTCTGACTGGAGGGCTTTGCTTTTAAAGATGATTGATATTCTTCTTGAACAGAGCTCCGTCCGCCACTCACTCCATCAGGTCTTTTTCTTGTTACTTTCTGAAGCATCGTTGTACAGACCCCCCTCCCTTTCTCTCCCCTGCCTTCTATTCCTGTCTCCCTTTCTCCCTGTCTCTTTTCATCCCCCCCCAGCTTGCTGTAACTTCTCACTGTTTCTCTCTTGCCCAAACCCCAGATCTATCTAGCAGACGTTTGTACTGGGTGGACTCGAAGCTGCACTTGCTCTCCAGCGTTGACCTGAACGGAGACAACCGCAAAGTGCTGCTGAGCTCCCAAGACCACCTGGGGCACCCGTTCGCACTCACCGTATTCGAGGTAACAACTGTGAAGGGGTCAGTGGGTAAACATGGTAAAGGTGGAGGGTAGGACCAAGGAGGCAGGGAGGAGTAAGAGTGGAAGGAGAGTAAGGAGGAGGATGGACAGAGGAAGGGGACAGGGCTGTGGCATCATAACACAAGACGAGAAGGGAAGGACGAAGAAGGAGGGTGGATGGCTGTGGGACTGGGATGGATGGATGTTACTATCTAAGTCCTGCATGTCAGATTAGTAGTTCTATAAGTGTTATAATTACATGCTAGTAGTGCATAGGACCAATATGGGGTATAGTAACATGCTAATAGTGTATATGATCAATGTGGGTTATAATAAAATGCTAATAATGTGTGTATAGGATCAGTAGAGATCATAATAACATTTTGTATGGAATCAATAAGAGTTATAATGGCATGGTAGTGTATAGGATCAATAGAGATCATAATAACATTGTATGGGATCAATAAGAGTTATAATGACATGGTAGTGTATAGGATCAGTAGAGATCATAATAAAATTTTGTATGGGATCAATAAGAGTTATAATGGCATGGTAGTGTATAGGATCAATAGAGATCATAATAACATTGTATGGGATCAATTAGAGTTATAATGACATGGTAGTGTATATGATCAATAGAGATCATAATAACATTTTGTACGGGATCAATAAGAGTTATAATGACATGGTAGTGTATAAGATCAATAGAGATCATAATAACAATGTATGGGATCAATAACAGTTATAATGTCATGGTAGTGTATAGGATCAGTAGAGATCATAATAAAATTTTGTATGGGATCAATAAGAGTTATAATGACATGGTAGTGTATAGGATCAATAGAGATCATAATAACATTGTATGGGATCAATAGAGTTATAATGACATGGTAGTGTATAGGATCAATAGAGATCATAATAACAGGTAGTGCTCAGGCAGATGTATAATAATAGCTACTGGTGGCTGCTTTAAGGGCTCCTTGTAGATCTGATTATTTGGTACTGATGGACCCGAATGCATTCTTTCAGAGGGGAATCCATAATGTCCAGAGGAGTTATGAGTGTGTGTGTTTGACAGACCACTATCCCAGGCGGTGTGGGGCAGCAGCTTTTCCAACACACAGAACATTCTAGATGACTCTGCTCCAGTGTAGTGTCCTTCAGTTAGGGAGCCAGGTAGTTTCCAGCAGGCCCCGGAACCAGGCCATGGTCCACATTACCTCTGGGCCTTAGAGGGTGGAGGGGTTATACGTGCCAGCCCCCAAACAGGGCTGTCCTCCACTGTCTGGTGTTTGAATCAAGAATCAGTATTCTTCCACCCATCTATATATTGTGGTACTGTGAAGGCAGAGGAGACAGCCAGACAAAGTAAAGTGAGTCACTGGCCAGTAACATGAGGTCACACGAAGCATGAGGAGACGTGAGGTCACACGAAGCATGAGGAGACGTGAGGTCACACGAAGCATGAGGAGACGTGAGGTCACACGAAGCATGAGGAGACGTGAGGTCACACAAAGCATGAGGAGACGTGAGGTCACACGAAGCATGAGGAGACGTGAGGTCACACGAAGCATGAGGAGACGTGAGGTAACACGAAGCGTGAGGAGACATGAGGTTATGTGAAATAGAGTGGATCAGAGATCAGTGGAACCAATCTAAATACACCTTTTGCCTTGATGACAGCTTTGCACTCTTGGCATTAGCTCTTTATAGCAATGCAACAAAAAAGACCAAAGTCTTACAGTTTCTTCTGAACATTGATGTTGTTGAGATGTGTCTGTTACTTGAACTCAGTGAAGCATTTATTTGGGCTGCAATCTGAGGTGCAGTTAATTGCTGATTTCTGAGGCTGGTAACTCTAATGAATTTCTCCTCCACTGCACAGGTAACTCAGGGTCTTCCACTCCTGTGGCAGTCCTCATGAGAGCCAGTTTCATCATAGCACTTGATGGTTTTTGTGACTGCACTTGAAAAAACGTTCAAAGTGACTATCTCATGAAGCTGTTTGAGAGAAAGTGTGCAAAGCTATTATCAAGGCCCCGGGAAGCTATGTCGAAGAATCTAAAACACTGCACCTCAGATACACTAATATGTTATTTCATCGTTTTTTTATGTTTTTATGTAGTTTTGATGTCACTGTTATTCTACTGTTATGTGGAAAATAGTAAAACTAAAGAAATACCCTTTAATGAGTAGGTCTGTCCAAACTTTTGACTGGTACTGTATATCAATGGAAATGGGACTTCATGTACAGCTGAAAACAATCCATAATACCAAGGTAAACCATAACAGCTGCAGGCCCAAACCTTAATAAAACCATGGAAAACGTCAGTGTTTCAAGTGATTGATAGCAGTTCCAACTTCTTCCTTGGTTTAGATGTACGTTTTTGCAGTTACTACCAATATGACACTCCATTCTCTCCATAACACAACTCAGTAGAGACCTGAGATTTGTCTATGCGGTAAAGAACATACCTAATGTATCGAAAATGTCACTAACTCATCTTTGACCAGCTTTGCAGTTATTGCCCTTTATGGTCGGCAGGTCAGTGCAACCCTGCAGGCTTGTTCTCCTTCTGGCCCAGTGGATAACATCCCTTCCACCAGCTTCTGCCTCCTAAGGAACAATATGATGCAATGAGGTGACGTGTGCGAGGACCGAGCTTGTCCGGGAACAGTATTGAGTGACGGAGTGTCAGGATAGTGTTATGGGCTGATCCTAGATCAGCATTAAGGACCTGGGAGAGATGGCTGCCGTCACACAATAAAGACTCACCTTGATCTCATTGTCAAGGCCAGAGTGGTGCCAGGATACTGCAGGGTGCTCTGAAACCGGAAGACTAACAGAGGATGGGGCAGGCAGTTTGGAGGAAGGAAGGCTTATCCTCCTGAGGATACGTCTCTTGTATAATATTGGCACTCTTGTCATGCTTTAAAAAGGTCACTCGACTCAAGTCCCTGAAATAGAGAAGAACTAAGAAAGAAACAGGGTTGGAGAGGGAAATACAAAAAAACTGAGAGCGATGGGCAGAGAAATAAACAGCTCCCCAGGTAACGCACCCAGATCCACCATCTGATGACCTTTTACAGCACAGGGCTTCATGAACAAACCTCTGTTTGCTGTCAGAGTAATGTAGACAGAGGGGCTTAGCCTGAACACAAGCTGTGCTGCTTAGACCCATGTACTCCTCATCTCTCTGGCTCTCCATTATCCTCTATCTCTTTATCCCTGTCGGTCTCTAACTACACACACTGCATCTGTCTGCCGTGTCTGTCTTCACCTGATGTATCTCTCTCCTTGTCTGTCTCTAGCTACTGTATCTCTCCCCTTGTCTGTCTGTCTCTAACTCCATCTACTGTATCGTGCTCCTGGTTTGCCTGACTGTTTCTATCTTCTGTATCTTTCTTTGTCTGTCTCTAACTCCATCTACTGTATCTCCCTCCTTTTCTGTTTTCATATCTGCTTATGGTTGCAGAAGGATCCAAGGTTGCCATAGCAACCATGAAACCATCACCTCATCCCCCGCTCATGCTGCTATGATATCACCAGAGAGGATGATGAAGAGGCATTAGACGAGAGAGAAAAAGGAGCACAGGACGGAGGTAGAGGGGTAGGAGGAGAGGGAGAGGGGAGGCAGGTTGAGGAGTGAGAGGAGGGAGTGAGACCCCGGGTTGAAGAGAGATATGAAGGACAAAGTAATGAAAGGTTGTAAATAGAGGTCTACGTCAGGTGTGTCCCTGTGGGCTTCTGGATAGCCTCGCTGGTACAGGGAGAAGCCATTACATGCACTGATGGAGGTCAATGACTCTTGTCGTCACCTGCTGTAAAGGGCCAGGCAGCGGTAGTTGCTTCAGAATCTACTGTCATAGATTTGACCGTGGCGCATTCTTCCCGATGCTGTTTCTTCATTCAAGCCAATAAAGCTGGTAAACAATTCCACTGTAACAGGAAATGTGAATCATTATGCGTATTAAAATTCTAATACATTTTGGTTGGGGCAAATCAAACCTCAAGAGCCTCTGTAAACCTTAAATACAAGCTTACTGTTCGGGGACATTTAATGAAATGAAGATAGGGAATCTGAATGTGCATGCTAACGACGGATGGGTGTCTCTACAGCTCATTGAAACGCCATGTGGACTGAGCCTCTTAGAGTCCTGTCAGTGTCCTGTCCCTCTCACATAACAGAGGAGAAGTGCCTGTGAGATGTTGGGGGACTCAAAGTCTATCCCGTCTCTTTCCCCTCTCTAAGGATCTTGTGTACTGGACAGATCTGGAGGCTGCGGCTATCTACAGCGCTAACCGGCTAACTGGACACAACGTGGCTAAGCTAGCAGAACACCTCAACAACCCGTTGGATGTGGTGGTGTTCCACGAACTGAGACAACCCAAAGGTGAGAGCCACACTTAAACATGCTGAGGTCCAAAAGTATTTGGACACTGACACATTATGTTGTTGTTAGGACTTTTCAAGCACTGTACATGCAGTATTCCCCCTTTTTAGGGAACCCATATATTTGGTCAAATATACAGTATGTGTATTATATTTAACAATATAATATAATAACAAGATAATTAACAATAGTTCAGTATTTTCTCACATAATCCTTGCACGTAATGACTACATCAAACTTGTTAGTACACAAACTTATTGGATACAGTTTGTGTTTCACATAATTGCCTGCCCTACAGAAGTATGTGGGAAATCAGTACAGATAATCCTGAATAAATCATACAAGTGTAAGGCTGAAAGTAAAAGGCAATGGCATAAATACTTTAGTACCAGTCAAGACTAGGGTCTTTGTGGCTTTTGTAGCATACTCACTCATTATTATTCATAATTATTTATGGATTATCCATAAGGGTTTTAGAGACTCTAAGGTTTCATACATTTTCAAAAATGCGCACAGACTCTCTTCTCTTAGTTTCACCATTTCACCATTCCACCATTGGGGTGCCAGGACAGAGAAAAGCTTTTTACTGGGCCTTCTCTTGGGGTGAAATGGCCAAGAGACCAGAGGGGCCAGAACAAAGAGCTCTGTGGGGATGTAGGGTTTGATCATACCCCGAAGGTAGGGAGGGGTCGTCCCCCCCCAGCTGTTCTGTAGGCTAGCTCCATGGTCTGGTAGTGGAGGCAAACTTCAATTGGAGTGTGCAGAGGTGGGAGAACCTTTGAAAGCATCCACATGAATGCAGGTGTTCAGAAACATATTCTGTTCTTCGGTTTTGATCCTTTGTGTTTCCTCTCTCAGACAGTCTGGTTTCAGTGCCAGTGGAGTGGAGCTATTTAAAGTTTCTCAATAAATAACGTCTTCTACTCATGAAAGATACATCAACAAATAAAAAAATGTCAGGTTTGAAACCCCAACAATAGCAGAAAACAAAACAATTAGGTCAAAATAAGGATATCATCTTTCTAGTCTTTAATAAAACGAACATTTTATATATTTTACATTTGATGATACCACACAGTCAGTGCTTAACGCAGAGGAAACACATTCTGTTTTTTCCTTTGTGTTTGCTCAGACAGTCTGGTCTCAGTGCCAGTGGAGTGGAGCAGATTGAAGTCCCTCAATAAATAAAGTGTTTCTGCTAATTAAAGATGAATTAAATAATGAAAAATGTCCAACCCCCAACAATAGTGGACCATCTACAGTACCTATGGCTATGCAGTTCCACAGTCTATGTCCCAAATCACACCCGTTTTCTACATAGTTCCAAAGTCATGTGACTGGGGAGGTGCTCTCTCATCTCCTTCCCTCCTACATGCTCTTCTCTCTCCTGTTCTCTCCAATGTCTTTCTCTCTCCGCTTTCTCCCTCTCCTCTGTGTTCTTCACCTTCTCCCTTGATCGTTTCTTTTTTCACTTCAGTGCAAATGGTTCCAAGTCCGTAGCCGGAGAAAGGATCACAAAAAAGAACGTTTTAAATTTTAAAGCTTCAGTGGTTGTGTTTCTGCGCTGCTGAGCTGTCTGTCTCTGGAAAGCTTAGAGGGACAGGGAGAGTGTCACGACTTCCTTGTCGGTTGTGAGGCATTCTCTCCTCCATATCTCAGTAGTCTCATGTTGTCACACCTGGGGCATCAGTGAGCTGCTTGGCTTGAGTGACTAATCCCTGAGTAGTGACCTCCTCTCTGATCGCCCCTCCGGGGTTGAATAGTATGGGGGTTTCTAATCCGCGGAAGCCCAGTTGGAATGGGAGGAATTGTTCTGATCATCTCTTTTGATCCATAGAGGTCTTTGGGTAAAATATTTAATCTTTTCAGCCATTAGGTACTGTGGGTAACATGGTATAGGGTAACATGGTATAGGGTAACGCTCTATGGGGTAACGCTGTATGGGGTAACACTGTATGGGGTAACACTGTATGGGGTAAGACGGTATAGGGTAACACGGTATGGGGTAACACGGTATGGGGTAACACGGTATGGGGTAACACGGTATGG
Source organism: Esox lucius (assembly GCF_011004845.1). Classification (NCBI taxonomy): domain Eukaryota; kingdom Metazoa; phylum Chordata; class Actinopteri; order Esociformes; family Esocidae; genus Esox; species Esox lucius. The sequence continues at coordinate 29,402,142 of NC_047576.1, read as the reverse complement.
GGTAAGACGGTATGGGGTAAGACGGTATGGGGTAACACGCTATGGGGTAACACGGTATTGGGTAACACGGTATGGGGTAACACTGTATGGGGTAACACTGTATGGGGTAACACTGTATGGGGTAACACTGTATGGGGTAACACGGTATAGGGTAACACGGTATAGGGTAACACGGTATAGGGTAAGACGGTATGGGGTAACACGGTATAGGGTAACACGGTATAGGGTAAGACGGTATAGGGTAACACGGTATAGGGTAACACGGTATAGGGTAAGACGGTATAGGGTAACACGCTATGGGGTAACACGGTATAGGGTAACACGGTATTGGGTAACACGGTATTGGGTAACACGGTATTGGGTAACACGGTATTGGGTAACACGGTATAGGGTAAGACGGTATAGGGTAAGACGGTATTGGGTAACACGGTATAGGGTAACACGGTATAGGGTAACACGGTATAGGGTAACACGGTATTGGGTAACACGGTATAGGGTAAGACGGTATTGGGTAACACATTGTTGGGTAACACGGTATAGGGTAACACGGTATAGGGTAACACGACAGGTATATGTCTTCGTACTGTAACAGTTCTAGTACTGTGCTATGTGTTACTAGTGTACTATGTGTTATGAAGACTAACACGGAATATGTTGCCTCTTCTCCCCCAGCTCCAGACAGCTGTAACATCGGCAGTCTACCTAACGGGGGCTGTGAGTACCTGTGTCTCAAAGCCCCCCAGATCACAGACCACTCCCCCAAATACACCTGTGCCTGTCCGGACGACATGGAGCTGGGCCCCGACATGAGACGCTGTGTCATAGGTAAACTGGTTCAAGCATGTAACAGACCTGTTGTCATGTTCCATCCACCAATCAAGTTCCCCCTTCAGCACCCTTGGCTCACTGTCAGTCTCAGACCGATATTTCCCTTCATTATCTTTCTGGCCTTTTCATTTCTCTAATCATTTCTCTTTTCATCCTTCCCTTGAAAACTGATTCTATTGTGTGACTGATTCTGCTGTACTGCTGATTATATTGCGTAGCTGATTCTATTGTGTGACCGATTCTGTTGTACTAGTGATTATATTGCGTAGCTGTTTCTATTGTAAGACCATTCCATTCATGTTTTTTCCCCCTCGTTGTCTGGAGCTGTGCAGGTGAGATGGCAATTGGTTGTCGCAGTGCTGTCCTGACAGAGAGGGAGAGAGGGACAGATAGAAAGGGAGAGAGAGAGGGGCAGAAAAAAGGGAGAGAGAACAGGTAGGAGAGGGGCACAGATAGAAAAGGGAGACAGAACAGGTACGAGAGGGACACAGAGAGAGAGAATATAGGCCTCCAGGCAGCCTTGACTGCACTGCAGACATTGTCCTCTGTGTATCACAAAGGGGAGCCTGTGCACACTCACTGAAAGAAATGAAACCAAATGAATGGATGTGACCTATCCACAGGGAATGAATGGATGGATGTGACGTACCCACAGGGAATGAATGGATGGATGTGACGTACCCACAGGGAATGAATGAATGGATGTAACATATCCACAGGGAATGAATGGATGGATGTGATGTATCCACAGGGAATTAATGGATGGATGTGACGTATCCACAGGGAATGAATGGATGGATGTGACGTATCCACAGGGAATGAATGGATGGATGTGACGTATCCACAGGGAATGAATGGATGGATGTGACGTATCCACAGGGAATGAATGGATGGATGTGACGTATCCACAGGGAATGAATGGATGGATGTGACGTATCCACAGGGAATGAATGAATGGATGGATGGATGTGACGTATCCACAAGGTGCGCGAAACCGGTCCTGAGGAGACCGTTCTGAGTTGTCCTGCATCTCACTCACGTCAACCTCACTGCTGCTTGCTGCAACGTCACTCAGCTGAATGTAGCGTATTTGTGCTCTCCTCCCCTTGCAGTAAAACCCAAGACCACCACGGCAACTTCTACCACCACCACCACCACCACGCCGGCACCGACTACAACCACGTCGGCCACGACCACAACCACCACCCGATGTACTTCCACCACCCCTGCTGAAACAACCACCACCACCACGGGGGCTCGCGCGACCTCAACCGCAGAGCCGACGGTGACCTCCACGCCCGTGGCTCAGCCCAGCTCTGCGAGGTCGACTGCAGCTTCTACGACGTCCCAGCCTCCTCACACCCCCGGGACCACGGCTTCATGGAGGACGCCCCCCTCCACCTCCTCGTCCACCAGCACGTGGCCTAGCGCCTCCACCCCAGGCCCCCGGTCCATCACCACGCACGGCCCCCCTCTGCCGCCCAAAAACATCCAGAGAGATAACGCTAACCTCTCGCACCGCTGTGAGTGGCTTTCAGACGTGTGTGTGTGTGTGTGTGTGTTCGTGGTGCTGCATGCTTGTGAATCTATACAAACTGTATTTGAACAAATACATATGCGTTTATATCAATAATTCTCTTCACTTTGTTTAGCTGGTCAGCCAGTGATCGTGATGTCATCACAGACACTCTTTTTCAATAGCTGTTAAGAGAGTGTCTATCATGATGTCATAAACACTCTTTTCTATAGCAGTTAAGACAGTGTTTATGACATCATGTCAGACACTTCTTTTTAGCTGTTCGGACCGTATTGATGACATCATGACAGACACTTTTCTCTCTAGCTGTATGGACCGTGTTTATGACTTGGTTGTGTTGTTACCATGGTCACTAACATTCCATTTACTCTGCAGCCATTTTGATACCCAGAAATTGAACAGCATTAATGGGTCCCTGTAATAAACAGGGGCTTATTACAGTTTTGTCTAAATTACACTGTAAGGGCTTGGAAATATGACAAAATGGCAACATTTGGTCAATATTTAGTCATCACATGATCAAATGTACTTTGACAGATGGCAATGTTGTCATTACCCAGCAAGATCAGTCAAGAATAGCTAGCGATGCTGATGTTAGCTGGCTAAGATTCGGTGGACTTCCCACTGTATTAGCTACCTAGTTACTGTTATACTGCATCTAAAATCAATTTGGTGACAACTAAATTATTACAGAGGCTTTTGCTACTGATTCTTTGCCTTCTTTAGAGTTGGTATCATGTTTTCATGCCTTACTAACGTGTTTTAGACCAAATCATCATCATCAAATCATCATTGACTAGCACGTGTGTGGTAGCGTAACTCAGTACAACGTGCCTCAAACCTATCCTCGTCAGAGGGCTGTGGTCGAACTGTCAGCCCTAACATGGCTGCTGACTGATTGTCCTGCCTCATCTTCAGTCTGCCTCCTGTACCTGGGTCTTATACTTCTCCTCTTCTCTCTCTCTCCCTTGATATATTCCCTTCAATGCCTTTTCATTTAGTTCTCACCCTTTCAACCAACCTTCGTTGGCAATGACAGCTAATAAACAGGGTGCATTGAAAACAAAATTAAACCAAAACAAAACTGACATGTCTGCATTGTGTTTTCCAAGCCATGTGCTTTTAAACAACAAAGGCAGTAGTGATTATGCGTTGTTGGAACAATGAAAAAGATGTCTGATGAGAATTGAGTGCTGGAATGAGGAAGAATAACAGAAGAGATTAACCACAACATTGACACACCATTCTCAGAGATTTAGTGGAAATCAATTTTTCAACGTACACCACTTACATTGGGCTCTTTCAGCTTGCACTAGATAAAAACACTCAGCAACACACACTGGGGGAAGGAACAGTTAACACTGTACATAGCGAGCAGACTGTTTCGCATAATTGTGTTCCATCAAAATGGCAAGAGCGCTCAGTATTCTCCCATACTGCCCAGGTGATAGAGCGCCCTCTGTCAGGCCAGAGTATGTAATGACAGCCTCTGAATTTTCAGAGGGTTGTTAGCATTTCACACAACCCCATAACGTGATGATTTTGTAAAGATTTCCAGTTGTGTGCACATCTAAAGTCCAAAGGCAAAGCTACTTTTCTACATTCTGTATTATAACTCACCATTTCTTCTCAATGCAAGCAAGAAAGCAATTTCATTTATATAGCACAATTCATACATAGAAGCAATTCAATGTGCTTTACAGTGAAAATAAAAATACATAATGCAATGGAATTAAAACATTCAGATTTTTTCAATTCTCTAACTCGGCTGTCTCCAGGGGGACTGCATGAACTTCAACACCCCGGTATCTCAATCCTCACATTCCAGCGCTAGGATGAACCCGTCAGTCCCTATGTGAGATAATCATTGCATCAATGTCTTACTTGGCTCTCTCCAGGGGGACATTTATGCCATGTCTGTACATTCATTTTATATTCATCCTCAATGAATTACAGTTATCATAACCGTTTACTGAACCACTCCGGTATCTCAATCCTCGCGCTCCAGCGCTTGGATAAACTCGTCAGTCCTTTTCGTCAGCCCTACATCGACGTCTAAACAGCAGCACAAGAGCTTGCATTATCTGTCATCAACAGATTGTTACATTTACAGAGGTTATTCCTCTGATAGCACCAGCATTTGCATTATGACTGGTAAAAGATAGCAAAATAAACATTGAATAACAAAATATATCAAAAAGAGAAATATAAAATGCAGCATAATAATAAAATAAAAACATAGGAAGCTATTAAAGCTTTAAGACTAAACAGTGCAGTTAAGTTTAAGTGATAAAAACATAGGAAGCTATAAGGCTAAACAGTGTGGTTAAGTTTAAGAGCTCAGTCATAGGCATGTGAAAAGAGATGTAATAACTGCTATGTTTGGTGCACTTCTAAGAACCAAGTTCAAAGACATTACATTTATTTTAATTTAAAGATATTGGTGACCTGTTATTGCAAGTTATGTAAACTTCAAGGAGCAGGATGTAAAGTGTTTGCATTGTAGTATCCAAAAAAATACATCTAATACTTACTAGTATTTCTAAATATTGATAATCTGGAAAATATTTTGAATGTATAAAAAAGCACGTCATAAAGTGCAAGAAAAATATTTGAATACAGAAGTCGGCCCTGAAAAGCTGCACCATACTTCTTTTCCCTTGGTGTCACTAAGAGGCATGATTATATCTCTTCAAAAACAAGAAATTCACACTTTTTAAGCTGGTCAGACAAAAGTGTATGTAGTTGATAGCATCATTTCTGTGTGCTTCCATCCACAATGTGCTTGTAACCTGAATTCTCTGTATTACATTGACAGCAGTGTATGGTGCATAGCGCTGAAGAAACTGAAAATCTGTTAATTAAGTTTTTCGAAACCCTGAAACAGTACTACTCTGGGAGACAGATCGTGACTTCAACTGAGATGTTTCATGTTTGACTGCACTGTGTTGTTACTTTGGTGTGAGTAAAAACGCATGCTAGCTACCGTTGAATATTGATGAGTGTGTTGAGTTATTTCTGTCTGGCTGGTTGTGCCCATTAGAGATAAGCAGCAGAAAGAAGCCCACTGGGCCATGATAAATGTGGCGAACCTGCTTTGGACTATGCAGGTCAAACCACACGCTTATCACTCTGAGGACTCCATAGAAAGGAAAGGAGGTGAGAGAAGCTGAGGGTTGCAGGTGGGACGAAAAGATAGAGGGGTGAATAGAGAAGAGAGAGTGGGAGTGTGGAATTGGCAGACCAGTGCACAGTGGTGGGGAAGGGAAGGCATGGGATTGACAGAACCGAGAGAAGGGAAGAGGACAGTTTAGAGAGCTGACAGAATATAATGGATTGAAGCAAAATTGGAAATGGGTGAGAGAACGAATGAGAGAGAGTTTTAGCACGAGGTAGGAGGAGATGCTCCAGCAAGCGTTCTCTCAGTGGTCCCCTAACTGGCAAACAAGACTTTAGAAGCAAAAGCATGTTCCGATTATCCAGGACGAGAAAACCCTCCTACTAGCGTACAATAAACAGTCATGCGACGGGGGAGAGGCACGGGGTGAAAATGGGACACGACAACAGCGGCGTTCCCATTCCCCAAACCCACAGGCCATGTGTCTGGGTTATTCCGAGCTGATGCGCGGGGTAGAGTGGCGGGTTTGCCGACATCAGCCGTTCCACGCGTGTTGCATTAGGCAGTACGCGGCAGAGCGGAGGAAGCATAGACACAGCAACTAAAAGATGAAACAGAGGCAGCGGAGTTGTAGCAACACACTGGGATAGCACACACACACACCCCAACAGGGAGCGAGAGTGGTACCGTGGAAGGTTAGAGGTCAGAGACCAAAGGGATTGACTGTACTGTTCTGTGTGCTACAGGGAAACCCCTCCCCCATTAGTAGGAGTCTACAATGATATTCACTCGCTTTCTTCTGGACTGAGTTCCACAGTGGCGTCCCTCCAGTACCCATGGGCCAGGTTCTCCGATAACACCGTTGGATAAGATTTGATTAAACCCTTTAGAGTCTCTGGACCTTCCCGATGTCACTCATGCTTCGTGAACCATGTTACATTGACTTGTAACATGGTTACAAGTCAATGTAACATGGCTCCCCCGCAGTTTGAGCAGCAGACTCCCCTGGTCTATGTGTCTGTAGGTCTGTCTGACTATCTGTCTATGTGTGTCTGTAGGTCTGTCTGACTATCTGTCTGTGTGTCTGTATGTCTGTCCATCTGTCTGTCTGTCTGTCTGTCTGTCTGTGTGTGTCTGTAGGTCTATGTCTGTATGTGTGTCTGTAGGTCTATGTGTGTCTGTAGGTCTGTCTGTCTATCTGTCTATGTGTGTCTGTCTGTCTATGTGTGTCTGTAGGTCTGTCTGTAGGTCTGTCTGTCTGTCTATGTGTGTCTGTAGGTCTGTCTGACTATCTGTCTGTAGGTATGTCTGTCTGTCTGTCTATGTGTGTCTGTAGGTCTGTCTGTCTATCTGTCTATGTGTGTCTGTAGGTCTATGTGTGTCTGTAGGTCTGTCTGTCTATCTGTCTATGAGTCTGTCTGTCTGTCTGTCTGTCTGTCTGTCTATGTGTGTTTGTAGGTCTGTCTGTCTATGTGTGTCTGTAGGTCTGTGTGTCTGTAGGTCTGTCTGTCTATGTGTGTCTGTCTGTCTGTCTGTCTGTCTGTCTGTCTGTCTGCATATGTATGTCTGTATGTCTGTCTATGCGTGTCTGTAGGTATGTCTGTATGTTTTTGTGTGTCTGTATGTCTGTCTATGTGTGTCTGTAGGTCTGTCTGTCTGTCTGTGTGTCTGTAGGTCTGTCTGTCTGTGTGTCTGTAGGTCTGTGTGTCTGTCTGTGTGTCTGTAGGTCTGTCTGTCTGTCTGTGTGTCTGTAGGTCTGTCTGTCTGTGTGTCTGTGTGTCTGTCTGTGTGTCTGTAGGTCTGTGTGTCTGTCTGTGTGTCTGTAGGTCTGTGTGTCTGTCTGTGTGTCTGTAGGTCTGTGTGTCTGTCTGTGTGTCTGTAGGTCTGTGTGAAAGTTTTGTTGTTAATGATCTGGTCTTGCAGAGGCTGTAGGGTGTGCGTCCATAGTGTTAGTGATGCACAGTGTCCACCACCCTGGCTCCGTCATATCTGGTTAATTAGGCTCACTAATGGCTGGATTTGTATGGCTGGAGAGAGCCTGAGACCCGCACAAACTCGGGTTAGAAGGGATTGGGAGAGATGGGGGAGAGGGGGTGACAAAAAAGTGAGACAAGAGACCTTTTGAAGAGAGGGAGAAGGGTGGTTAGAATGGAGGGAAGAACGGGGGGGGGCTGACACTACCCGGGAGAACCAGGAGGAATGTGTCTAACTGTTTTCCTTCTTCTTGTCCTTCTGCTCTCTCTCCGCCGTCCCTCAGCTGGTAATGACCACTATCTCCTAGGTAACAACATAACGGTGGCCATCCTGGGGATTGTCATCCCTATCGGTGAGTCCTAGTCTACTGTCGTAACGCATGTCTGCTTCTCCCCCGCTTCTCTCCTCTCCGCCTGTGTCTTGGTCACCCCTGCTCATGACATCGCCCTGGTCTGATCTGTGCGCGTACCCAAGGTTTTTACTAAAGTATCTTCCCTAAACCCCCAGTAAAGGCCCCGTTCCCTATTTAGGTTGACAATAGGCAATCCGTCTAACTTTCTGTGTATTAAAACTGACCTAGTTTTTCCCCAAACCAGTACACCTTTTGCCCTGGTTTTGCGCTTCCCGTTTAGGCCTGCTCCAATAAGCTTTGGAAGCAGATGTGACAACATGCTGTACGGTAAATTAGAAGAATCCATCCAAATAACGTCTGCATGAATAGTATAGAACTTATGCTGTGAATAATAGCCATGTTATTACCGGCTAGATTATACAGGCTTTTGGTTTAAGATGGAAGTACTGATACGTCAGGATAGACCTCTGTTGTCTCTCTCTGGTGATCAACTGATTGTTTAAATGACCTTGCTCTAGCTAGCCTGCATAATGTCTATAATTGAGTCTTGAAAAAGAGATCTCCCAAACCCCAGCCCATTAAAGACATCCTACCCCACCCTCCTGTTCAATCTCTCAACTGAGATTTAAATTGTTAATTATCTCTCCGTGATGCTGGCGAGCATCAAAGTCAAGCTATTTAGAGAGAAAGGCTGATTGAGACGACAAAAAAAGCAAATTGAGTGTTTACACGAGAACAAAGGGGCTTCTCTGGGTTTAGGACCAATCAGGGAATCGTCTCCAGTGTCCCCCCCCACCCCCGCGCCCAAACAATAGACCAATTAGACACACTCTTCCTTGGGAACGCAGCCATACAGAGGCTGATAGTGAAATTAGGCCCGGAAACGGCAGCCAGAACAGAGGCCCGTTTAGTCTTTAACCGTACTCCCGTTCCGACCCTTCCTCCCCATGCCGCCCGTTCCAGCCGTGGCCACGTGGCCCCCCTGTGTGTAGAATACCCGCGTGCGCCTGGTTGTACTCTGGTGTCGTTCGGCTGTTTCAGGGTGCGTCTCGGGTGTCTTGTTTCCCAGCGACTGTGTTTGTTGGTGTGGCTCGGACCGCTCGATGTGTGTCAGACCGAATGCGCAGTAAGCTTGTGTGCCAAAGCGCTGGCTCCATCACCCCTGGCTGTGTTAACGCTCCCGCCGTGTGTGTGTGTGTGTGTGTGTGTGTGCGTGCGCTGCGCCGTGTGTGTGTGTGTCATGCAGTTCCTATCCTTGCCACAGTGGTCATCGGCCTCCTCTGCACCGCTGGCTACCTCGTGTGGCGCAACTGGCGCCGGAAGAACACCAAGAGCATGAACTTCGACAACCCCGTCTACCGCAAGACCACGGAGGACGACGACGACGAGATCCACATCGGCCGCACCGGGGAGTCCGTCGGACACATCTACCCCGCCGTGAGTGGCAGCGGCCGCCAGCCATTCATAGCCCTGCCCCTGGGGGGCGGGATCACAGACAGCAACTCCCATTGGTACTCGGGGGCTCCCGCGCACCCCGCCGGCAAATGAGAGAAGGCTGTGACTCGGTTGAAGGCGGAGAGAGAAGGCTGGGGGGGAGGGGGTCTCTAGGCGTGCGGAAGGAAAGGGCACGCTTAGGTCCCCACACGCACACCCAAACACACGGTCACAAAGTCATTCCAAACATATCCTCGGGTCGATCAAACGCGTTGGCGTTTGGTCTTCACCACTTGACCACCACCTCCATTCCAACTGCAACTCCCCATTCCACGTCTTGACACAGTGTGTTACTAGTCAGTGTTGTGCGTCAGGGAGCCGTGTTTTTAGCTTTATCTTCTCACCTGTGGAGAGTAAGGGTGTGCGTTCCAAACGGCTGCCCATTCCTTTGATACTGTAGTGGTTTATATATAGGGCATTGGGCGCCATTTCTGATCCGCCATAGGTTGACGGGAGACTCCATTTCCTGGTTTTGTTTCATTGGAGTGTAACAAAAACCAGAATAGAAACAGCACCTTAGGTGTCGGGACAATCTTTAATCCATATCCTGTGTTCTGATTATATGGTTTTCGTCTTCCACTTGTCCATATGAAGAAGCCTTTTTCTGCGGGTGCATTTGCATCTTATCCTGAGTCGGTGAGGTAAAACGTCTGGCGTTCTGTCCTTGAGGACTGGAAGTGAATTGCTCCAGTATGTTGCTCTGAAAAATAGATCCAACTAAAATGTGCATGTATTTGAGAGGTAGATTCAGATGAGCTGGTTGACATACAAATGAACCAACATGCAGACGAGGATGAGGGACAAAGGGTCAACCTTGGGATTGGTTGACGTGATGAGAAACTTGGAATGTTTTGGTCAAGACAGCAGAAGATGAGGATGTCTGGCAGGGTGACATAATGAGCACACACTGGTCTGATGCAGAGATGGGCTGACAGGTCACGCTAAATATGCTGTCTTCTCCTGTCTTCTCCTGTCTTCTTCTCTCCTGTCCTCTCCTGTCTTCTCCTCTCCTGTCTTCTCCTCTCCTGTCTTCTCCTCTCCTGTCTTCTCCTCTCCTGTCTTCTCCTCTCCTGTCTTCTTCTCTCCTGTCTTCTTCTCTCCTGTTCTCTCCTGTCTTCTTCTCTCCTGTCTTCTCCTGTCTTCTCCTGTCTTCTCCTGTCTTCTCCTGTCTTCTCCTGTCTTCTCCTGTCTTCTTCTCTCCTGTCTTCTCCTGTCTTCTCCTGTCTTCTCCTGTCTTCTTCTCTCCTGTCTTCTCCTGTCTTCTCCTGTCTTCTCCTGTCTTCTTCTCTCCTGTCCTCTCCTGTCCTGTCATCTCCTGTCTTCTCCTGTCTTCTATTCTCCTGTCTTTTCCTGCCTTCTCCTGTCCTCTCCCGTCTTCTTCTCTCTTGTCCTCTCCTGTCCTCTCCCGTCTTCTTCTCTCTTGTCCTCTCTTGTCCTCTCCTGTCTTCTCCTTTCTTCTCTGCTCACGGGTTAGGCGGTCCTTCCCTGTATGCACATGCAGCTCTCCTCACATTACGGCCCAATCAGTGTGCAGATGAGGAGCAGCGGGATCCTTTAGGGAGGACTTATTTCCTCCCTCCTGCTCGGTTGACTCCTCAGACTGTTGTCTCCCAATGTCCTCTTTATCCTCCCGGCCTTTCGCTTTCCGTCCCTCCACGTTGGTCGTTCTTTTGTCCCACACGGACACACGTACACACACTCACATACACACACTCACGTACACACACACTCAGACTCAGACACACACAGTGTGGTAATGCTGTTCAATTTGCTTTCTGCAGCGAGTGGCGCTCAGTCTGGAGGATGACGGATTCCCCTGAGGGGCTCACCAGGCCCAGCACCCCCCCCCCCCCTCCCCCCTGGGCCCTCCCGGGGGCTTCCACACTGCAGACGATGGGGGCACAGAGTGACAGGGTGCTTGCTACCCTACTATATAACCCAGGACAGTGGGGTTTCGTTTTACTCGTACCCCCAATCAGTGCTTCTTAAACATGCCCATGTCTCTCTTCTACTCCTAACTATAACTTACCACTACTACTGTACTACCACTACTACCAGCTTACTACTGTGCTGTCCTCTGCTCTACAGTCCGCCCCAAGGTAGTTAGTTGCCGTAGTTACTGCATCTGTAGTGGTGGATGCTGCTGTCTGTCTTCATGACAACTAACCTCATTGCCCATCAGTGCACATGTAAATAGATGCAGTCTGCCATGCTAGGAGCACAGTGAAAGACCAGACTGATTTTAATTCTTATTTTGTTTTTGACTTTATTTATTGTCTGCATTTTGCTGGTGTAAATAAGGTAAGCCGACCTGTTTTGCTGAGTATAGGGTTTGTGTTTGACCAGAGCCAGGTCGGATGGGGGAAATAAATATATTTTTCGGTGTGTGTGTGTGTTAGCGGGGTGGGGGGGGTAGTGACACAGGAAGTAATGTCAGAGTGGAACTCAGGGGAGGCAGGTTATGGGAAATCAATCGGCATCAGAGATCCACCAACGTTACCGGGTAATGAATAAGGGTTTGGTGGGGGAGCAGAGGTTTGACAGAACAGGGATGTTTTTGAAATTTGAATCGTGAGTCTGTGCATTGTTGTTACAGACCTGGTGGAACAGGGTTCAAACTTTTCTTCTTGATGGTTCTATCCATGGACATGTTGTGTATCCGTCAGGTGATCCACCCACATCCACCTTACATACTTAGTAACCACACTTAGTAACCATAAATAATAACCATACATAGTAACCATACATAGTAACTACACTTAGTAACCATAAATAATAACAATACATAGTAACCATACATTGTAACTACACTTAGTAAACATAAATAATAACAATACATAGTAACCATGCTTAGTAACCATACATGCCTGCTTAGTTACCAAACAAATGTCTTCCATTCTAAAACCAGACCCTCCCACGTGCCCTGCTCCTCAATGTAATACTGGCTGAGATGGTTTTGGACTAGACGAGTCATCCATGGTTGGGCTAATAGTTATTAAAAAAGGGTCAGACTGGATGTGTTACACTAGGTACTTTGGATGTGTTACACTAGGTACTTTGGATGTGTTACACTAGGTACTTTGGATGTGTTACACTAGGTACTTTGCGAACTCTCGTCTACGCAAGAAGGACTCAGTCTACCTTTGGTTAGAACCGTTCCATGGTAGATTTGCCGAACCAATCAACTACATTCTCCCAATTAGTTTGCTGGCTACTTTCGGAGGTTTGTAGGGTGTTTTAAAAAACATCAGTGACTGGGTTGTCTCTAACCAGTCAAAGTATCAAAGCTAATTACATACTTATTGCTGAAAGAAATGTTTGGGGTTGTGGCTTTTGGCCAGAACATGGAGTTTAAAAAGCCAGCCAATCAGCAAAGGAGAATCTAGGGTGTCATGATTTGTGTCGAGTGTCAATAAATGCTTCGGTGGTCTGGGAACACTGGAGTCATTTCTTCTTAAGCACTGAGTATGAACACTGGAAATGAAGGCCCAATGGAGAGACAACATATGGCTGTCTGGGATACCCTGCGGACTTGGCTTCTCTGGAGCTGTTGTCTTACTGCTGTTAGCAAGAAAACCTGTGTATTGAAGTTACTGAGTCACACTACTGTTTTCCACCAGCTTGACCGGGTCCTGTGGACCGTGCATATATGGACACACACACACACACACACAAACTGACTGTTGTTTGCTTGAGAAATGATGTCTACACATCATGGCTCTTGATTTTATTACAAATCAAATCAGTCTGCTTCCGTTGGGAGGGAATGAGGGGAGAGTTACTGACAGGGGAGGTTAGGGTCTTCCTGGGTTACGTCAGATCCCCTAGAGCGGACTGCTCCGCTCCAGATCTCCACTGCAGATTAAGGGAGGTGATTTGTCTCGGCGGAACACTGCTGACGGCATGCTAATCTGACACTTCCACGCAGGGTTCACTGGCCTGGCAGTCATGGTATCGTCGCCAGCATCGGCCACGTTCTGCAGGTGAGGGAGGGAGTTGGCATCTTTCTGCGGCTGTGGTGGTGTCCGAACACAAGCCCATAACATGCACTCCTGCGCACGTAGTTGTAGATTTGTGTTTGGCCATTATGTGGAACCCAGAGCTTCCGGAACATACAGCTGTCTTTGTGCTGCGATGTTGAGAGGATCACTTTGCTCTCTGACTGAAAGAGACTAAATGCCTTTCTGTATCCATTAGGCAGTGGTTTTTCACGAACCTGGTCAATCGTCTAAGGCAAAATGACAGTTTACAGTGGCCAACGTCCTGCTCTTTTCTCTGAGCCTGGTTGATTTAACACATGCATACCTAGGGTGTTCATGAGTATCAGTTAAGAGAGAATTTACAGACCCGTCCATCAAATCCACTGCTTTGGCATTTGTAGATGGGGCCCATCAACACATTCTGTGTGTCTCAATGTGTCTGTGTGTGTATATAATGTGGGATATGTCGTTTTGATGATCTGGAACAAACAGCGTGTCCGGCCAGGATCCGAGTGATTTTACTGTGTCTGGTCAGACTGGAGTCCTGAGATAATGAACGCAACCAGGAGAGGTTAGAGAACTCAGACGCTTCGACATTGTTAACACTGATAACAGGAGGAGTTCGTTAGAGAATCGTTTTTTCCTTCAGATTCCGTGTGGCTCCCAGGTCCTCAGCTGGCACAAACCGTCGGTAGATTTTCTAATGTCTTCTAACCCTCCTTTTTTCTCCCATCCTCTTTTTTTCTATGCATTTCTAATGGTGGTTCCTCGCTCAAGAGAGGCCGACCCCTGCTGCTTCATCGTCAGACTCTGTTATCACTAACACCAATCACAACATTTCATTTCAACTCTCAAACCATCTTTCTAGCCTCATTTTAGGCATTAGTAGTTTGTTTTCACAAGGGCTATCTTTCTGGACGGGTAGTCTAAACACACACCGAGGGACACAAAAACGGAAGGAAAGGAAACTATGTATTGGTACACATCCCAGAGCTCAAGAAACTTCCAGAAGACCCAGCAAGTGGAACCCAGAGAACTGACCCCATGTGATTCTGGATCCCTAAAGTGATTCTCCTCCACAAACTGTGTGTTCTAGTGAATAACCTGGTGACTATCCTCTCCACTTGGCTTCTGTCTGTGTGAATAACAACACGTATCCCCCATCCAGTCCACACAACAATACTAGTTTGTGTTTTCCCGGATGCGTATTACTGTAATAATAATGTTCAGTTCAGAGTTCCCCATGGATGTCAAATGGGTCACGGGGGTGGGGGGGGCGGGCATTAATAAGGAAACGTAAACAAAAAAGGTCTGGCTCAAACCATTCCACAGCCATGAGATATTGGATACATTTTGTACGCTGTTTGTTGCACAAACTTTTCAAGAAGCCTTCTGCACTGTGTAAAGGGGATGATGGGGGGGATGGCCGGTCGGTACAGTCCAACCGTTTTGAATCATGAACTTGTAAATATGTTTTCATACAGCAAAACTTTTGATAATGTTTTAAACGTACCTGTAAAAAAAACGTATGTACATAAGGCTCCTAAACAAGGAGTGTAGACCATATATGAGTTTATTTGTACACAAGAGTACTGGATTTTCTTTACTACTCGATTGTAACTAAACATTAATAATCTGCCAAAGTGTTTTTATTATTTTTCTTCCTGTCTGTTTTTCGTTTTGTTTTGCTTTTTAACAGTAAAGCATTGCAGAATTTAGGTTGTTTATACTGTATTTAATTATGTTTAATAGGTTTTGCTGTTTGGTGTTTCAAACAAGGGGGTTATCATTTAATTTATTGGTGCCTTGTTTGTGCTTCTGTATATTTTATTTAGTTGTTTCCGTTTTGGTGTTTTGTGTCCATGGGAAGGGCGGGCGCAGTAAAGAATTAGCAACTTCTGTACTTACATGGAATATCTGTACTGTATGCCAAAATGGTCTCACTCACGTTTTTATGAAATCAAGCTGTTGATAAATATCTCTATATATTGATATATTACATTTATAAAAATCACCCAACTCTTGTTCGCGTTGGGTTTTTATTACTTTCCCCATGATTCCCTCCAGGTAACCACAAAGCCTCATGGTCAACGCTGTGAAGGCTCATGCTGGAAAGGTAAATTATTTGTCCGTCGGTTCAAAACAGATAAAACACGTGTTCCCCACATGAACAGTGTAATGGTGTTTTCCTTCTGTATTGAGCGCTGTTCTTTAGAGAAGAGGGACAGAGAAAGATAGCGGAGACAACAAGCGAGAGAGAATGGAGAGAGCACCTAGTAGAAAGCAAGGTGAGCAGATTGAGGAATGAAATCATGTAACCCCAGCGGAACAGGAATGACAGCTGGCTGGGTGTTTGATAGATGGAGAAGCATAGAGATGGTAGTGAATATCACAGAGATTGTAGTGGACATCACAGAGATGGTAGTGGATAGAAAATAGATGGTAGTGGATATCACAGATTAGAGGGCAAGGTGGCTATTGCTGCAGGCAGGCCTGCCATAACCTCACACAAAAAAATAAAATTGTAAAATCCACGCTTGTCTATACAGCGCAATATGTGTTAGTTTCTTTAGGGGGATACAACTACTGTGACTTGTCCCTATATGAGATGACCAAATCACTTGAGCCTAGTTGACCATAAACACAAAAGTCAGTGTAGAATATATGTGTGATGTCGGACACTGTCTATGTTCAGGTGGAATTGTGGTAAAAAGGAGATAGAGTCCAGGTCTATGGTTTAGACTGTTTATCTATGTGTATGTGGTTCTGTAACAACAAAGCACAACAGTACAGACTGATTATGAACAAACAATAAGGAAAACACATTACCTTGAGAAGGTGAGCAGCATAGCCACTCCCTGGGCAGATACTCCCCATTACCAAGCTTGCGCTTGGAATGTGTCTTTGAGAACAATCTTCTCTGGTGTTTGTATTGGCGTTCTGAAGCAGAGAGGTTAGCTTCTCTGTTCTGGATCAATTTCCAGTCCCATTTTCGTCCAGTGAAGACGCACCTGTTTGTCAATATTATTTTGGCCCCAGAGACCCTGGTCAGTGCTTTTGGGGTCGTCATCCAACTCGTCCCGTCCTGTCCTAATCCTGGTCCTGATCCTGGTCCTGATCCTGTCTCCTCCACTGTGATCCCTTTCGGTTGGATCTACCCATGCTGCCAGGTCCTCTTCTCCTGGTGAGACAGGTAACGGGCCTCCGGTCTGTCCATCTCCGGTTGGCTCTCCGCTCATCCAGTCCTCGTCCTCTTCAGCTTCTCCCGGTAACGTTAGCGGTCCTCCTGTCTGCTCGTCGTCCTCTCCACTAATTCTCGCCGCACCGCTCGTTAAGCCCAGGGGCCTATGAAGACGAGAGGCCTATCATGAGCCAATAAAAAATCGCATTGTTGTGTAATTTGTCAATTTGTATGTCCATCACTTGATATTCATGATTCTGGCTGCTGATTGGTCCAATTTTGACGTGACCAATTATGCTATGTTACCATACGTTAGCATTAGGCCGTTGTCATGGTACCGTATAATGCTAGTAAGAAGTTTGAGGCTAGCTAGGTCAAAATGTCAGAAAATAAAAAAAAGGGGGCGAGCTTGTTAAGCCCCGGTAAGCCCGTGCATGAAGGCGGGCCTGGCTGCAGGGTTCCTCTCCTGGTCGTGGAACATGTCGCTTCATGCCCTCTTCTATCTGTCTGCTACAGTAGGTACCAGAGGGACAATAAAAACCACAGGGCCACTTGCATTTTGCAGTTGTGGTAAGTATTTCAACGGAGATGAATGTTGCTCCAGATTTTTTTAAAGCAGTGTTCAGAAGGGGTCAGGAATTATGTGGTTCCTTTGTGTGTGGCTACAAGGCATTTCTACGGCAGGCATAACAAGTCCAGTGTAGAGTTAGAGCTAGCGTTTAAACTAGGTGTAGGGTTAAGAGCATTGGCGGAGCTTAGCTTTCTCCCCCAGGGGTGTGAACATTTGCCATGGAGCCCCCCCACCCCCATCGCAAAAGTCTTGCTACTTGATTTCCCAACTAAAAGATAGGCAGATAATATAAATATGTAATTCGATTCTCCCAAAAATGTACGGAAGTTTCATGTACCATGACGAACAGATTTATTTTTTTTACCTGCAGTTACAAAACTTGCTGCTAACTGCTTTTGGACCTAAATCATAACTGCAATCCCCTTATGCTCTAAACTGCGATGCTGCTCCTGTCATTGTAACGTCAGATAAATCCATTTTCACAACTTTACTAAAGACATTTCCCAAGGGCACATATTGTTATATTAAATTTTTATAATGTACTGCTTTTCTTTCCTCTGAGTGGCAGCAGGGGCGAAAATCTGATATTAATTTGGAGGGACAATTACCTTACATTTTCTCAAGAGCAATTATTGAGGGGGAAACCAAAAGTAGTGCTGTAGTACTGTTTTAGTTTGCGTCATTGGTTGGCTCACTAATGTAGATCTGCCAATTCAGCTATTGTGTAAACCATACCAACATGAAACAAAGGGATTCTCTGCGAGTGAGTAAAGACACTGGTGTTTCTTTTTTCCTCATTCCTGAAATCTCCTCTTATTTCATAGCAAGAGGGTTTCTGATCAGTATGCCAGACCCCCCCTCCTGGGGCTGAGGGAGAAGATGGGTTATGGTGGATCAGGGCGGAGACTGGGGGAGGTGGGGTTTTCAGAGTTGACTGGCTTAAAGCCATTACAAGTTAATTACTCTTAAAAGTCTCCACGGTAACAAGGCTGACTCAGCACGCTGTCAGAACGAGAGCCACAGACGGGCCAAAAGAAGAATTTCAGAGTTGGAGTGTGAGCCTGTGGGTTTGTGGTTGTGTCTTAGTGTTTGGTTGGGGGTGAAATAAGAAGTAGGAGAATGTATATTGTTTTCCATATTGTGCTGTACTGAATATGCCTGTGTGTTATTGCTTGTTTCTTATTGTGTGTTTTTGCCTGTATGTTATTGCTTGTTTGTTATTGTGTGTGTCATTGCTTGCTTGTCATTGGTCGTGTCTGTTACTGCTGGTTTGTTATTGCCTGTGTGTTATTGCTTGTTTTTGTTATTTTGTTTGTGTTATTGCGTGTGTGTATGCTGTACCTGCAGTTCAGCGGGAGGCCAGACTCTCTGGATGATGAGTGTACATGGGCTCTCTCATTGCCTCTGTTGGGCTGGTTTCCTTCTTAATTGGTGAATATGGAAGTGGAACTGTCAGAGACCCCTACGCACCCCTCCGCCTGTCTGCCGTACCCGTCTCCTCAGAAGCCCTTGTTAGAAATAGGCCTGATGCTGTTCTGTGGAGGGGGGTGGAGGGGGGAACTGTCGTTCACTCATTATGCTTCTCTCTGGGTATCCTCTGTGTTGTGTGTTTCCAGAGGGATGGTGTGTGCCCGTGGTAGAGCGTGTGTGTGGCGAGGTCTGTGTTTGTCTGAGACGTGAGGGAGGGGATTGTCACTCATTAGCTCATGGTGTGCGGAGATTGAGAATGCATGAATGTATTTGGTTTGTTCTGTGCGTGCGTGTGAGTTGGGGGGAGCTTCATTATCTCCTGTATGAGAGGAAACATTGCTGTACATGTGACTACATGAGAGACTGAAACCCAGTGCCAACCTGGTCCTAACATTTTTATCATGTCCCAGTTTTATCGTTTTATGCTTTCACAATGTGTCTTTAATGAATGTACACCTGTCTCCAGATGTGGACACAATCACAATGAGTCTTTATTGAATGTACACCTGTCTCCAGATGTGGACACAATCACAATGAGTCTTTATTGAATGTACACCTGTCTCCAGATGTGGACACAATCACAATGAGTCTTTAATGAATGTACACCTGTCTCCAGATGTGGACACAATCACAATGAGTCTTTATTGAATGTACACCTGTCTCCAGATGTGGACACAATCACAATGAGTCTTTATTGAATGTACACATGTCTCCAGATGTGGACACAATCACAATGAGTCTTTATTGAATGTACACCTGTCTCCAGATGTGGACACAATCACAATGAGTCTTTATTGAATGTACACCTGTCTCCAGATGTGGACACAATCACAATGAGTCTTTATTGAATGTACACCTGTCTCCAGATGTGGACACAATCACAATGAGTGTTCTTTATGAGGAAATCATTTGTTCTGTAGAGAGATACTTTGCTGTTTACGGGCTTTTGTACATGCATGTATGTGTTAGTTTCTATGTGTGTATTTTGTTCTCTTGGAGCATTTTTCATACCCTAGCTCACATAGTGGCTTTGTTATTGTCGTGGAAAATCAGCTTTATCACTATGAACAGAAATAGCTGGGGGTTGGTTACTGTAAAGAAAACTAGTGTTGGTTTAAGGTGCTAGACATGCCCCCTAGTGGAAGGTTTGCTAATTACAGGAGTATCAAGCATATTTCGAACACATTTCAACAACTTTCCCCAGTCTAAATCCAATGTGCAGGCTTCTTACTTTTGACCACTAGTTTTAATATGGTGAAAACACTATTGTACGTTCTAAAAAAAGAATATGTCATGGTGTTCACATGATTGTCCTCAATGCTAAGTGAATGTTTTCCAAAGTCTGAGCAGGTTCCCAAGTCTATGTCAGGTTGACAGGGTAATCGACTGCCGAATTACCCAGCCAATATTTACAGCCCATCACAACACTGGTAGGTAATAACATAAACCATTATCTTTCCACTGCTACTGTGGGTATACACCTGAAACGTAGCAGCTGTCTCCCAGCTGGGTGACTCTGAAGCTAAGTAGGGTTTGCCCCTGGATCGATTCAAGATGCTGCTTAATATAGCTTCTTTCCAGCAACCTTTCAAAATAGGCTGTTGCCATGTGTCTGATTGTAGATTTGGAGACTTGGTGAACCCGAAACACCCTGAACCATTGTTTTCAGTGCACTTGTGTGGTCTACCATTACCACTGTTGTTCCATTGCCTTGCAATTGTTTTCTTGACCGTTCTTCAGTCGTGCAATTGCACATTCCTTCAAGAGTTTAGACATCTGTGAAATTGTGATAAAACTGCACATTGTGGCATTTTATTGTACACAGCACAACTGAACCTATGGCATGATCATGCACTTTAATCAGCTTCATAATTTGTCACATCTGTTCAGGTGGGTGAGTTATCTTGGCAAAGGAGAAATGCTTACTAACAAGGAAGAAGAAACATTTTTGAAAAATTTGAGACATTCAAGCTTTTTGTGTATATGAAAAAGATCTAGGATAAACATGAAACATTTTCAAAGTGTTTGTTAGTATAAAATAATGTTGTTTTCTCATATTGTTTAGAATATAACATAGCTCATTAACTGTGTTGTTAAATTTATACAGCTGTTTTGCTCATCTTTATCAAGGAGGGCATTGTATGTGTATGTTTTTAATACTCAATAATACTGAATTGGTACTGCATAAAGATGATTTGAGTATGGAAAGTTAGCTATTGTGTAAATACAGAAATGTTGCCATGGCAAAACATCACCTTTGTACCTGTCTATAGTAGTTGCATCTTTGTTTGGTAGGCATTGTTAGGGTTTGTAGATTTGGTGAAATGGTCTCTACCTATACTTTTGGTGGCAGACGGAGCACTTTCCTGGCTTGTTGGCTAGCTGATACTCTGACCAATCATTGAAACATGTCTTGATCTTGGGCATTCATCGCTTTCTGCTGGGGTAAGATAGTTTTACATTTTAAAGAAACACCACACACACACTTGCTCTATCCTTGTGGGGACCATAAAACCAATTCTCCATGTTCCGTATCTAATAAATCTAAATTGAATCATAACCCTAGCCACAGTAACTTAACACTTATGACTAAATGTCAACTAGTTGCAACACATAACCCTTATTCAAACTTTAAACCGTAATGCATAACTTAAAAGTAACCCCAATTGTAAATGTTACCCTAAATCTAACCTCTAAACCGTAAATAGCTTTTTCTTAGTGAGGACCGGACTTAGAACTTTATGGGGACTAATTTGTCAGGTTTCTGTTAACTTCTGTTCCCCACATGTGTAGTCAGACTTTGAACCAAAATTAGTTGTAATGACTATCCCTAACCTAATCCCTGATACCTGAAACTAAATTCTAAAACTAACCCCGACAAAGTTTGACCCTAAACGTAACCCTGAAGCCCAAATTGCCAAAACTGTGATGCAATTGAGGTGAGTGGTCTGTCCAGCTGTGAAAGTATTTCACTCTGAATCTGTAGGAGGACAGATGGCTGTCAGGCCATTCAAAGTGTTGAAGTCAATGTACAGGTGGACATCTGTCATGCAGCATGATAGATGGACAGCACAGGAGAATAATAAGAAAGCACGCTCTTAAGAATTGTATCACTGTAAATATCCATCCCTTAGGTCATCAAATAACACACAGCTACACGCCATTTTGAAAGGTTCCTTTTTAATTAGAAGCAATTATTTGAGTTGTAACTGGTTAACATACAAGTCAGTTTGATAGTGGGATTATTACAGGCAGGTACAGCTGCTCACATCTGATAATGTTGTAGTAATATAGCCGTACAACAGTCAGTCCAGTAGACACAGCACAGTACACCGCCATGTCCACCGAGAGACAAGCATGAACCGCTCAACCAATTAAACGTCACATCGCTTATCATACTCATCCTCTCATACCAATGAATTCACATATTCCAACATTGGACTACAGGTCCATGCATATATTGTATATTGTAAAAATATAGCATTTTGAATAAATACTAATATATATTTAAATGTCAGACAATACCAGATATATTTCTTCACAATACTGTATCTGTAATATGTACAGGTAATTTATCAATATACTTCTTTAACCAGTAGAGGTCAGTCTTCAGATCCTAAATTGGGTGAGAAACAGAGCACCACTCCACTTAGTGTGTACAGCACCTTTCCTTTGGGACTAAGAATTACATGGTGCCACATCTTCACATTCCTGATCTTGTGTCTTATCTCTACACCAGTCTCCTATACTAAGACATTGTTCAATACAGAGATGAAACTGAAGAGGGCCATAGTCCCTTTTTTGTTGTTTTTTTGTGTTTCCATATGGAGGAAGGGGTTAGAACATTGCTATCTGTATGAAACAGGAGGTACAGATCATGTTCTGAGATTAGTTCACTGCACTGCTTCAGGTGCAGGTTTTTCCATAAGTCTGCTGAAGGAAAACTGACTGACATTAGCTGTTCATCTTTTAGCAATTTGGTAGCATACATTTACATCGATTGATATCTTATCTGGATTCTAAGCAGGCAGACAGAGGACTGATTTGTTGCAGTGGAATGTGTGATAGCGTGTGTGTGTGTGTGACAGAGAGGAAGAGTTGTAGCCTGTTGACTGGACTGGTGCATGAAGTCAACAGTTTATCCACAATGCAGTGAGGCATCTTCAGGAATGTTCCGGCTTGTTATATTGCTGCATGCCGAATTCTACTGTACAACCTTCATATTGGAAGACATCCAAGTGAGGCAGTCGTCAGGCCAAACCAAGTGTGGATATGTACAGCAGGAAGGTCCATAAAACTGAGTACAACCAATTCCAATACAAAATAAATGTGTGTGAATCTGAGAATGTTATAACAATATTCATAAGGAATAAATGGCTCACATCCAAATATAAAGGAATAGTCATGGTATGGTATAAAAAGGAGGGACATACTATTGAAAATAATGACACATTTTGAGGGTAGATCATCTGCTTAACATTATTTTTGCTTGAAGAGTTTGCTTGTCCCATAATCCTTCGGTTGTCCTTCTGCCCTCTTCCTGGATCACCTAGCAATCATCAGGCTTATAGAGGCTCTGTCCATAGTCCAGGTGCATAAGGCCTGTCTGGGAGTTGGACTCTGCTCGCTGGGGAGGTTGAGGCAGTGGTGGTGAATACAGCCTTGGTCTGTCCTCCAGGGGACTCTGGAAGAGGGCATGTTCCAGGGAAGGTCTATGGTGGGTGAGTAGGTCCTGGACTGTACTTGGGGTCTCAGAGAAGAGAGGTGATGGGGATAGAGGGTCTGGTGGAGGGGTCTCAGAGGAGAGAGGTGATGGGGATAGAGGGTCTGGTGGAGGGGTCTCAGAGGAGAGAGGTGATGGGGATAGAGGGTCTGGTGGAGGGGTCTCAGAGGAGAGAGGTGATGGGGATAGAGGGTCTGGTGGAGGGGTCTCAGAGGAGAGAGGTGATGGGGATAGAGGGTCTGGTGGAGGGGTCTCAGAGGAGAGAGGTGATGGGGATAGAGGGTCTGGTGGAGGGGTCTCAGAGGAGAGAGGTGATGGGGATAGAGGGTCTGGCGGAGGGGTCTCAGAGGAGAGAGGTGATGGGGATAGAGGGTCTGGCGGAGGGGTCTCAGAGGAGAGAGGTGATGGGGATAGAGGGTCTGGTGGAGGGGTC
Source organism: Esox lucius (assembly GCF_011004845.1). NCBI lineage: Eukaryota > Metazoa > Chordata > Actinopteri > Esociformes > Esocidae > Esox > Esox lucius. The sequence continues at coordinate 29,378,481 of NC_047576.1, read as the reverse complement.
TCAGAGGAGAGAGGTGATGGGGATAGAGGGTCTGGTGGAGGGGTCTCAGAGGAGAGAGGTGATGGGGATAGAGGGTCTGGTGGAGGGGTCTCAGAGGAGAGAGGTGATGGGGATAGAGGGTCTGGCGGAGGGGTCTCAGAGGAGAGAGGTGATGGGGATAGAGGGTCTGGCGGAGGGGTCTCAGAGGAGAGAGGTGATGGGGATAGAGGGTCTGGCGGAGGGGTCTCAGAGGAGAGAGGTGATGGGGATAGAGGGTCTGGCGGAGGGGTCTCAGAGGAGAGAGGTGATGGGGATAGAGGGTCTGGTGGAGGGGTCTCAGAGGAGAGAGGTGATGGGGATAGAGGGTCTGGTGGAGGGGTCTCAGAGGAGAGAGGTGATGGGGATAGAGGGTCTGGCGGAGGGGTCTCAGAGGAGAGAGGTGATGGGGATAGAGGGTCTGGTGGAGGGGTCTCAGAGGAGAGAGGTGATGGGGATAGAGGGTCTGGTGGAGGGGTCTCAGAGGAGAGAGGTGATGGGGATAGAGGGTCTGGTGGAGGGGTCTCAGAGGAGAGAGGTGATGGGGATAGAGGGTCTGGTGGAGGGGTCTCAGAGGAGAGAGGTGATGGGGATAGAGGGTCTGGTGGAGGGGTCTCAGAGGAGAGAGGTGATGGGGATAGAGGGTCTGGCGGAGGGGTCTCAGAGGAGAGAGGTGATGGGGATAGAGGGTCTGGCGGAGGGGTCTCAGAGGAGAGAGGTGATGGGGATAGAGGGTCTGGTGGAGGGGTCTCAGAGGAGAGAGGTGATGGGGATAGAGGGTCTGGTGGAGGGGTCTCAGAGGAGAGAGGTGATGGGGATAGAGGGTCTGGTGGAGGGGTCTCAGAGGAGAGAGGTGATGGGGATAGAGGGTCTGGTGGAGGGGTCTCAGAGGAGAGAGGTGATGGGGATAGAGGGTCTGGTGGAGGGGTCTCAGAGGAGAGAGGTGATGGGGATAGAGGGTCTGGTGGAGGGGTCTCAGAGGAGAGAGGTGATGGGGATAGAGGGTCTGGTGGAGGGGTCTCAGAGGAGAGAGGTGATGGGGATAGAGGGTCTGGCGGAGGGGTCTCAGAGGAGAGAGGTGATGGGGATAGAGGGTCTGGCGGAGGGGTCTCAGAGGAGAGAGGTGATGGGGATAGAGGGTCTGGTGGAGGGGTCTCAGAGGAGAGAGGTGATGGGGATAGAGGGTCTGGTGGAGGGGTCTCAGAGGAGAGAGGTGATGGGGATAGAGGGTCTGGTGGAGGGGTCTCAGAGGAGAGAGGTGATGGGGATAGAGGGTCTGGTGGAGGGGTCTCAGAGGAGAGAGGTGATGGGGATAGAGGGGCTGGTGGAGGGGTCTCAAAGGAGAGAGGCAGTGGTGGTGGTGATGATGGTGGCAGAGGGGGTGGTGGAGTACGAGTGGGTTTTGAGAAGATCAACCAGCTCGTTGTGGGATCCCATCACCGCCATAGACAGGGCACTCTGACCATTCTAGAGTGAGAGAGAAAACCAAAACCAGTATGTTGTCAGGTTACAAACAGGTTGAATTGAAATTAACGATGAAGGAAAATACCAATAGTGACAGCAAGACAATATCTCCTCCACAGAAGGCTTGTGGGGTTACTACTCAAGACAATAAGCAGTCTGGAGAAGATGTTAGAACACTGTACATGACATTAATCACAAAGTATATGGTATGTACCACAGTCAAATACGGTCCCCTAAGTTTGGTTCTTGCTCTGACAGAACATTTGTTTTTCACATAAATATTTGCTACTTCACAAAGTTCAATCAAATCACATTAGTGGAGGGAAAGAAATATAACAGATGAGGCTTCACTCGGGCTAGCGCGACCCTGCTCTTCGAGTGAGTGACAAATAGTACATATTTGTTGTCATTTCCCATTAACCTGAGAGGGATTAGAGCCAAATGCATAGGATGTCAAACATTATGAACTGAGAAGATATCTTCTGCATGGTTTCCTCCTTGGTCATAGACTAGTGGATTAAACGTCCTCTGATAACATGATGCAAATTCAGTTTGAACCAGATGGTGGCACTGTTGTGTCATTTTGAAATGCAACATTTAAAAATTCCAAAACCAACTGTCCTGCTAGGTGCTGTTTGTGTCCTGCCAGGTGACGTTTGTCCACGCGCCGATATCTGCATGCGCGCCCGTGTATTCACCCACCTTGTCCGTGAGGCCGGCGTCGCAGTTGCCAGACTCCAGCAGTGTCCGGGCGATCTCGGTGTGACCGTGTTCACAGGCACACATCAGGGCGGTCGAGCCGTCTTTGTCCTGCACGTTAACGTCGGCCTGGCAGCTCAGCAGTAACCGGACCATGGCCGTACGACCGTGGCTGACCGACAGCATCAGAGCCGTCTGCCCTGCCTGACAAGGAAGAGGGGGGTGGAGAGGCAGGATGGTGAGGGAACAGCGGCTCTGAGTGACTGGCCGACTGGGTTAATGTTGAGTGCTGTGTGTACTGGTGTCTGTCTATATGACAATGTGGACAGAGATAGTGGGGCGGTACACAGTGTGTGTGTGTGTGTGTGTGTGTGTGTGTGTGTGTGTGTGTGTGTGTGTGTGTGTGTGTGTGTAAGGGAGTCAGAGTGAGTCCACTGTACATCTGTGGACTGGATAATGGCTTAAAGTTCAAGTGTGTGTGTGTACATCTCCCTGTCACAGTAGCGAGTGTGTGTGAGTGTGTATTGTGTATACATGAGTGTGTGAACCTGGCTGGCGCGGGCGTTGACATCTCCCTGTCTCAGTAGGTAATGTAGGTGGCTGTGTGTGTGTGTGTGTGTGTGTGTGTGTGTACCTGGCTGGCGCGGGCGTTGACATCACCCTGTCTGAGTAGCTGTAGAGCCACCTCCATGTCCTCAGGTCTGTCAGCAGCTGTCAGAGAGGCCAGCATCACCGCCGTGTAGCCCGCCTTGTTCTGGATGTCCACCTCGCACAGACCTGCACGCACGATACACACAAAATCCAAGCATTAACACACACACACACGCGCGCACACACAGATCAGACACTGCTCCAAACGAAGGACTCGGTCCGAGAGAGAGAGAGAGGTGAAGCGGGGAGACGTTCCGCACCGGTGTCCAGCAGCAGTTTGACCACGGCGAAGTTGGAGTGGGACACGCTGTAGTGGAGTGCCGTGTTGCCGTTGCCGTCGGCCAGGTTCACGATGAAGCGCAGCAGAGTGGGCGTGGTCAGGCCCACCTCCCGCAGGTACAGGGTGACAGTGTCGGCCTGGGAGTCCTTCTGACTGGATACACCAAACCACACCTGGTATAAGACGGTCAGGGCGTGTCGCTGGCAGGCGGAGAGACACAACACACGGTTAGTGTGTGAACGCTTTCTGATATCGGGGCTGGCCCATGGGAGTAATGTGTACTAGTCCTGCTAGATACAATGGCCTGTTTTATAGGAAACAGAAAAGCATCAAGTAGTATACACAGATCAGCCATCACATGACCACCTGCCTAATATTGTGTAGGTCCCGCTTTTGCCGCCAAAACAGCCCTGACCCGTTGAGGCATGGACTCCACTAGACCTCTGAAGGTGTGCTGTGGTATCTGGCACCAAGACATAGATCGGAGATCCTTTTAGTCCTGTAAGTTGCCAGGTGGAGCCTCCATGGATCGGACTTGTTTGTCCAGCACATCCCACAGATACTCGATTGGATTGAGATCTGGGGAATTTGGAGGCCAAGTCAACACCTTGAACTCATTTTTGTGTTCCTGAAAACATTCCTGAGCCATTTTTGCTTAGTGGCAGGGCGCATTATCCTGCTGAAAGAGGCCAATGCCATCAGGGAATACCGTTGCCATGAAAGGTTGCACATGGTCTGCAACAATGCTCAGGTAGGTGGTACGTGTCAAAGTAACAATCACATGAATGGCTGGACCCAAGGTTTCCAAGCAAAACTTTACCCAAAGCATCACACTGCCTCCGCCAGCTTGCCTTCTTCCCATAGTGCATCCTGGTGCAGTGTGTTCTCCAGGTAAACGACGCACACACACCCAGCCATCAACGTGATGTAAAAGGATATGTGATTCATCAGACCAGGCCACCTTCTTCCATTGCTCCGTGTTCCAGTTCTGATGCTCACGTGCCCATTGTAGGCGCTTTCGACAGTGGACAGGGGTCAGCATGGGCACACTGACTGGTCTGCAGCTACGCAGCCCTGTACGCAACCAACTGCGAAGCACTGTGTGTTCTGACACCTTTCTATCAGTACCAGCATTAACTTTTTCAGCAGTTTGAGCTACAGTATCTCATCTGTTAGATCAGACTACATGGGCCAGCCTTCACTCTTCATGTGCATCAATGAGCCTTGGCCACCCATGATCCTGTCACTGGTTTCCCGCTTTTCCTTCCTTGGGCCACTTGTGATAGATACTGACCACTGCAGACTGGGAACACCCCACAAGGGGTGCAGTTTTGGAGAGGCTCTGACCCAGCTGTCTAGCCATCACAATTTGGCCCTTGTCAAATTCGCTCAGATCCTTACGCTTGTCCATTTTTCCTGCTTTGAGGACAAAATGTTGGGCCATGATAACAAGATCTGTCAGTGGTCATAATGTTATGGATGATCGGTGTGTATATTTATATAGATTATCAGTGTTATTCACATCACCTGTCAGTGGTCATAATGTTATGGCTGATCGGTGTATGTAGCCAATCTACCTACTGAACAATGGCCCTGATTTCACGCTGTTTGTTTACTCACGAGGCAATGTGCTGTGTATTCTTCTAAATAAAGAGCCCAAATCAGTGTGACATTCTGGAAATTAATGCATACTGCATCCCAAACCAGAATTGTTTTGCGTACATGGCCACTGGGTTGCACAGAACTACTCTTGGTGCAAGTTTGCTGTTACAGCAGAATAGGGTTAGCTCCATGCTGGCTCCAAGCTAGGTTTAGGCTAAGCATTTTTACTTACTTAGGTTCATTTGCTTAGTTTCTTTTACCATTTGTAATGAAGGAGTAGGTAACGTAGCGTGAAGATCCGTTCATGCAGGCTGTTGATCTCCTGTGCAGAGGGCAACAGGCTTATAACCACAGAATCAAGAACTCTTACCATTTCCATATTGGGTGTTGTCACTTCTGCCATGCGATCTTTAATGTAGTAACACGCTTCCATGAAGGCCTTATCGATCGTCTCCCTGTGTGAACATAACACAAAGTCACCGTCTGGATTAGATGATCATAAACAATCCCTCAGAACGTATCAAGGCTTCGGATACTGACCCATACATCAGCATAAGCAGATACTGTAAATAAATTCAACATACCCTAGTCTAAAACTAACTCCTAATGAGACTTAACTGACATATGTAGACATTTAGGTTTACAGAGAGAGCAAGAGACTCGCTGAAGAGAAAGAGAAATGCGATGACTCATCAAAACCGATGAACAACTGTACCTCTACCCCTTCATTATCTATGGTTCAATATGCACTCTCATGCACCAACGCTAAGCTCCCATCCCTGTGCAACTGTAGGTATCCCTGTCTGTCCTTCTCTGTGTGTGTGTGTGTGTGTGTGTGTCTGGTATGTCAGCAGAAGGGGCTAGCTCCTGGGGCCCAGCAGCAGAGGCAGGCCTCATCAGGGAAGCGGATGGCTGCAACATTAAAGCCTCTCTCTGCACCTGTCTCATTGGCACTGAATGTTCCACACTGTAGCCTGCAGGCTGGATGCAGCTGCCCCTCAACAAAGACCTGGTCTGTTTGGCATTCTAGACTACAGGAGACTAAACAGGAGGAGGAGGAACTGACAGGCTGGCCTACAGGACAAAGGATGAGGGACAGACAGGTAGGCCTACAGGTTGAGGGACAGACAGGTAGGCCTACAGGACAAAGGATGAGGGACAGACAGGTAGGCCTACAGGATGAGGGACAGACAGGTAGGCCTACAGGTTGAGGGACAGACAGGTAGGCCTACAGGTTGAGGGACAGACAGGTAGGCCTACAGGATGAGGGACAGACAGGTAGGCCTACAGTTTGAGGGACAGACAGGTAGGCCTACAGGATGAGGGACAGACAGGTAGTCCTACAGTTTGAGGGAAAGACAGGTAGGCCTTTCTGGATGAGGGACAGACAGGTAGTCCTACAGTTTGAGGGACAGACAGGTAGGCCTTCAGGATGAGGGACAGACAGGTAGTCCAACAGTTTGAGGGACAGACAGGTAGGCCTTCAGGATGAGGGACAGACAGGTAGGCCTTCAGGATGAAGGACAGACAGGTAACAATAGAATAATTGGTAATGTGTCTGGGTGACAGAAAAATACCATAAGGGATGTTTTGGTTAGCTTTAGTTTAACTGTATTTTTGGACTTTTTCCCCCCGTTCCATCCAGCTGGATATTCTGAGAAACAGTATGGGTAAAGAACCTTGATCCAGTGCAGCCTGGTGATTGGACAGATGTTCTGGTTTACCAAGTTCTCTATCTGACCACTTGTTCAGTGTAATTGTCCTCAGATGCCACCGTTCCTCAAACACACATGGCCCAACCCATGCTCACTCTGCGGCTGGCCGCTCCTCCAGGAGTGCCTGGCTGGTCTCTGGGTCTTCGGCGTCTCCCTGACTCTCAGCCTCTCCAACCTGGACCACTGTTCCCTGGACCACCTCCTCTGTGACTGTGGCCTCTCCCTGGTTCTCCTGCTCCTCCTGCTGCTCGTCAGGCTCAGAGCTGTCCACCTCCTCTGCCTCTTCCTTCTCCTCCCCGCTGGACTCCTCACTTGAGGTGGTCTCATACCTGGAAAGGAACAGCGACATGACAACAGTGAGATTAACCATGTTACATTCAACTGGCCATCCACCTAACATTGCATTAACGTGTAACCGCTTGGGATCGCTAACATGTCAGCAGCAAGGTAAGAGCAGGAAGCATGATGCTTAATGAAGAGGTATGTGGAAATGGTTTGTCAGTGTCACGGAACATCTAGGGCCTTTGATCAAAAAGGCTAGAATAGGTCTCGAATAGCGTACTGTTCTTTCGTGGATGTTTACCGAATGTTCTAAGAGTCACGGAATTCCCAGACATCCAGAGACTGAGGGGCAAACAGAGACAGTGTTTGGATAGAGGTCATGGAATCAGGGCTGGAAGGTGTAAGGGCTGCAACGTGTGTTTGCACATGAAGAAAAAGGCTATTCTAGGTTTATTGGTTGTGTTTAGGCCAAGTTTAGGGTTACGTTTTTGGAGTCAGCAAAGGATCAATCTTCCTTGTTTTACTTAACTTGCAGGGTAGCTCGTAAAATAGCGTTTGTTTGTGCAACTATAGTTTTACTATCCTGTTGGGGCTCAAAAATTCCTCAGAGGACAATAAAACAAGGAACATTTGACCTAGAGATGTAATGTTATTAAAGGCCCACTTTGGCTTTAGGAGTTATATTAAGGGAAGATATGGTATTGTATGGGTCAGTGCCGATCACTGACCTTTGGAGGGGCATAAGTCAAACTTGAAAAAGGAGCATATGGCGACCCTTAAAAGGAGCGTGTGGCGACCCTTAAAAGGAGTGTGTGGCGAACCTTGAAAGGAGCGTGTGGCGAACCTTAAAAGGAGCGTGTGGCAAACCTTAAAAGGAGCGTGTGGCAAACCTTGAAAGGAGCGTGTGGCAAACCTTAAAAGGAGCGTGTGGCGAACCTTGAAAGGAGCGTGTGGCGAACCTTGAAAGGAGCGTGTGGCGAACCTTGAAAGGAGCGTGTGGCGAACCTTGAAAGGAGCGTGTGGCGAACCTTGAAAGGAGCGTGTGGCGAACCTTGAAAGGAGCGTGTGGCGAACCTTAAAAGGAGCGTGTGGCGAACCTGAAAAAGGAGCGTGTGGCGAACCTGAAAAAGGAGCGTGTGGCGAACCTGAAAAAGGAGCGTGTGGCGAACCTGAAAAAGGAGCGTGTGGCGAACCTGAAAAAGGAGCATGTGGCGAACCTGAAAAAGGAGCGTGTGGCGAACCTGAACAAAGGTCCCCGATTTATCCCGCAAAAGGAGCATGTGTTGGGAAATGAGTGTTACGTGTCAATGTATGTGGCTGTTTTGAAGGTCAGGTTGAGATGAGACAAGCAGGTTATGGATGGAAGAAATCTGAGCACTTGTGTACAACATACATCTCCAGCTAGAGCTCAAAGCTCTAAATCCTTTAAACATCCTGAAAGCTGAGTTTTCTATTGGCAAAACAGCTGACTTACAACCTATATAATCTCCAAATATTCATTTTGATGTTTTTTTCACTCCCACAATGATGCAAGTTTCTTGCACTTTTAATAGGCGTCTCTCTTGGAGCTGTTGTCTGAATGTACCTCGTCAGGTATGAAATCAAAGGAAACAAACAAGCTGTTGTAGCCCTGTGAGACCTGACTGTGTCACTTTTTCTGGTTTTGATAAGGGGGACGGGCTGATGGGTGCCGGGAGGACCAGCAGTGTGTAACAGCTTTGCTATGGTAATTCTGGATGTGTTGGTGGGAGGGCCAGTCACTGTATGTTAACTCTAGAAAGACAGGAGAGAGGCCTTTGTTTCCCAGTCCCTCCTCTGCAACGGTCTCACAAACAGCACACAGCACCGTCGCACTAACACACACGTTTTCTACCCCTAACCTCAATAATCTAACTTGGGTGCATAAACCTAATCTTAACTCCTAAACCTTATCCTAAACTAAACCTAACCTCAAGAGTAAGGAAACCTGCCAAATGGCTTTAACACACATGAAAGAGCACCAACTGTCTGTGTCTCTGGTCTGGAGGAGATAGTCTTCTAGATTACAGATCAGATGAGGGCTGAAGAATGACGGTGGATATCGAAACCAAAAACAATGGTTCCACGTGGCCTGAATGCCAGTGAATAATTTAGAGCAGTTTGCCAGCAGGGGTAGGAGGTACAATGAGTAGGGTTGGAATGAAGGTTTTAACAACAAAGACAAAAACATTTTTTGTCTTGCCAATAATTCAGCGTATGTATTTCACTCATTCATTTATGTAGCACTAAATGCCTTGGTCAGAGCTTTCATTATTCATGTAATTGACTTATTTTACTATTGATTAACCTTGCATGCTTTTAAATGACTATTTCTTTGTTGATTTCTTTACCTGGAGAACTTAATATACCTTTGTCTTCATCCCATTGAATTTCAGCAGGGTGGGTCTCGAAAGCTATTAGCCTCTATTGATTTGACAGTTGATATACACTCACCTAAAGGATTATTAGGAACACCTGTTCAATTTCTCATTAATGCAATAATCTAATCAACCGATCACATGGCAGTTGCTTCAATGCATTTAGGGGTGTGGTCCTGGTCAAGACAATCTCCTGAACTCCAAACTGAATGTCAGAATGGGAAAGAAAGGTGATTTAAGCAATTTTGAGCGTGGCATGGTTGTTGGTGCCAGACGGGCCGATCTGAGTATTTCACAATCTGCTCAGTTACTGGGATTTTCACGCACAACCATTTCTAGGGTTTACAAAGAATGGTGTGAAAAGGGAAAAACATCCAGTATGCGGCAGTCCTGTGGGCGAAAATGCCTTGTTGATGCTAGAGGTCAGAGGAGAATGGGCCGACTGATTCAAGCTGATAGAAGAGCAACTTTGACTGAAATAACCACTCGTTACAACCGAGGTATGCAGCAACGCATTTGTGAAGCCACAACACGCACAACCTTGAGGCGGATGGGCTACAACAGCAGAAGACCCCACCGGGTACCACTCATCTCCACTAAAAATAGGAAAAAGAAGCTACAATTTGCACGAGCTCACTGAAATTGACTGGAAGAATGACTGGAAGAATGTTGCCTGGTCTGATGAGTCTCGATTTCTGTTGAGACATTCAGATGGTAGAGTCAGAATTTGGCATAAACAGAATGAGAACCTGGATCCATCATGCCTTCTTACCACTGTGCAGACTGGTGGTGGTGGTGTAATGGTGTGGGGTGGACGTTTTCTTGGCACACTTTAGGCCCCTTAGTGCCAATTGGGCATCGTTTAAATTCCATGGCCTACCTGAGCATTGTTTCTGACCATGTCCATCCCTTTATGACCACCATGTACCCATCCTCTGATGGCTACTTCCAGCAGGATAATGCACCATGTCACAAAGCTCGAATCATTTGAAATTGGTTTCTTGAACATGACAATGAGTTCACTGTACTCAAATGGCCCCCACAGTCACCAGATCTCAACCCAATAGAGCATCTTTGGGATGTGGTGGAACGGGAGCCTCGTGCCCTGGATGTGCATCCCACAAATCTCCATCAACTGCAAGATGCTATCCTATGAATATGGGCCAACATTTCTAAAGAATGTTTCAGCACCTTGTTGAATCAATGCCACGTAGAATTAAGGCAGTTCTGAAGGCGAAAGGGGGTCAAACACAGTATTAGTATGGTGTTCCTAATAATCCTTTAGGTGAGTGTATATGCAGTATCTCTAAACAAAACAGGAGAGTGAAATAGAAATGTCCTATTCAAGTTTAAATCAGCACATCCAGAAATCCTCTTAAACCAAACTTTAACCCAAACCCTAAACATAACACACAATCCTACAAAAGCCTTGTGAAATGTAAGTTCTGGTATTTCATGTTTACATGAAACACACACAGACAAAGAGAGAAAGAGATGGAGTTATTGAGGCTATATGTCTATGGGAAAGACAGGATGAAAGATGGGAAGAGACAAACACATGGACAGACTGACAGACAGTGTGGGTGGGTGGGTAAGCAGAAGGCCAGAGGCGTAGGATGTGTGACTCACCAGTGAGGAAATAAGTGCCAAAAGAATACGGTTCTATATGTCATTTAGGAGTGAAAAAGTAGTACTGTTCGATATGTAAATGAGTGCAAAATAGTATTGTTCTGTATATAAATAAGGACCATAAAGGGGTATTGTTCTGTATATCATTTAGATTTACTTACTCGATACTGATCTATTATACGTAACATATACTGTGTAGTAAAGCTACTAACAACATACAAATGTAGGCTACAACAACACAATATAACATCACAGAGATCCTATATATCGATTTTGCCATGGTTCCCAACCTTTTTTTGGTTACTGTACTAGAATCTGACATTTGTTCAGCACAGAGTACAGCTGAAGTATTCCTTTCACGTGCATTTTACCAGTAAAGCTATGAATCTCATGAGTCCTAGTACTCTTGATTGGGAACCAGAGATCTATGGGACCAAGCCAGAATACATCCAGATGAAGACAGAGAATCATCTTTACCCTCCGTTGATTCCCACAAATTTCAGGTTCTTCTTAGCTCCACCTTTGTTCCCTTCTTCAGTAGCATCCTTCTTCTTCATGATGGATTTCAGACCTGGAGAGTGAGAGAAGGGGAAAGAGAGAGAAAGAGACAGGGGAAGGGAGAGTGTTGTCAAGCCTCTGGGGAATAGGAGTGTGCTTTCTACCTTGAAGGCATACAGGATCTCATACACACACACACACACACAAACACACACACAAACACACACATGAATCACCAATCTAAATCTGACACATGACCCACTCTGCTGGGTCAAACAGGAGTCAAGAGCAGAGGATTCTAACAACATCAAAGATGAGACCAGCATGACAGTAAAACACCTGCTTCAGACCCTGCAATCTGGTTTTGTACCAGTCCTAAATGAAGACAAACTACTTCTACTGTTTCAACTGTAACATATTAATCGTGGTAAAGGTATTTAAAATAGCAGCAGCAATATAAATAGTTGCAAATTGATTCATCTGCTGAGAGCAATGTGGGCCAACAGACTGTGTACAAGATGCATGAGGGCATGTGCGTTTGCTGAAGAGAGTGCGTGCTCTATATTTGTGTGTGTTTGTTAGAGAGTGAGCTGTTGAGAGTGTCTATTAAGCTGGTTTGCATGTTTGTGTGTATGTTACTGTCTGTTTATGTGTCTGTGTGTGTGTGTGATATTTGTTCATGTCCATGTGTATGATTTATGTAGATATTGGGGGCTTACGGACACTAATTAAGGACAACTGACTGGAATTAACATTTAAAATACAGAATATAGAGAATGTAACAATTTTAAAACACGTGAAATACAAAAGTTGGTCAAATAATAAATGTTCTAAGAATAATTTTACACATTCTGTACATTTGTGGCACATTAACATGCATTTGAAATACATTAAAAAAAGTATTATCTTGCTAAATAATGTATTAATAAGAAAGTGTCCATGTAGCTAGCTGTCATATATCTCTCTATAGCTAGGGACATTGAGGTAGATGGGTTGAGGGAAGGAATGTTGTGTTGTCTGTACTGTATTGAGGGACATTGAGGTAGATGGGATGAGGGAGGGGATGTTGTGTTGTCTGTACTGTATTTGAGGGACATTGAGGTAGACGGGCTGAGGGAGGGGTTGTTGAATTACCTGTATGTGTTGGTGGGACATTGAGAGATGGGCTGTGGGAGGGGATGTTGTTTGTAGTGTACTGGAGGGATATTGAGGTAGTTGGGCTGAGGGAGGGGATGTTGTGTTGTCTGTACTGTATTGAAGGGACATTGAGGAAGATGGATTGGAGGAGGGGATGGTGTGCTGTCTACTGTATTAGAAGGAAATTGAGGACACTGAGATAGATGGGTTGAGGGGGTGATGTTGTCTGTACTGTGTTGGATGTAAATTGAGGTAGACAGGAGGGGCTGTTGTGTTGTCGATACTGTATCAGAGGGACGTTGATGTAAATGGGTTGGAAAAACAGTTGTGGGTCTGCCTCTGCATGTGGTAGTAACAGGACCTAAAACGAAGTGGGCCCAAGCAGGGCATTTTTGAGGCAATATAATTCAAGCCAGACCTTTTCTCAAATGTCACTGACGCTCTGCAGAACAATAGCTGAATACACTGAGCAGGGGGTCACAGTCAAAAGCCACACTGTTGCACAGCTCCCCACTGACATTCCTATGAGCCATGTGTGTGGTAGGGGACTACTCTAGCTTCTGGGCCAAGGCTCCACTAGAAGGAGGGAGAGGGGGAGTAGGAGGGGGTCGGGAAGGGAGGGGGAAGAATATATAATAGTTTCTTGGAGGTCGTCCAACAGTGTAATCGAGTCATCTCCCCTACATGTGCTCCTCCTATAGCTACTGCAATCAATATCCATCACTCACACACACAAAGGCTCCTGGCCTATCAGAGTCAATGTAGGAGCCCAGTGATCTGACACTGTACACAGAGACAGGCCACGGCCTGAAGAGACAGCGTCTTGGTATCATGGAGATAAAGCAATTGGACCAAGGCCAAAGGAATTATATCATGGTAAACAATGCCTGAGAGTGTAGGAAAAGAAGGTTTACATCTGACTGGGAAGAGTACTATATCATCAGACCCATCTTAAAGCCCAGTCTATTATTAGGCCTAATATATCTTCAGTTCCAGTCTATTTTCAGGACCGGTCTATCTTCAGGTCTAATCTATAGTCAGGACCAGTCTATCATCAGGTCTAACCTATAGTCATGAGCAGTCTATCATCAGGTCTAATATATAGTCAGGACCAGCCTATCATCAGGTCTAATATATAGTCAGGACCAGCCTATCATCAGGTCTAATATATAGTCAGGACCAGCCTATCATCAGGTCTAATATATAGTCAGGACCAGCCTATCATCAGGTCTAATATATAGTCAGGACCAGTCTATCATCAGGTCTAACCTATAGTCATGAGCAGTCTATCATCAGGTCTAATATATAGTCAGGACCAGCCTATCATCAGGTCTAATATATAGTTAGGACCAGTCTATCATCAGGTCTAATATATAGTCAGGACCAGCCTATCATCAGGTCTAATCTATAGTTACGACAAGTCAATCATCAGGTCTAATCTATAGTCATGAGCAGTCTATCATCAGGTCTAACCTTTAGTCAGGACCAGTCTATCATCAGGTCTAACCTATAGTCAGGACCAGTCTATCACCACACTCAGATTCCAGAGTGGACCAGGACCATACATAACTAATTACTATCATGTTGAACACATTGACACTGTACCAAAACATAGACATACCTTGCTGTTGGCTGGCAGCAGCCTTCTGTCCGGGGGAGTAGAAGGCTGACAGTGCACTGAGGGAGCTGACCAGTTGGCTCTGGATGGAGCTCATCTTAGACGTCCCTGACTTCCCCGCTGAAGACTTCCCCGTGGTGACCTTACCCTGCCCGACTGCGGCCTTCTGGGAACTTGGGCTGGGGGTCTCCTGCTTGTCCTGGCTGCTACCTAGCTGGGCCCACTGCTCGTTGATAAGCCCCGTAAGGCGCGTCACCACCTGGCCCAGGGCTGGGTTGGACCCCCGGCGAGGGGCCGGGTCCAGGGCTGGTTTGGAAAGACGAGGGTCCTGGGATTGAGGATGTTCATTATCCTTCTGACCTATCTGGGGCTGGCTCGAGGAGGGAGTGCGGGCTGGGCTCTCTGGACGTGGAGTTTCTATTTCTGCAACCACTTTGACCGCGCTGTCTACAACTGCACTCACTGTAACTGTGGTTTTCAGAACCTCAATCTCAGTTGCAACATTCTCTGTGATCACATTCTCTGTGACTGTACTGTCTGTGGACATACTCATTCTAGCATCATTTTCAGTCACTCTAGTCTTTTCAACAACTGTCTCCTTGTCTACAATTACTTGAGTCTTTGTTACCACACTTTCTTTGACCACACTCTCTGGGGCCACACTCACTGGGGCCACACTCTCTGGGGCCACACTCTCTGGGGCCACACTCTCTGGGGCCACACTCTCTGGGGCCACACTCTCTGGGGCCACACTCTCTGGGGCCACACTCTCTGGGGCCACACTCTCTGCGGCCACACTCTCTGGGGCCACACTCTCTGCGGCCACACTCTCTGGGACCACACTCTCTGGGTCCACACTCTCTGGGGACACACTCTCTGGGGACACACTCTCTGGGGACACACTCTCTGGGGACACACTCTCTGCGGCCACACTCTCTGCGGCCACACTCTCTGGGGCCACACTCTCTGGGGCCACACTCTCTTGGGCCACACTCTCTGGGGCCACACTCTCTGCGGCCACACTCTCTGCTGCCACACTCTCTGGGGCCACACTCTCTGGGGCCACACTCTCTGGGGCCATAATATCAGTGCCCACATTCTCTGCTACCAAATGTCCAGTGCCCACACTATCAATAACCACAAAGCCTTCTTCAGTTACTGCACTCTCTGTGATTTCATAGTCTTTGAACAAGCCATTTGAGACTGCACTTTCTGTGACCAAAATGTCTGGGATTGTGCTCCCTGTGACTAAACTGTCTTCACCCACAATTTCTGTGACGGCACTTTCTATGGCTGCACTCACTATGGCTGCACTCTCAATCTCTAGAGACCTGTGAGGGTTATTGTTGTTCTCAGCTCTGTCCCTGTCTGTCTCGGTCTGCTGGTCGGCTCGCTGAGCTGCCACCGTCTCTGTCACCTGGTCTACCGTACCCACTCTCTCTGTCTCTGTCCCCCGGTCTACACTGCCGGTCCTCTGTCTTGCTGGACGGATGGGTGCCATATGTGTCTCCGTGGAATGGTCCACGCCATCTCCCGCGTGCGTCTCCGTGGCCTGGTCCATGTTGTTAGCCATAGGTCGAGCTGGTCTCACTGGACGGACGGGTGCGGTCTCTGTTGTCCGGTCTACGCTGACTACCACTGGCATCTCCGTAACCTGGTCTAGCCTGGCTTCGGGTGGAGTTTCTGTCACCTGGTCCACTGTATCCACTCTCTCAGTCTCTGTCCCCCGGTCCACGCTGTTAGCTCTTGGTCTGGACGGACATACTACCATCTCTGTCTCGCTCACCCGCTCTTGACTGTTGAACCTCTCGGTCTCTGTCATGTGATTCACCCTATTGCCCCTTTCTCTGGTTAAACAGATGATTATACTCTCAGTCTCTGTCCCCTGCTCCACCATGTCAGCCCGCTCTGTCTCCGTCTGCTGATCCACACTGGCCCTCCTTGTACGTCTGTCCTCAGAAAACTCTATCCCTTCTGACCCTGACTCGCTAAGCTGTAGGATCATCTCCTCCTTCATCCGGTTCTCCTCCACCTGTTGTCTCAGGAGACTGTTCGTTCTCTCCAGGTCTTCACTGGCCTCGCTTAGCTTAGCCTCCAGGGCTACTAGTCTAGCCTGGAGCTGTTCAATGCTAAGGAGGTCCCCATCACCACTGACATTGACCCCCTCTATGACTGGCACAAACTCTTTTGTTTCCAGATCTTCTTTTGCGTTCTGTTTTGTGACATTTTCTGAAGCCTCTGTTTGCCTCTTCGCTGTGTGCTCTAATGGATAGACAAATTCTTTTTGTTTCACTGGTGCTTCCGATGTCTCTGCTCGTCTCTCGGGTTCCTCCGATGTTTTGGATTGTCTCTCTGGTTCCTGTGCTGTTAAAAGCCTATTTGGATCTTCTGGTGGTTCACTTTTTAAGGATTCCTGTTGTTTTCCTGTCTCTGATGCAGTGCTCTTTGTTCTCTCAGAGTCAACTGCTAGTGACTGAGATGTTGGCCCAGCATGAGTCCTTGGGGCTGGGGAGGGTGAGGTGCGTTGCGGGGGAGGCGGAGGCTGGGGTTTGGTCTGTGCCTGCAGCCTAAGTATTAGCTGCTCTCTTTCCTCCCTCAGTGAGCAGATCTGGGATTTTAGCTCAGGGATGGTCCTCACCATGTCCTCCAGCTCTCTGACCCTCTTCAATGCTGCAGTGATCTGCTGGTGCAGACCCAACCGGTCCTGGGGCACTGAGCGGAACACGTTTTCAGAGGAGCCATTGTCAGTTTTCTCATCTCCAGACTCTGAGCCCTTCCTGTGCGGGATGGTGACTGGCATGCTGGACGTCCGGAGGAGATTTGGCCTCTCTGGGGGCTGTTCGCCTATCACCCGAGCCCCGGTCTCATCCTTAGGTCTGGCTGAGGCTAAGCTACCACCCAGCCCCTTGCTGCTCTGGCTCCGACCTTGCGTCGTATCTCCGTCACTGGGTCTAAAATCAAAGATCTGCTGTACCTCGTTGACTCTGCCTCTGGGCTTGGGCCCTAGCGTGGAGGTCGAGGACCAGGTGTCCTTAGGGGCCGGCCTGGCTCCATGCCCAGGCAGGCTGAAGTTCCTGGGCAAAGTGCTGAACTTCGGAGGGCCTCTGGCCTTGCGCTGGATGTGCACCCTCTTGATAGTGTTGCCTTTCTCAATGTCGTCCACATACTTGAGGAAGTCTAGGTCCAGGTGAAAGCCATATGGTGTCTCTACAGAGTAGGGCAGCTGTTTCCTCTGACTGCCACCTCCACTCTCTCCTCCTGCCTTGGGGTAGCCGTTTGCTGAAACACAGAGAGAGTATTTAGCACTCACAGGAATTGTAATACATTCAGGGACATGCTGTATAGTACTCTACAGCTTTGAGCAAAACATGAATCTTGTCATTGGTAAAGTAAGTAAAGGTAAGACTTTACTTATAAGATTCTGAGAATCTTATAACGTGCAGCTTTAAAAATAGATTAAGTATAGCCCGAAGAACACAGACAACATCCCTGCAGTTCAATAAATTGATGTCGACTTGGGATGTATTTTGCTCAAATTTCTCTGGCACTCGTGGCAAGATCCATCACATCAGCAACGTGGGAATGCTTAGCGCGCTCAACAGTAAACTAACGCAACACACACAAGCAGCCCCGTTTGGGTGCTGCTATCAGGGACGCACAACGGCCTTAATGCACGACTCAGCAACACACTAGAGAAGAAAGGTTTCTCACTTCAACAAGTAACTTAGTGTACAATGGCAAATGAATACGGAGCTCTGAGAAAACAGACAGGTGTTGACTATGTTAAGGCTCTGAGCTCTGAGAAAACAGACAGGTGTTGACTATGTTAAGGCTCTGAGCTCTGGGAAAACAGACAGGTGTTGACTATGTTAAGGCTCTGAGCTCTGAGAAAACAGACAAGTGTTGACTATGTTAAGGCTCTGAGATGGATTTTTAACTGATAACCGCAGTGTCCCCCATCGTTCAATGTTTTATCTTTCTTTATTTAGCTGGGTCTCAAATACACCCAACAAATCAAACATGAAATTGCCAAGTATTTTGATTATTGATTAATTGATTGAATCAGTTAATATATGCAGCCCTACTTTTAATAATGATAATAATAAAGAAAAAAATTCCGGAAGCAGGGGGACCAATGGCTAAATGATGGTACGCTACATTTTCGGAGACATATTGAAGATGACTCAAGACGCTAGCTGATTTTGTTGTGTAAACTGGCAGATATTGATAGCTTGAGATTACACCTTCCGAGGTACTGTAGCATGTGCCCCCTAAACTGTATAAAGTTCCTGTGTTATCCGAACACATATAGCTTAATTGTCCTGCGATTGGTGGCCACAATCCTGCACGGTACATCTCGAACATGCAGAAGGAAAATGCTACTGAAATTATTACGACTAGCGTTTTATTCTCTCTCTTATAATGTCAACAAGCCCCTAAACGTACTTAGGAGCCCAAAAAAGTAGAACAAGCACTGCTCCTCATTTGAGTGTAAGCCATAGCAACATGTGTAAAATAGCAGGAAATGAATTTCCTCCCTCAGGAACTTAATTGCCGCTTTGGGCTATCTAAACTTTTTATCATTTAGAAAACAATCAAAAGCACACATATAGACATCAACTTCCCAGTGTGGCAGTGTCCTTAAGCATACTTAGCATGGCAAACATACCTCTTCCCCTTGGCCCTAACCCTTTAGTGATTGATGCCAAACATTGGATAAAGTGTGTGGCTGGCTATGAGCAGGGTAGTAGTCTAGGTCAGGGAGGGGATGGGGGTGTTGGAAATGACCTCTTACCACTTTTCTTGTCCATCGCTGTAGTGGTTCAGGATCATGGGCTTACTTCTTTACAGTCAGTTGGCAACCTGAAACAGACAATGGACGTCTGTGAGAAAATAAATAAAAGAATACACTTTTACACAATAATATACACAAATAATACAAATAATATCAACACTGGGCCAACTGGTTGGAACGCAACCACCATTTTCTTTTAAACAGGAGCTCACATTTGTATTTGAGATAAGAAGATTGCATGTGAAATGACTGCTTCTAAGTGTGTTATTCCAGTGAACTGTTATTGTTTGTTGGTTATGAGTGAAACATCCGGTCACAACTTCTCCCAAGTGTAAACCTAATTATCTAACAGACAGAAAGATCCCTGGTGGCTGTTTAAAACCACCACAACACTTAAAGTGAGCTACAGTTTCATCCAGCTTAGCAGAAACATTTTCCATCTGTGTGTAATTTTGTGTCATTTGTTCCAGTCGGAGCCACCAAGAAACCAGAGGCCCAGCTTTGTATGAAGGCTTTGCATGAGGCAATAGAAGGGGATGGAGAAAACAGATTTTAGTCAAAGCAGAAACTTGTGGAAAGCTTTTAAATGTCCAGGTAACAGTCGAAATGAAGGAACACTTCGGGATACAAAGTTTATTCTACACAGGTATGGAATTAACAAGTGTCATGCAGAAAAATCCAGAGTCTGCCCAGTTGGCCATTACTTGGCAACATGGCTATAAGAGACCTCAGAGACTTTGAAAGAGGGGTCCTTTTTGGGAACTGGCTCTAGTATTAGTGGTGTTCAGCTTCCTGATGTTTTACAATTTCTTCTGCCAGTGGCCAATCACCAGATCTGGTACGAGACAAAGCATTTTCCACCATTATCAAGATAACGCACAATTATGGAATTTATTGCAAGGGACATAGTCGCATCCCTGAAATACAGTTACGGACCCTTCCAGAAACTATTCCACAGCATATTGAAGCTGTTCTGGTGGCTTGTGGTTGTTGTTTCCTGTAACATCCCACAACACTAATAATACACAGCATGGGACAGAACTTTCCCACAACCTTAAGCATGCTTTTATATTGAACCCATTTTAAATAACTAAGTGAACCCTGGGGAACAAAACAGAAATAGCAAAGCAAATTTATTTACATTATTCACATGCAAATTTGTGCCGATGTAAAAATACTTTTTACTTAGGAAGACAAAGTCACTCTTAGAGCCTGTTTTATTTATTGTTTTAAAGGGGCAGTCTATAAACAATAACACGACTTGTCTCCCCCTTGTCTTTGTTTAATGAATGAGACCAGTATAGTATTAGCTAGTACATTGTGGTTAAGGGTGGGATGTCCTCCTCCTCAAACTGTAAGACGTACACACAGGGACTGTGTTGTGGGAAAGACTGTGTTTAGATTGTGTGTTTAATAAGAATTTCTAGCTGGACCACCTCAGTAAATAATCCCCAAACACTGACAGCAAAGCAAAAAGTGATCTAGCGTAGAGGTGTCTCTATACCTGTTATACCCCAGCCCTCCTCGATACTCCAGCCCTCCTCTATTGTGATGGCAATTTCTAAAATCCAAATAGTTGTACGAAAATGGTAGGTAAGACAGGAGAAATCAATTGCGCAATAAACGGTTTTAATGAAACTTGCAAGGAGAAAGTATACAGGTTACAAAGTAACGGTGGATAGTTTCTAAATAAAAACATCATTTCGACAGTATTTATTACATAGGAAGAAGGGGTGTGGTAAGATGCTGCCATCTGTTTCATGTCAATCAAACACCTTTCCCTTTGTTCTATCACACACGTCAAATGCTATCTTCCCCCACCTTATCCTTCCTGCAATAATGTCTACTGTAGTGTTTACCCAAAGGGGCCAACTGGCCTTACTGCCCCCTGTTGTATCTTCTCCTATCCTGTCCTAAAACCCATTGATCTCCATCTGGACAGACAATAGATGCCCCCTATGCAAATACCAGATCCCACACATTCCTGTACCTAGAATACATTGTATATAGAAATTTCCACAACACTATCCTCCATACCTGTTATACCCCAGCCCTCCTCTATCCTCCAGCCATGTTAAACCCCAGCCCTCCTCTATCCTCCAGCCCTGTTAAACCCCAGCCCTCCTCTATCCTCCAGCCCAGTTAAACCCCAGCCATCCTCTATCCTCCAGCCCTGTTAAACCCCAGCCCTCCTCTATCCTCCAGCCCAGTTAAACCCCAGCCCTCCTCTATTCTCCAGCCCATTTATACCCCAGCCCTCCTCTATCCTCCAGCCCTGTTATACCCCAGCCCTCCTCTATCCTCCATCCCTCTCATACCCCAGCCCTCCTCTATCCTCTACTTGTCTCAATTTCAGGTGTGAGGCTGGTGGGGAATGGTGGCACATCGTATGACATTGTCTGAAACCAGGATCTGACAGACACTGCTCTCTGCTCCTGCAGCTGGCCCAGTGAGAGAAGGGGCATCCATGTTCCTGACACTCCACATCCTTAATGTGACAACAGGCATTTGGCTCTCTGTCCTTGAGGCCTAATTAGCAGATATGTGAGCGGAAGATTGCTGCTGATAATTGCCTAGTAAAGTGTGGGGCTGCAGACTACAGACAATTACACAGAGAAAGAGAGCCCCAAAAACACAGCTGGTTAATTAAATCCTCACAAAAAACACAGAGACATAACTGAGAGAGAAGCAAAAAAAGAAAGGGTAGAAATAGAGAATTAGTAAGATTGACCAAAGAAGAGAGAAAGAGCAGCAAGATGAACAGAGGCAGAACAGAGGTGGATTCTTCCTCTCCAGCTGACCTCACATTCACCTCATTTTGAGGAATTTAAGAGATGTTAATTGTGATTTAGTAAAGTTAGTTTGAAGTTGTTTATCTTTAATGAAGATCTAAATGAGAGCAGCTGACAGTGGCGTTCTCATCACTACAGCTACAACGTCACTTATGCATTGTCACAGGATGGCAAACACGTCAGAAAGAACACAGGTTTATGGCTGTTTCTGTGGATTCAAAGTCAAACATGTGTGAACCTCTTTCCAGAAACAACACACACAGTGAGAAAATATATCATTGTGAAGTATAGGGTTTGAATCTGGCCCACTGCTCTTTCAGCAACAACTCTATCTTTTTCTTACTTAGTAAAACAATAAGAAAAATATATAATTTCTCATAAAAGGGGGGGATTGGTAAATTCCTCTCAGTTGTGTTTACAAGTGAAATAGCAGAAACTAGCTTGGTATTTTAGCTAACTTTATACAATGCGTGGTTTGGAATTCATGGTTTTATAGCCTGTCATGTACATGGTTTAACTATAACAGAGCTAACAAATGCTTTTTGAATTTCCCAGGATAGTGTGGCACTGAACAGAGATATTATGGGTAGCTTAGTACTAAGTAGCTAGCTTCCTACTTATAGAGGGCTTACCTGAAGGAGAAACATTGTCCATAACTCAATTTTCAGGTCCACATCAACCGATTCTTCCATCGCTTGAAAACATTTCTATAAACTATTTTAGTTCTCTCCAGAACTTTATCTTTCTATGATTGTGAGTAAGCCAACAATAAACTATTTATACATTTTTTCTATTACTTTAATTAGCATATTTCTACATTTGTATGGTGGAAATCTCACAAATGACCCATTTTATCAAATCTCTAACCTTAACCTTGAACCTAACCACAACCTGTAACTCTAGCCCCATTTGTTACTTTTACCCTAAACCTAAAACCTTTGCCATAACACTCAGGGCCAGGCGTGATCTACAAACACCATATTTCTAAACAACAATGCCTGTCTGGGGCTGATGAGGAGGTGCAAACTGACAAGCATTCTAATAACGCCATGTCGGAAGCAGCGGGAATCACATCGCTGTAACGACCACAGTAAATAAGCTCCCGCTGACAGTCTGTTCATATGGAGCTGACCCTGTGAACCACCAGGGGAGGGGGCCGGGCCAACACTGACAATCCCTGGTCATTATGAGTCTCTGTGCGTCGCTGCAGATTGACTTATATTAATAGAATGGCACGGGAGAGCGGAAGAGAGGAGAGGGGAAATGAGATTGGAGACCAGAGGTTGGAGACGAGAGGTGTGCAAGAGAGAAAGACAGAGGGAAATGGAAGACAGGGAGAAAACATGGCAGCTGGACAATCATATCTTATACACACACACACGCAACCAGGCAAGCAGGTATGCACGCGCACGCGCACGCGCAACCAGGTATGCACACACACGCACACATGCACGCACGCACGCACAACCAGGCAAGCAGGTATGCACACAGGCACACACATGCACACAGAATAAACAGCAGGAAATTGCCAAATGGCTGCAGAATGAATAGCTGAACCTGACAACAAAACCACATCTGGGGGTTTCTTACTGGTCGTACCAGGTGCACAGCTCTAGAACGTTTTACATTAACTCAACACACATTCAGAACTCACAGGAACATTTATTCAACATATTTCATGGAACAGATATTGCCTATCAACCATCTGTAGCAGGGTTACTCAGCCCTATTCCTGGAGAGCTACCATCCTGTAGCTTTTTATAGTTGCCATGGCGCCATTGTTGCAGCCTAAACACAGAGCTCCTGTCCTACATTTGTACATACATATTACAATGTTATTATTACCATCTGCCACTAAAACAGGAAACGCTGAAAATTAACCGTCTTTCCTCTGGACAGAACTTATCCTAACAGAGAGACGAGATAGACTCCAACTCTCTCTGTCTAGAAACAAGTTATACATCATACAGTGATAAGTGTGTATGTGTTTGCATGTGTGCCGCATGAAGCCAACTGCTTGCTTTTATTAGATATAAGGAATGACATGAACATGAATAATTTATTCAACCAGCCCCTTGGCTAGCCTAGCCCAGCATATCAGCCTTAGTATTATGGCTGCCTCAGCTCCCCATCAGGGGGAATAGGGTTTAAGGAGGGAAAAGCTACTGCTAATTAGCGCACAGCAAGGCTGGCCTGGTGTGTAAAATCATGGCCATGTTACAGCAGGATTTCGGTGAGGAAGATGAGGGGGAAGGAATGGCGGGATGGGGGAGGAGGAGACTGCTGTCAGGCGAGATGAAACAAAACTGGGTTGTGTAGAGAGGAGAGGAGACAGGAGGGACATCTGATGAGGAGAGAAGGAGAGAGCAGGAGGGAGAGGGATGGAGGAAGAGGAGTAGGGTCACGTCGAACTGAATCAATTACACCACTGGGTGATTTCAGCGTTATGGATGCTACATTTGTACGCAAAATCTCAATTTCAGTGTTTCGCATAAAGGACTGTAGAGCTAAATAGAAATGTAACTTCAGATGTGTGTAGTCACCCTGTTGAACCCTTTCAAGATGATTGTCTACCCAAAGAATTGAATATCAAAAGTTGGCACGTTGCAGAAATTGAGCAACTAAGATGCACGATGAATGTTAGTTGAAATGGAACAGCCTTTTGAAAAGACTGCCATTTTAAAGAGAGGGCAAAAATCTGAATTACGAAAATGTTACAGTTATGAATGTTACAATTATGGGTGTTACAGTTATGTTACAGCAATGATTGTTACAGTTATGGATGTTACTCTGATGGATGTTACAGTTATTTTAAAACTACAGTTATGGGTGTCACAGATATAGGTGTCACAGTTAATGGATGCAGTCACACACAGTCCTCTACATTCTATTTGACCAGTAAAAAAGCCTCAACAAGCTCCTTGTAATCAAAGTCTGCATGGTAACAATGATGTGTCAGCAGTCTACGACAACATTTTGCTTGAATACCAGGCTGGGAGGGAGTCAACCAACACTCCCTAAATTCACACACACACACTATTGATTGTACAGTGACAGCTACAGAGCCCTGAATTACATATGCACACATGTGGGCGAACACCGCACACACACATGCACATACACACACACAAGTCTGCATCCTAATAGGCACATATGCAAACTCAGACATACCGACACAAACACACACACACACGTATAGGAGTTGGTTGGCAACGTTGCCAGTAAATGTAGAACGACTGAATGTTCAGTTCCCTGTTTGTTTTTCCTGCAATGCAGCACAAGCAACGACTAACAGAAACAGAAGACTGAAACGAGCTGCCCCTCTGCTGCTATCACAGTGTAGCCCGGCTGGACACGCAGCAAGCATGACACACACACACAGACGCTCCTTCGCACACACAGGATGTGGCGGAGCCACAAGCTCCACCACCAGACACATACATCTCTCACCTGCACCGACCACCGCTTCCCCTGTACCATGCAGAAAGAGGGAGAGGGGTGGAGTAAGCACAGTAAAGAAGACGGAGATCGCAATTAAAGGAGGGAAAACGGCGTCAAAAGCAGCGGTAGAAAACAGATGGAAGCAGAGATCGGATAGAAGGATAAAGAAGAGAGGAGGATGAGTCAGATAGATTCCCCTCACCTGCTGTGCAGCCAGCTCCTATCCTGTATTCCTCTTTTCCTTCTCTTCTCTGCTTTCTGCACTGGTTACTTCCCTCCCCCACTCTCTCCCTTCCTCCCAACCTCCCAACTTTAACCCAACACCAAACCCGAAGGGGAGGAAAAGGAAGGTGGTGTCGGCTGTGGTGGAAAAAGAAAAAGAGGAGAAGACAGAGGAGTGAGATCGTCAGGCAACAGCTCTGTGTATTGGCCCTGTGATTGATCACCTTCTGCAAGCCTACAGCAATGAGCTGGCCCAGAAAAATAAGACTAGCAAAGAATAACACCCAGCAACAGTGTGTGTGTGTGTGTGTGTGTGTGTATATGAGTGTGTGTGAGCTGCTCTGTTGTAACGGATGGTCTCCTTCTCTTACTCTCTTGGCACTGTGAATTGACCTCTACAGGAGGCTGTCTGTGGTCTCCAGAGGGATGGCCTGTGCACACACACTTACCGTCTCCCTGTCCACTCTGAGGTCCGGGGAAACTCCCGTCATGCCATCCCACAACACAACAAAATACAACACAAGCATGCTGCTATTAGCATTCTCCCTCAAATCATTACCGTAAGGAGTCAGTGTTTAACTGGCATCCGTTAAGCAGCCCTATCACACACACACTAAGGGTATGTTAGCAGCCTAATCTCTTATCTGCACTCTGCATGCATTCTTAGGGAGGACGGGAGCTGACTCTAAAGACATTACTAAGCAACTTTTTTAAAAAGGCCATTGGTGGATGGACACAATCATGTGAGGATTCCTGGAATACAAACAGTGTATTTGTATACATTACAACGGCATTAACAGGGTAATTCAATTATTTACCAATGCTATAAAGAAGTGAAGAATACGTGAAACATGTCAATGTTGACATGCCACATTGTGTGATTTGTTTAGTGTATTCTGTGGTTGGACTCTTTTTCATTCCATCCTTCTGTTTTAGTATCTGCCCATTCTGATTTATTTATTGACCTAGCCATGGTTTGTCTAATCACAGAAGTGAGCCAGCATACATCTATATCCATATATCTGCCATCCAGTAGGGTCAGACATAAAGGTCAAGGCTATATATATATATATGTCACATCCCGGGAGACCAAAGGTCAAGTAGGGCTTAGAAAATTAGAGACTGACTAGAGCTTAAATTGAAACAGCTCACTTTCTTCTTTCCCACTCCACTCTCAGTAAATACCATGGGGGTCGTTTTTCTCTGCTGATCAACACCCAACCACACCCTACATAACACTCCCTCTCTTTCACACAAACACACACACACACACCTCAGATATGTGCACACACAAGCCTGTCTATAAACTAATGCTGGGTCAAAAGCTACCTGCCACTTACGGTATTCCTAGTTCAGCTACACCATTTCACCTGCTGCTGACTCTGTATTGGACTATACACACATATACACTTACACGCATGCACACAAACACGCGCACCAAACATCCCCTCCACACACTACCTACCAGTAGAACTGTGAATGACTACCTAAGGTCGGGGGTCTGTGTTTAGCTACACGTTTACTTCCTCTCAGTTTCTCCTCTACTACAAGAGAGATTTTGAGAAGCCAGCAGAGACAGACAAAAACACACCCACACTATTTCCTTGTCGGTTTCCTTTGGGAGAATGTCAGGGTGAAATGCATCAGTGAGTTGTTCATAAAATGGGTCAGACAAACCGAGTTTCCATACAACCATTTAATGTGGATGTATTACCTAATGCATATTCCAGCAAGACTAGCTGCAGCCATGGCATTACACACACACACATACACACTATTGGCATTATGGCTAACACATGAAAACACGTGTTAAAGCTCTTCACATTAATCTCATCATATAGGGTAGCCTACCAGCATTGTATTTGCAAGCTGTTGCATTGAGTGCAGGTGCAAATATCACAATATATTTAGGCAATTCCTACAACACTAAAAATCTGTTGCCAATTGGATGGAATGCTGGGGAGACTTAGACACTTACAAAACCACAGAACCACAATGGTATTCTGAACTTGTACGGAGATGTGGCACAAAGACATTTAATGTTCTAAGATTTCATGTCTGCCTTAACACATTCACATACACAGCAAATTCAGAAGTGTTAAAGTTTCAGTGTTAGTGAAATTTGAGCAAAAGTAGAGTTAATTCTACTCTTACAGTTGGTGTCAAAACCGAGTGTAAAAACAAAGTGTCATTAAATTAAACGTGTAAGTGTAATTGTATAAATATTGACTCTGAACTTCTCACTCTAAACTCCGATCCTGGGTATTACACTTGAATTGTTCATGTGACCCTGCCCCCACTGTATAGAAACACGCGATTGGCTGAAGCCAGAGCGCTACACCGACTGATGCACGAGGGACTTTGCAAATTACCTGCGTTTGGTAATGTTAATGTTATATTTTATATTTATTTGCCTTCTGGTACCTGTTTTGCAATGGTAAGCCACTGTAATTTTAATTAATGTCGCCCCACTCTTACTAGAGACCCTAACACTCGTGGTTAGCTAATCTCGCTTTACATTTTTTACAGTATTTGCTGTCAAAAAACGGTCTCATAGTTTTTTCTGAGAAATGTATGCCACTTAGCTCTAACTGTTAGGAGTTGTTAGCTAGCGTGCTACAGAGGAGCTACAGTTTGATTGCTGCTAGCCAGCCCTGGATGTTAGCCAAAAGTTGGTGTTTAAAAATAGCTGACAATTAAGTTACTGGCTAATTGTTAACAATATCTGAGCTAAACCTTTCTTTAAAGTCGATATTGTTCGTGTTTTAAATAATATTCATATATTACCTGCTTTGTTTGTGTTTTTTGCGTTGTTTACATAAAATTTGTTAAGAGTAACTTTTTTGTGACATCTTAAACCTTTAGATTCTCTCAATGACATAAATGACTAACATTAAATATTTTTCCGTCTAAAGACTTTAAAAAAATACAGTTCGAATAATGGCCTCTGGCATTTGTTGTGATAAGATACTTTACAGATTATTAAACATACTTGCAAACTAGTCGCTTTTCGCCGAAAATTGCCGTTTTGAATGGGAAAATGTCATCCACATGAATTGTGTAGATCCGAAGTTCGATGTTAACATGTTTTGTTTGTAAAATGCACCACAAAAATTGTTCAGTCCTTTGTCAACATTTAAAATTTCAGCATGGATTGTATCCAGCTAAAAACCTTTGTTTGAAATGTGGAGAGCAAGGATGTCCTTCATCTTTATGTTCGTACAATGGTTTCAGAAAGCACTTGAACACTGTTCATAATGATGAACAAGTCAATACTAACCAGGAAGTGGCCACACAAAGACATTTTGAGTTTGAATTTTCTAGTGATCAGCCAACAACCTCTGCTGCATCCATGTTACAGGTTCCCCCTGTTATCACACAGAAAGCAATTGAAAGAATGTGCGGTTCAATTGTTGCACACTTGCAAACCTCTGGTATTTCTCAAAGCACTGTCCAAACAATAGTTTGTTCAATGGAGGAAGTTATTAGTGATGTTCAAGGTCAAGCACGAGAAGCAGTTCTCCAAACATTTTCTTCTGAAACCAAAGAGTCAGAAAGAGCACAGTTTAAATCAATTAGGTAATCCTTTTTCAACATTTAACACAGAGAGGAAGAGGCAAAAATATGAAAAGTTGAGCCTAAAGAGTTTGTCCTTGGTGTGAGAATGGATACACGTAGAGATATAACTACAGGTGCATATAGTCAAATTCCTGTCACAGACAAGTACACATATGTCTCCATTTTAGGTACATTGAAATCCATTTTCAAAAACAGTGAAATCAGAGAGTGATTCTTACAAGAGAAACACTGCAAAAATGGGGTATACATAGACATTAATGATGGGTTATATTATCAAAACTATCCTCTTTTCTCAAAACAGAGGCATGCTCTACAGATTTTGCTTCATTATGATGATTTAGAAATGGCTAAACCTTTAGGTTCTAAGAAAGGGATCCACAAACTTGGTTGTGTTTATTTTACACTAAAAAATCTCCCACCTAAGGTGAACTCTGTACTCATGAATGTGCATCAGGCAACTCTGTTTTATGCACAAAATTTAAAACCCTATGATTTTCAAAGAAATACTGAAGCCTCTTATTGATGAACCATTGTTTGGCTCTGTAATTCAAGTCACAGGAGATAATCTGGCTTTAAATGTCTTGCTTGGTTTTGTTGAATCTTTCAGTGCAGCACAATGTTGTAGGTTCTGTCTGACAAATAAGGAAGAAATTCAGTCTGTATTTACTGAATATAACCCTGGACTAAATATGGACTAACCCTGGACTAATTCTATGCACCAAAGAGCTTCATACTGAACATTGCAATGCACTAAGTGAAGATCCTTCTCTACCTGCTGTTTATGGTGTTAAAACCTTGTGTATTCAGTACATTATGCTATTTTCACAGCACTGACAATTTCGCTGTGGATATCATGTGTGATTTGTTAGAGGGTATCGTGCAGTATGAGTTAAAGCAATTTTTTCAGTACCTGATCAAAAATGGATACATATCTTTGAACACATTGTCAGACAGGATATACAGTTTTAATTATGGTCATCTGGAACATAAAAACAAACCAAGTGGCTTAAAAATGGATGATAACAGCAAGCACTTAGGTTTAAATGCCATTAAGTCATGGTGTATTCTCCAAAATACCCCACTTATCTTTGGTGATGTGGTCAAAACGACAATAACTGGAACTTAGTTCTCCTCTTGATACAAATTGTCAATATAGTATGTTCCCCTGTCCTTACTGATCGCATGATATGTTACCTAAAACATTTGATTTATGACCACCATAACATGTTCAAAACATTGTTCCCTGATAAGAAATTGATTCCCAAACACCACTTAATGATTCATTATCCACGGTGTATAAAAAAATTGGCCCTCTTATACATACATTTGGTTCCATGTTTAGATGTTTCAACTCCAAGTTGGGTCAGAAATGATGGCACTGAGTACCAGATTGATTTGTTTGTATGCACTGGAACATCCAGTGCCCTACCTGTATTCAACAAAATCTGTAATATAATATTACATGAACAGCGTGCTTTAATTATAGCCTCTTCTGTTGATATATTTTATTTTGATGAACACTCATGCATACTGTATACAGGAATAAAGTAATGGAGATGCTTTGACTTTTGTTGACCAGTTAACTTATTTTAGACCATTTCAGAAGCAACACTCTAATTAGAGTGAAAGGACATATATTATTCCATATTGTTACATTTCTTTTATGTAATTTCAGTTTTTTTAGGTGCAAGTATTTAAATAAATGTTTATTTGTAAAACACAATATATGTCCACCTTTATTTCAGCAAACTATAATTTAAATATTATTTCCAGGAGGAGCTGTATTTACACCATTTAAGTGTTATGGGGCTAACACTTGTATAGTCAACAAATAATCCTCTGAGAGAGTTAATGTCTAACACTACATAACAGTGTTGAGAAAAACTAACACCTTTTGGTGTTAAGAAGTTTTAAATATTCACTCCAAAATGAGTCAAAAATGACACCAAAACAGTGTTAAAGTACCAACACTCCAAAAAAAGTTAAATTAACACTTGTGGCGTGGATCCATATAGACACTTTTAAATCTGACAGTATTAATTTGGGTATGCCGATTTTTGCGGTGTATGTACAGTGGGGAGAACAAGTATTTGATACACTGCCGATTTTGCAGGTTTTCACACTTTCACACAAAGCATGTAGAAGTCTGTAATTTTTATCATAGGTACTCTTCAACTGTGAGTGACGGAACCTAAAACAAAAATCCAGAAAATCACATTGTATGATTTTTAAGTAATTAATTTGCATTTTATTGCATGACATAAGTATTTGATACGTTTCCTGTAGTTCTTGACCAGGTTTGCACACACTGCAGGAGGGATTTTGGTCCACCCCCCATACAGACCTTCTCCAGATTCTTCAGGTTTCAGGGCTGTCGCTGGGCAATACGGACTTTCAGCTCCCTCCAAAGATTTTCTATTGGGTTCAGTTCTGGAGACTGGCTAGGCCACTCCAGGACCTTGAGTTGCTTCTTATGGAGCCACTCCTTAATTTCCCTGGCTGTGTGTTTCAGGTCATTGTCATGCTGGAAGACCCAGCCACGACCCATCTTCAATGCTCTTACTGAGGGAAGGAGGTGCAGTTGTCCTGTCCCCTTTGCAGAAAAGCATCCCCAAAGAATGATGTTTCCACCTCCATGCTTCACGTTTGGGATGGTGTTCTTGGGGTTGTACTCATCCTTCTTCTTCCTCCAAACACGACAAGTGGAGTTTAGACCAAAAACCTCTATTTTTGTCTCATCAGACCCCATGACCTTCTCCCATTCCTCCTCTGGATCATCCAGATGGTCATTGGCAAACTTCAGATGGGCCTGGACATGCGCTGGCTTGAGCAGGGGGACCTTGCGTGCGCTGCAGGATTTTAATCCATGATACTAATGGTTTTCTTTGAGACTGTGGTCCCAGCTCTCTTCAGGTCATTGACCAGGTCCTGCCGTGTAGTTCTGGGCTGATCCCTCCCCTTTCTCATGATCATTGATGCCCCACGAGGTGAGATCTCGTATGGAGCCCCAGACCGAGGGAGACTGACCGTCATCTTGAACTTCTTCCATTTTCTAATAATTGCGCCAACAGTTGTTGCCTTCTCACCAAGCTGCTTGCCTATTGTCCTGAAGCCCTTCCCAGCCTTGTGCAGGTTGAACATTTTATCTATGATGTCCTTACATAGCTCTTTGGTCTTGGCCACTGTGGAGAGGTTGGAGCTTGTTTGACTGAGTGTGTGGACAGGTGTCTTTTATACAGGTAACAAGTTCAAACAGGTGCAGTTAATATAGGTAATGAGTGGAGAACAGGAGGGCTTCTTAAAGAAAAACTAACAGGTCTGTGAGAGCCGGAATTCTTACTGGTTGGTAGGTGATCAAATACTTATGTCATGGAATAAAATGCAAATTTTTGTTTTTTAGATTCCGTATCTCGCAGTTGATACAAATTACAGACCTCTACATGCTTTAAGTAGGAAAACCTGCTAAATCGGCAGTGTATCAAATACTTGTTCTCCCCACTGTATGTAGCATGCCATGTATGGGCAAAGTTTAGGATTATGCTATTTTGAGGCTACACTGGTAAAAACAGATGATCTACAGATCCTACTGCATGTACATGTAGAGGGACTGACTTCACTTGAACACCATGCTACCTTAAACCTTACACAATGTAGCTACTTACTGCTACATTAAACCTTACACTATGTAGCTACATACTGCAACCTTAAACTATATAGCTACATACTGCTACCTTAAACCTTACACATACTGCCATCTTAAACCTTACACGTACTGCTACCTTAAACCTTACACTATGTAGCTACATACGGCTACCTTAAACCTTACACATACTGCTACCTTAAACCTTACACTATGTAGCTACATACTGCTACTTAAAACCTTACACATACTGCTACCTTTAACCTTACACTATATAGCTACATATTGCTACCTTAAACCTTACACTGTGTAGTTACATACTGCTACCTTAAACATACTGCTACCTGAAACCGTACACATGCGGCTACTTTAAACCTTACACTATGTAGCTACATACTGCTACCTTAAAACTTACACATACTGCTACCTTAAGCCTTACACATACTGCTACCTTTAACCTTACACTATGTAGCTACATACTGGTACCTTAAACCTTACACATAATGCTACCTTAAACCTTACGCTATGTAGCTACCTACTGCCACCTTAAACCTTACACCTACTGCAACCTTAAACCTTACACTATATAGCTACATACTGCTACCTTAAACTTTACACATAATACTACCTTAATCCTTACACTATGTAGCTACATACTGCTACCTTAAACCTTACACTATGTAGCTACATACTGCTACCTTAAACATACTGCTACCTTAAACCGTACACATATGGCTACTTTAAACCTTACACTATGTAACAAACACATACCGCTACCTTAAACCATAAACTATCTAGCTAAATACTGCTACCTTAAACCTTATACTATGTAGCTACATACTGCTACCTTAAACCTTACATATAATGCTACCTTAAACCTG
Organism: Esox lucius; assembly: GCF_011004845.1. Lineage (NCBI taxonomy): Eukaryota > Metazoa > Chordata > Actinopteri > Esociformes > Esocidae > Esox > Esox lucius. Next base: position 29,345,145 of record NC_047576.1, on the reverse strand, counting down.
CTACCTTAAACATACTGCTACCTTAAACCTTACACATATGGCTACTTTGAAACCTTACACTATGTAGCTACATACTGCTACCTTAAACCTTACATATAATGCTACCTTAAACCTTACACTATGTAGCCACATTCTGCGAGCCATGGAAAAGTAATTTAGAGTAAATCCCTAACTAGGACAACAAACACTTTAAAAAGTTTGAAATAGCATACAGCAGTGAGAGAGCCTGCCATGTTTGGAAACACACCATTGTTTTCAAATGTCTAAAAATGTTTTAGCTGGCAGACTCACAACCCAAACACATATATTACAGTACAGTGGCAATGCAATCTTTACCAGACCTGTGTTCACTATTAACTGCAATGAAAACAATAAAAACGTGAGAATGAGTCCACCTGGACTATAAGAAAGGCTTAAGCAAACACTCCCAGGTATTTGAAGTTCAAGTTAACACTACACTTACAATGTGTGTTGCCTGGTTCAGCATGCCCAACATATTGTAAACCAGTCACTCCCGTAACCTGTATCACCATATATAGACAATCCTGCATTGGATTTTATCAGGTTCATCTAGTGCGTATGGAATGCTTGTTTTCTTTTGTTCCATTCTCAAAGTCTTTCTTTCTACCTCATTCATATCAGATGCATTTCATACATTGAAATACACACACACACACACACACGTACACATTCACTCCCACATTCACATCAGATATTACTTGCAGATTTCTCTGGTGAGAACGGTTGGGTCTCATAGCGGTGAAATTACATACTCTGCCTCCTGATATTTTGATTTCAACACTTTTTTAGTTCCTAAATGATTCCATGTGTTATTTCATTGTTTTGATTCTTTCACTATTATTCAGCAGCAATGTACTCTTTACCAGACCTGTGTTCACTCTAAACTGCAATGAAAATAGTAAAGAAATACCCTTGAATGAGTAGGTGTGTCCAAACTTTTGACTGGTACACATTAACTAGAATCTATCTGGAATAAAGCCAGGTACACTCAACATAAACCTAATGTCAGATCTTTCACATGTCTTTAGGATTGCATTTTTCTGGAAGACCAGTGAAGATCCAGGGTGCTGTTTAGACAGACAAACTGGATAAGAGACGAACTGGTAAAGTGTGATGTAACACGTCAAGTACATGTCGAGTATGACAACCGTGTCTGTGAGTTACTGTCTGTGTGTGTGTGTTAAATGTTCACATGGATTACTAGAGAGAGGCAGCAGTGGCTGTAGTCAGAACGGGTAGAGTTGTGTGTGGGTGTGACTGGCCCTGCCTGGACAGACATCCTGAGGAAGAGCACAGTGTTAGCACTGATAAGGCCAGCGGAGGGAAAGGATTGTTTACCTTCCAATGGATGACTTTGAGGAGCTCTGCTCCAGAGACACAGCCTCATGGAAACACTACACTATAGGGTTGCAGAAAGAAATATTGAAACCGGGAAGCATTATAACAGGACACAAACACAAAGCCTCCTGTAACCTCCCAAATAACACAAGTATGTCCCAAATGACCACTACTGAAGTCTGTCTGTCTCGCTCCAGTACCATTGTCAGTCCATCTCTCTGTCCCTTCCAGGACACTTGTCTCTCTGTTCCTCCCCTCCAGTACAGCAGTCTGTCTATCTGTCCTCTCCAGAACTTACTCCAAACCTAACTCTAACCATAACCTTTGCAAGCAGTTGCTAATCAACAGATAGTAAAACTATCAACAAACGTGCAAATATCTATTCAACATGTACAGATGGAAATTGGGACTCCCAAAACAGTGTAACCTCTGACGATTTTAGCCTTTCGCTGATATTTTTGTGTCAACCTTTATACCTCCGATAAACCATTGATAGCATTAGCTTCTGCCGCAACTACATTAGTTATTCTATCCCATCTGTCCTTGTGAAAGCTTTGATAGCTTGACAGAACATTTAATTGCATTGAATCTCATTAGGGCTTGCTTAAATTTTTTTTTAAAAATACAACAAAGGCATGTGTATAATCTCTCTGGACTTTTTTTGTTATTCACTAGGCTGATTGACATTTTCCAACAAACAGTGTATATGCATTACCGCATACATTGTTGGTGTATTTCTCCATAAGAAAATTATTCATTGCAGTGATTAAGACAGGAAATGATTAGCTTTCTATAAAAACATAGATTTCTACAAAAGTCATAGAACGAATTGGATGTTAATTTGTTCATAATGAGTACAAAAAATATTTGTCAAAAAAATGCTACCAGTCACAATGTCTGGCTATAAATTGTTTTGTAAAGAAACACTGATTCTAACTACCGCACATTTTTTTTAAAATAAAACTAATACTGAATAATCCTGAAATGTTATTTTTGACATGCTTCAACCATTTATAGACTGAATCACTGAAGCACTTCTTCTGGATCTGCAGCAACCTACGAATGCACACAAATACAGCACCTGAGGAGCATTTCTTAACCGCCCTGATGCTGTGGAAATAAATAAATAGCCTACACTCAACTATTTCATCATCTAATAAAATCTGGGATTAAAAAAAAATAAAAATTAGTAATCTAAAGAAATAGAAACACAAGAAAATGTTTAATCAATAAATACACTGGGATCATTCTGCATCAAAGATCGATTCTCCTGATCGTCCACCTGAAGACATCTGCTAGTCGCCTATTTTAAACGGAAATAGTCTGTTTCCAATCGATCAGTGCGTCCCTAGTTACGGTTAACCTACCTCAGGTACAAAACAGATTTTTCACATTGCTGACTTGGGGACTTGATCGAGCAACCTTTAGATTACAGGTTAGATGCTCTAACCACTAAGCTACCGGTCATTTCCGGTTCACAGGAGGAATTGTGTTTCTCCCCAGGCTATGGGACAATAATAATGTTTGTTTCAGGGAATGAAACCTCTCTTTTTTTTCCTTAATCTGTCTTCAACAGAGGCCAGAGAACAATCAGAGAAGTAGGGAGGTAGGGTTAGAGTAGCAACCGGAGGAAATGAATGGAGAGCAAGGCACTCCTGATGAAGTCTAACAAAACAATTATGACAGGAAACAGAGAGCAGGAAGGATTTTTTCACCTCTCTGTTCTTTTCAATTCCTTTTTCTCGTCTGCCCTTCTTTCATGTAATTCTCTTTGTTTGTCCATGTTCACACATCAAATCAACTCTCAATGAATTTCTTAAACACAATGTAGGCCTGGATATTTTCACTTATGGAACGTTCTCCTTTTGCTCTTTTCTGTTCTGTCTTTCAATTTCTCACTTCAAGTCTTTCTTCTTTCCTCTATCTGTCATCTGTTTCTTACACTCACTTGCTCCTTCATCCTGTTTCCTCCACATCCTCCCAAAGTCAGTTTCATTAGAGGGCATGTGTCAGTCTCAGTGTCAGTGGAGGGCATGTGTCAGTGTCATTAGAGGGCATGTCTCAGTGTCATTAGAGGGCATGTGTCAGTGTCATTAGAGGGCATGTGTCAGTGTCATTAGAGGGCATGTGTCAGTGTCATTAGAGGGCATGTCTCAGTGTCATTGGAGGGCATGTGTCAGTGTCATTGGAGGACATGTGTCAGTGTCATTAGAGGACATGTGTCAGTGTCATTAGAGGACATGTGTCAGTCTCAGTGTCAGTGGAGGGCATGTGTCAGGGTCATTAGAGGGCATGTGTCAGTCTCAGTGTCAGTGGAGGGCATGTGTCAGTGTCATTAGAGGGCATGTGTCAGTCTCAGTGTCAGTGGAGGGCATGTGTCAGTGTCATTAGAGGACATGTGTCAGTCTCAGTGTCAGTGGAGGGCATGTGTCAGTGTCATTAGAGGACATGTGTCAGTGTCAGTGGAGGGCATGTGTCAGTGTCATTAGAGGACATGTGTCAGTGTCATTAGAGGGCATGTCTCAGTGTCAGTGGAGGGCATGTGTCAGTGTCATTAGAGGGCATGTGTCAGTGTCATTAGAGGGCATGTGTCAGTGTCATTAGAGGGCATGTGTCAGTGTCATTAGAGGGCATGTGTCAGTGTCAGTGGAGGGCATGTGTCAGTGTCATTAGAGGGCATGTGTCAGTGTCATTAGAGGGCATGTGTCAGTGTCACTAGAGGGCATGTCTCAGTGTCACTAGAGGGCATGTCTCAGTGTCACTAGAGGGCATGTGTCAGTGTCATTAGAGGGCATGTGTCAGTGTCATTAGAGGACATGTGTCAGTGTCACTAGAGGACATGTGTCAGTGTCATTAGAGGACATGTGTCAGTGTCATTAGAGGACATGTGTCAGTGTCATTAGAGGACATGTGTCAGTGTCACTAGAGGACATGTGTCAGTGTCATTAGAGGACATGTGACAGTGTCATTAGAGGACATGTGTCAGTGTCATTAGAGGACATGTTTCAGTGTCATTAGAGGACATGTTTCAGTGTCATTAGAGGACATGTTTCAGTGTCATTAGAGGACATGTTTCAGTGTCATTAGAGGACATGTGACAGTGTCATTAGAGGGCAAGTGTCAGTCTCAGTGTCAGTGGAAGACGTCTCAGATAACAAAGCTGTCCAGGCTATTATGAGGATCTATACTCTGTTTCCATCCATATGCCTTTACTTTCCTCTTCTCTTCCTCTACGGCTCTCCCTCTGCCTGTCAATTACAACAGATTTGTGAAACATTTTTGAGAAAAATAGGCCTTTTGTGTACATAGAGAAAGTCTTAGATCTTTGAGTTCAGCTCATGATAAATGGGGGCATAAACAAAATTATTGCGTTTATAATTTTGTTCAGTGTATAAACATGAGGATTGTTAGGCTCTAATGTGGTCATACATTTGGCAAGAGGTTAGGAAGTGCAGCTCCGTTTCCACCATTACTCTGTTTCTTCAGCCTTGTCAGAGTGATGCAGACACATACTGTTGATCAAGAGTAGGGAGCAGCCTGTTTAGTCTATACAGAGATGGAAGATGGCAGGCTCATTCCCTCATGGAGCATCCTGCTACAGTAGGTTCAAACTCCTAAATAAAGCATTAACCTTGCCTCAGTAAATAACAAGCTCAACAGATAGTACATCTTTAACCACACTCTACAATATCAATAACAGTACATTTATACCCAGGTATCCTATACCTTCAGCTATTGGCATGGGCTCGTTTGTGTGGCATGTTTGTGTCTCCCGTGTGGGCTATTTGTTGTGTCTGACAGGAAGTTATTGAGGGTCAGCAATTTGTATAGTATAATGGAGAAGCAGATTTAAATAATTTGACAGAAATTATTGGTCGTAGGATGTGTTGCATAACAGCGCCTTATGGTTCTCTGTAGCTTTTTCTCCTATTGTGGATTATGGAGTTTACTTAGAGAAACAAACCTGCATTTTATGCCTGCGGGGAGTCCTATCTTCACATAACGTTTATTTACTTAATTTTTTCACCAAAACCACAAAATCTCAAGTATGTAAATCTTTCTAATGCACATAAACATAAAAAAAGCATTACTTTTAAACTCTCCCACATTGGGAGGGACTCTGGGGATATGACTCACTGCTGATAACAATGAAAATCGTTCAGTAAGTAAATAAGCTGTTCATTTTAGGAACATTTTGAGAGTTTAGTCTTGGTACAAATCCAGGTCCTTCAAAGTAGAAAACATAGTCTATGATCTGTAACTCCTATGCAGTCTGTCTGACTGTCTCTCTTGGCTCCCCGCTCCTCCAAGCTGGTTTATATAGGGCAGAGGAATGGAAAACAGACGAGAACAGAGCGGAGTATCCCCGACTGTTTGAAAGTACCTGAGGCTGCCGGGGGATGAGGGCTGGTCTGCAGTCAGTCACTCGCTAAAGTTTATAGAGGATGTATTGTAGCCATACTCCACAGCAACAGACTCCTTTACTCCTCCAGGCACTCCTGCTTCTCTAACCCTGCCTCACTGGGCTCTATTGATTTGTAGTCAGGCGTCTGATACGCATGCTGTCCATGCAGTGAATATCACCAGGCGCCACGGGCCACCGTGGGCAGCCTAGCAAAACGCGGAGCAGGGCAGGATATCGGACAGGTGCAGCACCAGGAAAACGCTGTCGCCCGCGGTTGGTTGTTTACGTGTGATGTACTCCGCGGGGTCACGGAAGTGTGTTGCCGAGCGTGCAAACTGATGCGAGAAGAGGAGAGAAAGATGAAGGGGACGAAAGGGAGAGACGACTCAATGGAAGCAAAGGGGAGGATCACAGGAGAGGAGAAGAGGACAGCAGCCATCCGTGATGGGTTGATCTGAGTCATATTTACTTGGTGTGGTTTGCTCTGTGTCAACGTTCAACAGGAACAGAGTTATTTCTTCAATAACATGGGCTGTGGTGGGGAGAACCGGTGTTCTAACAAATAGAACCATCATCTCCGGAAAAAAGGCCAAAGCATTTCTCTGTATCCCAAATACACCCTAAGGACTGGCCATGTGACAGTTTGAAGTGTCTGCAATTTTCCAGACTTGAATATCCCACAAATCAAGTGTATTTAATACGTAGGGGACTGCTTGAGGAACGTGGTGCCATTTGGTACACAAGCTTTAACTCCAGTCACACCTCAGTATGAGGGAAAAGTATCCCTGTTCAAAACCAAAAGAAAAGACCCTGAGGTTTACATATGATTATTCCTCACAGACTTGGTCCTTTGGTGCCAAGACAAATATTTAATTTAGGACCAGTGCTAAGGCCTCAGACAATGTCAGGTAATTTATTCAGTGATCTGTGCTGCACATTAGAATCTGTTTCTTCTCTCACCCTGTGCCTTTCAGCCCTCCAGCTCTATAATATATGGCTCTGTGATAAATAAGCTAGATTGTTAACAACACTGGAGGTACGTACAGTACAACTGGAGACTGTATGAGATGCATAAACTTCAGCAAGCACACAAATCCACACTAAAACGTCCAGGTACAAAGAGATAAGCATGTAGATCGCTGTGGACTCATGTGGACTCAAACTGCGAGACTGAAACAGAAATGCCGGAATACACAGTCTATTCATACAAATGCGCAAACCCAAGCTACCACGTTCACGACACACGAGCAGTCATGAACACAAGCGGTCTATTAATACCGGATGTGCAATATAAGGTTAAGGAGGACACTTCACTGAACACGCCATCGTCTGTGCTTGGGCGAGCATGGAACAAGTGCCCCTGGGGGACATGATTCCTGATCACCCACACTAGCACACACACATATAGGCACGTGCACACAACACACACACACACACACACACACACACACAAGTATAGTCCATTTATTTAACTCACGATACAGCCAGGAAATCCAGGTACATTTCCAAGACAGGCCGGTGAATTTCAAACCTTAGGCCTCATCCTATTCAGTAGTGTATCAGCGTAGTACAGACAATGCAATATTAAACTAATGACTTACAAACCCAGCCAACACCTCTGTGTCATAACCATTGTCCTCTGCCTCTTTATTTATGGAGTAAACATACACATGATGGTTTACTGTAGCCACACCAAAGAAGGTTACATAACATTTTCATGTAATCTTATGTAAACCAAAACACTATTATAGTTACAATAAATGCTTTCGACAGCCTCACATATCACTTAACATAACTGTCACAACAGTAAATGCTTTGCATGATAATTCATCAGCCAATTTAATTTGTTACCCGACCAGCTAACACTGGCAGTAACACTATCAAGGCGGTTGAATTATACCCACAGTGCCTTGAGAAAGTATCCTTTTCCCTAACCTTCAATTTGTCAGATTCCTAAATGTGTGCTACTTGATGAAAAACCTAAATATCTATGTACATAAGTGTTCAGGCCCTTTATTCAGCACTTTGTAGAAGCACCTCTGGCAGAGATCACAGATATCAGTATTTTTGGGCTATGCCTCTACCGGCGTTGCACACCTGGATTGGGGCAGGTTCTTCCAATGTTCCCTGCCGATTCTCTCAAGCTCGGTTAGATTGAATGGGCTGTATGTCAGTGGTCTTCAGGTCACCCCAAATTCAGCGTGGTTAAAGTGTGGGCTTTCTATGGGCCACTGAAGAACATTCACAGACCTGTCCAAAAGCCATATTGTCGTGCTGAAAGATGACTCTTCACCACAGTCTGAGGTCCTGTGTGCTTTGGATCAGACCTCTCTGGTCGTTCTTCAGGGACCTCTCTATGTTTTGCTACATTAATCCTGACTAGTCTCTCAGTGCCTGCTTCTGAGGAGCATCCCCATAGCACAATGTTCCCTCCTCCTTGCTTCACCGTATGACTCATGAGTGATGAGTGGTACCTTGTTTTCACCAGATGTTTCGCTTAGCATTCACGCCTAATAGTTTGATTTTGGTTTCAACAGACCAGAGAATCTTTTTTTCCACATGGATTCTTGGACACCACCCTGACCAAGGCCCTTCTTGGCCGGTTACTTAGTTTGGCCCGACCGCCAGCTTTAGGAAGAGGTCTTGGTGGTTCCAAACTTCTCCCATTTCACAGTGATGAACTATGCTCCCACTGTGCTCCTGGGAATGTTCAATGCTTCAGCAATTTTTTATAACTTTTCCCAGATCTACCCCTTGACACTATTCTATCTGTGAGATGTTCAGAGAGTTTTTTGGGCTTCATGGCTATTTGCTCTGACATACACTGCAGTGTGGGACTTAATATAGACAGATATTTGCCTTTGTAAACCATGTCCAAAACATTAAATGTTATAGTCTGAATATCTATGTACATTAAATATTTCAGTTTTTCATTTTCAATAAATTGCCATACATTAAAAAAAAAATTGTTTTGCTTTGTTTAGTTTTTTTTAATTCTACTATTGACTTAAGACCCTGTTACCCTCATGCCACCACTCCCCTTCTCTCCTTTTTCCAGTCCCTCTAACCACCTCTACAACGCTTTCCTCTCCTCAAACGCGTACCTCCTTTTCTTCTATCTTCTTGCTGTCCTCTCACTCTTCTCCTCCCTTCCTCAATAATGAGTAGAGCACTGTTTGGCAACACAGTTTTTCCCACCGAGAATCACTACAGCACTCTCTGCGAGGGCTTTGAAGTTTCCTTTTCCTCCTTCCCTTTTTTAATTAGAAGACTTTTCAGAACGGCCCTCAGCTAAAGTGATCTGAAAGCAACAACTGGTTTAGTCTGTCATATCACATTGTACTTCATTATATTATTATTTAGCAGGTATTTAACCACGTAAGTTGATTGAGAACCCATTCTCAATTATGAATATGAAACAGAAAATAAATTGTATATCTGAGGATTGAAGATTGTCAACTCTTCTGCTGGTGGCAGTAATGTATCATGTCTCAGGTAGATGATTCCATATATTTATTAGTGATAAGATTATTCAGGGGTCATTTTCCTCAACACAGGCTGACAAACCTTAAGACTAAACAGTCTTCTCGGTCAAAACCATCAGACAAACACTACATCTGCACTGTGTCGTTTTTGCTTCACAAGTCTGTTTGAAACAACAAAACGTGTTTCATTATGTCAATCTCCTGTGGGAAATGGACAATGAAAGTCTGCCATCATACTGAATCCTCTGAAACGGTCACCTATCCCATCTGTTCTCTCACATGGCCACACATTCTCTGACCCAGTACTCGCATGCTCAGTTTCTTTGGCATCTGGCCTTTTCTCTCTGGCAAAGGTACGTAATTATATTCACAGCCTCGTTCTCTCTCCCCCGTTGGAGATTACTTGTGTTTTATCATGGCTCCTCTCTGTTCTCCACTGCCCAACTGTCCGCCTCAAATCCTCCAGGCTTCTGTCCTCCCTACAGAATGGAAGTGTGTGTACAGCTGCGGAGACTTTCGACAGGCCCTGAACCAGCCAACCAGGTCTGGATCCGCTGCAACAAACAAGTGTTCCTGGCAACAGTTTAAATGCCTCTTTATCTGCCTCCTGTAAACAGATACTATACAGACACAAGGCTGTTTGACTGCTACTTTGTGTAAACCCATGTGTCATACACACAAGTATGCTACACAGCCGGAAACACCCATGTACAAACAGATATATACTGTACAGTGTCTTCAGAAAGTATTTGGGAGTTGTCCACATTTTGGGTTATTGATTAAATATATTTTATTTGCCATCAATCCACACACAATACCATATAATGACAAATCAAGAACATGTTTTTAGAAATTGGTGCCAATTTATTGAAAATGAAAAACTGAAACATATTATGTACTCAGACCCTTGGCCATGACACTCTAATTTGAGCTCAGAGCCATCGTGATTCTGTCGATCACCCTTGAGATCACCCTAGATCGTGATTGGAGTCCACAAATTGCAAATTCAACTTATTGGACATGATTTCAAAAGGACACACCTGTCTATGTTAAGTCTCACTTCGCAGCGCATGGCAGAGCAAAACCCAAGCCATGAAGTCCGTGCTGTTCTCCATAGACAACCAAGATTTTGTTTGAGGCACAGATCTGGGGAAGGTTATACATTCATTTTGCTAAAGCATAGATATTTCCCAGAAACACAGCGTAAAAAAGAAGTTCGGAACCACCAAGACTCTTCCTAGAGCTAGCCACCCAGCCAAATTAAGTAATCGGGAAAGAAGTGACTTGTTCAGTAAACAAGATCCAAATGGCCACTCTAACTGAGTTTCAGAGTTTCTCTGCTGCGATGGGAGAACCTGCCAGATGGACAAGCACATTTTTATCAAATATCTGGCAGTGTATTGTCAAACAAAGTTGATCAGATTATTATTGATCTCTGCAGAACTCCATTAATCAAGCCATTATTGTATAGTGTTAAGTTTCGGTTTCAAGTCTCAAGGTTTATTTGTCAAATGCACCGAACAACACAGCATCATCCTGTACAATGAAATTCTTGTGACATGGCCCCCAACAACTACATAGTGAGAGTTAAGAAGGAGAGTATATAAGCAAAAATATAGCCAGACAGAAAATAATAATAAAATAAATCAACAATATACATAACACTGTACACTGGCATCAGTTCAAAACAAAGAGTACTGTAAACTAGCTGCAATCTGGATAGTATTATTGAACATATAGGTATGGCAAGTATGGCAGTAATATACATAACAGTGTGAACTAGCAGCAATAGAGTTATTGAATAGTATAGATACATATGAATGCAATAAGCTTATGAATGGTGGGATAGCACACTACAACTACGTAGTGAGAATTTAAGAAAGAAAAAAAAAATATATATATATAGCAAGAGGATAAAGCAATAATATACATAACACTACATTGCAGCAGTTTAAAAAGAGTACTGAAAACTAGCAGCACTATGTTAGTAGTATTGAATATTATAGATATGGCAAGTATGGCAGTAATATACATACAAAATGCAAATAGCCATCAATTTGAAAGGGTAGGATGGGGAGTATGAACAGTATGGTAGAAGTACTGAGTATTATAAATACATATGAGTGTAATATGCTTATGAATGGTACATGCAAAGGAACATTCTAAAGCCCATTAAAGGTACCTGAAAGAGCATCCAGAAAGAACGTGTGTGTGATCAGTGTGATCATGGATCAGTGCTACTGGTTGAGGAGCCTTATGGCCTGAGGGAAAAAAATGTTTTTGAGTCTGGAAGTGCGTGCTCCGATGCTCCTTTAGCGTCAGCCAGACGGCAGCAGTGTGGCCTGGGTGGCTGTGATCTTTGATGATGTTTTCCATGCTTTTCTCAGGCATTGTGTATGGTAGATGCCTTGCACGGAGGGAAGATGGCAGCCGATGATGTGCTCTGCAGACTTTATCACCCTCTGGACGGACTTGCGGGCTGCAGCGGAGCAGCTGTTGTACCAGGCAGTAAAGCAGCCCGTCTAGACAGAAGCAACTCCTGAGTAAAAGGCAGATGGCATGCCACTAGAAGGACTCTGACAGTGGCGTGAGGAAAGCGATTCTCTGGAGGATGAACAGAGCAAAATACAGAAAGGTCCTTGAAGAAAACCTCTGACTGGGGCTAACCTGACCGACACAGGCAAGACAATGCTGGACTTGCTTCGGGACAACTCTGTGAATGTTCAGTAGCCCAGAAAAGGCCCAGAGTTAAACCCCATTTAACATTTGGGTGGAGACATGAAAATCGTAGTTCACCGATGCACCCCATTCAATCTGACAAAGCTTGAGGGGATTGGGAGAAACTGTCCAAATCCAGGTGTGCAAAGCTGTTGAGGTTTGGCCACGAAGACTCAAAGCTGTGATCGCTGCAAAAGGTGCTTAAACAAAGTACTGAATACTTATGTACACACAATATATTTGTTTTTACTTTAATTTCTATTCCTTTTTTTTTCACTATTAGGTACTGTGTGTAGATTTATAGCAAAAAAGAAATGTAATCAATTATAAATGAAGCCTACAACACATCCTGATATCAAACTCTCATCTCTACTTTAGTCTATGGCGAGGTGCGTGGGTGGTTGCATGAGCCACTCTCCCCTCACACTCACCCCACCTCCCGACGAGGGAGTAACTCTGACAACAGCCTCCTGTTGGCACGCGAAACAGAGGCAGCTACTTCCCTGCTCAATGAACATTTCGTAAGGGACCAGCTAAGGGTGCAGAACGATAGAGCAAACAGAGCAAAGATGCAGAGAACAGACTGAAAATTAAGATGTCTATAATATTCCAACTAACATATTTCTTTTTAAAATGCTCTACAGTTCACAGACTAAGTATTCCACTGCAGCTGTCCAGCAAAACACTTCTATCTCATCGTGTTGAAGCTGTAACCAGACCTACTGTAGTTTTAAATGCATTAATAAATACATGTTATATATGCCTTGTAATTATAAATACACAATTTAAACCACATTTACAAGTCTAAAACATGTCAGCTACCTAGTCTGAACAAGAGGCTTGTATACTGACTCTATTGAAAATATACAAGAGTTGAATTTCCCCTGGAAGGTGCTGGAACGTCTTTGGGGGCGTTGGTGCGACAACGTTGGTTCGCACCATAGGTGTTAATCTAGTGCATTTGGTCGATGTGTTAATCTTCTGTGTTTGGTTGTATGGGTATACAGATGGCAGTGTAGGGCCACTGTGTTTTATCAGTCTCCTTCTCTTTCCGTTCTCTCCTCACCTCTCGGTCTTCCACCCATATATAACCATGAACCGAGAGCATGGGAAGTTCAGCTGACACACGCGTCCGGCGGGCTGGAGACAGGACCTCCCCAGGGTAGGTCAACTCTAATGGGCGTATTTCAGGAGGAGGCTTCTGGCTTCGGAGGCCGCTTGTTATGCCCTGAAACAAAGGTTCTGTCCTTAACTTCATTATTCCTCCACCCATTCCCTCCGCTATTGTCCACCGTCTCCCTCCCCACCGTCTCCCTCCCCACCGTCTCCCTCCCCACCGTCTCCCTCCCCACCGTCTCCCTCCCCACCGTCTCCCTCCCCACCGTCTCCCTCCCCACCGTCTCCCTCCCCACCGTCACTAGTGTTTTATTCTATTGTCACTCAGTAGCTCTGTTACTGACTCTTCCTAACCAACATATCTGGGCCTTCACCATGGAAAGCTGGTGGGAGAGGACAAAGAAGTGTTTTTTTAATTATGGGTTATTCTGTGCCCAGAAATGTGTTTAGGGTCACTGATGAAGCCTTCTGGAGACAGACAGCGAGAATGGCTCAGATCGGTGTTGAGGTTGTCACTGTCAGTGTATGTATGTTTACATTCTGTCCATTTTTGATCTGATCCATGAACAAAATCATGAAACAGGAAGTCAGGGGAGAACTTTTTTTATTAGCATGAGTCCGAGAAGTTCATCTTCCATAGGTCTTACATGTTCTCCAATAATTACAAAGTTAACAGTTTTTTTATGCCAGAACACATAGGAGGTGGTCAGTGGTCATAGCCAATCACCACACAGTCTATTATAAGAAAGGTTTATCTTACAAAATACCCTTGTATGGTATGTTCCAACCTCCCCTATTGTCCAGGGTCTCTATTCTTAGTCTTATGACATGCACAGTTCCTAGCAGGTGATATGGACAGGGGATATGGACAGGGGATATGGACAGGGGATATGGACAGGGGATATGGACAGGGGATATGGACAGGGGATATGGACAGGGGATATGGACAGGTGATATGGACAGGGGATATGGACAGGTGATATGGACAGGTGATATGGACAGGGGATATGGACAGGGGATATGGACAGGTGATATGGACAGGTGATATGGACAGGTGATATGGACAGGTGATATGGATAGAATGCGGGGGACTCATCAGTAATGGGGCATCACATGTCCTACCTAGTGTCCTTTGTTCAATTCTCACTTACTGTCATGCATTGTGTCAAGCTTAATTCAATGACTTTTCATGCCCATAATCTCTCAATACTGAAGATTCCGGGGCTACGCATTACCCCTAATGTTTGAATTTAATCTTTTCCACTGCATGGTACCGGCTCAACTCGGCTTTACACGCCTTGCCTCGGTACCCTGTACCCACCCATAGTGACATCACAGGAAAACTGCTGTGATGCCACCTTCAAAGCAACACACGGAAACAACAATGAAGTACACTGTACTACACCTGATACCGGCAAAAAGACGGCATTGGCCAACTAATGTAAACCCCGCAGTGAACAGAAAAATCTACTGAATGAATTCCATCAATTTTCTTTTAAACTGACAAGCTTTTAAATGTAAACTGGCAAATCAAAAGTAAACATCTGGATAACACAGTCACATACCCTGTTTAAAAATGAGTGGAAAAAGTATAAGAATAGAATTGCAGTATAAAAGATGACTGAAAATGTTCAGAAAGCTTGGTAGGCTGCTGTTGTTTGACTTGATATTAAAAAGAAGTTGTTTTTAATCTTGGTGCTGAGTTTGTGTCAAACAGCTTAGAAGGCATGACTATTGGGCAAACCCTGAATATGTAGATCTATATTTGTTGGAACATCCAAATCACACCATTGAAATTATGGAACATTCTTTTAGGTCTCCTTTTAGAATAAGACCATTCCCAAGGTTGTGTGATGGATAGTTAATATTTGAGAGTGGATACTACTCTGCCCAGTGCAATGTATGCCAGTTAGTCTATAGAAAAACCAAGAGGAGGAAAAATATGAGGTAATTTTGTTCAAGTGAATAGGCTACAAAAATGGCACTTTTAATGTGACCTACAATGTGAACAATTCAATTGAAAAACAAACTGAAATCTTCGAAGGGGAAAATTTTTAAATAAAAACCTTACAATAACCTGGTTGCATAAGTGTGCACGCCCTCTTATAACTGGGGATGTGGCTGTGTACAAAATAAACCAATCACATTAAAACTCGTTAAATGAAGTCATTACACACCTGCCATCATTTAAAGTGACTCTGATTAATCACAAATAAAGTTCAGCTGTTCTAGTAGGATTTTCATAACTTTCCCTTAGTTGCATTTCAGAGCAAAGCCATGGTCCGCAGAGAGCTTCCAAAGCATCAGAGGGATCTCATTACTGAAAGATATCAGTCAGGAGAAGGGTACAAAATTTCCAAAGCATTAGATATACCATGGAACACAGTGAAGACAGTCATCATCAAGTGGAGAAAATATGGTACAACAGAGACATTACCAAGAACTGGGCTTCCCTCAAAAATTGATGAAAAGACGAGAAGAAAACTGGAAAAGGAGGCTTCCAAGAGGCCTATCGCAACATTAAAGGAACTGCAGGAATTTCTGGCAAGTACTGGCTGTGTGCTACATGTGACAACAATTTCCCGTATTCTTAATATGAATGGGCTATGGGGTAGGGTGGCGAGACGGAAGCCTTTTCTTACAAAGAAAACATCCAAGCCCGGCTGAAGTTAGCAAAAACAAACATCAAGTCCCCAAAATCATGTGGGAAAATGTGTTATGGTCTGATGAAACCAAGGTTGAACTTTTTGGCCATAATTCCAAAAGGTATGTTTGGCGCAAAAACAACACTGCACATCACCCAAAGAACACCATACCCATAGTGTAGCATGGTGGTGGCAGCATCATGCTTTGGGGCTGTTTTCCTTCACCTGGAACTGGGGCCTTAGTCAGGGTGGAGGGAATTATGAACAGTTCCAAATACCAGGCAATTTTCGAACAAACAAAACCTTCAGGCGTCCGTTAGAAAGCTGAAGATGAAGTTCACCTGCATGACAACGACCCAAAGCACACATCCAAATCCACAAAAGCATGGCTTTACCAGAAGAAGATTAACATTTTGGAATGGGCCAGCCAGAGCCCAGACCTGAATCAAATTGAACATCTGTAGGGGGAACTGAAGAGGGCTGGGCACAGGAGGTACTCACAATCTGACAGATTTGGAGCGCTTTTTCAGAGAAGAGTGGGCAAATATTGCCACGTCAAGATGTGCCCTGCTAATAGACTCCAACCCAAAAAGAAAGTTCTGTAATAAAATCAAAAGGTGCTTCAAAAAAGTATTAGTTTAAGGGTGTGCACATTTACGTAACCAGGTTATTGTGAGTTTTTTTTTTTTTTTCTAAAATATTCCAGTTTGTTTTTCGTTTTAATTGTTCACATTATAGGTCACATTAAAAGGTGGAAAAAGTTCTGACATTATTTATCTTTGTCTCGTTCTTTTACATCACAAGAATCTGGCATTTTAACAGTGATGTGTAGTTTTCTTGTCATCTTTTGGTATCGCCTCAGCTCGCCTGGAACCTCGACGGAGCAGGTACAAAAAAAGTATCTGGTACCAGGTACTATCGTAATTTTTGCAGGGAGAGTAGAGCCGAGTCAAGCTGGTACATAGTGGTGGAAACGCTCTCAAAGTGAGTAGAATCGAAGCGAGTAGATGTGAGCCGGTACCATGCAGTGGAAAAGAGCCATAGGTCTGCTACTCTGCCACTCTGTCAATAACATCTACACTAATATCCCAGGACAGTAGAATTACACTGACGACTCTACAATGACCTCAGCTACAACACCAAACAGCCAAAGTGAGAAGGAAACAACACTTGAGTATTGAGTTCCATCCAGAAAACCAAAACGGGGGAGAACATGCTTTGGCCTAAAGGGTATCAAACATGAGGATGTTCTATTAACTTCATCAAATGGATCAGGGGAGGAGATGGTGTGTTGTCGATGTTAAAGGAGTATGTGTGTTGCCTGTCAGGGACAGGGTCCAGTGAGACATTCAGTGGGACATTCAACGAGAAGCAAGTGAGTATGTGAAAGCTCTTCAAAGGACTTGATTCTGCCTACTCCACTTAACACACTCACACACACTCTCGCTGACTGGAACACACTCAGGGATATTTCCTGTCCCTGTCTCATCACTGCTACTCTGCAACCTCTGTTTCATTGACGTTAAACGCACAAAGAATTCCTCAACGTCTGAAACCTTGAAAAACTCAAGCTGCTGCTACAGTCCCATAGAAACAGTAGATCTGCCAAGGAGTATGTTCTCCCACCCACAAACACACGTTTGTATGGCTATCCTCATGGCAACCACAAAATAGAAATTGCATGCTCCCTTGCCCAAATCTTAACCCTAAACCTAACCCTAATCTAAACCTAACCCAACCCTAATCTTAACCTCAATAAAGTAACATTTATGCCTAAACTTTAAATAGATGTAATACCTAACCTTAACCCTAAACCTACCAACAATGCCTGGACCTTGAAGAACCCCCAATTCTAACTCTATAACGACCTGTAAGTTTGACCTTAAACAGGCAAAAGGTCCCCATAAGTAAAAAGACAGAAAGACAATACACAGATGTTTACATAAATCAACAGGCCACACTGGTGACATAAAAATCTCACTACAATTTAAATGTTTTAATTTACATCTAAAACTCTGAAAGTGAGTATTGAAATAAAGGTTGAAAGCAATTTTCTTCATTGTAGTGTTTTGGTTAAAATGACTGTAAAATCTGTAGGATTTTTGCAAAAAATGTGTTTGAATCTAGTTGTCGACCTCTGCTTTAAAGAAGTTACCTTAAATCACATTCCAAGCCCATGCGTCAAACTGACATCATCACATTCCGTATCATGCATTACATTGAAGGGGGCTGCAGAGTGCTGTTTTTTCACAGAGAAGTTCTGAAAAGCAAGAAAATGGTCACATATGGGTCAAAAGAATTTCCATGAGTTTTCTTATCTCAGATATAGGAAAGACACTTCAACACCTTGATCTTCAAGGTTTATTTTTTAACATCTGCTTTGCCGTGTACAAATTATTTGTGTGTTTTCCATAGCAGTAAAAGCCAATTTCAATGTATACCTTTCAAAGGTTTGGAGTCACTCAGAAATGTCCTAGATTGTGAAGGAAAATATTATATTTTGTCTATTAAAATGACAGAAAAACAGTATAGACATTGTTAATGTTTTAAATGACTAATGTAGCTTGAAACTGCAGATTTTTTATGGAATATTTACATAGGGGTACAGAGGTCCATTACCAGCAACCATCACTTCTGTGTTCCACTGGCATGTTGGCTGGCTAATCCAAGTTTATAATTGGTATCATTTTATAAAGGTTAATTGATCATTAGAAAACCCTTTTGCAATTATGTTATCATAGCTGAAAACTGTTGTGCTGATTAAAGAAGCATTAAAACTGGTCTTCTTTAGACTAGTTACGTATCTGGAGCATCAGCAATTGTGGGTTCAATTACAGGCTCAAAATGGCCAGAAACAATTAACTTTCTTCTAAAACTCATTCTGTTAAATTGTTTTGAGAAATGAAGGCTATTCCATGTGAGAAATTGCCAAGAAACTAAAGACCTTTCAATGCACTGCATTAATCTCTTCACATAACAGAGCAAACCGGCTCTAATCAGAATAGAAAGAGGAGTGGGAGGCCCCGGTTCAGAACTGAGAAAAGAGGACAACTACATTAAAGTGTCTAGTTTGAGAAACAGTCACCTCACAGGTCCTCAACTGGCAGCTTCATGAAATAATACCCGCAAAACACCAGTCTCAAGGTCAACAATGAAGAGGCGACACCAGGATGCTGGGTTGCAAAGAAAAAGCCATTTCTCAGACAGGCCAATAAAAAGAACAGATTAAGATGGGGAAAAGAACGCAGATACTGGACAGAGGAAGATTGGAAAAAAGTTTGAGGTGTTGGGATCAAAAAGAAAATTATTTGTGAGACACTCTCCACCAGACCCCCACCATCTCATTTCAATGTCCTGCAGTCTGCTGAGGAAGAGTGACAACAAACGAGAAATAAAAAAGCGAAAAAGATAGTTGGGGGATAGTCTATGTTATAGCTGGCCACACAATTTTAATCACGAAGGCTTATCCAGCTGGATTAGTTTCCAATCAATCTAAGCAGTGGTCCATCCTGGCTGGCCTGCTGTTGTAATCCTACAAAAGAAAAGGGCCATTTCTGTCTCCCTCTCCCAGTGTCTCTCTGCCTGTCAGACAACATGTTTCATGTTAAAATGCCGCTGGGCTGGTTGCATCATGGTGGAATTTAAAAGTGAAAGGGCTTTAGAGTGAGACCTAGCTTGCCTGGCTCCTAAATTCATAACTCCAACCAAAAGCAACACTACTTTGATGAACATTGATATCTGGTAATCAAGGAGTCTGGATCTGTACCTCTCCCAAAGGAATGTCTTGTAAATACAACCAAACCATACAATTCATCCAAAAAAACAATCGGTTCTTTCAAAGGGTGGGTATTAAGGTGCAACAAAAAAATAGTATTCATGTAGTAATTCTTTGTGGGCTGTACTTGTACTATTACTCAAGTAAATGTATGATGTAACTGATCTTTTACACTTTTACATTTGACTAAATCAGTTACATACAAGAAATGTTTACACTAGTAGCACTCAAATCTGGACCTAGAAGCCAGTTCCACTAAATTATTTTCATTGCAACCTTCTAATCAGCCACTTTTTACATTGGAAAACAGATATGGTGGAGATAAGGGGATAGGATAAAGATTCTTTTTGAATGCCACACGTTTAGAGTGGAGAAGATCATAGTTGAATGTGAAAAAAATGTTATTTCTTCACCAGGTTTATAAAGTGGTTTTAAAAATGTGTGTGGTTTTCTTAAACTGTAGGCACAATGCTGTCCAGAAATTAGTCCGCCATATTGGGCAAACTACATTAACCATAACTTAAATAGGGGAGGGAAAAAAAAAACGGTTCAGTCTTAATTGAACCATAAAGCAGCTGTGGCCCACCAATTAAATAATAACATTTAACAGTTATATTTTCATAAATGTCTGGTAAATGTGCTCACATTTTACTGTTATAAAAATATATTCTTCAAAACAAGCTTATGAGTTACCAGAAGCCCAGCACTAATGGGTAAATCAAATTGACTGGAACATAACTGTTTATTGTCCCCACACCCCATGAAAGTCATTCTGAAGTTTCTTGACCTGCAACTTGCCAGTTGAATAAAGCGGGAGGTGAAGTCTGTTAGCGCATATTCGTTTATGAGAATTATTGAAACAGAACAGCAGGGTCAGAGTGAAAAATATTGTATGGTGATATTATTTAACACGGGTATCCATGGTAACAGATAATTCTGATAAACATGATGTAACTTCACTATAAAGTATAATATTTTGGGACCTAGTGACCAAAGATTTTTTTTTTACGGATAAAAGAATAGATGAACAGCCTGTGTATGATGCTAAGCTATTGCAATGCAAAGGGACATAAACAAGACTCAAATACGTAGCAAATGATAGCGCAGAAGAGGATTTCAGTCTGAGTCGTCAGGCAAGAAGTGTGCCGCTCCTGAGGGATTTCAATTCTCAGTTAGGACAATACTACTGGCTGCCACAAAGTGCAGACTGAAGTCACAGCATCAGCTAATGTAACAATGTCAAGGGGGGAGCATGTACTGTTGATGTTAGAGCTCCTGCGCTCCTGCATTTCACAATTATTAAAGACCGAATCTGTCCTGCACTCGGGACAGATCAGCTTTCTGTAAGTTCCCCCTCAAGGGGAGCAGGAAAGAATGGATGATTGAATGACTTATGTCTCAAATCGCATTAAGCCACTCGTCCTTCACGTCACTGTTTGACGCATTTTTTAGAAACATGTCGACTAGCTTTAGTTGTAGTTGAAGAGACAGAGTTGTTATCCTGTATAAATGAGCAGTTCTAAGCTCATCAATCATAATTATACTAATACACTTGGCACTCAGAAGTGCTGCAATGCATGTCTACACAGAACGCAAACACCCACACACATACACACACACACCCACACACACACACAAACACACTCTTGGCTCGCACTACTGCAGATAAGGCTGACTGAACCCCTTTATAATGTATGCTTATGATCAGTATGTTGGCCTCATCTCCCTGCATCTCTGCTCTGTCCTGTACTACATTAAACAGCTCTGGCCTGCACACTGTCTTCCAAGACTCTGCACCAATTAACAGATTTGAGGAGGAGAGAGAGAGTGAGGTAGCCAAAAAAGGAACGTAGAGACTCTGAGGCAGAAGTAAAAAGAGAGAGACTGAACATTTAAGACCAAAATAACCTCCTGTTAAGCAGGGAAGAGAAAGTTCCTCTTTGAAAAAACAAAATTTCTCACAACTGACTCAGTGCCCATCTGTTCATGTTAGTGGGAGGCCTGCTTGGTAAAGCATTCCTGGTACAGGATTAAATCACAGCTGAAACCTTTAAATCCGGAGCAGCCAAATCAAACACTAGCTGATAAAATGCTAAGACTTAAGATAATATATTTTTTTAGATACTGTATCTGTTTACAGTAACCAACTGGACAGGCATGATAGAGCATTAGACACAGTCAAAACAAGACGGAAGCATCTGTCGCCTCCTGTTAAGAAGATTCAATGTCTGATCTCAGACGTACACATACAGAAGGATTCAGAAAACAGACAAAGATGTGTTCTAATTTTAGACAAAGGAACATAAACACACAATGTACAATAATCTGTAGTAATCTGCCTTACTGCCCAGCCAAAATATATTTTTTTTATAATCATTAACACTCACACAGTTTAAAGCGACATGATTCATACTTAATATAGATTGGCGGCTGACAGCTAGACTGATTGGCCTTAGAGACAGATGCGGCTTATAACTAACCATCTATAGTAGACAATGCAGTACGTGTGCTACATCAACTGCAACAACAACAGCAGCATTATTGACCACTTCCACATCTGGGCCACAACACTGCACTGTGATGCAGTCAGCTTGGAACAAGATAGGCAAACCTCAGGGTTAAGGCAAAATGGGATGAATAACAATGAACAATGTTCTAAATAAGGGGTTTTCATGTGACAGAGAATCAATGACCCGTGGCCTAAACTGGTTGAGCGGTCTAAGCCGCTGCCTCCGATACACGTCATGCACTGATGCAGCATGGGTAAAGATTCAGCCTTCCCCTCCTTTCCCCCATATTGTCCCCCATAGCTGTCAAATTAACCAACAAAAGTGTCTTATTCGTCTTAAGTGTTCATCAAGTTTTATTACAATACAATCAGAATTTCTATGCCTGATTAATTGAAGTAAAGCCAGCGAATTATTCCAGACATCATCCACACACAATCATAATCAATAAAAGTGTTAAATAATAGTTAGGAGTCCATCCATCCATCATCTTCCGCTTATCCGGGGCCGGGTCGCGGGGGCAGCAGTCTAAGCAGGGATGCCCAGACTTCCCTCTCCCCAGACACTTCCTCCAGCTCTTCCGGGGGGACACCGAGGCGTTCCCAGGCCAGCCGGGAGACATAGTCCCTCCAGTGTGTCCTAGGTCTTCCCCGGGGTCTCCTCCCGGTGGGACGGGACCGGAACACCTTCCCAGGAAGGCGTTCCGGAGGCATCCGAAATAGATGCCCAAGCCACCTCAGCTGACCCCTCTCGATGTGGAGGAGCAGCGGCTCTACTCTGAGCTCCTCCCGGGTGACCAAGCTTCTCACCCTATCTCTAAGGGATCGCCCAGCCACCCTGCGGAGAAAGCTCATTTCGGCCGCCTGTATCCGGGATCTTGTCCTTTTGGTCATGACCCAAAGCTCATGACCATAGGTGAGAGTAGGAACGTAGATAGACCGGTAAATCTTTCTTCACCACTACAGACCGATACATCGACCGCATTTCTGCAGAAGCTGCACCGATCCGTCTGCCAATCTCCCGTTCCATCCTTCCCTCACTCGTGAACAGTACCCCTAGATACTTAAACTCCTCCACTTGAGGCAGGCACTCTCCACCAACCTGAAGTGGGCAAGCCACCCTTTTCCGACTGAGGACCATGGCCTCGGATTTGGAGGTACTGATTTTCATCCTGACCGCTTCACACTCGGCTGCAATCCGTCCCAGTGCATGCTGAAGGTCCTGGCTTGAAGGGGCCAACACGACAACATCATCCGCAAAGAGCAGAGACGAAATCGTGTGGTCCCCAAACCTGACACCCTCCGGCCCCTGGCTGCGCCTAGAAATTCTGTCCATAAAAATTACGAACAGAACCGGTGACAAAGGGGAGCCCTGCCGGAGTCCAACATGCACAGGGAACAAGTCTGACTTACTGCCGGCAATGCGGACCAAGCTCCTGCTTCGGTCGTACAGGGACCTGACCGCCCTTAGCAAAGGACCCAGGACCCCATATTCCCGAAGCACCCTCCACAGGATGCCGCGAGGGACACAGTCGAATGCCTTCTCCAAATCCACAAAACACATGTGGATTGGTTGGGCAAACTCCCATGAACCCTCCATCACCCTGTAGAGGATATAGAGCTGGTCCAGTGTTCCACGGCCTGGACGAAAACCACACTGTTCCTCCTGAATCCGAGGTAGTTAGGAGTATTATAATAATTGTAAAATAATTACTCCTAAACAATTTGGAGTATTGTTGAGATGAAAACCTAATACCTTGATTGTTACAGCATCAATAAATGAGATAAAATATAGATTTTGTATGTTTTTGAGGGAGAACATTGTTTGCATCCATCAGCTAGTTTGATTTTTGCTGGACCTCATAAGCGGAGCCGGCCAAGAAGAGCAAATGTCTCTAACTGACTGAGTGCCTGGCTGAAATCCCATTGTTAAACAGCGTAGTGGTTAGAGATGCGGACTGCCACTAAGGCGACCGGCATTCGATCCTCACCACGGACAAAAAAATTTGGCATTAGGATTTGTTCAGGATAGACTAGAAATTCACTGGCTATGAGCATCAGTAGCTACATAATAGCCTAAAGTAAAACTGTTCACGGGTTATATTGCGATGGACGAACGGCACCAACAAGGAACATATTGCTCTCGATTTCGATTCACATAGCGTAGTGGTTGGCTGTTCAACTGTCATTGTTTAAAAAAATAAAACACATGGTGTGATTGGAGTCTTTATTTTCATTATACAGTTGCGGAAAAAATGTATAGACTACTGCACCTTCTTCTTTCCTTTCCAAAAAAGTTGAAAAGGAAGGTTTTGCGTGAGGAACAGAAGTGTTCAATTTGTACAGTGGTCTCTTAATTTTAACCCTTCTGTTCCTCACTCAAAACCTTCCTTTTCAACTTTTTTGGAAAGGAAAGAAAAAGGGGCAGTGGTCTCTTAATTTTCTCTGGAGATTTAGGAACTGTATAGATAGACTAAAACTTTGCTGGCTACAAGCTTCAGTAGCTACATTATAGCAAGCCTAAAGTAAAACAGTTAACGGTTATATTGCGATGGATGAACTGCACTGACAACAAATAAATTGCTATCGATATCGATTAATTTCCGTTTACATTGCGTAGTTCACATAGCGTAGTGGTTAGCTATTCAAATGTCATTGTTTTCTAAAGAAACAAACCAGCCATAGAGTGATTGGAGTCATTGTTTTCATTATAGGTACTG
This sequence comes from Esox lucius, assembly GCF_011004845.1. NCBI lineage: Eukaryota > Metazoa > Chordata > Actinopteri > Esociformes > Esocidae > Esox > Esox lucius. The sequence goes on along the minus strand of NC_047576.1, from coordinate 29,320,416 downwards.
TATAGCAATTAACTAGCCATCTACAGTAATCTCTTTCTAATTTAACGTTTTGAATGTAGTGTAGCGACCCTGTTATACCTGTTGTTGGTTTGGATGTTAGCTAATGTAGGGAACTAATTTTGAGAACCGTGGCGTTTCGACAAATTGGTTTAACATTGCAGAAATAAACAGCTCATCTTTACAGACAACACTCTGTTCTTGCACTATGCAATTTAAACATGCTGTTAAAATAACGTAGTGCAGGACTATTTAAATTCGTCCCTCCAGGCCATTCCGGTCCTGGAGGGCCGAAACACACTGGTTTTAGGTTCTACCTGCTAGTTGATTGCCTTCACCTGGCATCTCAGGTCTGAAGCAGTCCCATATTATTAGTAGAGGATAAAGCCAGAAATGTTTTGGCCCCCGAGGACCCGAATTGAATACTGCGGATCGATAGGATACCACAGATCGAATCCAGCCAGGGCAACAACATTCCTCCCTTCTAACCGTGGGCCGGCAGAATTAGGCTTACTTGGTTCCTTTTCTTGTTTCTTACCAGCTGTCCCAGTGTTTGAGAAAGGGAGGCTGTGCGACATAGCATGAAGAAAAACACAATGACATATCTATTAAGTGATAATGTAACCACTGTGTAAAAAATACTCTCAAATAATTAAGATACGTGATATTCATCTGCTGAGGTCAATAAGCTAATCTTTACTCACCCTCAAAGACCCACACAGTGTTCCATTGATAGGGAAACAGTTCATATTGCTATATGGGTGTATCAAGCTGATCCCATTATTTAATGAAGGTTTACGGTAACAGTCCCAATCTTCCGCTGATAATATTCCAAGAAACATTGTAAAAAAACTACAACTTTCTCTCACTGTCTACCTCAATAAATCCAACCAGATTTAACACTATTATTAATGACACTTGTTACAGTACATCAGTAACTGTTGGTTACCGTGCGACCTTGGTGCTGTTACAGCCTCTGTGATACCGTGCATCGCCTTCTTAAAGCAACGTTTGTACACACAAAAAAGGGTCTATAAAGACACACTATACATCCAAGACTACAGCATATTATGTAACGGTATTTAGTCTCCCTTCACAACAGAAATAAAACAAGGAAAGCACAAGTTGCGACAGAAAAAATTTAAAAGGGAAACCCAAGTGTCCCTGCTACATTGAATGTTCACGCAACATTTTAAAAGCTTACCTTCAGGAGTTTGACAGACCTGTAAAAATTATTAACATTGGCGTGTGCGCGCACGTACACACGCAAACGTTATGAGAGCTGGGTGAGGCAGGGCGAGTGCAGGCCTCATTAAATAGCGGTCAATGCAAACACCCTCTCTGAGTCATTCACACACAGGTTGTAATGTTTCGCGTGTCCACACTGGGCCTGAGTTGATTCAGCCTTGCAGCAGCAAGCGGAAGGAGGTAGGGGGACAAGAAATGCTTAAGATATCAAACACCTCTTCTGTTTTTGTACCTTGGCTCCATAGGACTGGCTGGTATGGGTGTATGTATGGGTGTTTGTGTTGTATATGTGGGCGGGTGTTTGTATGTGCAGTATGTGTTTAGGGGTGTGCTGGTGTAAAAGTGTGTGTGTGTGTGTGTGTGTGTGTGTTAGACGACATTGTAAAACTCCTTTTTCCATTGCTTTGCTGTCTGTTTTCGAGCAGAAAGAGACCGCTTAGAAATTCTGGCAGCGGTTGATCTACCACTCAATTTCTTACTGACAGCACAGCAGGAGTTGGTGACCCCCTGCTAGTAAGAGTCAATAACGCCGGGGTTTTTGGAGTAGATGGAGTCAAAGGAGTTGACGCATTTGCTATTAACTTTGGAAAGGTACTTTGTCTTGTATGTTCAACCAACTGTCTTAGCCAGGCAGCTCTGTGTGATTGTGGTAGATATTTTTTGTTACGGTGTCCATCTGGCTTCCTTGAATCTGCAAATATAAGACTTTCATGCATTGCATTGAATGCTGGGTTTCCACTGTTTTATTAGATTAAAATGCTCAGTGAAAGAAGTAACAAACACTCTGCAGTAACTGAACTAAAAGCTAGAAAGTAATATTTTCTGAAACTAAGGTGTGGGAACTTGGCATGCGGCTGTTTCCTAAAGGTGCCTTGTCAACAAAAAACATCTGACACTATGACCTAACAGCTGGAGCAACAAAATAATGAATACATTCTTTAGAGTCTCTGGTATATGAGGATGCTTGATATTTAAGTATGTTTGATATCAGTCAAAGTTAAGTAATGTTGCTGTCACAAATGCCTAGTTTGTTTATTGAGCTGTAAACTGTCTACCCAGTTTCTCATTTATAATTCTCCTTAACAGTGAGAAACTGGCCAATAAAACTCAACTGCATGAGGACAGGACAACACACACTACCACAAAAATAATAGAAAAACGCAATAGAAAAACACAAGCAGAAATGTAGGCTCAGCAGATGCATTGATCAGATCGGTTAGATTAGAGTAAGGCATAATGACAGAGTCATGTTTGAGTCTTTTGCAGTTAATTCCAGTTATTGATGTTCAAATGAATGACATGATGGCCAAAGGAAGTGGAGGCTCTAGTAGTGAAATTATAACAGGCCTGTACCATTATGAGATATTTTATGTAAAAATAATTCTGCCATTCTGATATTGGTGGTACTAAAGCTTTTGAAAGTGATTCTGTGGTAAATTTGAATACAGTTAAGATTCTATCTGCCCGGTGGCTGGTCTGACTGTGGGCACCCCTCTCTTTCCTTTGCTAGCTTGCAAGTAGGCAACTAATCAGTCTTTCTAAAAATACCCCACGTTATGTATCTCTTGACATTAAGGACTCTATAAAATAACAATTAACAATGAATTCGTTGAAATGAAGCAGTGCCTGTGTTAGCTAGCAAATTACATGCTAGCTGTTTAGTTATTGTAACTAACTAAGGAAAAGGAAAGTACATTTTGTCTTGTTAGCTATCCATGGTCATCTACATACAAGAGCCAGATAAGACATTAACGCAGCAACACACCTCAGGAAAAAGAAAAAAAAGGACTGCCATTGTATGGTATTTTAACAAGGGTGATGGAAGGTGTGTCACTACTGAAAACCTAAAATATTGACTGCTGACACTGTTCTGGGTGTTCTCTGGCCTTACAAATTATAGGCCTGTCTTTTAGCTGTTTGTTTTCTCCTTAAGACAGATCTGTGCATGCACATTTCATTACTATAGTTCACACACATATAACCACTGACTGGCTGGATGGCTGCCTATCCTCCCTACTGGCATGCCTTCACACAGAAAGAGGCAATGATAAACTGATATAAAGCCACACATGGCCCTATCTGTTGATCTACTACCCAGCTTCAGCTAATCTACATTCCAGTGATCTGCTAGCAACGAACAATTTGCAGCGTTAACACCGAGTTGGATGATCAAATAGTTTACCACCGAGTTGGATGATCAAATAGTTTACCACCGAGTTGGATGATCAAATAGTTTACCACAGAGTTGGATGATCAAATAGTTTACCACAGAGTTGGATGATCAAATAGTTTACCACGAGTTGGACAATCAAATAGTTTACCACCGAGTTGGACAATCAAATAGTTTACCACCGAGTTGGATGAGCAAATAGTTTACCACCGAGTTGGATAATCAAATAGTTTACCACCGAGTTGGATAATCAAATAGTTTACCACCAAGTGAGATGATCAAATAGTTTACCAACACCAGTTTCTCTCCATCTCTCTTCTATTTCCTGCTTTTTCCTCTCCCTCTCCCTTAACATCCCTCCCTTCCTCCTCCCCCTCTCCCTACACTCCCCTCCCTTCTTCCTCCCCCTCTCCCTTCACTCCCCTCCCTTCTTCCTCCACTCCCCTCCCTTCACTCCCCTCCCTTCTTCCTCCACTCCCCTCCCTTCTTCCTCCCCCTCTCCCTTCACTCCCCTCCCTTCTTCCTCCCTCTCTCCCTTCACTCCCCTCCCTTCTTCCTCCCCCTCTCCCTTCACTCCCCTCCCTTCTTCCTCCCCCTCTCCCTTCTTTCTCCCCCTCTCCCTTCTTTCTCCCCCTCTCCATTCTCAGCTCCACTTCTCTCAAACTTCTTCCCCTCCTCTCATCCATGCAGAATCTCTCATTGGATTCTCAATGTGGTTGGATGGCATGTGTTTGGGCCCTTAAAATGCAATTATCACCCAAAGCCACTGCAGAGAAGGCGTGAGAATAAGCAATAAACTCAGGCTTTCTCTGTGGTTGCGGATGGCAGACATAAAACTTTTATTAGATGGCATGTCGTCAGATTAGAAATGCATGTGCACGGTTCTGCGGCCCTGAGAGAACAGCCGCAGTAATGAAGTGGAGCACTTGATGTTTTACAGTTTTAATTACCCAAAGACATCAACACGATCACTCACTACAAGGACACTACAGGGGTCTCCAAAGACCCCTTGGACCTGCTTCAACACAGGAGAGGGAAAGGAGGGAAGAGACCGGAGGTGGTGGGGCAGGGGGGGTACAGAGCAGGTTCAGTCCTTACAGAGGTAGATCCTTCCGGGGATAGGAACATCTCAGCTATGCACATTCCAGGCAACCGTCAGGACAAACCCAGTTCCCAGAGGACGACGGTAATACAGTCAAACAAACACAGCCCTACTGGTTACAGCTGCAGGGAGTGGTCTCCTCCAGTTCCAACAGGATGTTCCCTCTCCAGCTGTCCAATCAGAGCTTTCAGTTGGACTTGAAGGGTTCCACTAAGGAAACCCCTGATCATCTCTGTTCCACATGCCTCTCACGGCAACCGCTTGTTTTTTCCTGTCCGCTAATACAAAGAACCAATTATAGGTCAGCACTAAGACTATGAGGGCCAAGTTTTAAAATGAGCATATCCATTGTTCCTCAGTCCACTTACTGAGAAATCACACCCGCCACCTAACCAGGAAACAAGAAACGAGCAATCACTCATCTATCCTCTTCCATTCCTCCATTCACCATAGCCCCTAGAACTACTATAACCCAGACTCCAGTACAGTGACCCTCCATAGAGTGACATTCTCCACTCACACACCAACTATGGAGTCTCTCTACATAGACTGTATCAAGCTATGCACATGAACTATAGCTCTGTGTGGCTATTTTTGGGTTGCTATTCCCCATTTGTAAAGTCCACTGAAAGCAGGGCTATTATCCCAATAGCATTGCATTCTACTTATTATATTTTTGGGAATACTTGGGATCAGATTTCCTGTATTGTACATTCAGCTGAACTCATGGTGATTTTACTAGGTTATTTTACCCCCAAAAAGTCACTTGCATTCTAGCAGATGTACCTCTGGTGATTGCCTGAGAGTAGAGCAGAAATGACCAAGGAAAGAAGGAGTCCTATGCTTTTGGTGGAGGAACAAAATACAGCCCTAGGTGAGCTAGAACCATGACCTCAGCCTGATGGAGCACAGCCCCCCCGCCTGTAAGGATGACATGAAGAACATACAGTGTGTGCCACCAGAACCAAGTCCACCAAGTAACACAGTCAGAAAAACACCCAGCCTAAAGGTTTTCTATAGTATAACTAAAGTTAGATATACTCTGCATGGTCAGGAACAGCAGTGGTCACTAGGACACACACACACAGACCATGCTCCATAAGTCTCAGTGAAAGCTACATAATGTGCAGTCGGGGTAGGTATGTAGAATTTGAACCATCTGGAAGTGTTGGGCTTCTGGCCAACAGGGATATGGCACATCCAGACACACACAGGCATAGTGCATCGCAGACAGGCACCAAGCATATACACAAGTCCAGGGGTGAGTGAGTTAGGAATTCTAGTCCAAACACAAACATCAGGCATACAAAGCTCTACACCATGTAAGGTATGCCTGTTATTTACTGTGGAGTGTATGACCCTGTCTGCAAATTATTGTATAGCATGGAGCGCAAGAATGCGTGGAATGTTTTGTTGATCAAAAGCACAGCACAGTGGTTAATATTTAGGGATCAGCCAATAAGAATTATTGGACAATGCCAGTTCTTCGCCAATTTTCTTATAACACAATTGGTCAATAGTGTAACCGATACAGATGTTTTTTGTACCGTGTGCTTAAAAATAAATACAATAAAGAAAAATGCAGCTTTTGATGATGCTTCTAGTTTCAACAAATGCTAATTCAATAATACTAAAGTAATATTTCTATATAATCAAATAAAAATGACAAAGTAATAGAAAATGAATAGAACAATTATAAATAAAATAAATACAATAACATAATGAGAATGTGTACATTATACAATGCCTGGATATACATATAGTAAAACAGGTATTACAATTCATCAACAAAACTGTAGCAAAGAATTCATCAAAATAATTAATTAATAAGACTACTCATGCAAAAAATTTAATAAGAAATAATAGCCCAGTCAGCCTATTCAAATACTGCATGTTTTGCCAATTTTGGCTGAGCAAAGACAGGACTTCATAAAATTAATTAAAACTTTCAGACAAATGTGGAATAGTGAAGGGGTCTACATAGTTCACTACATGTTATCGGATACTAGGTAAATATGAAAAAAAAAAGAAAATATGTCTATGTTGTTAATTAAATTGATCACAAACTTAAAATATTATGTCAATCTAAACTGAGTGATTTTTTTATAATACATTTTCTAAAACATGAGTGCTACAATTATTGGCACCCCTAGAAAATCTTATGAACCATCAATGCTATTAGGGCAATAATTCTGAAATGTGAAACAAGCAGTGATGAATGTGCCTGGAGAACAACATTTTGCCACAACGCATAGTGAAATGTATGGTAACAAACACATTTCCAAGGATAATAGATAATTACATAAGTTGGTTAAATACTCGGGTAACCAAGTCTTCAAAACATCAATCAGACCCCAACGCCATGCCAAAAAACAAAATTTGGAGCAGTTGTCAGAAGAAAACCCCTACCGTCATCAAAGCACAAATTTAAGTGCCTAAAGTTTGTTAAACATAATTGAAAGCATGATTGAAACCACGTTCAATGGTCTGATGAGACTACAATTGATCAATTTAGCGACAAACACCAGAGGTGAGTTTGGTGTGAAAAGAGCCATGTTCATGCAGAAAATAACCTAATCCCCACTGTGAGGTATGGTTGTGGATCTTTGATGTTGTGCTGCTGCTTTACCTCCAAAGTCCCTGGGAACATTGTTAGGATACATGGTAACATGGATATCAAATACCTGGAGATTTTAGGACAAAACCTATCTGCCTCTGCCAGGAGGCTAAAACTGCATCATCGTTGGATCTTTCAGCAAAAAAATTCCAATGTGCAATCCAATCTACATTCCCCTGATCTAAATCAAATTGGAAACCTGTGGTGTGAGCTGACAAGGACGGTCCACAAGCAAGGACCAAGGACTCTGAAGGATTGTGTCTGTATGGAGGCATGGCCTTAAATCCCTTCCTATGTGTTCTCCCACCACATTAAGGAGAAAACCCAGCTGTTAACTCAGAGGGAGGGTGCACAAAGTACTAAATGCACAGTGGACAACAATTGTTGCTCGCCCCTTTCTGAATAAAATAATTATTTCTGGATGACAAAAATTGTTTTCACTCAAAAGTTAGATTGTTGAAATTTACCTTAGGGTGCCAATAATTCTGGAAGGCTATATATATATATATATCCTTCCAGAATTATATATACACAGTGGGGATAAGTATTTGATACACTGCCGATTTTGCAGGTTTTCCTACTCACAAAGCATGGAGAGGTCTGTTTTATCATAGGTACTCTTCAACTGTGAGAGAAGGAATGAAAAATCCAGATAAATAAATAATGAATTTGCATTTTATTGCATGACATAAGTATTTGATCACCTACCAACCAGTAAGAATTCTGGCTCTCACAGACCTGTTAGTTTTTCATTAAGAAGCCCTCCTGTTCTCCACTCATTACCTGTATTAACTGCACCTGTTTGAACTCGTTACCTGTATAAAACAATCCACACACAATCAAACAGACTCCAACCTCTCCACAATGGCCAAGACCAGAGAGCTGTGTAAGGACATCAGGGATAAAATTGTAGACCTGCACAAGGCTGGGATGAGCTACAGGACAACAGGCAAGCAGCTTGGTGAGAAGGCAACAACTGTTGGCGCAATTATTAGAAAATCGAAGAAGTTCAAGATGACGGTCAATCTCCCTCGGTCTGGGGCTACATGCAAGATCTCACCTCCTGGGGCATCAATGATCATGAGGAAGTTGAGGGATCAGCCCAGAACTACACGGTAGGACCTGGTCAATGACCTGAAGAGAGCAGGGACCACAGTCTCAAAGAAAACCATTAGCAACACACTACGCCGTCATGGATTAAAATCCTGCAGCGCACGCAACGTCCCCCTGCTCAAACCAGTGCATGTCCAGGCCCGTCTGAAGTTTGCCAATGACCATCTGGATGATCCAGAGGAGGAATGGGAGAAGGTCATGTGGTCTGATGAGACAAAAATAAAGCTTTTTTGTCTAAACTCCACTTGCAGTGTTTGGAGGAAGAAGAAGGATGAGTACAACCCCAAGAACACCATCCCAACCGTGAAGCATGGAGGTGGAAACATCATTCTTTGGGGATGCTTTTCTGCCAAGGGGACAGGACGACTGCACCGTATTGAGGAGAGGATGGATGGGGCCATGTATCGCGAGATCTTGGCCAACAACCTCCTTCCCTCAGTAAGAGCATTGAAGATGGGTCATGGCTAGGTCTTCCAGCATGACAACAACCCGAAACACACAGCCAGGGCAACAAAGGAGTGGCTCCATAAGAAGCATCTCAAGGTCCTGGAGTGGCCTAGCCAGTCTCCAGACCTGAACCCAATAGAAAATCTTTGGAGGGAGCTGAAAGTCCATATTGCCCAGCGACAGCCCCGAAACCTGAAGGATCAGGAGTAGGTCTGTATGGAGGAGTGGGCCAAAATCCTACAGACCACTTTTGATAGGTACTCACCACTGCAGACCGGGAAGACCCCACAAGGGCTGCAGTTTGAGATGCTCTGACCCAGTCGTCTAGCCGTCACAATTTGGCCCTTGTCAAAGTCGCTCAGATCCTTACGCTTGCCCATTTTTCATGCTTCTAACACATTAACTTTGAGGACAATGTTCACTTGCTGCCTAATAAATCCCACCCACTGACAGGTGCCATGACAATGAGATTATCAGTGTTATTCACTTCACCTGTCGGTGGTCATAACGTTTTGGCTGATTGGTGTTTTAGGGCTGTCAAAGTTAACACATTAACATGTATGATTAACTTGAAAAGTTTTACATTTTTGAGCCCTCCAATGTTAGAGCTTAACTTAGGCGGGAGCTGTCAGGATCGCACTACTCGCACACACTTATTGTTAACTGGTAACATTATTGGCGGTTAACTTGATCGGAGTGCTTCACAGGCATTTCTTTTCAAGATATAATTGGAAAGTTGGCATTCATGTTGTGAATCGTGTTTACTCAGCAATAGTTTAAACAACAACAGCCTAAAAACATGTTAGTAGGCTACACATCAGATAGTACAATTGATGTGAGAAAATGGGAATATCTCTCCTTGCGTCCCGCACCCCAGTCTCACTTCAAAAACACATCAAACGAAAATGCTAGCCGTGTCTCCCATCCCTAACTCTTCAACTGGTCCCGAGGCGCTGTGTTGCATGAATCTACCTGTTAACACTTTGCTTCTGGCAAGGAAAGTTGTCATTATTTAATGTTTTTGCAAATCAAAGTTTCCACCAAAGCATTTTCTAATAGTGGAATTAACAAACAACATCTGTGCTCTGCATGAATAATACAGATGTCCGCTGATTACTGTTTGCAGATAACATGTATAGCCACAACAACTACCTTATACCATTACCTAGTCAAGTAGCCTACTGTTTGCATTTGGTTGAATTTGGGATTTAAGAGAGAAGTATTTGGTTGAATTTGGGAATCATTTAAGAGACAAGTATTTGGATGGGGCTAACCATCTTTCAGTAAATCCAATGTTTACAGGACCCCACCTGAACCCCATTCTACACACATGTCAGCCTAAACATCAAAGAACAAGTGTAGGTGTGATTCAGTGGGTTAAATGCCTGATTCAGTGGGTTAAATGCTTGCACACCCTGCAGCTGAACAGATAAGAGGGGCTGAGAAGTATTTTATACGGTCTCCTTAATCAGGAAAACAATATGAGAAGATAGAACTGTGGGATCATGGACCAGCAACCTTCTATTTAGATTCACATGGGCTAAATTTAGTTGGGGCCAGTTATTGGGGTAAGTTATGGACTGACACTTAAGGGCTGTGACAACTTGCATAAGTTTAATTCCAAGTCAAGCACTGTTTGCAATAAAACACAGTATGTCTTTCAAATAACACACTGTTTAAAAACAATTTTTTTATTAAGGACAACATTTTACACATTCTAGAACTATGTTTTCATTTCTCACTAGAATAGGCTGATGAGTTTCAAAAGAAATGTCTTTGTGTTTGGCCAATTTGAGCCTGTAACCAAATCCACAATTGCTGATGCTTCAGATACTCAACTAGTCTAAAAAAGCCAGATATATTGCTTCTTTTAATAACAACAGTTTTCAGCTGTGCTAAGGATTTTCTTTTTAAAATGCTAAACTTGGAATAGCAAACACAATATTCAATTGGAACACAGGACTGATGGTTGATTGAGATATATACACAGTATCTCAAAAAGTGAGTACACCCCTCACATTTTTGTAAATATTTCAGTTTATCTTTTCATGTGAAAACACTGAAGAAATGACACTTTGCTACAATGTAAAGTAGTGAGTGTACAGCTTATATAGCAGTGTAAATTTGCTGTCCCTTCAAAATAACACAAGACACAAACATCAATGTCTAAAACGCTGGCAACAAAAGTGAGTACCCCAGTGTCATGGTGTCCCCGGTGTCATGTGACTCGTTACAAGGTCTCAGGTGTGTTCAATTTGGTGTCGTCGCTCTCACACTCCCTCATACTGGTCACTGGAAGTTCAACATGGCCCCTCAAGGCAAAGAACTCTCTGAGCATCTGAAAAAAGAATTGTTGCTTTTTTTGACAGAAAATAACTGTCAAAAAACATACGTAACAAGGTAATGGAACTTGATAAAGATGGAAAAGGATATAAAAAGATATCCAAAGCCTTGCAAATGCCAGTCAGTACTGTTCAATCACTTATTAAGAAGTAGAACATTTGGGGATCTCTTGATACCAAGCCAAGATCAGGTAGACAATTTGCATTCTTCAGCACGAGAGCTGCGCATGGGACGCTCTTGGACTTTCCAGCATGACAATGACCCTAAGCACAAGGCCAAGGTGACCCTCCAGTGGTTACAGCAGAAAAAGGTTAAGGTTCTGGAGTGGCCATCACAGTCTCCTGACCTCAATATCATCGAGCCACTCTGGGGAGATCTCAAACATGCGGTTCCTGCATGATGACCAAAGACTTTGCATGACCTGGAGCCATTTTGCCAAGATGTATGGGCAGCAATACCACCTGCAAGAATTCAGGGCCTCACAGACAACTATTACAAAAGACTGCACACTGTCATTGATGCTAAAGGGGGCCATACACAGTATTAAGAACTAAGGGTATGCAGACTTTTGAACAGGGTCAGTAAAAAAAAATCTTATCCCATTCTGTTTTGACCTACAGTTAAATGTGAATCTCATAAGAAATAAAAGACGTCTTTTGCCTGTTCACTCATGTTTTCCTTACAAATGGTAAATATATTACCAATTCTCCAAGGGTATGCAAACTTTTGAGCACAACTGTACATACACATTGAGTGGGTATAGAAAGTCACCACCCCCTTTGAAAATGTTCACCTTTTGTTGCCTTACCACTTGAAATGATAAAAAGAAAATCTGATATTTGGATACCTACTGTTTATAGTGAGCCATCTCAGCTTTTCATAGCAGCCACAATTATTAAAGCATCTATAATATGAAGTAGAGCTGCAAAAAAGATTTGATAATAAAAACAGTTGGCATCGAATTTCATTATCGATTAGCTGGGTCTACGTGAGACGCACCTCGACGTCTGTTTTTTGAAAGATGGAAGAGACTGTGGTGTAACCTAGTCTACAAGTGTCTGCTTTATAGACCTTGGTATTAGATTGGCATCATTCCATATATTGCATGTTGACGTGAATAATCTGTCTTCTTCAATGAGATGCATTAGCACCACCAAACCACTGGGCTAAATGTCATGTGTATACAGTCAAACAGTGCACACCAGCCCTGTTAGTAAATCAGAAAGTAAAACAATCAGAACGTAAATAACAAAAGGACTGATTTAGAAAATTGTTCAGCTGAGTGCAACACCGGCATAAACATCATCGGCATAAACAGATGTACAGTTTTTCACAATATTTTCAATGTCATTACCCTGTAGTTTAAACAATGCTGGTCCTAAAAACAAACCCTGGGGTACTTCTTATGCACTTCAAGAAATTCACATTGAAACCTTCCTGTTGCAATAGAAACGAAACGGTTATGGAGACATTCAGAAACACAGTAACTGGACTGCCCTTACAACACATACTGGACCATTCATTAGAACTTCCTAAAGGGCCACAATCCTACCTATCCATGCTATGACTAAAGGGTTGAAGGGGTAATTCAACCCCAGAAACACACTCCTCAAAATTTCTATTTAGTGTAAGTCTGTGTTCGATCAATGGGTAAAATAAAATTCTAAGGGAGTTTTACTATTGGACCATGGCTCCACACTCACGATACTGTTATTTCTATCTTGTAATTGGTTTTTCTGTGTAATCAGGACATCGTATAGTAATGAGTCAGGCTGGAGCTAAATATTGTGGCTACTGAAAATGGGGGATTAGATACTATCACATATCATAAGGATTTTAAAACCACACTGCCAAATCAGCCATAATATGCTATGGTACAAAACATCATCTGTCCACATCGTCATGACAAAGTATACATTTTGTTTAAATTCTGTCTAAAGTACACAGGGAGTCAGCTGAATATCCTTTTGTCCAACTAGCATTATGCAAAGCAGTTCACAGGTTTCCACCACAGTCACTCTAATAGCAGATTTTAATTGTGCTGTTCCACAGTAGGGCGAAAAATCCAGCTTTGACATTAGAAATGCACTCACATTTCAACATTCAGAACAACTAGATTGTATAGCTCAACCATGAGCTTCAGGTGACTAAACTAGCTACTTCAATGGAAATCCCCTTAAAATAAAGAGATGCGCGCACGCACACACACACACAAACACTGACATACAAAAGGTAGTTAAATTTATGTAGTATAGTAGCAGTGTGATTTTTGTCCAGCCTCAAAAACAATGCCACACTCCAACAGACTGTCATGACCTTGGGAGGGAGTTACCTAACTGCAGAGTACACACTCTCCCAAGGGGGAAGGCTCTCCCAAGGGGGAAGGCTCTCCCAAGGGGGAAGGCTCTCTGCCATTCGCTGCTCCACTCTGCCAGCCCCCTGCCCCAGGATTGCTCTACGCAACAGAGAAGCAGCCCAGAGAGCAGATCAAATGAAAACACCTTTAATGTTCCCATCCTAAAAACCTGACCACAGACAATGCACTAAGTCACTCGCAGACTCGCTAACCAGACAGGAGACGGGGGTGAACGCTATAAGAATACAGAACATGCACTCAAGTCGAAGCCCATTCTAGAGCAGTGCTGTCTCCCTTCTTCTCTCTTTCCATCTCTCTCTCCCTCATCTCCACCCACCATCCTTCTTCTGCACTCTCACTCCATCCCCATTCCCCCTTGTATGGCTGTTTGGATGAGAGAAGCCCCATCTGCAGGACATTAGCCACCCCAGCAGGACTGTAGAATGAAACATGGCATGGCCAACTGCCAAATGGGACACAATATGGAACGCAGCGTCAGTAAAGAGCTCTGACAGACCCATAAAGACAGACCATAGTGGCTGCACCGAGTAAGTGCACTCTCTCACTGTTTCTGTGTGTGCGTCCCTGTCTGTATTTTGAGTATGTGTATTTGGGAGCATGAATGTATGCATGTGTGCGCGCGCACGTCTGTGTGTGGTTTGCAGCATCCAATTACCACATTCTGAGAGTCTGAAAACCCCCAAAGGCACAGATGAGAGAATAAAACATGATATTCGAGAAAAGGAAAAGAGGGGAACACACAGTCCCAAACAGAGGAGAAAATAAGACAGAAATGAGGAGAATGAGAGTGTTCAGAGGAATGAGAGTCGCAGGTAAGAAACAGAAAGGGACCACTAGAAGAGTGTGTCAGAAAGAATGAAGTGGAAGAAGATGATGAGTAAAGCAAGCGAGTAATCTCTCTTCTTACCTCAAAACGAGGTTCTTATTTCTTTCCAAAGCTTGGCAAGTCCAAGTTCAGCAGATAGCTCCAGCAAGTCTTTCTTCTGTTTGTGAGGGTCTGTGAGTCTCTCTCTCACTCTCCCCCCGTCGTTGTCACACTCAGCATCTGGAGCCGAGGAACAGGAGAGACTGAGTTGAGCGTAGAGCACGGAACGTACTGGATGGTAAAGGACTTCACAACAGCAGCACTGCTGTGCCGAGGGGGCCGGACTAGCCGTGTGGACACACCCACTTACTCTGGGCCATTCCAGTGGGGGTGCAGGGGGTCATATCACACACATGCACGCACGCACGCGCACTGGGGCAGGCAGCTGGAATGAAGAAAGCCAGTGTGGCGTGGATGCTTTGAGACTGAGAGGAAAATAAACCCACTGATGAAAAATCAAAACAACAAGGGGGATTTGAAAAGCCGGACAGCAGGAGTCTGTAGCCTACATGGCTTCTCCTGTCTGTGATGGTATCACTGTGCACTGAAACCTGTGTGTGGGTGACTGGTAGGGGTGGGTGGGCGGGGGGGTACTGCTAAGCCCCACTGCCCACTGTAATTACAAAAACAGTGATGTGGTTTCGTTTCGGCGGCTTCAGGACATACTTGTCATTCTTCGAGTGCACTAACTTATTGCTGGCTCCCTCTCTCCTTGTCCTTCATGCGTCTCTCCTAAAGATCCTTTCCCACCTGAGAAAGCCAGGTCTGAGCTCTGAGCTGCTAGACCACTCACCTACACAGATATCCCATGGAATCAGCAGGCATGCTAAAAACCTGTTACAACGGGCATGTGTGGTTAAATAGGTAGAGATCGGTGCTTCCAAAGGCAGGGTTGGAACATGGGGGGGCAGTACTATAAAGTACAAAAATATATCTGGACAGCAGTATTTTGCACTGCATCTAATTTTCCCACGTTACTTAGCTAACAAATGTTTTTCTTTTAAATATCATTTATATGAACCCTCACTTCACAGAAAGTGAATGGATAAATTGATAGCTCAGTCACAGATTATATGAAATGTCTATCCAAGCAAAATTTCACCAATTTCTTTGACCTTTCGAGTTCGAAGGAAAGTCAGCTTCTGGATGCCATCGAGACAAACCAAACTTGTACATCAAATTCAATACTCACTTGCATTTTACAGTATAATTCAACATAACATAAAAATGTGCTATGCTGTGACAGGCAACCACCCAAAATAATTACTAGCAAATGTAATCATAACTAAACTCATCAAATTGCCATTATTACTACAATTAGTATTATGGTGTACTGCAGTTCTGTGTGAGGTTTGTCCAAGTGGTGTTGCCGTACCCCAGCAGAAGCCGTTGCTCGAGTGCTGTGAGGAGGTAAAATCAATAAATGTCAAACACTGTACTGTCTCTCTATTTCATTATTTTCATTTGTATTAAAAAGTTGAAAACTTAAATGTAATATGTGTTACGTAGGCTATTTCACTGTCGCTTGTGATAGTTTTAACGACAATGTCAATACGTCATTTTGGGCTGGAACTGTAGCCTAATTGTGGAAATAAATAATATTTTGCTGCAAAGTGTCAGTAATTGTAAGAGGAAAATGTTTTTGGTGAAAACAGCCCGATTTGCGAGTGCTAATTAATCAACCATCACTAATTCCATCACCATCACTAGCTTTCATTCACAGTGAGTGTCATTATGAGCAAGAGGAAGGGTGGCCGTGACATTCGTCGGTTTTTTGGGCAACCTCAGAAAAGTTGAGAGCAGTGAGAAAATGAGTGCCAGTCAGATGACAGAACTACACAGTAGTACAAGAGACGAGTCTCTTGGCAATGATATAATAATCATTGCCTTTCAGATCAGAAATGGTTAGTAATCCATTCCAGAACTTCATGGAAAGAAACACCACTTGTTTACTGATAACATTAATTGCATGTTCACTCTGGTGTGTTCAGAGTAAAGACAGAGCATGAGGATGCCGACAGAGCAGGGAAAGCAGGTGACATGGGGGTGAGCGAGAAAAGGTGCAAATATTGATTACTTATTTGAAATCGCTGTGTTGGTATTGTTCCTACAACATCATAATTAATGTTGGCACATCTGAGGTTAGGCTTAGGCACAGGTGCGGGGCAGGGGAATTTTCTGTCTTTGGACTGGGGTAACCAACTAACTACAGGTCATTTGCAATGATGGTCCTGGAGCAACATTATTTATGGTGTCTTAGGAACAATATCAACACGCGCAAATATTGATGGTTAAGAGTCATTTTCGGACCCGTAGACCCCTTGGCAGATTTTGTCCCCCCCAATGTTGACTCCATGGCTACGGCCTTGGTATACACTATAGGTTTAAAATATCTGTGCTAAATGACTAAAATGTCCATATAAACATATCTAGCCGACCATCAGACTGGTTTTGTAACAATAAACCATAGAATAAATATGTGCGTCGTAATAGATTAAATATAATGTAATGCAAAAATCATATATGCTTGAGAATCATATTTAAATTGAATGTAGTCTATCCGGAAATGTTATATAGGATAGCCTGCAATAAACGCATGATTAATCTAATCTCTCATGTTACTTACCAGAGCCTGGGGCCGCAGTATGCTTTGGAGAATCACATAATATGACTCAGTAGGCTTCGGTTCAGCCTTGACCAGAATGGATTCTCCAAGAAGCACAACTCAGCTCCATCGAGACGTCGGGTTGCTGACCAAGCAAGGAAACGCAGCAGCAGTTCAAGGCTCTGCAGGCTTTATCTGCTCCGTATTGACAAGAAAACTGGCTCCGTAGTATCCGCAAGCCGTTTTGGACTCATGGGGTCGATATCTGTAGTAGGGTAATACAATGCACCTGGAATGTGTTTGGTCGCTCGTCTACAAAAATCTTTCCTCGAATAAATGGCAACTGAACCCATATGGATATTAAAGGAGATACATAGGCCAAAATGTGAAATATAGAGACCAAAAATGCATAGGCCAATATTAGCGCGTTATTAAATGGATGCAATAGCCTACTGATTCCCTTTCCTATGATAGATGGGAGTTGGACCATTACATTCAATAAAGAAAACGAGGAAATGCGATACACAAAAACGTTAAAGAATTTGATTACTCAACACAGAACCAAAAACGGGAAGATGTCTTACCGTATATTATTTCATAAGCAAAATGTAAGAAGCAAAAAAGATCAGAGATGCAGGGCTATTTCTCAGAAGTGTGCGAAATAGAGTATTGCATATCCAAGCTCCCTCTACTGGCTAACATATTTTACTGAAGCATGTATTCAAATATACCATAAACAGGGAGATAGATTGCCAACCGGATTTGTAAATATGAAGCATCGTGTCGTCAATTATATTCCGTTTGGGTAAAAGAAAGCCCGTTTTGTCGGGAGGTAGGTGAATTGGGGTGGCACTTTGTTTATTTTCTTATTGATTAAACATCGGATCTCAACAGAAATATGTTTACAAAGTTGACTACGTTATTAAAAAGTGGGTTACGCTTTGTAAACTTCACGTTTTTCCAAAGTAGAGTAAGCATTTGAAACTACAGTAGATCCATAACCTTACGGAAAGATGTTAGTACGCGGCAATATTGAATTTGGCTAGCTCGTGCTCCCCCAACCTCCTTCAAATTATTCTGCTAGACTGCGGTTGGAAACGAGACTTTATGGCTTGTCTCTTATTAATGCAAATCTTTTTGTCATGTAGACTTGTTTATTGCTGAGTTCAGTTATAATTATAATGATGAGAAAATCCCCAAATTAATCAATCAAATATATTTATAAAGCCCTTTTACATTAGCAGTTGTCACAAAGTGCTTTTACAAAACACATGGCCTTAAATCCCAAGGAGCAAACAACAGTAGTGTTGAATTTCAAAATAAATTATAAATAGTAGTATCAAAAGAGACTGATCACCCCGAGTGTTAAACTCTGCTATATTTAGGGTCACGTAATGTAACAATGTTGTATGGCTGTTTGAATAACTGCTCATGCGATGTTTTTTATATATACATTGAGCGACACTACAAAGATGGCCGCCGTGACAGATTTTGTCACACAAAATGCCTGATTCATTTTATGATTTGTAAATAAGGGATGCGTTTGTTTTCTATGCATTTTCTTATTATTTCCAATGTTTTTCTAACACAATACATTAAAAAAATTAAAATACACCAAAGGTATTTATCTCTTGCAGGCACGGGTGAACGGGACGTGCTGGGTCTTGCGGTCGGAAAAACCGCCAACTTCTGCGCCCACTACTCTGCCTGATATGTCAGATGGACCGAAGTTAGCAATTAAATTGTTCAAGCTAGTAAAGAAAGAGAAAATAATTAAGATCATGACTGAATAAGGTGAGTAAACTAAAGTGGTTGGATTGGATATGAGGTGGTTACATAACTGTCGGCATTTAGCAACTGAAGCCGCCGGGTGTTGTCCCCGACACTACTCACTGCGTACAAGAATAGCTAACGCGGGTCTAACAGCAGGCTAGACGGTTTAGCTGGCTAGATAGCAAGGTGATTGGAAAGTTGGCGAAGTAAATATTTACTTCGCTAGCGACAAGCAGATCAGTTACCCATCTGAGAATTTATCCTGCTTACTCTTATCAGCTAACTAACATATGGTGCTATTAGCAATGATGTCGCCAACTACAGTCAATAGGTAGCTTTTGAGCCAACAGTACTAGATCGCTAGCCGATTAAACTTTACCGGATACATTGGAACTCTGACGTTACGTTCAATTATTTAAATCAAACGAGTCTCAAAACAACCAGCGTTGGAATTAGACGAGGAGTTTGTACGTTTTAATATACCCTCGTTACGTTGTTCACTTGTAAAATAACTTGCTAACGAAGTCAATCTCGTTTTTTTTGCCAGTAAGGAGCGCTGTTGTGTTGGCTGTGTTTCATCAGTTACAGTACGACCATAATAAGGCAGCCGAAAATGCCCGGTCTACAGGGCGATGGCGTCGGTACGGCTCTTGGAAGCCCTATCAAGAAAAGCAAACTCTCACTGAAGTTTTTCCAGAAGAAGGAGACGAAGCGAGCCTTGGATTTCTCAGAATCACAAGTTGAGGAACTAAAACCTGTTTCAGTCGAACCTGAGGAGCCTGCAAGGTAAGTGTCAGTTTATTCTCAAGCAGCTAAGTAGGGGATTCATGAAGCTGGCTTGTTTGCACCAGGCAATGACTTGAACAGGCAAAAAGTGCGTAGGAAGGAGCTCCCTTCTCAAATCAGTAAGTAATCTGCTCCACCTGATGGTATTGTCAAAGCAGCATACAAACACATGCATTTTGCATAATGTACATTGTTTGAATTTCACACTTTGAGGAAAATATTTAAAAAGGCTTTATCAAATGAATTACTTCTCCATGTGAAAACACAGGATCCAAGCAAAACACTAGTCAAAGCAAATGCACTCACATTTACCCTGTGCAAATTGTTTACTTCAGCCCCCCCCCCCCACCTCCTTTCAATATGAATAATTGCCTCATGAATTTGGTTTTAAGAACTTTTCATGTCTTTTTTTTCTTGTAGCTGTTACCAGGTGGTGCCAATCCCACTGCCTGGACCTGCCCCCTGTCCAACATCTCCCATCCTCCCTAGTGAGGAGAGAGAGACCCTGGTGCCCTTTGTTGGCCTCAATAACCTAGGAAACACCTGTTATCTAAACAGTGTTCTCCAGGTAGCTACGTTTCCATCTGCATAATGCCATCCTCCCTGGACAAGTTACTTTCAGCTGGTTATTTGTCATTCTAAATTGTTTAGGAATGACAATTCCCCTGTTCTCATCACTATACAGGTATTGTACCATTGCCCTGGTCTCAGAGATGGTGTCAAAAAGCTCTACCGTTCATCCAAAACCAGGGACAAGCAGAAGGAAAGGGCTGCTGAATGTGACAAGGTTTTTTTTAAGCCCTATTTTTGTCAATTCAGGCTACACGGATTAAACCGATTTTGCACAATAGATGTCTACGAAATGCATATATTAGGTTCATATGAAGGACTTCCCCTCTTTCAGCAGTCAGAGGGGCCAGAAGAGGCGCTGCCAGTGCACATGGAGCTGCTGAGCAGTTTCCACTGTCTGATGACCTCTGTAGAGCAGCTCCAGTCCAGCTACTTGCTAAACCCGGACGAGTACACTGACAGGGAGTTGGCCACAGCTCCTCGCAAACTACTCAACACTCTCAGGTAAGACCCCAGCCCTAAAGCAGTGCTTTTTCTGCCACACTGTTCACTAGGCAAAATGTTCAAAATACTTTTATGGATGGGGAGATGGGTTTTTAAGACATCCTAATTGTTTTTGTCCTTGAACAAGATGCAGTATATATTGTAGTCTGACTCTTGTTCGTTGTGTGTTAGACACCTGAACCCAATGTACGAGGGCTACCTACAACATGATGCCCAGGAAGTGCTCCAATGCATCCTTGGTTACATTCAGGAAGCCTCCGAGACCATCAGGAAGGGACAGGAGGCAGCAGGCCAGGTTGATCAAGTCGAAGTAAGGCCAGACAGTGCAACCCCTGTTTGTGCTTATGGAGCTGCAATGGAGGAACAGGCCAAAACCTCAGAAACCTCACTGAATGATGACGGGCAAACGAGTGGTAAGAGGAAGAGCGACACAGAGGCAGGCAACGCTAAGAAGAAGCCCAAAGCGCTCAAGTCCAAGAAGGCACCATCAGCAACTGAAGATGGAAAGCCCTTCACCCGATCGAAGAGGAAGTCCTCCAGTGGCATCGCTGTAGCACCAAAAGATGAAAGTGAAGAAGAGGTGAAGAAGGACCAAGAAGAGGAAGGAGATGAGGAAAGTCAACTGGAAGTGGCCCCAAAAGAGGTGAAGGGGAAGAGGAGGACCAGGCTAAGCTGGCTGCGGCCCTCCAGGAAGCAGCCCAGTATCTTCTCCAAGTTCATGAGCATGGGACGGATCAGCTGTCACACAGGAGGGAAGATCGAGACAGCAAAATCTGACCAGGAGGAGACGGAAAGATGCCAGCCTGAGGAGAATGCCAGGGAAAACAGGAAGAACCCTAAAGGGAAGGAAACCTGCGAAGAGGCTCAAAGTGAGGGTGAGTTGTTTCCTTATGCCTTTGGAAGTCTATTCAATCATGTCTGTCAGTTGTCTTTAAACAATGCGTTATTGTGTTAAACGCTGTCCCACTCCCTGTCCTGTCCTGTCCAGACTGCCTGGGTGTAGACCTGATTGAACGCCTGTTTCAGGGCCGTCTGGTGCTGAGGACACGCTGCCTTGAATGTGAGTGTTTCACTGAAAGGAGAGAAGACTTCCAGGACATCAGTGTCCCAGTCCAGGAGGATGAACCCTGCAGCCCGGACAGCAGCTCAGGAGGTCCAAACTTATTTTCTGTGTATTCAACAGCGGTTTTGAAATCTATCGTTTGATCATGTCGTCAATGGTTTGTGGTTATTGGGGACAAAAAATTTGAACTAGTGTGTTAGCGAATAGCATGTCTGAAATTTCAGTGGAAATATTTTAAGCTAGTTGGTTAGCGACGTAGCTGAAAAATACAACCCCCGTATTCAGCCACTATGCCCAGTTAACGATTACAGTTGATCAATTACATTATATATCCTTTTACTTAAAAATCGACTGAACTTCTCTGAAGTCTTTACTAGGAAGTTAGCTGCCTAACAGCCAAACTTTTTCTCTTTTTGATAAATGTTGAATGCTATAGTACTAAGATAAGTGTGTATATATACTGTAAGCCAAAACATAGAGTAGAATATAAATTAACCATCCAGGATTAAACATTTGTTTTAATTACGGTACACAACTAATAAGTCAGTCCAGCATTCTGCAAAAAATAAACTGCCCCAAATGACCTGTGTATCTTATCAGCATAGATCACCAGCCTTTCGTCTGGTGAAAGGGAACTCGTGGCTGGCACTGTAGATACAGCGCAGTGCTGTCGGAGGTCCACTGTGACAACCACAGTTTACTTAGCCTGTCCACCAAGGTCTGCCAAGGTACAGATGACATTCACAGGTTAATCTCTTCCAAACAAAAGATGAAAAACCTTGGCAGCCCGGCTAACAGCCACCTCGGACCCAGAACATGTCCCTTGCGTCATTTTTACTTGTCCCATGGTGTGGTGTACTTTGTGTTAAATAACTTGTCAAACACATTCAACACAATGGTGAAGAGGAATAAAAAGCAGGAATAGGTGTCAACAAGTTAGCTAATGTCACTGGTAATGTCATGCTTGCATGTTTTTAGCTTATCCATGCTGAATGTAATGGATAAGCATGCAACATTAGCAAAACTGTTAGTCTACATCAACTGGCAGAACATACCGTTTAAAATCCAGTTAATAGAAATTCAGCTCAATGATTTAGTTCTCCAAACATCAAATCGCCTAATTGCAGGGTTGGCTGAAGTTAGAACGGTACTTGTACACACAAGTTGTCATATCAACCAAACATGCATGAAATGTCACCACTTAAACAAGCTGTGTCAAAAACCAGCCCACCACACCTCCGTAAGTCTACCGTCAGATATTCCTACCATCTCACCTTAACCCCTCTGCCCTTCCTCTGCTCACCACCTTCCAGTCTCCCCTGACCCCAAGCCGGAGCTGAAGTCTCTAAAGTGGGCCATCTCCCAGTTTGCATCAGTGGAAAGGATTGTAGGGGAGGACAAGTACTTCTGTGAGACCTGCCACCACTACACCGAGGCTGAGCGGAGTCTTCTGTTTGATAAAACACCTGAGGTGGTCACTATCCACCTCAAGTGCTTTTCTGCCAATGGTTTAGAGTAAGTCTCTTCTTTCTTTTTTTTTTTTCCTCAGTCAATGACTCAAAGCCGAGAGTACTTGTAGAAGAAACCAGGCTCCAACCCCGAAGTGATTAGAGTAGCAATCAGCATGCAACCCAGCAGGGAACGGCTGTCGAAGAGAGGGCCCTTGTCACACAGCTGGAGAGGCAGTGCTGCTTGAGAGAACACTTACGCCTCTTTCCACTGGTGTTTTACCCTGAAGTCCAGAAATGTTTCTGTTTCCATCAACATGGGCCAGCGCTAGTCGGCCACTAGTCCATGGCCGAGTAGCCCGGCTCTCACTTGGTGCAAAGCCCCGGACTTTAGGACTTAGGGCGGGGTTTGTGGGTTGACCCATACGTGCTTTGAAAACGCGGCATGTTGTGCTCTTCGAATAGTGATGTGTATCATTTTCTTAAGGCTTCTTGTAATGGTTTTCATCTGATCTAACAAAGGGATCCCTGGTTAAATAAAGCAACAGTACAGGGAAGGAAGGACTCCCAACGGACCGACCGAAGGTGGTACAATGCCATTGACTCAATAGAAAAATGGAGCGCTGAGACCGAGACAGAATCTATAAGAACACATTGCCTCAAATCTCCCAAATCTTTCTATTAAAGGCAGATCGGTTTGCCAAAATGCTTATTAAACTAAATAATGAATACACTGGCTTACAGTTACAGTGTCACAAGTGTAGGTGTTGAAGGATCCAGTCACATTGGAGGAAGAAATCCGTTTTATTACTCAAGTTCAAACGCTGTATTGTAAACTGAACATGGTGTTATTTTACTACCAGAAAAATATCGCCTTTTTGTTTTTTGTAACCGGAAAACCAAATCACGTTGATACTGTACTCTTCCCCCCCCCCCCCCCCCCCTAGTAAAAATAGGAAAGTCTAGAGCCAACATTGGCATAAATCACCAGTGTAGCCCTGTGTGACAAGGGGTAAAGCACCAGAGGGAATGAGGCGTAAGGGTTTTCCCCTAAAGCTCTTGGGATGATTGTTCGGGTTATAATATCTCTGACCTGGTGTTATCAAATATGACACGCTTTCCTTGAAATATGGGTGTTAATAACAGGGAATAAACAATATAATTTGTACACCACACAATGGTCAAAGCACATTTCCTTTCATAGCACAGTTTGACAGAACATCTGTTATCATTGATCATTATTTCACTACGCACAAGCGGTCGATAATGATTACTAAAATCAGTTAAAGTAGAATGTCCTTTTACAGTCACCAGAATGTACCTAGATTTGACATTTCTCTGCATGTTTAAAAAGCAAATGCCTCTTGTTCAGGATGGACCCGTACGCTGGCCTCTCCAAGGTGAACACCCCCCTACAGACGCCCCTGAATCTCTCACTGGAGGAGTGGTGCACACACCCATCAGCCTCCAGAGGGCAGCACTACCAGCTGTTTGCTGTGGTCATGCACAGCGGCGTCACCATCTCCAGTGGACACTACACCACCTACATCAAGATGATGGACCTTAAGGACACCCAGGTCCTATCGCCAGTGGAGGAAGAGGGGGTCGAGAAGCAGGCAGGAGATGAGCGTGACGAGAAGGCGCACAGCCCACCGCCAAAGGAACCGGTGTTGGACTATGACGACGGCGAAGTGTCATTCAGCCTCAGCGCTAAAGGTAATGCTCATGCCACTACCTCCACCGTCGCCAGCAAGATGGGGGCCAAGAAGGTCTCTGAGGGGGTAGGACTCCTGGGTGGGCAGAGGAGCCTTTCCAGCTATGACCTGGGGACCAACAAGCAGACCGCTAACCCAGACAAGGCTGCCGCTACTGCGAGAGCTGAGAGCACCACCAACAGATCATCCAAACGGACCTCCAGTGACCCGGGACACAGCGGTAGCGGAGAAGTGGCTACAGATGTCGAGGTGGGGGCGTCGGAGCGCGCACTAAGCAGCCTGCTGCAGTACGAGGGGAAGTGGATGCTGTTTGACGACTCGGAGGTGCGTCTGTTTGAGGAGGAGGACTTCCTGAGAGCCTGTTCTCCCGAAACGTGCTCTACTTGTACTCCATACCTCTTATTCTACAGGAGGGTCTCAAACCACTGACAGCGCATTAGATGTTGGTGGATTATCATTATTAAAGGTGTCTCATTGATTCCTCACAGCTTAGAGAAAAGCAAGCGGAGGTTTTGAGAGCAATATGAAATGTGGCCTGGTTGATATGCCGAGTTATATTCTTTCACCAATGATTAAAACCATGTTTATAGTCCTTTTAATTTTTCCTTAACTTTTAATTGGTTCCATTGTGCTTGCTGTATGAAATAAGTTCACAGACATGCACCTTGGCGCCCTGCCTTTTCTGTTGTAAATGGTCTAAATGTTTCTCCCTGCTACTGGTTCGTTGGTTTCAGATTTATTTTTTTATATAGAGCATATATTCTTGTACATCTCTTTTCATGGCTTCATTCCTCCTGTATGCAGGAGAGATGTCTTGATCAGTGTAAATACTGTTGGACTGTCAGAAATAAGCAGACTTTTTGTCCATAAGTTAAATAGATCCATAAGCTGTCCATCTCCGTCTACTACTTAGTGGAAGAACTCCTACATGTGGAGAAGAAATACATTTAGTTTTAGTCTTTTGTACATATGATTTTAAACTTTGAGCCAATCACTTTAGAAAATGCTAGTACATTGTGTTGCTGGTTGTTTCAGGTTTGGTTTGTGTAGGGGTTGATTTCAGACACCGATTAAGCCTGGTCAATGGAAAGTCTAAAACCTCTAAATTGTTCTTTTTCTAGTCCATGACTAGGTTTAATGAGCTTGCCAATCCTTCCCTTAATGTTTTGGCATCAGGGATCAGTGTCAGTCTTTGCTCTTTTGTTTTCTGAATTTGTTCAGTTGTGTGGAACTGCAGAACCTCATTCTAGAAAAACAAGATACGGTTCTGGCCATTCTGACTTGACAGATCTAGGAAGACTTACTGTAAGCAATAACGTTTTCTTTCATGATTATTTCTATGAATTTTTCCCCTGCTCTCATTCTAAAGATTTAAAATAAATGATGGGGTTTGAAAACTGGAGTTATTTCCTTTGCATGTGTAGAATTTTCTAATTTTCAGATTCACTTGTGTGTGTATATGTAAAAAAACACCAAACACAAAAAGTTCTTTACATATTTGCCAACGAGTCTTCAATGATCAGTACATATTTGGACATTAAAATATTTATTTAGTAAAATATTTAAAGTAAATAAACTACATGACTATACAATGTCAATGTTTAAAACTAACTTAAAACAAATGTAGCTCAACTAAAATGTATATAGCATGATAAATAGTGGTGGTACATATTTAGCTTTTTTTGTTCATTTTGGATTAAATAGTAAACTTTCAAGTCATAAAATGCATTGATACACAGTAAAAAATAAAAAGTGCACATAAAATATGAATAGCCTACAGATTTGACACATTGTACTTGGTAAGACCCACTTTGTTAAACCTACTGATTGGGTAACAGGCTGTCTGTAAACAAGTAAGACACTGGAATGAAGTACCGAGTTTGTAGTAATAACACTTCGTTAGCTTTCCTTCCCACTTTGAACACGCTGAGTCATAGTATTTACACTTGAATAAATTAATGTTGTGATTCTTCAATTTCTTTTTCTTCAAAGTTCAAGCTTACGGAGACTCATTCTGCTAAAAGAATCTCTGGGGGGGGAAACAAGAAGTCTGTTACTAGAGGATTCCAAGCCATACCAGCCTGATATACCCTTATACCTAGTTGAAACAGAACACACCAATCTACCTGGTCAAGCTGTCCGTTTGCTGCATGTAACAGAAATTCAATATATTTGGGGGGAGGGGGGGGTGCAGGAACAGTCAGAAAACAAGCAATATGATTAATAGTTGTATCTATGCAAATATCTTGCATTCTGAAAACACAGGTGTACCGACCATGAGATTCAATTTCGAATAGCAAGCAACTGTTTGTTAAATACAGTTATCTGAAATCTAATCTGAAGTTAGCAGTGTGACAACGGAGGTGGTAACAGTTGCATTTTTGTTGCTAGGTTGTGTCCATATCATTCATTAACAGTGGGTTATTTTTGTCCAATTGAGTCAAAATGTCACTAGATAAGTTTCCAAATATGTAACTTTCTAAAATCTAACTCTTAAACCAAAGAACAGAGTCCATTACTTGACTTAATGTTCCTCAAAATCACGTTTTGTTAACTGCCAGACATGCAAAGAGGAAGTCCTCATTAGGAAGGAAATGCTAAAGCTACAATGATATTGTGACCACAAATTATATCAAATAAATAATTAAATCCAGAGGCCGATTATTTGTTACATGTAAAAAAATTACATCAAAAAGGAAACCCTATTAAAATACAGCCTTCAATGAATGAAGACCGATTCATGTCCAGAGCTTGTCTTTTTCTCTATCACGCCATTACAATGTTAAAATTTCATCAACACTGTCAATCGAGTGCAATCACTATTATCTTTTATTGTTTGTTTTTTTACTCTAAGCTGTGATTTATAAAGACAAAGAAAAATATGTTCACAGAATTCCGTAATTTTTTTCCTCCATTCTAGAACACAGTACACTGTGTTGAAAATACATACGCTTTTAAAGTTTGCGACCATTCATGCTATTCTGCATGCAGCACCTACCTGTGAGTGTTGACCTGTAGTACAGGTTTATAAAGCTGCGGTATCTTTCTGCAGATGAGTGGTTGCAGCGCCTCCTTCAGGCGATGGTAGTTCCTCTCCAACTCCCTCTGGTACTCCTTCTGGTCTGGACCAATCAGACTCTTGTTCTTGCGAAGAGCATCTTCACACCTGGGAATGGAAGGGAACTTGTCAATCTTGATCAAATGGATTTATAAACCTCCTTGAGTCTCTGGTACTCAGCAGAAACCAAGCAGAAGGAGTGTGAAGAGTCCCCGGTATTGACCTCTTCGTGAAGTCCTTGAAGCAGAGGCGTAGTTTGTTGTGGTGTCTGTACAGCTTAGGATCACTGGGGATCTCAGACAGGAACACCTGCGCCACTTCCAGAGGCCCCTGGTTGACGGTGGTCCCCACAGACCCCTGCAAGACCATCTGCAGCATCTTGGCATCAGAGGGGTCCTGGTGGGTGGCGAAGGCCAACTCCTGGGTCTTCTTCTGCATGTCCTCTATAGCCACCTCCATGGGCATGGAGATGATCTGAAACAGGACCAGATGATAAAGACGTATGTTGGTTTTGTGACAGTAGCCGGGTATCACAGGAAGTGCCAGTGTCTCTCACCTCTTCTTTGTGGATGATGTTGATGCGGGTCTTAATGTAAGGGAAGGCGTGGGAGGTGGTCAGGATGGTTTTGCGCTTGAACTGATCGTGCAGATCGCCGTGCGCCCGCCCGTCCAGGGTGAACGGCGTGCAGTAGACGAAACGCCGCAGGTTGTAGTTCTTGTCGAAGTATGTGATGCGGTCTTTCATCTCGTACGTGTCGAAGTAAGGCTCCACGTATGTGATCTGGACATAAGCCTGGACACGGCAGACACATTGACACCCCGTTAACATGTGATCTGGACATAAGCCTGGACACGGCAGACACATTGACACCCCGTTAACATGTGATCTGGACATAAGCCTGGACACAGCAGACACATTGACACCCCATTAACATGTGATCTGGACATAAGCCTGGACACAGCAGACACATTGACACCCCGTTAACATGTGATCTGGACATAAGCCTGGACACGGCAGACACATTGACACCCCGTTAACATGTGATCTGGACATAAGCCTGGACACAGCAGACACATTGACACCCCGTTAACATGACAATGGGGACATTTATTTGATCACGCTAATTGAAGTCATTCAGTCACAGCGTGTGAAGAAGTATTTAATCCTGTCAGGTCTTCAGCAAAGCTCCTGTCGGGGAGATTAACTAATACCCCAAACTTTCTCTGTTTGGACAATATGGCTCCAACTGTGATTTTCAGGCTCCCCGGAGACTTATAAACAGCTTTTTAACCAGTTTAAGACTGATAAACATTAAATACTTTTGAATATAATTTAAATTGTGGTAGGATATGCCTCTTGAATCTTTGTGTTTTCATCTATGACAGACAGGCCCACAGTTTCCAATAGACTTATCCACAGACCACCTCCTCAGACCCACCTTATTTGGGTCTAGTTTGCACTTGTCCACAGGATTGGAGTCTTTAATGACTTCCACCTGGTCTTCTCCATAGCGCTCACCATAAAAGCCCTGAGAACAAACACAGTGAACACAGAAAAGGCATCAGTCAGTGCTCTCGTTCACACTTTTTCTACAGAGCAGAGGCCCATATCTCAAAATGCACTCCTCCAAACAGCCATTCACCTCAAGTCGATGGGAGATCTCGGCTAGCTTGGTGATGGCAGGCTCTTTGTACACAAACTCCTGCTCGTCCAAGTCCCCGAATTTAGAGCCGTAAAATCCGACTCTGAAGTAAGTACCAAACATTCTCTTCCCATCCTGTGAGACAGAATCAGGGTCTTACTTGGGGCAGTGTAGAATGTATCCATTTATACAGAACACACACGGTGCTTCCACAGATATGAGGATAAAGTACGACAGTAACCCCTTGGTGCAGATTAGGGTCTGTCTACATACACTTTTCAGACTATTGACACGACTGAGAAAATAGTTAAGTTCAAGTTCATCACTATCATCAGCAAACTTCAATTGCAACATCACAAACAGAGTCAACAGACCTTCAATATACAGTGGGGAGAACAAGTATTTGATACACTGCCGATTTTGCAGGTTTTCCTACTTACAAAGCATGGAGAGGTCTCTAAGTTTTATCATAGGTACTCTTCAACTGTGAGAGAAGGAATGAAAAATCCAGAAATTCACATTGTATGATTTTTAAATAATGAATTTGCATTTTATTGCATGACATAAGTATTTGATCACCTACCAACCAGTAAGAATTCTGGCTCTCACAGACCTGTTAGTTTTTCTTTAAGAAGCCCTCCTGTTCTCCACTCATTACCTGTATTAACTGCACCTGTTTGAACTTGTTACCTGTATAAAAGACATCTGTCCACACACTCAATCAAACAGACTCCAACCTCTCCAGAATGGCCAAGACCAGAGAGCTGTGTAAGGACATCAGGGATAAAATTGTAGACCTGCACAAGGCTGGGATGGGCTACAGAACAATAGGCAAGCAGCTTGGTGAGAAGGCAACAACTGTTGGCGCAATTATTAGAAAATGGAAGAAGTTCAAGATGACGGTCAATCTCCCTCTGTCTGGGGCTCCATGCAAGATCTCACCTTGTGGGGCGTCAAAGATCATGAGGAAGGTGAGGGATCAGCCCAGAACTACACGGCAGGACCTGGTCAATGACCTGAAGAGAGCTGGGATCACAGTCTCAAAGGAAACCATTAGTAACACTACGCCGTCATTGATTAAAATCCTGCAGCGCACGCAAGGTCCCCCTGCTCAAGCCAGCGCAATTCCAGGCCCATCAGAGGTTTGCCAATGACCATCTGGATGATCCAAAGGAGGAATGGGAGAAGGTAATGTGGTCTGGTGAAACAAAAATAGAGCTTTTTGGTCTAAACTCCACTCGCCGTGTTTGGAGGAAGAAGAAGGATGAGTACAACCCCAAGAACACCATCCCAACCGTGAAGCATGGATGTGGAAACATAATTCTTTGGGGAAGCTTTTCTGCTAAGGGGACAGGACGACTGCAGCATGACTTCCAGCATGACAACGACCTGAAACAAACAGCCAGGGCAACTAAGGAGTGGCTCCGTCAGAAGCATCTCAAGGTCCTGGAGTGGCCTAGCCAGTCTCCAGACCTGAACCCAATAGAAAATCTTTGGAGGGAGCTGAAAGTCTGTATTGCCCAGCGTCAGCCCCAAAACCTGAAGGATCTGGAGAAGGTCTGTATGGAGGAGTGGGCCAAAATCCCTGCTGCAGTGTGTGCAAACCTGGTCAAGAACTACAGGAAACGTATGATCTCTGTAATTGCAAACAAAGGTTTCTGTACCAAATATTAAGTTCTGCTTTTGTGATGTATCAAATACTTATGTCATGCAATAAAATGTAAATTAATTACTTAAAAATCATACAATGTGATTTTCTGGAATTTTGTTTTAGATTCCGTCACTCACAGTAGAAGAGTACCTATGATAAAATTACAGACTACATGCTTTGTTAGTGGGAAAACCTGCAAAATCAGCAGTGTATCAAATACTTGTTCTCCCCACTTCAAGACCAATGTAAATACTTGCGTATAAGAGCAACGTTCAGAGATAAACCCTATTAATGTGTTGACCAGTGCAGTGATATTGCGGACCAGATTGGGGTTTGTGCTAGAACCCATAAACCAGATGTAGCTACCGGTAACTGCCCAAATAAATGAAACCTATGAGTAAATGAGGGATAGAAAGTATACTGACAGATGCTTTCACATGGGTGTGGAATTAATCATCCTGCCATTTGTAGGGTCATGGCTTGAATATTTCAGTGACTATGAAAGAGGGGTGATTGCCGATATCTGTTAAGAACAATAATACAGCAGTCGCAGTCACCAGATCTCAACTGAACTTTTAGGAACGCCTGAGAGCGTAAACCCCAACCCTCAAAAACCACGAGGGAATCTCAGGTTGCATCCCTCCAAACGTCCAGACGCTTGTAGATTTTATGCTAATGGAAAACAAAGCTGTTCTGGCAGCACCTAGTGGTCTATAACCCGTGAAGTCACGGTTTCTTTTTTTGGGCAGCCACCTTTTTGTGTGAATGTGTTTGTGTGTGTATTTGTGTTTGAGTGTATTTGTGATACAATCAGAATCATTCACTGTCTAAAGTGCAGGGACAGTGCCCACACAATGCCCTCTCTAAGGCACCTGGGTAATCCTGTCCCTGCATTAGAATAACCCATGATGGCATATGTTAGAGCAAAGTGTGGTTTTAACCCCACAGTAAAGAGACCTTGCTGAGAAGAGTTTTATAAAATTGGGTTCAGCATAGACAACATGGACAGAGATTTGAGCAAAGATAGAAAGGAAACAGAAGCTAGTAAACGTTAGCCAGACTGTTGAGTTAGCGAGGGAGTCATGATGAATACCCAATAGGGTTGCAGAAGGGGTGAGGACGCTGAAGGAACAGGAGCTGTTTATAGTTGTTTAAGATCAGGACAGATCAGGTGCAGCAGTGCTAAGGAGTGTGTTCAGAGTAGGGGTTGAAGTGTCCAGAAATGGGTCAGGACTGAACCAAACCAGGTCAAGGACTGATCTGACTGCATTGCACAATTATTTCAAGTTCCACAGTCTTGAAATTACCTGCAGACATATAGTCTAGCTATATACAGTGTATAGTGTTTTGAGATAATTGATTCTGCCATTTGACCGTGTCATTTTCTCCTTGTATTAAATTTCAATAAAAAAAAAAAGTTTCAGAAATAAAGGAACCCTAAAACTAGGAACTTACCAAAACACACAATAAGTAAAGTGGGAAGGAAGGGTCAGCATGGCAACCAGGGAAATCAAAGGAGAAAACAGAACACATTTTAATCAGGATTTACTTCGCTAGACAAAACGACAAAAAATAACATAAAACAACAGAACAACACAAACCAACACAAAGACCGCAATCACCAACGGCAAAACATAATTCCCTTTGACTTTGAGAAAGAACACAAAAACACATACCCAAGACCAGAAAAACATGAATCAAAAAATTAAAAACATGCAGAGAAAGGGAGTGTGACGTAAACTAACGTGAAAGAAGAATGACAGGGAGAAAGTGGAAGAAATCAAATATGCAGGCATTGGGGTGAGTGGGTTCCACATCCCTTCAGAACATTCAGTGGGGTAAACCGCCAGTTTCCTCAGGAGAATGAGTGCCCTTGTCATGCAACACACTAGGTTAATACCAGTTAACGACAGCAGTATGAGAAGAACTCAGGGGTCGATTTAAATTTGTCTTTGGTCAAGTACATTTCTAAATAAACGTCAAAAATCAAGGCAGGACAAGTCAAACTATCCATTCCGGAGTGCTTTTGACTTGCACCCTCTTGACAAAAATAAATGACCAATGTCTCAGAAGTCTGGATGCAGTTTAATCTCTAGAAATTAATATTTATATTCTCTGAAATGCATATAGGAAATGCTTGTTGCTGATATTTTGGGTGGTTCATTTGCTTGTGTCAAAGACTTCTGCAATCGGTCTCTGGTTTGTGTGAGCCATAAAAACGACCTGGGGGGAGGGGTCGGACTCAAATCGAACCCTGTGGCGGTAGATGAGATGAGTGAGCGGCAGAGCTGACGGCGCCGGGCCGTGCGGTTTGTTTTCGATGAGAGAGATGGTCTGACAAAGCGGGGGTTGCGGGTAGGTGAAGCATTCATTCGCGGAAACTTGTCGTTAGTGTTACGACGGGCCTCCCATGCACGGCCTGCCGAGAAACGGTCACGTTGAGACAATCACCCCTCCCAAAGACAGAGCGGGAGGAGGGGGGGACGGGGAGGAGGGGGGGACGGGGGTGCTGCCTGTAACAGCTTCAGCAGTCCCGCTGGGGCAACGGCATCCAGGGTGGTAGATGTTAATACCCTACCGCGTTACGTAACAGCGACGGAGGGCAACACAACGCCAAACGGCCAGCAAATAATAAATATCGAGTGGAAATAGAAAGGAAAGGAGCGGGTCAAGCAGGAACTGTGGGGACCTACCTCCCAGCCTGTGCTCTGTGGTGACAAAGAGAATACAGGGCAAAAAATAAACATGTTGACAGTCATGTTGGTACAGCGCCCCCCCTGGCGAATGAAGGAACACCCCCCTCCAGCCCAAGGACGCACCCAGCCAGGGGAGTCTCAGGCTGACATTTATCACATGCACACCACTGGATTTCCATTATAGTCACTTTAGAACTATCCACGGGACAGGCATGCAGGGGTGGGGGTAAAAGTTCAATTAGGGAAAAATAGCAAATCATTGTTTTCATGCGAATCAGTTCAGGTCAACGGTCATTTTGTGTTTCCGTTTGCATTCAGATATGTTGTGTGAGTAGAGTGTGTTTGTGTGTGTGTTTAAACCATTTTTGTGACTTGGTTGGTGATAAGAAACAATGTGAGTAGCTATGTTTGCCAGTGGGTTTCGCCACTAAGTGTACCCATTTAGCTCTTCCCTGTATTGCCACTGACAGACAACAGGGCATTTCACTGGTGGGATCTTGATCCACACATTCAGTCCAGTCAGAGGACATCAGGTCGTCCCTTTCTCAGAGGCACCAGTCGTATATACACGAGTAACCTTCACAGACAGGTTGTCTGCAGGTTGTGGTTCCCCGACACCGCCCGCTCCCCTCCCCAACACCGCCTGCCGACCACCCAACCTTTAACATTAGCTACCTAACAGTCCCATCTGTCTGTTCTCTACACTGACTGTATGTACCCATCAAGACATGGATAAAGCATGAGGTTTTACCTGGTGCACAATTTTCCCGAAGGCTTCCTGTAGTTTACCATGTATGGTGGCCAGCTTCTTGGCGTCCCGGTTGGCCTCGTGGATGGGGATCAAGACCTTGTACACCTCGTTCACTGCCTCGTACATACCCGCCTGGGGAAAGAACTCCACGTACTTAGGGCTATAGTCTGCTTAGGGTTTACACTCCTGACATTATTCCACAATGCAGCAAAAATAAAATGCATCTCTATACTATTTTCCATAGGTATCTGACTGGTCCAGTGGTATGTTTTTTTTTTGTTTGGGCCCTATGTGTTGCTGATGTACCAGTTGCTGACAGTAGGCCTTTCTCTGAAACCTACCATAGAGAAGGACGAAGCAGCCTGATCCAGCAGGCCCACCAGGCCGGCCTCCGTGAAGTACTTCCCCGAGCAGATACCCTCCTCGTCGGGAGACACCACGTCGTCGGACACGGCGGACTCCTCCAGTACGTTGGATGAGATGTTCTGAAGCGAGAGAGGGACAATCAGACAACACAGAAGGGGTTTCCTCGCGTTGTCAGTCTGTTGTAATGCCACTAAGCCGGGTCCTGCTGAACATTAGTATTTCTCCAGTCCAGGGAAAAACTGCTGCTCCTAACCAACTATCCACATCCACGCATCCTCACCTGGAAGGTCACACAGCCGACTGGCAGGTACTTGCGGTCCTCCAGCATGCTGAGGTATTCGGCCACAAGGGCAGCGCTGTGTACCAGACACTGGGCTGCCTCTGCGTGATTGGTTCTCTCAGAGTGTTTACCCGCCATGTTCTGCAGCCACGTCAGACGAAGGTCAGGGGACGTCTGGTAACCCTTCGCAATCCTGGAGACAAACACAGCAACACGGTAAGGGGGAAACTTTGCGTGTGTGTGTGTGTGTGAGAGAGAGTTAGTGAGTGTGACTCATACCTGTACATGAGGTCTATGAGCATCTCTGGATCCTCCTGGTGTTCCTTCATCTTGACTGTGTCAGACAGGATCATGTGCAGGTTGAACACCAGATCCTGGACCTGAAGGAGAGGTGATGACAGCATCCAGGTTGTAGAGCTTTGGGGAAAGGGCTTTCTCTAGGGTTATAGAGCTTTGGGGACAGGGCTTTCTCTAGGGTTATAGAGCTTGCGGGACAGGGCTTTCTCTAGGGTTGTAGAGCTTTGGGGACAGGGCTTTCTCTAGGGTTGTAGAGCTTTGGGGACAGGGCTTTCTCTAGGGTTGTAGAGCTTTGGGGACAGGGCTTTCTCTAGGGTTGTAGAGCTTTGGGGACAGGGCTTTCTCTAGGGTTGTAGAGCTTTGGGGACAGGGCTTTCTGTAGGGTTGTAGAGCTTTGGGGACAGGGCTTTCTGTAGGGTTGTAGAGCTTTGGGGACAGGGCTTTCTCTAGGGTTGCTCTAAAGCTCTGGAACTGCCTGCTGCAAACAATCCAGGACTCTGAGCCAAACACCACCTACCAGCACCATGTCAAGCCCCAAATGGCATTCCTCTAGCTCTGCCTCTCTTGTCAAAGTATCCCCTATTGTGTTATAACATGTCTTCCGGGTAGAGTGACTTTGGGTCTTAGAAAAGTAAGTATAGTGTATTATTGTTCTTATTACATCTCAGGTTAAGGTATTCCCTTTCCCATCAGCCATTTTCTCAGAGGTCTGGTTGTATTCATAGTTGTGTGTTAACTGATGTATATTGAACAATTATTTTCATTTATTAAATCAAGTAGTACTACTGTTTCGTAATATAATGATACAAGTTTCTATGGAACCTTCACCATAGTAGTTTTCCCAAAAGAATGTTCCCACCCCCAATTTGTGAGTATGTATTAACAACCAGTGTCGAACTTCAGTGGTGGAACCCAAAAACAAATGTACAGCCTAAGATACAGTTACGTCAAAAAGGGAAGGTAAGCTAAATCGGGCGACTTAACTGTCAGTACGAATTAGTACCAGATGATATGCTTTGTTTACCTGGTCAGGGAAGGTAGTCTCTCTGAGTTCCAGGTCTTCCTCTCCATAGGTGAGGATGGTTTTCAGTGAGCGTCGGAGGAATTCCTCATTGAAGTTCTGAGACGTCCCCACCAGGGAAGACAGGGACATGGTCACCTGCATTTTAACCCGTGCAAAGTTCTAAAGGAGGAACGGGAGACAGTAAAGGAAACCTCACAGATCAACAACCACCGTGATGCAAATCAACCCGTCCCGAAAACACCATGCATCATAACTACAAGCCACAACGACTTCTCATACAACCGGCTTCATATCAAAATTGGAAAGGTTTACTTAATGCATCGCGGCAAGTCAGTGCTTAGGCGCTAGATTGAGCTGACGTTGTACTAACGTTGCCGATCTCAAAGTTCTGCCTCATGAGCAGGTAGAGTGAGGCGGAGGCGTGGGCTCTGATGGTGCCGACGCTGCTGCTACAGTTCCTCAGGAGGCGCAGGCACAGGTCAGCACATTGCTCCGTCTCCTCCTCAAACAGCAGCTCCGGGAACTAGAATGGACAGCCAACAGATCAGATGGCCGGTCAGCGTACAGACAGAACACACACGACAGCAGGCCGAATATACGCACGCCTCTGGATCGAGGAGTGCTCGAAAACCTCGAAAAGCGTCTTGAGACCGGGCCCTCACCTTGGAGACGAGTGCTCTCTGTGTAGCGAAGCAGTGCTGCAGGTAGAGGGCGCTCTGGTTACATGCCATGCTGTGGAGCAGGACCTTCAACACTCCTCCCAGGATACTCTCTTTAGACTCTGTAACAGACACCGTCTAGAAGGCCAGACAAAACGTTTTTATACGGTACGTGTATGCATGTACAAACGGCTGCGCGTTCATTGGGACTGTATACCTGGACAATGATCTCCAGAGTGTCCAGAATGATCAGGTTGGCCTCTGTCGCCAGGTTGCCATCAATAAGTGCTTCGTGCTCCAGCTCTGCTCGGGTCCTGTCGGAGAACATAGGGAGTCACATATGGTAAGATACCCTTTAAAATATCTGCCAGCCTGCTCCGTATTCCTGGCGTCCGTTTGAATGCCACAGCACCCGCCCTCGCCTGTCAGTTACATTACACCTACTGCACAAGGTCGGAGGACCTCAGTGTGCGACGTACAAGGGGTTAGGAGTAAAGTGGCGGGGGTCGTGATGGTGGGTTGAGATAGGCACCACGTGTCTGGCTTCAACTAGGTATACATTACATTTGAGTCACTCGTACATCGTGTACATTTTGATTGTGTTTTTCTTAAGGTCCCATGTGGGAATCAAACCCACAACCCCGGCTTTGTAAGTGCCATACTCTACCAACTGAGCTATAAAGGACCCTACTTTCCAATGGTTTTCATAAGATACAGAGAAGTAAATTCTGGAAGTGAACAGTTTTCAATTAAAATAGAAAGATTTTCTTGTTTAGGATTTCAATAATACCCAGCATGCTTTGAAAGTACTCCTTTTTACATTTTACATTAGTATTTTAGTCACTGAAAATCCAGTGCAATTTAGAGCAATCAATTGAAGTAGATTAAACAGCCACATATCAGTCATGGCAAATACAAAAAAATGAAAGGTCACCATTACGATGCCTTGAAGCTACACAGTGTCCTTTGCATGTTACAAAAAGAAAATCAGAATTAAATACATTAATACTAAATTGAATATTTTACTGACATATTTATGCTGAGGTTTGGTAATTGTAATGTGTGCCCCCTTCTGGGTTGAGCTGTGTTTTGTAATAATTCATGAGTACACACCTAACTACTCCAGGCTCCTGGGTTTGGATCGGACTCCCTGGGATGCGTAGCGAGATGCTGTCTCTAAACCTGAACAGCACAGTACAGGCTACTCAAATCTCAGCAGAGCTCAAAGTGTAGCTAGTACAGACAGAGGACAGGGGAGAGGGACACCCAAACACCTCCACCTCCTCGCCCACTAGGTGGCGAGAGTTAAGCAGCAGAGCTAAGGCAGGATGGGGGCTGGGAGGGAGGCTGTGTGGGATGGAGGGGTAGAGGTATGGAAAGTGACAGACTAATTACAAATGGGATTTCTGTGGATGTAGGCACGGGCCACTTCTGGATAGCAATATATTGATTGTTTTAATTGACAAAATGGATGTTAAGTAATAGAAACTTGTAACAGTAACCATGTTAAGAAGACTTCATTCTAAAAAGGCCTAGTGTATATTTTAATATTACCCGTATTTTACCAATAACGTCCTTAATTTTTGTTAATTTCGCAAGCTTGGGGATTTGACCTAGCAACCTTTCAATTAGATGCACTAACCATCAGTCATCTACATTTACTGTACAAAGTTATCCTAATCATCAACCCGTTGAGAAGAGAACCCCTTCACTAAGCCTGTCGGGGGGGAGGGCGGGGGGGCAGACGGGAGACAGACAACGCAGTCATAGGAGTACACATAAAAGCACGGCAGTCCCAATCCCACCGCATCACCAGACAGATGGAAAAAGGCACCGTTACAGGGGCCCCAAGGAGGTCAGAGGTCAGGGTTCTGAGGTAAAAGTTGTCTGAAAATGCTATAGCAACGGGGTCAGGGGGGTGTGGTGGGGAGGACAAAAAGCACTGCGCAGCACACTGACTCCAAATGGACCATTCAATACAATACCTGCGTGATCGGAGGCTCCTACACAGAGACAGTGAGACACAGTGAGAACATGGAGGTATGATGTTACGGATGAATTACGAAAAGACGAAAGAACAGACAGCTTCCTGGTATGTTATCAGGAATCCAAGACATGTCTCTTAGCGATGGCTCATCTGTTACGTCCCCTAGAGGCCCTGCGTGTGTGGGCACTCTGTTACAGTGCTCATGGGAGTCGGGCCGATTACATGTTGCTTGCTGATGACAGCCTAAACATGCAGGGT
Organism: Esox lucius; assembly: GCF_011004845.1. Classification (NCBI taxonomy): domain Eukaryota; kingdom Metazoa; phylum Chordata; class Actinopteri; order Esociformes; family Esocidae; genus Esox; species Esox lucius. The sequence continues at coordinate 29,281,003 of NC_047576.1, read as the reverse complement.
GTTCTCATCCTCGCTGACATACACCCGTGGTAAAAAGGCAAGCGTACTTGTCCATCCTCTCGCTGTTCTGGCGCCAGTGGGTCATGTCTTTTCTCCAGCGGAGGTTCTCCTGGCTGCCGAAGGCACTGCCGGATGGACTCCTCTCTGCAGGGGAGGGGAGAGAGGGGCTGGTCATATTCCCATCGCTGCCTGTGTGTCTCTGTCTGTGTGTGTCTCTGTCTCTCTCTGTCTGGCTGTCTCGTCTCTCTGTTTGGCTGTGTGTGTGTGTGGCTGTCTGTCTCTCTCTGTGTGTGGCTGTGTCTGTGTCTCTCTGTTTGGCTGTCTGTCTATCTGTGTGTGGCTGTCTGTGCGTGTGTGTGGCTGTCTGTCTCTGTGTGTGTGTGTGTGTGTGTGTGTGTGGCTGTCTGTCTCTATCCATGTGTCCGTGTGTGTGTGTGTGTGGCTGTCTGTCTCTGTGTGTGTGGCTGTCTGTCTCTGTGTGTGTGTGTGTGTGTGTGTGTGTGTGTGGCTGTCTGTCTCTGTGTGTGTGTGTGTGTGTGTGTGGCTGGCTGTCTGTCTGTCTGTGTGTGTGTCTGTGTGTGTGGCTGTCTGTCTCTGTGTGTGTGTGTGTGTGTGTGTGTGGCTGGCTGTCTGTCTGTCTCTGTGTGTGTGTGTGTGTGTGTGTGTGTGTGTGTGTGTGGCTGTCTGTCTCTGTGTGTGTGTGTGTGTGTGTGTGTGTGTGTGGCTGTCTGTCTCTGTGTGTGTGTGTGTGTGTGTGTGTGTGTGTGTGTGTGTGTGGCTGTCTGTCTCTGTGTGTGTGTGTGTGTGTGTGGCTGTCTGTCTTTGTGTGTGTGTGTGGCTGTCTGTCTCTCTGTCTCTGTGTGTGTGTGTGTGGCTGTCTGTCTGTGTGTGTGTGTGTGTGTGTGTGTGTGTGGCTGTCGGTCTCTCTGTCTCTGTGTGTGTGTGTGTGGCTGTCTGTCTCTGTGTGTGTGGCTGTCTGTCTGTGCGTGTGTGTGTGTGGCTGTCTGTCTCTCGGTCTTTGTGTGTGTGGCTGTCTGTCTGTGTGTGTGTGTGTGTGGCTGTCTGTCTCTCGGTCTCTGTGTGTGTGTGTGTGGCTGTCTTTGAAGAAGGGTGACTGTGACCCTCATTTGAGTCGTCTCTCTGCTGCTGTGGGACTGTAACCTTGTGTGTGTGTGCGTGTGTCTGTGTGTGTCTGATCTATAGCTACCTAATGTACCCAGCTGCCCCCTGCTTCGTCGGACCATCTCCTGCCGTGCCCCAATGCTCCCCAGGATGGCCTCCTCCAGCTTGGCCTTCATGTCCTTGGACTTCTTGAAGGTCAAACTGTTCATGCGCTCGAAGGCCTTCTTCCCCTGCATGGTGAACACAACATGGGCCTTTTTCCATGACGAGGATGGAGAGAGGTTACACAAGGTTACAGTCCCACAGCAGCATAGAGACGACTCAAATGACGGTCACCGTCTCCCTTCTTCAAACATTCATCCTAACTTTTACACAATAGGCTACCGTGATTTAGCTACATCCTAGTTGGGACTCATTTTTGACCTTTTCAACGGAAAGGATTTGAAGTGAAAATAAGATCTGCGTTACATTACGTTTTAGGGAAAGTACAAATGTTAGTTACTTTGCTTTTGCATCTGAATGAGATGTGCTAAAGGCCGCTTCGATGAATGGCTGCTTCCAGGTATGAACAAGTTGGCCAACTGTCTCTTCAGAAGGTTTCCTAAAGCACCCCTGGCCTGTCTGGAGTTCATCCCTAATCAGTTCGGCTTGTAACTAAAACTACAGGCAGCGAGTCATCTTGATAGTCAACACGTCTCCAGGGAATAATGGCCGCTGCTACATGAGTTTCCCCTCTAATTAAATGGGAGGCAAACGGCTACTGAATGAAACGCAGCCTCTCATGATTCATCCTACTTACTTTCAGGAGACCTAGCACATTATTTCCTGTGTACTGTATGGCTATTTTTTTCCTGCGTCCTGATACGCCACTCTGAACAACCCACTGCCACTGAGAATGATCACAGCAGATATAAAACAAAAAAAGTGATGGGAAATCATATCACACTTCAAACCAATGGTTTAGTGTGTCATTCTAATATATTGTATACAATAAAAATACCACAGCCTTGGGGAGAATAGGCCTTAAAGGGAGAACATTCCAACAGCATTAGAAGTACAAATTCATAGAACCATTTGAAAGCAGTCTGCTTTCACCTAGCCTCACCCAGGGATAATACAATACATCTGACATACTCCTACATGAATGAAGGCTTAACCTACGGCCAAACATGACCGAAACAAAGCACAATATGGTTCTTATTGTGCCGCATGATGTCACGTTACCTTGTACTCAAAGCAGGAGACACAGAGATAGAGCATGTCCAGTAGACGGTTGAGCTGGGAGACCGACAGGTCAGTGAACCACTTCTGTAGAACACACTCGTCTGCATTCTTCAGAACCCACAGCAGACAGATCAACAGGCTGCGACTGGACTCTGCTGAGAAGGTTCCGTGTGGACGGCTGGCCTGGAAGGGTGAAACGGGCCATGGCAGGAAAAAGGGAGCAAAACAGAGTCATGAATAAAACTATTTGGATAAAGAGAACTAAGAACTAGAGACTCCGGAGGAGGGACTATGCTGAAAAGGGGAGTTACAAAACAACGAAAAAGAGATTAAGAAGAGAGAGCAAATAAAGGTAAGAACCTCATTAATCTTCCGTGACCCAGAAACCATGTAGTTAAATGGGTGTTAATTGCTTGGTAGGCAAGCAGAAGGTGGTCATTCCCACCATGTGCCTTGGTCACAAAATGCTTGAGATCAGAACACTGAGTAAAAAAAGATAAAAACTACAGTAATCATACTCAAGGATGCAACATTATAGAAGCAATAAAGTTGGATCAATAGGCAGTAAATATTATCAACTATCCCAGAATATTGTCATTTCTTGAACTGTTGACGTTTCAAATACTTTTTTCTATAAAAGTGCCAGAGCTTTTCCCAATAAAACTTTCCAATTTGACCTTTTAGTCATTCAGCAGAAGCGGTTATCCAGAGTGACTTAAAATGAGTCTGTCAGTCCATCATACTTTAGACAATCACAGTACTACCCCCCCCCCCCAAACCACCCTGGACTAGCTAATAATATTCCCATCTCCTTTGTTAAGGGTGAAGGAGAAGGAGACAAGTTGTGCTGTTATTTAAATTTAGTCAATCAATTGGGTGATCGACCCAATTTATTTCACACTTTGATTTTAGCTGTTTTTGATGGTAGACTACAACAGAAAATGTGCTGAGACTTTTAACTGACAAGATCAACTTGCCCGGCACATTTTTCATGGCACCGGGCTAGCCATCACCGCTAATGTGGGACCCTTAAAAAGTAAACTACAATTTGGTCTTGTCCGAAAAGTAACATGTCTTATGAGGAGCAGAAATATCAGGAAGTATTTGGCAAGCCAAAAAAGACATATGTGAAATCAAACGAACAGACTTTGCTTTAAATGCACACCCCTCAAATTCTGTACCCACAGCTGGAGTGCATTGGATTGAAGATACAGATGTCACCTCATCAAGAACCAGGCTTCCCAAAAAAAACAAGCATATACACAATGTTTTAAAAAAAGCATGGTTAGTGAGACTAATGAGTATGCATGTACCATTCAATTCACACGTTATTTGAGCGACATTCTACATGCATTCTAACAAGGATTATAATTGAGGGTTCAGAAAATGGATCAGGGTTGGGAAACATTTCGCTGCATACAATCTGGATGGGAGGCATGTCGGGAGGGATGCCACATCCCGCTCTAGTGAACCCTTGTGTTTGGAATGTGTAGTTACCTGTGGGTTGAGCAGGAAGCTGCTGGGCCGGGACATGGGGGTGGAGGTCCCTGCTATCGCCATGGCAACGGTCTGACTGATCATGCTGTTGCCGTCCTCTCCAGACTCGTCTCCCGCGGCCCCAGCTGTGGCCCCCTGAGGCCCCCCTGCACGACCCCACTGGTTATGGGACTCTGCATGAGGAGAGAGAGATACAAACTAAGATCAAAAAGCACTAAATCACAATCAACAAATCGCTTATCAGTTTTTAATGTACTTTTCCTGTGCCTTAATCATTTAGCGGCCCTTGTGCAGTTCCTCACATATTAACCACACAGATCACTGAAGGACTGGGAGGTGGAGGGCTTATTCTACATTTTTAGACCAACCTGTGAAGTCGTGTAGCTGGGGTAGTGTTTCCATGACAATACCAATGAGTGGCAGGTAGAGCATGGCAACGCGAGCCTTGACCTCAGGGTCAGCGTAGCGGGGGTCAGAGTCATGGCTTGACAGGAGGTTATGGACCACACTGACCACCTTCTTATGTAAGCCAAACATCCTATAAGGCAGAAAGAGGAGGAGAACATCAAACACGCTGATAGAAAAACAATTGCCCAATGTTATTTTTAGCTTTAGCTAACAACTGCCCCTATATATGTTATCTTAGTCTTGCCACGAGACAATTATAGGTCCCATCCTCTCATGTTAAGACAGAATCACACAAAATGAGGAGAAAAGTAAAAGTTCATGGATAAACTGAAAATGCTAAAAGGTATGTGCTTACTGATTAGACAGAAAATGACAAAATTTAACCCTAAGCAAACGCAAGGTGCTCGATGCCCTCCGACCCCACGGCAACAGAGCACAGGTGGCATTAGCCCTGAAAGGGTGTTAGCCACCAGGCTCCTAGGCTTACGGGTTCAGGCGGATCAGTGCATCGGCCGAAAAATCCAGTCACAGGACGTTCAGTGTAAAAAGGTTTCACGCTCTACGCGGGTTCTGTGGTGAATTATGCCGTGTGCCGTGTAAACTACACTGAGGTACAGGAAGGTCATATATAGCCCAAGCAGGGTCCTCAAGGTCATTCTAAGTTCAAGTACTCAGTGGCCTGCCAAACGTACAGACACAAGCATTGAGACAGAGAAGAGAGTAGATGTGTCAGAAATGCACTCCAAAAACCCATACTACCAGAAACCCAGAGCCACACACAAAGGCTAATAGAAAAATCGATAACTGATTATTTGGCTTAAAAGACAAGAAGTTCACGCTGTAAAGTTTCTGTAATAACAATGTTTCTTTAGATATTATACAATGCTTCAAGAGAGTACCACATGCATTCATTCAGGACAGGAGCAAACAAAAAGTCGGTAAACAGAGATAAACAGAGGAAAGGTAGAAATAATGTACACTCAATGGCCAGTTTATTTGGTATACCACCCGGTTGTGGAAATGGATGGTTCCCATTGCATGGCTTGCTATCTAACATAGGACAACAGGCCCCCAATTCCTGTTTGTTTGAACATCAGGATGGGCACGAGTCACGGAGTGACCTTCAATTGTTGGTGTCAGGAGCGCAGTGTCAAGACAGTGTCTAGGGTTTACAGAGAGAAGTGCAATAGACTAGAAATATCCAGTCAGAGGAAGTCCAGTGAGCAAACAGAGGTTGTTTAGGGAAGAGATCAAAAACAGAATGTCCAGAATTGCGCAAATAAGCAGGACATAAACAAACAGAAAAAGGTGCAAAGTAACAGTTGTGGACATATCGGCATCTCTGAAATGTACGACGCAGGGGCTGGGGTGGGGGGGGTGTTGCTATGCAAGGGGGTTGTTACAGCAGACGAACACATGAGGTTTCACTCCTATCAGCTAAACACCAGTAAAAGTGAGTCCCGTTGGATGGCAATCAAACATTTAGGAGTGGAAAAACATTGCCTGGTCCAACAAATCCTAGTTCCTGTTGCATCTCGCAGGTGGCGCATTCGGTGTGAGCTGCATGAGTACATGGTCGGATTTCAAACAGTACAGTTCCCTTAATACCAATTCAGAACGGTTTGAATGACGTATCTGAACACTGTAGCTGACCAGGTGCATCCCCTCCATGAATATAGTTCAACCGTGGTCACATCGGTTCCTGCAGCAGGATAACAGCTGACGCACGTGTCGATTCAAAATGGTTCAAGGAAACTGACTTCAGTCGATTCAGGTGGACCCAGACCTAAACCCAACAGAAGATCTTTGGATGAGATGGGCCTGTCTGCAGCGTGAAAGTGCACCTGTGCAATCTGCAGCAACTATGTAATGCTACTGCATCAGTCTGGACCAACATCCATGTGGGATGTTTCACCTAGAAGAATCAAAGCCTCAATGAATTCAGGTTGTTCTGGAGGCAACGATGTCAGGCACGGTACTGGACGTGTGTACTTAATTAAATATTTCAACTCCGCTGAACAGCAGTAAAATATTTACACACTGTACTATCGCTTAGCCTGGAGAGATTCCAGAATGACAGAGAAAGACATACAGCTGAGATTAAAGGAGAGATAACCTCTTGGCCTTGAGAAGAGTGGAAATGACAGCGAGAGACAGGTTCATATGAGAGATAACATGCCGACCCCTACAAAAGGGGTCAGCAACTCCGTCTGGCCTTTGGACAATTTATTTTTAGACCAGAAAATAGAGAAACCCAAAGAATGACAGAGAGAAACAAAGTTGAATTGACCTGAATACCACGCACACAGAATGTGCTTACCACTAAGGAATGACTAAGCACCGTAATTACATCTCACACACACAAACAGACGACTGACCCTTCGGCCTCTGGGTCGAGGATGACAGCAAGTTCACTCAGTACCAGACCAGCCAGGTAATGCTGCTCTCTGAACGGGACAGACAGCTCAAACATGTTGGCTATCTTCTGGTCCTGGACGTGGGTCGAGAAGCCAGAACTCTGTAGAGATAAAAAGACGTAGAGTCTGAGAAAGAGCAGCGAGGGGATGATTTTCAGACATTTTCGATACACCTCGGATAGTTACTCCACCAAGCCGTGCGTGCGTCTGGTGTGTTTGTACCGCCTGTGTCTCACCTGCGAGGTTGCGGAGGACACGCTGGGTGAAGGCGAGGCTGGAGGGGTGAGGAGGCTGCAGGGCAGGTTGAGGGTGACGTAGTGTTCATGGCTGCAGACGATCCTCAGAAAGTCCAGTCTCAGAGACTCCAGAGTGTGGTTCTGCAGAGCGTAAAGCTTAGTAGACACCTGCGCAGAGACATGGAATGATGTCGAGAAGACTGCCCAAGGAATGAACATGTCCACACTGGTTGTTGTTTTTTCATGGAAGAATGCACAATTTCAGGTGAGACTTTTATCTGCCCTCTGTAGTTGACACAAATGACCTGAGAACACAAGTTCTTAGTCTGCTTTCTACACATTTTACAGAGATGAGGAATGACTGAAATCAAGACCAAGGGAATTCATATTTCTGTCTGCAACAGTACATGTACACAAACCACATTTACCCAGGTTGCCAAAACAGATCTGATTTACCAGAAATTCATTAAGATACTAACGGGTTTCTCTCTTCCAGTACCTGTTTCCAGTAGGTCTTGATGAGAGAGAATACAAAACCTCGGTCCATTACAGACAGCAGGTCATTCAGGAAGAAAGCCAGGCTGGTGTTCAGACGCTCCACCAGTTCCAGGTCCTGATTGTACAAAAACACAGGGTCAGAGGTCACGTCTGAGTCTACTGAACTGAGCATAGTGGTTCAGTTGTTTTAGAACCAGAAATGTCCATTTGGGCTGCATTTGTGGTTCATGACAGAAATGTATATTGATGTAGGTCTGATCTTTACTGTCCATGTGTGTCTAATGCTGGTGACAAGAAAAAGTATTAAACTTAAAAGAGAATTAACCAATAAAGAGTATTAACCTTCTGAAAGCGTGATACGATGTCACCAGCGATAGTGCTGACCAAGGCTGTGATGTCATCCATGAAGCGCTCAGGAAAACGGTTCTTTCTGGGCGACTCCAGCCGATCTGTGAAGTACAGGTGGTGGATGATGCTCTTCACCTGAGGAATGAGGTCATGAAGGTGAGACGGGTCAACACGCAGATGTAGTCAGGGGTTGTGACAACCTGGTCAAGTTGTAAAGTGGGAAGTCACTGTTTCTACAATTTCACTTAATTTAGGACAAAAAACGATTTCAGTAAAGGACGCTAGTGAATTGTTGTAACAAAATTGGAGATTGGACAGCATTTAAAAAATATACAGCTCCGGGAGAAATTAAGAGACCACTGCACCTTTTACTTTGCTTTCCAAAAAAGTCAAAATGGAAAGTTTTGAGTGAGGAACAGGAGGTTTAAAATTAAGAGACCACTGCAAATTGAACACTTCTGTTCCTCACTCAAAACTTTCCATTTTGACTTTTTTGGAAAGCAAAGATTTTTTTTTTCTTCCCGGAGCTGTATATAAAAATATGGGGAAAATATTTCCAACCCATTTCCAGATATAATGGTGGCTATATAGCTGGTACAGCTATAATGGATGTGGAACTACTAGATCTATGGTGGATGTGTACCTAGTACAACTATAGTGGATGTGGAACTACTAGATCTATGGTGGATGTGTACTTAGTACAACTAGAGTGGATGTGGAACTACTAGATCTATGGTGGATGAGTGGATGTGTACCTAGTACAACTATAGTGGATGTGGAGCTACTAGATCAATGGTGGATGTGTGGATTGTGTACCTAGTACAACTATAGTGGATGTGGAACTACTAGATCTATGGTGGATGAGTGGATGTGTACCTAGTAAAACTATAGTGGATGTGTAACTACTAGATCTATGGTGGATGTGTGGACTGTGTACCTAGTAAAACTATAGTGGATGTGTAACTACTAGATCTATGGTGGATGAGTGGATGTGTACCTAGTACAACTATAGTGGATGTGGAGCTACTAGATCTATGGTGGATGTGTGGACTGTGTACCTAGTAAAACTATAGTGGATGTGTAACTACTAGATCTATGGCTGATGTGACCTCAAAAGACTCAAATGTGACAAGGAAAAGAGTGTGGTGTCATGCCTTACCATAAGCTCAAAGAAGAACCAGGCCTGCTGTAGAGCTCCCTCCCTGACGCTGCCACTGCTCACCACCCACTGTAGAGCCAGCTCCTCATGGAATAACTGACACAGAGACACAGACTGCAGGTCATCACCGACATACACAAATCCCATTACCCAAGATCCGATTTTACATCCGACTGGGTCGGATATGACATTAAGTACTTGACCTCTCAGGTCCAGGGTCAAGATCAGGAGGCCACAGATCTAGGATCTGGGTAAAAATAATAAGCAAAATACATACCATATCCAAAAATATATTAAAAGAAAACACCCTAATGGAAATAAATGTTCTCTGTAAATTACATTTGTAACACAGCTTCGGGACAGATTATTTCAAGATGAATCTCTCTTCTCCGCCTGTCTGGCTTGAGCTCTTGATAGAGTGAACTTGAATAGGTCTACATTTGTACTCATGCCAGGTAGATTAATTCCATGAATGCTCAATCCTTGATAAACGAGCAGAAAAGGCTGTATTAAATAAACAACAAGTAAAGCGCCATTTTCTGGTCATTTGGATGGGGAATGGATGCCTGTTACTTTTCATCACCAGGAATTCATCACCAGGCCTTGGTAAATCAAAGTGCCAAGAACAATATTACAACAGAGAAACATTTTGATTAGTCTCTGTTTCACCAGCACTGTTTTTGATTAATCTCTGCTACACACAGAATTGTGTAAACTATTTCCCCTTTATTAGGCTCATTAAGACAATATTGATATTATTGATAATTAACCATATTATATCATATCATGAACTCTTGCAGTCAGCCTATGAGGCAAGGTAAGTATGTGAACCTCTGTTCCTATCTTACGCTGTAATGTCCACAACAGACAAACCCGCTGGGTGCATCTGGTGTTAACACTGAAAAGGGAGGCTTCGTTAAAACAGAAGTCAAGTGCTGCAGTTAGTGCTATGTCACACACACACCCTGAAAAAGAGATACACAAAACTCCTGTGCAATACGGTCCACATCAAACTTCATAACCAATCATAACCAAGAGGCAGAACATTAAGACAACATTTTCAGCAAGACCAAAAACACCCCACACACCATGCGTTCAAGAGGGAAACAGACAGACAGGCCAATGAGGTGAGGTGGCTCCGTAGGGCCTAGCTCCTCCCCCAGTGTGAACAGCAGCTGGTACCTTTTTGGTGGGCAACCGTCCTGTTAAAGTTTGCAAGAAACTGGTGCTCTCAGTGTGCGAAGACATGCGGTTGCCACAGCGTTCCATGGCCTATGGGGTGGGATGGATGGGACGGTGACGACAACAAACAGCAGGTTAGTGAAAGGCAACAGGAGGCGTGAGGAGGTGCGCCTCCACAGCCCCAGGGAGACGTGTCCGCAGCAGAGTCCCTCGGACACACTCTCAAACACAGAGATGCTAACGCACTCAGTCGCACACAATTAACAAACACAGCCACCTAACAAAGACAGACGATAAGCTCTTAGTATACAAACTAAACTACGTTATACAATAGCATACAGTGCTACTTATAGCTACTCCTGTGGAAATACAGAATGTTTAATTTGGCTAAAATGTACCTGATACAGTGAAAACCGTGTCCCTAGATTAGCAGTTTACACTGGATATCAAAATTGGGAACACATACACACACACCGAATCTAGTATAACCTGTGTGTACAACTTACCTCAGATGAATTAATGTATATGGATTTCTTCACTGAATAAATGGACAAGATTACAGCCACACAACAGCCTTCATGACAACCAATGACTACCACCCAGGTCACCACCCAGGAATACCCCATGGCAGAAGATGAAGATCGCAGGTTAGATGAATGAGACAACCACATACACACTGGTAGTCAGTCATAAAGCCACCCAACAGTTCCCCACATGCAGCAGCACGCTAAACCACGGCTACCAGACACAGTGAAAGAGATTAGTAGGAGGTCATGCATGGTTTTAAACTGTCATGGTGAAGATGAAACAGGACTAGGAATGGAAGGATGAAAGCCGATGGAAAAAGGGAAAAACTGGGCAAATTAAGATAATGTGGTGGAAGGCTCTGAACCGCCGTTATGACTAAATAAAAGAGCATACTGTGTATTTTAAGTGTCACAAGTCGAGCCACATGTGGATCTTGGCTAGAGGTTCGCGGCTAAGTAAGAGCGACACCTTTTTCTGCGAAGGGTTTTTGAACGTGTGGTGCCAAATCCTCTGGTTGGACTGACATCAGGAAAACACCGCCAACGCTACCCTTTCAGAGAAAACGTCGCGCTCCCTTCTCCCGTCAACAGGAGGGTTTGGTGTAAAAAAGAAAAAGAAAAAAGAATAACTGGAAAGGTGACAAGAAGTGAAGGAACTAAAGACTTTGGGTTTGGGTTTATGGAGCCGGCAGTGACTTCCCAGGTCAGGTGGAGCGTGTGGGTGAGTGGGTGGAGGGGGTTTGGGTCACTAAAAGGTAGGGAGTGGAGGTGACTTCTACTTTTGGAGGGGGGTGGTCGTTGGTGAAGCACCTGCATGGTGTCAGTATCAGAGCCAGAGCCGGGGCTGGATCCCCAGGGAGTACTCTTACACCCCATGGTGTGTACCCAGGAGTTGGAGCGGTCAAGGCCCTGAGAGGTCAACAGTCGCAGGTCAAAGGGCACGGGGCAGGCAGGAGCAAGGGAGCAACGAGGAGACGGAACAGCAGCACAAGGGAGGAGGGAACAGCATAAAGGTTAAAGGTTAAGAGGATTGACCGGTATGCAGCAATGGGGAATATTGAAGTAAGCTAGTAAAAGCTCAGAAGCGACCATTAGAGCCCCCGGGTTCATGACAATGTGCGACCCATAAGCAGATCTGATAGACAGAGAGAGCTTATCCCATCATGACAATTTGAAACCCTCCCTCGGTTCAGGCCTAAAAGATAGCGCTTGTTTAGTAGCATGACATTATTCACCACACGGTGGATAGAATTACTAGAATGGGAGTCACCATTCATGTCCAAGTGGCATGATAGGCTGTTATTCTATTTCTATGGACGCAGCATCCAGTCCTAGCATCACCTTTGACCAGACTATTCAGAGAAAACAGTGTCTGCATTGTATACATTCTGAACTGAATCCAAAATAAATGTCTCTACAACTGGAAATTGCTCTCTTAACAGTCAGACTGTAGTGTTGTATGCCTCGCTAAGCCTTGGTGGCGGAGGACGGCCTCTCTCTTCAGCGTTACAAAGATAAGGTGTTCCTGTTGGTGTTTTGGGTGGACACGTCTGTTGAGACATGCTGCTCACAGGTTCGTAGTGTACAAGTCGCTGATACAGAAGAAGGGAGGCCAAAAAAGGAGAATCTTCCAGTTCAATCCCGTTCTAAAATAGCATTGACGCGTGTGTCAGTGTAGATACGGAGGTGAGATGGAAGACTTTGCTCTCAGTCCATCACGGTATCTATGCCATGCTGGGAGCCATGGGACCAAAACAGAGTCTGTCAAGAGAACTGACCTACTGTGCTGTTTACTTAGTGTCTATGCTAATTGTTTCAGGGCACTAACAAACACATTAATCCATGGCCATTAGCTTATTTCTTCTAAATTGATTAGTCTTTTTTAGCCTAAAAGCTCACTGCCATAGTATACTGAACATGTAGCACCTGCTCTCAGGCCTTATTGCTAAAAATATTTCATACAAACTATTATGCTGATTATGCTGCATTACAGTCTAATGTTAATCATTACAGGTAACATCGGTTGCCTGACTGTAATCCATAAGAATTGGCAAATACATGCAGAACGAGGTGAGCCAGGTATGTATTCGTTTACTACCTTACTGCCGATGATGGATCGGACCTCGTCGTCTGGGGAGGTGGGCGTGCCAGAGATGTCCGGGTTACTGTTGCTCAGGCTCCGTGAGCGGTTGAGATTCAGGCTGGCGGGTCGCTGGGCTGACCTGGCCATTGTGGCATAATGGACCGAACCACCCAGGCCTCCTGGACCTAAGACACACACGTCATCCGGATTCTCTATAAGTGGTGGGGAAACGGGCCGGGTCCCTCAAACAACACGCAACGCACAGAGCAGGATCACACGACGTCACTGATTGTCCGAAGAACAGGCGTGAAAATAAAAAAAATGACAGGGTGGACACAGAAGGCCAGGTGGAGATGACGGTACCTGGAGAGGGGGAGTTGGGGTCCATGTTGGGCAGGCGGAAGACATAGTGGATGTAGGAGGACAGTAGGCTGTTTCGGCCGTGCATGTCCTGACTGGTGTCCAGGTACTTATGGAGCCGGTTCACAATGGACGCCATCACTTCGAATGACGACTGGCCCAGGTTCACTACAAACAGGATGAAACAGTCATTTAAGCTCGATAAATTGGCTTGGAAAATGTGCCGTTCGAATCTTTTCCGAATTCAAGGTTGTTGGGAAACAACGGCATCCGTGTGTACAAACGTCTACGACGGTGTTGGACTTGGTGTAAATAGCTAAGCCAACCCTCCTCCTGAGTGCAGCGCCGGTACATTATGGAATACAGCAAATAGACAAAAAGAAATCAATGGTCTGTCACAGCACACATACTACACTCTGGAAGCAGAACTGATTGGGAGGTACAGCTTGCAGGGTCGAGCTTTCGTTTTTTTTATCCTTGCCGAGCAACGATGGGTTTACACAATGGGCTGGTGGAACTGCTCACAAGCACCAAAGGTTTTCAAAATACATTAGGCACTTCACCCAAAACAATACACCCAGAGGCTGTTTCCCTCTTTAAAATCCATCTCAGTAGCAAGAAGAAATCTAATTCAAGTCAATTCCTAAAGATAGCGAAAGACCATTTATTTGTTTTTGTCTATTTGCTGAATACCATAAGGTTGTACACAGTGCTCAATTAAGGGGGATGGTTACCTTAAACCAATTAACAAAGCACAAGCTCTTCCTCAACCTCACTCTTTTGCGAGTGAGACAGTCCGACACTACGCCGGAGAGGTTTAGGCACTTGAGATACATTCCCGATACTTGCGGCCGTTCCCATTTATGTCCCCCCGAAAGGACGCCACGGTTCCTACGAGCCTGGAGGTGGTACCTATCTGTCCTGCTATGACTGGCGGGCGCACCACCAGGAGAACCAGCTTGTCCAGGAGGAGGTGGAGGAAGCGGACGATGGGCTCCAGCTGGGAGGAATTCAGAGCGGCAATGCTGGACTTCAGCTCAGCCTCCAGGTTGTTCTCCATGATGCGCATGTCTCCGATCCGCACAGGGAACATGTGTTCGTCCAGGGCATGAACCAACGCAAAGAACTTGTCCAGGTACTGGTCCTGATGGGAGGAGGGGGGGGGGGGAAGTCTGTTACAAACAAAACGAGGCTTCACGATAATGATGTCACAGCCCACCTGGTCGTCCCTGTCCTTGTACACCTGGTTGTGCAGCTGATCTGGACTCTGACTAAAGACTCTGGACAAAACCCACCTGTATTTCTTGACCCGCTGATTGTCAAAAATATTGATGTGGCCTTAAGAGGTAATGTATTTCTATAATCTTCACCCGGCACAGCCAGAAGAGGACATGCCACCCCTCAGAGTATGGTTCCTCTCAAGGTTTCTTCTTAGGTTGAAGCTATAGTGTAGCTAAAATTCCAGATTAGTGCAGTAGTGATCAGTGGTTTAGTCACAGACAAATTTAGGGGTAGTGATCATAACTGTAGCTAGAGAACATGGACCCAGTGATTTATGATCACATTACACAGAGGCTAAGCTCTTGGGAAAACACCCTATCCCCCTATTTCTCCTCTCTTTTCCTCCTCCCTTATATCCCCCCATCCCCCTCCCAATGACAGTTAACCGGACGGAGAGATTAAGTGGGTTCCACTAAAAAACAGCAGTGAGGTTCCACCACTAATGAACTGAGGGATGGACACATTACTCTCCCCACTCTTCCTTCCACCATCCAAGCTGAGGTCTATTTGTCTCAGAGTCCCAAATCCACACAGATGTGTCCTATACATGTATGTAATAGTGAACAGAAAGTACAGGGGTTTTGCTTGTCGGAAAGACCAGAAACGGGTCGTGTTCTGTAGAAACGGAATATGCTGTGCGCGACAAGCGTACCTGCGTGTGGACAGTGGAAACGGATGTCACTTCGACGTTGAAAACCCCTCGGTGGTTATCCACCCACTTCATCCCGGGCAGAGGGACGTCCGGGGAGAGGACGGAGTAGGACTGGGGAGGCTTCTCCAGAGACACGGGCAGATTGAAGCTGCCTGTACGCAGGCGACCATTCTGCAGCATGGGGATCCACTGAAGAGAGGAAGGAGAGATGAGTGGAGCACCCACCAAAAAAGAAATAAAGGCGTGCGTGTGGCATGTGTCTTGGCGTCGGCGCGCCCATGCGGTAGTACCGTGTATCCCACAGGAGTCTCCAGGGGCGTGTTCTGCTTCTGCTGGCAGCTGACGTGGTAGAAGGTGAACAGGATGTGGTGGTGGTCGGTCAGGGACGCCGGGAGCTTGATCTTCACCTCGTCGTGGAAATCCGGTGACCTGGGAGACACAGAGATCAAACGGTCGTATAGGGCTTCAGAAGAAGGCATGTCTGAGAAAGACGAGGATTACACATGTGATTAGAGGGATACAGATGTGTTCGGGGATCTGATGTAACATCATTATGATAGACACATGTCTATCATAGTAGTCAGAGTTACGGTACGTTAGTGCTGTATAGAAACGTCATGCTTAGTTATGGCAGAGGAATAAACACCATCCTAATGCAAACAAAGAAGCAAGGGGTTTATAGCTTGAGAATAAACATCTACATGAGTACAGAGAAGCGGCTTCTCACGGAACAGAAAAATAGAATGTTTGTTTGTTTGTGGATGAAGGGTAAAAGCATCGTTTGGAGCATTCTCTTGCCAAATGGGAAAGACAACATTATTGGATAGGCCGGGGGAATTAAACCCTAAACAACTAAAGTGCAAAGGTGGAACCTTTCCAAATTGGCGACAATGTTTTCTTTCGGAACCACTTTTTGGAAATGTTCCAAAATCTTTTCTGCTCGAGTCTTGCTCTGATCACACTACAAGCAATATGTTGCTATTTGAGTCATAGCATTGGTATTTCCCATTGGTAAACATAAAGCTTTTTCTGAAAGTTTTGAGGAACCCTACAGTTAATGTCTAACAATCATGGAAACTCAAGCCTCCCCTTTCAAGGAAATCACTCATCTATAGCCTTCCAAAAGTTCAGTGGTACATCTTTTAAACTGTTGCCATTACATTATAGCCATATAGTGAATTTAGACTGATGTTAGATACAATCGGAAACAACAGCAGTGTTGCCATCTTATCAATATCAGTGGATAGTAGGCCATGTTAGAGCTTCTAGGGAACTGTGGGTGTAGGTGCACGTGACGTGTGTAGAGATGTGCTGTCTGCTTACTTGCATTGTCAAACCAATTAGTAAAAACTCCACAGTTCCCTAGATTACTTAACATCCAAACCAACAAAAGGTATAACAGGGTCGCTACACTACATTCAACACATTAAATTAGAAAGAGATTACTGTAGATGGCTAGGTAAAAGCTATACAGTACCTATAATGAAAACAATGACTCCAATCACTCCATAGCTGGTTCGTTTCTTTAGAAAACAAATTGATAGTTGAATAGCTAACCACTATGCCATTTGAACAATGCTATGTAAATCAAAAACGAGATCAAAATGTTCATTGCTGGTGCAGTTCGTCCATAGCAATATAACACAAAGTTCTAGTCTATCCTTAACAAAACCTAATGCCTAATTTGTTTGGTCCGTGGCAAGGATCAAAACCTGGTCACCTGCATGACAAGGCTGCGTCTCCAACCAGTACACTATTTTAGAAAGGCTAGTCAGTCAGCCAGCCAGGCACACAGCATTCGCACTTCTTGGCCGCCTCTGCTGACACGGTCCAGCAATAAAAGAAAATGGTACTGAGGCCACAAGAAATTAGAGCTGTTTTAAGTGCAGTGTCCAACATTCCCCACCATATATTTTAGACTGCTCAAATTACAAAAAAGTATTATGTTTATGTTTGCAGACACTTGACTGGACACCATTAATGTTCTGGTGAAGGGAAAATCAAATAATAATAATAATAATAATAATAATAACAATAACTATTATTATTATTATTATTATTATTATTATTATATTAATAGTAATACATTATAATAATAATAATAATAATAATTATTATTATTATTAAGTGACAAAACTATTAATGTTTTCAGCCATTACTTTGGCTGCTGCCTGTCAGCAGAAATGAACAGTTTTTAAGGATGTCATGATAACAGAATTTCTAACTTTGATACGATACCAATACAATTACACAATTCTCCATACCTTTGATACCACAGTAAAAATATGAACAAATACCGAATTCATTAATTATTTAAAGAAACATTTCTGAGTGCTTAGAAACTCTTGACTAAACATATTCATTTCATATTTTATATAGCATTCCTAACAAAACGTATAAGTGATGTTTTCTTGAGCCTAGACAGCTGCCAGAATTATGACATACGGAGGTCTAGTAATCTAAGCTGCTGTTTCCCATATACATATACCACTGCAGCATGGGTCTGATTCCTCTATCAATGAAAAAAATTGCTATTCAATCTGCATTAAAAATAGGCCCAAACCAGACTGAATCAATGAACTTTGACAGCTGGCTCACCTGTTATGATAAACCACAGCGGTGTATGCTTCTTTGGAGTAATCAGCACAGCTGGATTTGCCAAAAATCACCTGGGGGGGGAGAGAGATGAGAAAGGAACTGAGAAGGAAAGCAGACAAGTGCTGAATTACAGAGAAACAAAGAGGAATCAGTGGACTTTAGATTTGTAGTGACATATGTTAAAATGTGTGCAACACTCTAGATACCAAACTAAAATCACAGTCGTTATATTTCAGGGAAATCAGTCTAGGATTGTGCAGCACAAAACAACCTGATGCCGAAGTGTGCTGATACTAGTGAAGAGCGCACGTGTAAGTCCCTCAGACATCCTTACCGGCATTGCGTTGCTAGGGTCTTCCCCGTTCATGAATTGAACTTTCACCGTGATGTTTCGGGCGGAGCCTTGACGGTTGGCAAAGTTCAAACTGTGCGGGTTTACATACAGCAGGTTCCTGGAACACATAAAGACACATGACCATCAGGAAAGGAACTGTCGCCTGTAAAGCAGGAACGCGTGTATTTCGACTGACATAGCAGCGCCATGACAGGTTTTGGCTAAAAAGCTTGAATTCACAGTCTATTCCCCTCACTGTTCTCCTTAGGACATTATACATTTCCTACATATAACGTGCCTCAGGATGAAGGGGTAGATGGATGTTTCCAGATACTGTGGAGAATTTCAATAAAACTGCGGCCAGTACAGTCACTTTCACAGAACAAATTCATAGACATAAGAGTGCCGTCTGTAATTATCGGCCATTAAGAATAAAACAATTACTCCAGGGTTTAAATATAGACATTTAACTTTTGTTTCTGTGCAGTTTTGTTAAGATTAGTTTCATTTTTGACACACAGTCCCACTATTTAGGGCCACTGAACGTATTGGGAGAACTGATTTGAAGAAGTGTTTCCGGTTAAATGAAACAGAAAAGTCTCTGCATGAGTTCTGTCAATGTCTAGTAATGATTCTAGGCCTTGGGTTTGGAGGCTGCTATTGTTGTCTGTGAACTGGTGGTGTCAATGTAAGTCAAGACTGAGAAATCTGAACCAAAATCGATCATAAGAGCCAGCAAAATGTTTGAAAAGGTTTTGTGGATAGAGAACACAAAGATTAACATGAACCAGAGGGATATAAACAGGAAAGTGTGATTAAAAAAGAGGAACTCACCAACATTGACCGCATACCAACTAATCTACAAACTATGGGGGAAGGGTGTTATGGCTTGGAACAAATTCTGAGGTGTAAAAATACAATCCTAAAGAATGAGCAAATGCTTCCACCTCATTGGATGGTACCTCTCCATAGGGTAAAACTGTGACACTAACCATACTGTCATAGCACAAAAATAATTGAAATGTTCTTCAGTAGCCTAATTAATCTACAGATTTATATCCAAATCAACGTCACCCATGTTCATAAAATGAAACCTAAGGCAAAAAAACAAAACAACAACACCACCCAAAGATGGATTTAGTACAAGCCTGGCAGAGCATGACAAGATAAGATACACAGCATCTGGCGGGGCCAATCGGTCACAGTTTTCAGTTTCAGTATACGAATGATCCGCAACCAAATATCATATTCATATGGCCAAATACTTTCGGTGGCCTCAAAAATACTTCATAACAAGCATGGTGGTTTGTAAACGGATAACATATTTTTCACATTTAGCTATGTAATCAGGTAACGTAAGTCCATTGAAAACAGACTCATTTACACTTTTTGTTTAACAAGATTACAATGTATACTCAACGTACATAAATCCTCTCCTAAGCTGAGAATCTTAACTTTTCATCTTAAGACGTTTGGAGTATAGAGCCATAAGTCCCAATATTTACAAAGGGTCATTTAAACGGATATCATTGAGATTACAAAGTATAAAAACCAGATGAAACATCAGTTATGTCCACTGATATCTAAAAGCGTCTATTTGCAATTCTGCACCTTGCCGGCTCAGAAGTTCAATCTAACATCCAACTTTTATCCAGCCCTAAAACGCTGCAACCCCTCTGTGCTCCACTGGCAGTAGCAGGCGGGGTTCCCGTTAACGGCCTGGACACACATGGTGAAGGGTTTCTAGGGTGACGACCGCAGAACGGCCCAGGCAGATGCATCACAGCGGCCAGACCACAGTGACGTAGGTCCCTCCGCAGAGGGAGATTCCCCAGGTCCGCAGCTGTGACCACAAACGGCTCAAACTGTGGGAATAACACATCCTCTCTCTACCGGTAACCCCGCCCACTCCCCTCCATCCTTCCCCGTTTTTCTAGCTGCTCAACTCAAATATTTTCCAAACCTAACTGGTCATTTGAGGCCTTCAAGCTGACTTGTGTCAGTCAGGCAGAACCCATTGCCACACACACACACACACACACACACACACACACCTGACGCTCCCCTTTCTGCACCAAAACAATTCTCTCCTGTTGGTTCTTCCGCCTCAAATGGGCTCCTCTCAGACTAGTCGATCATTAGACTCTGTGGCTGCATATCGGATTCCGCCCGTGCCTAACACTGTTGTCAAAGCTCGTTGCCTCCCTCCCTCACCCCAGAGAGTACACAACCTCCTCACCCTCAGCACCGCTCCGTACACTCAATGGAGAAGATCCTTGGTGACTGTGATTACAAGTGTTGAAAACCAGACAAGGCGACACACAGCCTGTTAGGGGAAACACTGACAAATCCGTACAGGGATTCCCCTGAAAAACCTTGCCGTACATGACATAATTATTAGCTACTGGCTATGGATGAAAGCTTCTAAGCTGTTAGTCCTCAATCGTGATTTTACTGCACTTCATTAGAGCGTTGAATTGGACATATTAGGCGTATTGCGGCTTGGCTGGAACAAAATATGAATTGCCTCCCAAGCAAGAACCACGGTGAACCACGTGTGCTGAAGAAATCTGGGATTACTGTGCAGAGGTCAAAGTAAGGTCACCAGGGTAGGCCAGGACCAGCCACAGAGCCTCCCACTGTAGGCACAGATGTCCCAATGAGACTATTGGACCCGGTCTGTGACTTGAACTATGAACGTTCACGTGAACTAGAGTTACCTGCACGGTGAGCAACTTTGCTCAGGCAAATGAGAAGTGTCATCGAATAACATATCCATTCAAAAGTTTGGGGTCACAGACATTTCCTTGTTTCCATGAAAATATCCATGAAATTACTTCTAATAGGAAACATATCCAAATGAATAGTCTCAGAAATAATTTGTAAATGAAATAATAATCGTGTCATTCAAACACTGCTTTCATCAAAGACAAAATGTTGCCGCAATTACAGCCATGCAAACCTTTGGCATTCTAGTTGTCAATTTCTTGAGGTAATCTGAAAAGATTTCACCCAATGCTTCCCAAAGTACCTCCCACATGTTGGATTGGCTTGATGGGGAATTCTTACATACCATACGGTCAAGCTGCTCCCAGAACAGCTCAATATGGTTGAGATCCAGTGACTATGCTAGCCAATCCATTAAATACAGAATACCAGCTGACTGCTTCTTTCCCAAATAGTTCTTGCACATTGTCCTGATGTAGGAGGAAATTGGCTCCAGTCTAGCACCATCTACAGCATTTGCAACTCTGTCTAGAAGGCCAGCATTTTATGCTATTGTATTTAAATATTTTTTCTTTGTAAAGCACATTGAATTGTTTCTATGTATGAATTGTGCTATATAAATAAACTTGTTTGCTAATCTATTTGTTCTCTTGCTCAGTTGTGCACTGGGGCCTCCCACTCCTCTTTCTATTCTGATTACAGACAGTTTGCGCTGTTTTGTGAAGTGGTACACAGTGTTGTACAAGCTCTTTTGCGGTGAACAAAATAGCTTCCCCCTCAATTATAGTTTAACGCTCGGGCCATCTGTTCACAAAACATATGCACGCATGAGTGTAATTTGCTTGTTTGCGAATGGAAAGGAACAATCATGTCAGTATTTTTGCTCATGTTCTTTTGCAATAGAATAAAAACATTAAACAGAACTAAAAAGATGTTGTCCAATCAAAGCACATTATATTCCCCCAACGCAGACCACAGCAAAACCCAAAGACGGACAGTCTTCGGTAAATCCAGCCTAACTAACCTAGACCCAGCGAGAGGCACCGGAGAGTGATGGCGCTGGGCTGATTCAGCAGGACGTTAAATCAAACACAGAGACATCAACCGCAGGCCGGGTTGTAAATCAAGAAGAGGTGTGGCTGGTATGAGGTGAGAATGATCAGGACAAACGGATTCCTATTGTTGGATTCATGCTGATCAGCTACAGCAGGTTAGAGAGTGTGTGTGTGTGTCTGGGGGGTGTATTTGCTCACTGCTGTAATTTGTTTGTCTTGAAGAGATAAGGCGGAAGGGGGCTCCTGAGGGGATTTCATGGGGCACAGCAGCTCAACCATAACAAGGCTTAATGATCAACTAATATCCCCTCCCCGTTGACAGATAGGAGTATAAAACAGACCTGGGTCGGGCTCCCAAATCTTGAGCAAACGGACAGAGAGAGAGGTACAAAGAGAGAGGTGTACAGACGGACATAAAGGTAGAGGGAGAGGAAGGACGAACAGAGCTAGACAAACTTTTTACTGCTCCGTGATCCCAAGGGGAGACTAAACCATGAAGGTCATTTTCCTGTTGCTCCTGTTGGGACGGTCTATGGTCCGGACAGCTCCCCAGAGCTCCTACGGGGCCCACCCCACCTTACCCCCTCAGCTCCAGCAACAGCCTACAGCCGAGGCCAAGTCCCGATTCGCCATGCTGGACGACGTTCGTCTCCTGGCCAATGGCTTGCTCCAACTTGGTCAGAGCCTCAGGGAATTTGTCCACAAGACCAAGGCTCAGATCAATGACATATTCCACCGGCTCAACATCTTCGACCGCTCCTTCTACCAGCTCACTGTGGTCACCTCCGAGATCAAGGAGGAAGAGGAGGAACTGAGAAAGACGACAACGTCCCTCAAGGCTAACAACGAGGAGATCCGGAACCTGTCCCTGGAGATCAATTCCAAGATCAACAGTATGCTACAGGAGAAGAGCCAGCTGCAGAGTAAGGTCAGAGGGCTGGAGAACAAACTGAAGGGCCTGTCAGAGAGCTTGATGCCTGCAGTGCAACTCAATGAGATCAAGACCCTCAAGGTACACAGCTGTTGCTCATCTTAAAGTACTAAGATGTAGGACTGGTTTTCTTGTTAAATGTCATTGTTAAAGACTAAGATTTTGTTTCTCTGGCACTATTTGTCAATAATGAAAATGAGCTTGTTTTCATTAACAAGTAATGTTGTAACTTCAAGTTCTTCCATTGAAAAATTACAAAGTGAGCATTTACTAAACGGTGTTAAATATAAACGTTATCTGTGGGCTGGATGTGTCATATTTCGTTTATGTGCATAATCTGTTAAGCACAATCACCATCAAACCTCAGATAGCCATGAAATTATACGTTTTAACTGGTTTTGATTACATAAATCAGCACATAAAATACACTGCTCAGAAAAATTAGGGGAACACGTAATCATCACAGATAACACCAAATAAACTGAACATCAGGGATATCAATCTGTCCAGTTAGGAAGCATAAGCAATTGTGAATCAATGTCACCTGTTTTGGTGCAAATTAAAGGGACAACAGGTGCACTAGAGGCACAAAAGCATGACAACAGCCAGAAAGAGAATGGTTTTACAGGTGGTAGCCACAGACAATTGTTCTCTCCTCATACTTCCTGACTGATTAATCTCTAGTTTAGCATTTTTCAAGTGTCCTTGTCACTACTGGTAGTACGAGGCGGTACCTGCAGCCCATTCAGGTTACATAGGCAGGCCAGCTCCTCCAAGATGGCTCGTCCATAGATGCCGTCGCTAGACGTTTTGCTGTGTTTCCCAGTACAGTCTCAAGAGCATGGAGGATATACCAGGAGACGGGCCATTACACAAGGAGAGCAGGACAGGGCCATAGAAGGCATCAACCCAGCAGCAGGACCGGTATCTGCTCCTTTGTGCGAGGAGGGACAAAAGGAGCATTGCCAGAGCCTTATATGAACTCCAGCGGTCTACGGATATACATGTTTCTGACCAAACTGTCAGAAACAGACTCCATAAGGGTGGCATGAGGGGCTGAAGTCCTCTAGCGCAGTGGTTCCCAACCAGGGGTACTAGGACCCCTGGGGGTACTTGGCCTCTCCACAGGGGGTACTTGAAAACACTCATGACACCATAGACTTACTAGTGAAATTAACATGAGGGGGTACTTCAGGGGTGCTGAAAGCAGTGCAAAAACATTTTGGGGGTACAGTAACTGAAAAAGTTTGGGAGACACTGCTCTAGCGAGACTTGTGCTCACAGCCCAGCTCCGTGCAGCTCGATTAGCATTCACCAGAGTACATCAGAATTGGTAGGTCTGCCATTGGCGCCCTGTTCTCTTCACAGATGAGAGCAGGTTCACACAGAGAACATGTGACAGACATGAGTCTGGAGACGCCGTGGTGAACGCTATGCTGCCTGCAACGTCAACCAGCATGAAAGGTTTGGCAGTGGGTCTGGAGAGCCATGTTCTTGGTGGGTCGCACAGACCTCCATGTGCTAGCCAACGGTACCCTGACTGATGTTAGGTACTGGGATGAAATCCTCAGACCTTATGCTGGTGCAGTGGACGCTGGATTCCTCCTGGTGCAGGACAATGCCCAGCCTCATGTGGCCAGAGCGTGTAGGCAGTTCCTGGATGACAAAGGCATTGATGCCATTGACTGACCCTCACGTTTCCCAGGCCTGAATCCAGCTGAGAACTTTTGGGATGTTATGTATCAGTGCATCAAATGGCAGCGAGCACTGTCCAGGAGCTCACTGACGCCCTGATCCAGGTCTGGGAGGAGATCCACCAGGACACCATCCACCGTGTCATCAGGAGCATGCCCAGACGTTGTCGGGAGTGCAGAGGCACGTGGGGGTCATACACACTACAAAGTCACATTATGAACTGCCGTGATGAAAATCACCCAAGTTGGAACAGCCTGTGATTTCAATGGTTGACTTTGATTTTCAGCATGTATTTTAATCCAGCCCTCAATCAGTTGGTGATTTGTTATGTAATTTTGTTCAAAAAATTACACAACGTACAGTAAAGATTTTGATCTTTAATATATTTCCTTCATCTATACTCAATGTGTGATTTAAGTGTTCCCTTAACTTTGGGAAGCATAATACACCATTTTTGTGGACCCTTTTTGGCTTGACAGCACCACTTTTACAACTTGTGGCCAACATCACAGGCTGCATCTTTAACTGGTCTGTTCCAGGATGTGATTGAGGCTCAGGAGAGGACCATCAACAACCTGCTGAAATCTGTGAGAGAGCAACACGATCAGCTCAACCACCAGAAAACTAAAATCAAGGCTCTGGAAGAAAAGGTACACATCTCCGCCTCTCACAGAGATTCCACTAAGACAGTATACAGTCAACAGCTCCAGTATACAGGCCCTGCACTGATCAGTAGACAGTATACAGTCAACAGCTCCAGTATACAGGCCCTGCACTGATCAGTAGACAGTATACAGTCAACAGCTCCAGTATACAGGCCCTGCACTGATCAGTAGACAGTATACAGTCAACAGCTCCAGTATACAGGCCCTGCACTGATCAGTAGACAGTATACAGTCAACAGCTACAGTATACAGGCCCTGCACTGATCAGTAGACAGTATACAGTCAACAGCTACAGTATACAGGCCCTGCACTGATCAGTAGACAGTATACAGGCCCTGCACTGATCAGTAGACAGTATACAGTCAACAGCTACAGTATACAGGCCCTGCACTGATCAGTAGACTGATTCATTTCATTCCTGTTCAGACAGTGTACAGAAAAGATCCTGTTTTTTGTCCGCTATTCCAGATCAGCGTTGACACTTTCCAGGACACAAATGATAAAGCAGACGATTCCAACTCGGAGACGCCAGACATGTTTGATTACCTGACAGTCAATGTCACTGGTGTGGACAATGAACTCCCTGTGGACTGCACTGACCTGTTCAACCGAGGGGAGAGGAACAGTGGCGTGTATTCCATCAGACCCAACCGCTCGCAGCCATTTTATGTCTACTGTGAACTGACATTAGGTAAAAAACTGTTCTTTCTCCAGTGTTCTCCGCCAACTTTGTGACATTGAAGTTAAGCACTTTCTCTGCTCTACTTCAGAATCCAATCTATAGGAAGCCGGGAAATACGGGCTATCCAAAAGAAACGCTGGTTATCTACAACTTATATTTCCCTCCCTAACCAGTTTAGAAAAAGTTAATGGACTTGATGTGATGTTATTCTGTCCATGAAATGCCTGCATGTCCTAACTACTCAATCTACAGGAGGAGGTTCGACAGTAATCCAGCGCAGGGAGGATGGATCTGTGGATTTTGACCAGTCATGGGAAAAGTACGAGAATGGATTTGGGGATCTGGACAGTAAGACAATTTGTTATTTCCATCATGTCCATTTGTATCTAAGGCCATTCTTCATTCCTCATTGAGTGCTGCATCATGTGGGATGCTTCAGACTCTTTTTATTAGTAATTGTTTTCAGTAATGCAGACTATACAGCTCAGTAAAAATAAAAAAAAGTTATATATTTAAGGCTCAATTCAACTAATAAGAAAAAAAGGGAAAGAAACGCAAATGCCTAATACCTCATTATGCAATGCTATCTTAATACCAGTCTATAAAGGACTGCAGACATGCATAAAGCATGAAACAGACAATACAACCACACTCCACAGCTCTAAGTACTTCCTGAAGGAACAGTGGCCAGGAAACAGTTATTGTAGCTTATCAGGTCACCGTTGACAAATTGACTTCCTTTAATGTCTGACTACACAAAGCAATAGCCGCCCTTAACTTCAGCCAGGGTTGGATCCAAGCCTGTAGATCTAATCATAGCGGTTCTACTGAATTCCAACAGTCCTACAGGTCATTTAGGCTATGCATTGTTCAAAATCCACGTGTTGCTGTTACCAGCATAAAAATGTCATTGTACCTATGGATACAGCCTGCAAAGTTCAGAAATGTAGTCAACTGTTTATTCTGGCTTTGCAGTTTTATGGACATTTAATGCCATTTTGGTAAGACTGTTCTGTCATTATGATCCTATTTAGACTACAACATCTAAATAATATTCACATAATATGCAAATGAAAACTCTCGCGGCACCAAATCTACGCCATAATGCTCAACATGTACATGAAGCACTTTGGCCAGATTCCTTGAAGTCTTATAAACTTACTGATAATGTTGTTTACCTGGAAACTAATATGGCACTCTCAACCAAAAAAAAACATAGGTGGCAGTGTGAAATTCTTTTTTTGCTTCCTTTCCAAATGATGACATTTTCATTTTCTCTTTTTTTATTTTTATACATGAAGCCAAAAGGACATCAGAATGAGACTTCCCATTCCACTGAAATACACAGAGCGAGACATTGTCTTTAGACCTCAGTTTCCTCAGATAGTGACGTGCAACGACACGTCACTTGTTGTTACAAGACACTTCTAGGAGGCTGTGCGTTTTCACCGCACTCTTTTGACGGTGTGAATTCTCTGTTGTTGTAGAAGAGTTCTGGCTAGGCCTGAGGAAGATCCACAGCCTTGCCAGTCACGGTGAATCTATCATGCGTATTGAGCTGGAGGACTGGAAACAGGAAAGGAGATCTATGGATTACCAGTTCACCCTGGGAGGCCCCCAGGTCTTCTACACGCTTCACGTGAGCCATCTGTCCGGTGACCGGCCCGATGCCCTGTGCAACCACACCGGCATGAGGTTCACCACCAAGGACAGAGACGACGACCACCACCACGACTCCAATTGTGGCAAAAACTACACGGGTGGGTCTAATAACCGTTCTGGTACAGGTGATAAACACAACTGAGGCAAACATGACAACCGCACAGCATTTCCAAAGGCATTACCATGGAGACAGCACAGAAAAACTGTGTCTTCTACACTTTCACAACCCATTATTTAACCCATTATTTCCCATTTCAATGCAGGTGGCTGGTGGTTCAATTCCTGTGGTGATACCAACCTGAACGGCAGGTCCATTTGGCTGAGGTCAAAGGGTCGATCCCTAAGGCGCAAAGCGATCCAATGGAAATGCATGGGAACCTCCTACTCCCTGAAGACCACCAAGATCTCTATACAAAGGACACGTTGAGCCTCACCTTCCCCCCTCACCTTGAGTTTGCATTAACCCTGCCCCCACCTACAATACACCTTGTTGGTAATAACAAATACACCCCCTCTCTCCCTGAACTAACCCACCTTACAAACACTGTGGGCATGGTAACAACAGTTTTTGGCCAAAGAGAAAAAAAAAATCTGTCTCTCACATCAGCATGTTGCCAGTTCATACTGTACGTCAGAGAGAAATCACTGAATCAGAGTGATGCAACAAAAGCAGTCAGCCGCTCAACCACCTCTCAAACTGTTCCAGAAACACAAACAGAGTTGGGTAACACCTGGGAGGGAAAATAGGCTTCATCATATTTTTTTTAGGGTCGGCCAAGATAGAATGTCAGAGTACCCAGCACTATCTGTTCTGGTCTGGCCATTGATAAGTTAGGCTAATTTCAGTGGGTGACCAAATGTTTCAATTTAGCAATTCTATAACCGACACACCTCGTAGCTTTAGCCACTACACTATGTATATTAAATGAACAAACTGCATGTGAGAAATAATCCTAATCCAATGAAGTATCACTGTATCACTGCATGTTCTGTGTCTGTTGTGGAATTTATCAAATCTAGGCTACAATGAGACAACAGACCAACTTAATGAGTCCTTCAAATGGAGGCTCTGTGTTTTCACAGTCATTATATTGTACTTCAAAACATTTCCATAATGTTTTACCTCATGCGCTTTAAGGTTAGATAACACTGTCATTGGGTCACATTGACTCCTGTCCTGTTCTCTCTGTTCTCCATCTGCTGCATTTAAAATGTCTGTTACTTAATGTACATATGTTTCTTACTTAAAACTACACATTAGAGAGAGACTTTGGTAAACCATATTTATAAAGGCAAATAAAACCAACAATCAAAACACAAATATTCATGTCCTTTGTAAAATGAAGGTAGACAGCATGCAACCAACCACAAAGCATCACAACCCTTGCCTATAAACTCAAAAGCAGTTTGATCGGCCCACAAAAACAATCGGCAACCCCTCTGACACATTCAACACCATATGACATTAAAGACTCATTCCAAACTATTTTCTTTACAGTCAGCATTGTGAAAGTCTTGCTCACAAATCAAACAGTGCTATTGTTTTAGTAATGAGGCATCAAATTGTGTACTACATAACCCAGAAGAACAGAGTTGAGTGAGTGACAGACTGCAGACCAGCGTGTCCAATCTTGGCAGCAGGTTCATCCAATGCCCCGCCCATTTGTTTACAGACAGTAAAATCTAGACAAAACTGTTTCACTGTTCACAATGTAGGCTACTTGTGTCAGAGAACCTGCCAGCCAAGTAAATATAACCAAAGGGATTGTGGTTTATGAGTCACTGTGCATCAGTACATATCTTTGTCTGCTGCAGTGCTTTATGGTGTAGCCTGCTAGCTGGCAGAGTTGTGTTACATTACTTACAAAATGGCAGGGTCTAATCCTGGACGCTAATTGGTTAAAACCTCATTCTAGTCGTATCTATTCCAATCCATAAATCACTGGCTAAGGCTTTGATTTAATCCACAGTTCAATCAGCCAAACAGGCAATTTATAACATCTCTACTGTAAAATAGCACCTAGACCTGATCACTCCTTGCTGTTGGTTTGCAACAGTAGAGATTGGTACAAACCTGCAAGTATATCCATGCTGAAGCCTGTTTTCTCCCAGTTAAGTTGTCTAACCATCTCTATGATGGTGACCAATGACGGTCTACAACTTGACAAAACTAAGTTGAAATGCCCACCATGTCCTTTAGTCACTCCCATAGACTGACTTTAAATGGTTGATATTCTGGGCGTATGTGGACAGTAGCCAGGGCCCAAGGTTAGGTAATGTAAATGGTAATGTTTCATTACCTGTAGGTGGTGTTGGGCACATAGACATCCCTGGGAGGGAACTCAAGTATTTCCCTGGTGGGCCGGACCCTGCTATCTGGGTAGGGCTTGACCTGCTGGAGGTCAGGGGTCAAGCAGTAGTGGGGGTTCTCTGGAGCCGGGGAGATGTCAATCTTCAGCTGGGCTGGAAGAAAACAAGTCGGGATACACAACATCATTAACATGAAAGCGGTCACGTTTTCATTGATAGATCTGAAAACAAGATGAGGTTAAGCTTCTAATAAAAGTATCAATGGGTGTTGCTGTTTCAGAAGACTCTAAAGTATGGTTACATTAGATTGCTGACTGATTGATGATTCATAACTGTTTAAAATGCAGTGAATTTCACCATTTATTGTCCACCAGTTATTGACGCTCAGACAAAACGCTCGATTGAATCACCCACAACTTTGAAAAAAGATTAGGCTAAACTTTGAAAAAGAGATAACAACCAAATGTAATTTTGTGAGGAATGCTTCTGACTAGATAGGTTCCTAATGTGGTTTTACAGTACCAGTGATGGGTCTCAGTCTCCTCAGCACAGAGGACGGTCTCCTCATATCAGCCAGGAACTTGTATAGGTCTTCATCACTCAAGCGGTCCCCCTCCTGTTTAAAGAAGTTAGTGACCGTTAGGGTGGCGGGTCTGAAGCTGGTCAGGCTACAGGACTCATCTCCACTCGTGGTCCTCTCTAGAGAGCGTCGGCCAGCGATGCTCGAGTTTCTCCTCTCAGACCAGGACCCTTTCCTCTCTGATGGGAAATAAAGTCAAACGCAAGGTTATATACACAGAATAGTCATGACAGTACCTGAGCTAAAAAAATCTCAGAAAAACATATGTAGAGCAGCCGCTACAGTCAAACTGCACGGTTAGAGATTTTGGTTCAACTAGGGAAGTATTCCCCGATTCCACATGTCTGCCTCTGTGGCATTCAACTTCACTGATCCCCAGGGTTTCTGACCTGGCAGTCCCATCTCCATATCAGTGTCTCTCTCCAGGCTCCCTGCACTGTTCACAATGTTCATCAGATGGATAGCGGTCCAGGCAAACGGCATCCTGTAGCGGCCTAGACGTGTGCAGAACTGCTCTGACTGACTCCGCAGCTTGTCCAGCTTCTCCTTGTTCTGGATATGGAAGGAGAGGCAGGGCGTCCAGACTGATTCCTCGACTCATCAACATGAAACGCCTTTTCAGCTTTGTGTCGACTGTTCAATCAGGTCTAATTTCAAAAGGGCTCTCACCTTGGCTGCGTCGGCCTCTTTGAAGACCATATAGGGCTCTGCGCATTCTCCTATGTCTCCTTGCTGCAGCACCTTCTCCAGCTGAGGACAGAGACAACACGTGGAAGGAGATCAGCCCAAATGAAAAGGTTCCTGCTGCGTTACCAGTTAGAAAACTGGTTTTGGAAATTGTCCGTGGAATACGTTAAGGGCGTACCTGTATGACGAGGAAGACGTCCTGGGAGGGGTATGTAATGGAGAATATGGCTGAGCGGGCCAGGGTGGAGATGGCTGCTGTCTGGATGTGGGGGCGAAGCATCCCTTTAGTCTGCTCCGAGTTCAGGTCGAAGAAGAAGTTCTCTGATATCTGGAGGAGACCGAAAGACATGAATATTGGGATTGGGTAAACAGCTGGTAGAAAGGTACACACACTTCCTACCAGCGCACGTGCACGCCCCCAGGATGAGATTGATAAAAGCAGGCAATGGAAAAAGAAAATGGCAAAAACCAGGAAGCTCCTAAATCCTGAATGTCAGAAAGCTGACTGTAAACTATGGTATGACATCACAACATTTGTGTTTATTAATTGTGTTGGTCCCCGGTTTATAATAGCAATATGGCATCTCTGGGGTTTGTGGTATAGCACAGATGTTAAACCGGTTCCAGAGGGCCGAGTGCCTGCTGGTTGATTCAGATTAGTTAGGATCTCCCTGTATCTGGTTGTTCAGGTCGGAATAAAACCAAAACCAGCAACTACTAGGATTCAATGTTCCCTCAATGTTTTTAGGTTACTGAGTAAATGCAGGTCTCTTTAGAGTTAACTTAAATAATTCTGTGCAACTTCTGACATACAATTACATTGGACACTTTAGTATTATTCATAAAGAAATAGCTTTTGATTTAAATGGTGTTGCAGCCCATTTTGGCAGATGGCATACTCTCCTCAATAATTGTCTGGTACAACTTAGAATTTATTGTTGAATCAATGAAGGTAAGTTGGCCCTGAGGCAGCCCCAAACTATAAAGCCATCGCGTCCTTGTTTGACAGTTGGTTTCAGGTTCAATATTAGATGTGAGGATGTATTTCAAATTGTAAATGAAAGACATAGTTTGCTGCCTCCAGCTATTAGGGATTATGCACTGTTTAAACTGCTTAACTTGTTATCTAGAACGCAGAATCCCTTTACTATCAAGCTTCTTAAAACTAAACGTAATTTCATCAGCTCTCTCTCCTGTCAATCAAATTCATTGACACTCATGAAATGGGCACCGCGGTGAGACAGGCAAGTTCCTATTGTTGTAGGTGCTATTTCTATTATTAAAATTCACTTCAACTGATCATTTATAATGGAAAAT
Organism: Esox lucius; assembly: GCF_011004845.1. NCBI lineage: Eukaryota > Metazoa > Chordata > Actinopteri > Esociformes > Esocidae > Esox > Esox lucius. Next base: position 29,248,766 of record NC_047576.1, on the reverse strand, counting down.
GCTTTTAAATGTATAAATGTTTTGTAATAGTAAATGCCTGTCAAGTCTTTCAAAACAGAACCATTGCTTATTTGTTATTTTATAGTACCTTCATTTAACCAGAGAACCACCCAATAAGCAGCAATAATCAATACAACATTACCAAATGTAAATTTCAATACAATCCACAACGTACAAAACGGTGTCACAAAAACAAATTGATTTCAATTCGGAGTCCCAAAGGGAAACCAGTTGAGGATTGCTGTTCTTGTATTTGTCGAGCGGAGAGTTAGGCCTTCTCACATCCGGTAGATTTGTGCTATGATTTAAAGAGCCATACAAGGGCAACAGTTCCCATACTTACTTTTATGGTCCAGTCATCTAGTTCATGTTGGACAGCAACCACTTCCAATGATTTCTCAGAGACTGACCCAACAACTCAGGGCCGAGTGGCATTGAGGAAAACATAACAGCTTACCTTTTTCTTTTCCTTGACATCGTATAAGGCCAAACTGGCAAATATAGGCTCGATTTCGATCTCAAACCTTCAAGGGAGAAAGAATGGGATCAGCAGAAAGCAGTGTTTCAAACAGCGTAAAGTTAAACGGTTCTTTAGACTACCGTGTGTGTTCCCCACTTACTTCAAGGACAAGCACTTGACAAGCAGCCGCTGGCCAAAATGTTCCTTAGGGACGTCAGGAACACAGTGACGCTCTATGGGCTCCTCCTTAGAACGCAGAAAAACTGTTACAGGAATATACTGCATCTGAACACATTTTAACAGGAATATACTGCATCTGAACACATTTGAACAGGAATATACTGCATCTGAACACATTTGAACAGGAATATACTGCATCTGAACACATTTTAACAGGAATATACTGCGTCTGAACACATTTTAACAGGAATATACTGCGTCTGAACACATTTTAACAGGGTGAAATTAGTGCAGTCTGCTTGAACTGCTTCGTGTGGCTTTAAAAAGCAATGTTCAATGAGACCGTGGTGCCAGAAATATCATGAATAATACGCATGAGGAGTGACAGACATGGCGTGACAGGTGTGTGTGTGTGTGCGCAGCGCGCGTGTGTGTGTGAGAGAACCTCGTCGAGGGCGGGGTGCAGGGCAAACAGCTCGCGGTGGCGGTGGGACTTGCGGTGCTCCTCGTTGTGCCGGTCTATCTCCTCGTTGGGGGCTCGGTCTAAGAGGTGGGGCAGGAGGGCGTCTGGCACGGAGTTCTTCAGGTCAAAGATACTGCAGGCCCAGCTGCCACGCGGAGTGTCGTCTATAGACATGGACCTACGCTTCACATCATCCTGAGGAAGTAAACACACCGGTGAGGGGAGACATCGAAGGCGAAAATGGAACGCATCAGATGACCGCCCCGTTGCTAAGGGTTACCTGGTCATCTTGGTAGGTACTCATGTCTGGCATCTCGTCAGCCTCAAACACCTGCTTGGGCAGACCTTTCTGCCTCTCCTTCTGCTTATCTAGGGTGTTTGGGTTGAACCCAGTACCAAGCTTATGGTATCTGTTGAAATAGGCACGACGGAGTGTGGACATTATGGTGTAATAAATTACAAGGCGCTACAACGTTTTTAAAATATGAGGCTTACAAAGCAGGAGGTAGGACGCAATAAATTGTTCTGGTAAAAGAAGACTGCTTATCCCTAAATCACAGAGAGAAGTCTTACTTTCTGTTGACAATGGCCCAGTCCTCAGTGTAAGACCTGACGCAGTCCCTGACATGGCCGTCATTCTCCCTGGAACACAAAGAGACACAGAGCTTCACAGTCCGTCTCAGCCCAACGCCACGGACATCCTCAGCCAAGTACACGGTTTCAAATTTGCAGATGAAATGTCAGTAACAAAGCTAACATGACTAACTATTTTACCAGACAGCAGTTTCTGGGACTTCATGTCAGTTCTGTTTGTGTTCATTGCAACCCTCCTAGCCAGAGGCCAGGCTGCAGTCATTACACACCATCAACGTGTGAAATCAATAATGGCTAATCACTAGACTGCAGCAAATGTCTTCCGTTGGGTAGGATGGTGGTGGAACTAAGACCCTGCAGTGGGTAATGTTGAGTGACACACAACTGAAGGCTATCTATTTATTCATTGGGTAAATCTGTTGGTGTAATCCGGTCAAACATGACGAGGAGACTGTTCGATGTAAAGGAATTAGACGTCATTGTGTAGGTGTACTTCTACAGCTCAGAGGGGTCTGATAACATCCCCACTGACAAGTCTCGGCAGTATTTCTCCAGCCCCTTGGCTAGGTAGGTGCAGATCACATACTTCAGATAAAAACAGCTACAACACCCCTTACGCTTCTGCTGGCTTACAAATCACTATAGGGCAGTGTTTCCCAATCCTGGCCCTTTGGTCCCAAAGGGGTGCATGTTTTTGCCCTAAAGACTATGATGATAGGTTGATGACATCAATCAAGTGTGTAAGTGGTAGGGCAACATTTTAAACAGGTGTTTGAAAACACAAATGTGCACACAACCATAGGGGACTTATTCCAGTCATAGATTTAGCTGGCCACGTCAACTCATGTGTTTATTTTTTGTTCATGTATTTTCTAAATATTTTGTGCAAATGATTTCTGTGAGCCTCACTTGGCCCTTGAAATACTTTGTTGGTTTGTTCATATGGACTGATCAGCCTTTTGACCAGTAACTTCAATAATTCATTGATTATCTAAGTAAATGCAATATAAGATATAGGGGATTATTTCTTGATGGAAAACAGCTGGTTATGCTTTTGGTAACTTTCAGTCGGCAATAAAGTTAGGTTAACAAAACAGACTCTTCAGACTGAACTTAGATCTCACGGCCCATACAGTTATCACAAACAGGCTGATGATCACATCAGTTGTATCAGAGGATATGCATTCTGTACACAGATTAACGGCCCTAGGAATTACACCATAGCCTCATTGAGTAGATGCTGACTTACATTGAATTAGAACTTTTTCCTGGCTTATGCACAAATACCTATTTTGAATACCAACACACAACTGTGCTCTGTGTGAAATCAAAGAAATAATTCAGTGGAAAATGAAACAGTGATCTTACAATTTAAGATTTTTTTAATGTTTAATAAGTAAAATTATAACATTTCTTAAATTAAATGTTATTTTTTGTTACGTTTCTTTGCGGTGTCTCAAAGTCCTTCCATTGGCATTGACCACAGGCCAGGCCTATTGCACCAAATAGCCATCTGGATTAAACAAAAGTCTGTGGGTAGCAGCTAGGATGATGTTTTAGACTCTTGGTGCCGGCTGAATACATTTAAGAGTATATCAGCCGTAAAAGTCTGACACGTTTTAACTTTCTCAAATAAAATGCACTGGATCTCAGTTGGTAGTTGTTCAAGCTTAACCTTTTCCCCTTCTCTTCTTGTTTCTCACAAGCCTATCTCCTGCGGAAGGCCCTGGCTATTCATGTTAGAATATTATTCACGTCAAATTAATGACGAGATCACTGTTCCGTAGCCCTCTGCAGAACATCCTCCTCAACTCCCAAACCGCTCCTCAACCCGTTATCAGAAAACCAGTGTGGCTGGAGAGGGCAGGCTGATCCTATTGGGTCTAAGTAGTTTTCCACTCACACTCTCACTCCTCCAGGGTGAGGGTGATTTAATGACCCCAGAGCTCCAACACTGCATTACTGCATCAGGTTTTTTTTGTACCCACTAACAGAACATAGGCTTTCACCAAATGTCATGATTGAATTTCTGAGGGTGGATTAATGGAGAGTTACCATGTAGTGTCATCTAAATCATAATCCAGAAATCTCAAATCACCAAACACACCACTCAAAGTTTGCTTTAGGGACTTCAACAACTGTTAAAATTAAAAAAGGATATATAAATAAATGATATTGATTAACTGACTGATGTTCCTCTGTACTACCTAACCCAGCCAGTCTTGTCCTTGTCCAGCACCTACCCATCCTCAGGCACAGCCTGTCCCACGGTGCGACATTCTCTAGGTGTGAAGACAACCTCGATGTCGTCCGGGGGAAACTCGATCAGGTCCCTCAGGGGGCCCGACTCGATGATGGGGGGGTGGGTGATGAGGTATTCCTCAAAGTCCACTGGCTCCACTGCCTCAGTGAGAGGAACCTGAAAGAAGAGTGGAGGGACTTTAAGTGTTTGCAAAATCAGATATTTTAATAGGCCAAGCTAGCAAACCCCGTTAGCTGCCAAAAATCATCAACAAATAGTCCGGCTGGATTATGAGCTTTACCGTCAACAAAACCTATGATGATGTGACAAATAATACAAAATTGACAAATTCTCAGGAAACAAAATGTTCTATATTGACAGACAGACACTTTGTATAAAATTGCTCAGGAAATACTGGAAAAGCCAAAATAACTGGAAAAGCAGGTTCTGGCAAACAAACTACCTCTGGCATAGTCTAATTGTATTATAGACTTGCTTCTGTCCACGTCTAAAACTAAGCACCTAGGGGGACTCTTAATTCCTCACTAAGTTCATTTACAACTTTTTAGGGGGGGGGATTCGGAACACAAACACAATCCTTTCAGTTTAATTAAACAGTCAGCTTTAGCCTAATTAAAAGGTGGTTATTTACTCTTTCAGCTTAGTGGTGAGGACTAGGGAGAGGATGCCATCAGGCCTGTATTATTTTGGCACAAGGAAGTTAAAAGTCAATGTGCGGTTCTAGCAAACACTAGCATTAGTGTGGAGAAGAGACTGGCAGGGTTAACCCTGACCACAACATAGGGGTGAGAGGAAAAACCAAAAATGAACCTGTTAATTGTTAGTTAACACACTGAAACCCATTCACCCATGCCTCTTGCTCTGCTCCAACACCCAGATGCTTTGTGAGTAGGCACTTACAGTGTTGCTTGCAGTGGCCCCCGCGTTAAGGTTTTTGAGGAGCTGTGGGGAGCCCCCATACTGACCAGCTATCTGCTTTCTCACCTCGGCTGCTACAGTCCTGCAGGGAAATTAGACAGAAGCTTTAAAAGAAACAGCAACACTATCAAGCAAGGCACCAATCCTGAACAGGTAACACACAACACAAAGATGGATACCGATGTGGAAGGAAGTAAATGGACCGAAGAGTGTTGGGGATAGAAGAACAGGTCCAAAATGTAGGTATTTAAGTACAATTGGGCTATCTGGTTGTATTTGCTGGATAACATTTAGAAAGGTCTTTCTATTCGGGATCAGAAGGGATGAATAAATTATAACCTGTTCTTAACTGGGAGCATAACAAGCATATAGAAACCATGGTGGTAGTGACATTTTTTTCAGTTATAACACAGTTGATTAGTGACAATGACTATTGCTTAAATGTGTCCCGATTATGATTGGGGCGGGGCCATGAGCAGATTGAGTCTTAGCCTGATATGCCTCCATGTAAATTCCATTGTTCTGGCTGATTGGCCATTAAAATAACATCCAGTTGATCAGAAATACAGTGTAGACCTTGTTAATGTTGCAAATTACTATTGTAGCTGGAAACGGCAGATTTTCAATGTAATATCCACTTGGTGGAACAGAGCCCCATTATGCTATGGCATGATGTGTTCGCTAATCCAAGTTTATCATTTTAAACGGCTAATTCATTATGAGAAAACCCTTTTGCGATTAAGTTAGCACTGCTGAAAACTGTTGTGCCGATTAAAGAAGCAATAAAAAGTGTTCTGCAGGAACTATTTAACAAAACTACCAGTTGAGGATCTGTGAGGCGTCTGTTTCTCAAACTAGACAAGTATTTGTATTTGTCCTCATGCTCAGTTGTGCACCGGGGCCTCCCACTCCTCTTTCTATTCTGGCTAGAGACAGTTTGCACTGTTCTGTGGGAGAACTACACAACGTTGTACGAGATCTTCAGTTTCTTGGCAATTTCTCGCATGGAATAGCCTTCATTTCTCAGAACAAGAATAGTTTCAGAAGATTTTTTTTTGTTTCTGGACATTTTGTGGCTGTAATCAAAACCACAAACACTGATGCTGAACATACTGAACTAGCCTAAAGAAGGCCAGTTTTCAGCCGTGCTAACAAAATCGCAAAAGGGTTTTCTAATCATAACACAATAACACCATAGTTCTCAATTCATGCACCTAAGCTGCAGAGCAAAGTAGCGGCAGAACCCCTCTGGCATGGCACTACATCACACCACCACAGTACAAATAAAAGCCTCTCTCCTCAGTCAGCAACACGAAAGCGCTTGGCTAGGCAACTGCTGCCGATTGTATTGTACAGCCCTGTAGAGTCCCTTTAAATCAAAGCCACCATCCAAACCCCTTTGCACCGCTGAACCTTGAACAAAACAAGGCAGCAGTAACCCAGGGAGGAAGGCACAAACAAACAACAAATTACAAACTGTCACAGGAAAGGAGCCAGGGAGGGAGGGAAGAACAGACAGAGGTAGGTTAGGTCAGGGACAAGGTAGCACAGCCAGACCCATACAATAAATGAATAGGCCATCTAAATCTCAGGCATTGGCAAGTGAAAATAAAGCTCGGAACTTGCCAACTCAGGACAAACACGATGATTATGTAGGCTTGGCGTAGGTCTAGATACACTGTGGCTACTGCAGTGCTGTCACCTGGATAGCAGGCAGATGCACTGAAGCAACAAAATATTGCTCTGTCCTGCTGCTTTATTCAGAACCTTTATTTAGCCCGGTCACAGTTCAGTACCCACCGAACAGACAGCTTGATTAAAGCTACCAGGCTCTTTGTTTTCCTCCCTCTGTTGCATAATGTCCCACTGGTGGAATACAGGGTCACCTTTCATACCTAATTAGAAGTCTTCAGAAGGGACCATGGCACTCCAGTGACCACTTTCTACTTGAAAGTGAACCTGAGAAAGAAGGGTCAGTAGACACAGTCCTACACTGGTCTTTATTCATTGTAAAATACAATAAGTGATTGTTTTGGTCAGACTTCAGAAGGGAGTTTTAACTCTGTCAACTCTGAAAACTGATTTCAGACAGGCTCTACGACTTCTAACAAACATATTACAAAAAAAAGTTGACACATTCAGTTGACATTTAGGATGTAAAGAGTGCATAACAATGCTTTTGTTATAAACCGAACACAGAATATAATTAAGTACCACCGGACATTCTAGGGGCACCAAGAATATGCGCTTTGTGTATTCTCTATAGCATCTAGAGACTGCAGTACAGTAAAAAACAATCTGTACAACAATCCTTTTCTAGGTACATTTTTTTATAAATGTTGGTACTCCCAAATTTAAACTCCAGGTTGCAACGCAAATTAAATAGAAGCATTTGCAACCAAAAGCCATGCTTTGCAGATCCTTAAAGGAGAACGCCTGACTCACAGCAACAACTGAGGATATGCGGGAGAAATCGCCACTGTTGTTATTGTCTCTTTCTCTCAGTGATGTGATCTCAATAATACCACGTGCTGTCAGACTGCATCTCGTTTGGGTTCGGTCTGAAGTAATTCAGAGAGGTGAAACTCAAGGCAGATGCTTGAGCTTTACAAAAACCCTCAAAGATGAACCAAAATAATTTGGGGTGGTGGGGCTCCTACATCGTGTGTGTCCCCTCTGTAGAAGTGTTATGTTCAGTCATCTGGAAAATCCAACACACTCACATGTATGGCAACAACTGCTGCTCATCCTTTTTCTTTACAACCACTGCTTGGTGACAACACAATATGACATACACGACTCCCTCTTACAGAAACCTATTACCAAAAATAACAGTCATAACTAGGCCTATAATTAACACTTTTTGCCAACTACATTTTGTTTTGCCTCTTTCAGTTTGATATTTATAATTTATAGTTGGGTGTTGTAATATGATACCTGGCTTAGTCTTGATTGGAATGGGCGACATGACCCATTTTCCACTCCAATGCATTGTTTTACAACCAGCTTTAATTCTGCTAGCATGCACAGCACAGAACTGAAATTGACACAAAGCCTTTTGTTCTTTTCAATAACAGACGTACTATGAACTTAAAATCTGAACGTCTTCACCATTTACAATGATAAAATGTGGAAGATATAGGTTTGAATGTTTGGGTTTGTGCCGGTCAACTCCAACTCTAGACGATTTTAGCCAGATACAACAGTCCAGCACGCCTTGCTCTCTCATGACGTCTCCCGCTGATGTGTCAGTGCCACCCAGTCGTAGCAACCAAGCTAACTCAGCTTTAAGATACTACGGATTTTATAGTTAAGACCGCTGTTCAATTTGCTGTAGTCTACTTAGTCCAAGGAAACCTATGCCAAATAATTTTAAAGAACTATAATGTTTTTGGGTCTCATTGGTATGATTGATGTCAAACATACCCTTCAATCCCGAATTGCATGCAACAATACAAAAATAACATTGAGAATAACAGACCACTGTCCTCTATGGGCGGGTCTATGACTGACAGAGGTATCCTTGATATGGCTAACGATAGCGTGGCTAGCTTTCTGGAGGCTAGCAGCCTGGGCCTTATTTGGGAATGGCTTTGCCTACAAACGGAGGGCATAAGACGAGAGTTTTTTAATGATTGCCAAACCGGCTAAACGAGGGAACAATCAGTGTTACAATTGGAATTAACGCCCTTACCTGCTGATTTTTTGGGCGAAGGCGCGGCGCTCAGCCATGGCTGTAGCCGCTGATGTGCTTGAATTCCCAGGCTTTCCTTTCCTCTACTCTACTGCTCCTACCAAGGAAAAAAGAGACTAGAATTGCTACCGTAAAGATCATATAGCAGGCACATACGAACACTCCCTGCCTCAAGTCAGACTACTTTTCTAACACTGAAACTTTAATTATTACATGTTTCATGTGGCATTTGGCACATATTTGCTGTTGAATACATTTTAATTGTCAAAAAGTTATTTCACAATGTCGCATACAAGTCATACTGATTCTATCAATGATTATAAAGTGTTTTCTGGAAATGTAATTTATGGCAACTGAAGTGTATTTTATCCTATGACTGTAAAGGTGACACCAACAACTTCTCGAAAGTAATAAATATACATGTAAAAGGGATGAGTCTCTGCAGTTTATGCTTGTAGTAGCTACGCAGCAACATTTGCATGCAGAATGACGCAAACACCGCTAGGGTCGCGTGATTGGCTTCTGACTGTGGTTTTGGCTTCGCTTCCTCAAAATGTAAACACTGGGATCTAGGTAGCTAGCAAGTTGGTTAGCTTGCAAGAAGGTATTAAATTGAAACGCAGCCTTGAACGTTACATTATGTTATATAGATGTCTTTGAACGAATATCGGATATGTGTTGTTACACTGGAGACTGAACCCAAAGCTTAACCGTGACAGACCGCTAGATAGCTAACGACCCGTTACTTGAAAGCTAAACCACTAAATAATTAACTGTCTGGCTGTTGTACTACTAGCTACTAACATTAGCTGGCTTTATGTTTGCGTTCATTGCAAGTGATTTACTAGATAGCTATATATTTGTACGTAACGTTGTTATCTGACAGTCGGCAACATTTGTCTAATATAATATTGCAAGGCCGTTGTCTGTTAATTGACTAAATGTCTGGTCTTTTCACTTTTCCATTCAAATGAAGCCTTTCAGAAAGACAGTTCGGTTGTAAGTCACGCTGGGATGGGTTCAATTCCCTGTCGGTCAAAATGGAAAATAAGGGGACTGATGAGGTGGAGAAGTTGAAGACAAAGTTCTTGTCAGCATGGCACAATGTGAAGTACAGTAAGTGCATAATAGTTATTTCAGACTTCACTTTGGGCTGCTAGTTGATCACTCGTCTACTGTAGTTGTTAACAAAGGTCCTAGAATTGTTTGTGCTCTTGGCAACTCCGTTGCTGTCATTGTCGATTCATTCGTTTTGAATGACAATTAAATGAGGAGTTGTAAGAGAGAACACATCTACGACCAAGCTAACACAGACAATATCAATTACGGGAATATGGTAAACAATTTACAATTTGCTACAAATGACAAAATACCCCAAAAACAAAGTATTAAAATACAGTGCAAAGGATTTTCAGGAAGTATCTGTCTGTAAGTATCTTTTATTTTCTACATACAAAATACGTTTGCAAGTACCCCGTTTAAAAACATTCTCAGTAAATGTTTCACTGTAAAAAAAAAAACAATCATCTGTGGTTGTTTAGTTTCTTAATTATATATGAAGGAATTATAGGCGCCCTGGACATGAAATAACCACAGATAGATCACGACCCGTGGACTTAGTTTTAGCGGGAAGGTCCGTTTTTTATTTTTAAAAAGTATACTGGTGGGGACAAATAATTTCTAGGCTCTACAGTTTTTTTAAATCAGGACATTGTGCCTGCCAAAGGTCAGGAGCGTGTTGAGGGTCTATATCAGGTTGGTGGCAAGTCTCATTCCTGCCCTCACCACTCTCCACAGATTGTTCTTGACAGACTTACTGTTCTGTGTAGTTGATTTTATCAGCCTTGATTTGTTGGATTAGTGTTGAGCGATACAACATGTCAGACAGAATATCCAAAGGAAAGTATTAAATATTAGAATGTGGGGTCTAGGTTACTGCAGCAATGCTGTGTCACGAGGTGTGATCATGAGTTCAAATCCTGTGAATTGGCTTTGCTTCGTCTAGGATTGGTGTGGTAGATGACTGACAGGGCTTCTTGCACTTGTCTGGCTGTGCGAGCAGTGGGAACCCTCTGTAAGGTGCTGCATTAATGAGAAGAAACAACAAAAATAACATTGTCTTGTAAGGAAATGTTTGCTTTGTTTCAGACTACAGTATTTACCAAGAATTGGTATTACAGTCTGATTCATTAGGCAAGTGTTTGTGTCTACTCCTATCTTTGGCCCTGACAAGAAATGTGTTTAATGTGTCTTTGTTAGAAAATGCTAATTAATATTTCAATAATGATAAAAGTATATTTCAATAATTATAACTGAAAAAGAAAACCTCATTTATGATATAAATTATTATGGTTTTTTTGTTAGTAGCAGTTAATTTATACCTACTTACTCTTACATTTTGCTCATTTTGATTTTTAGGTTGGGCGTTGAAGTCAAAAACCTACTTCAGTCGAAATTCCCCGGTGTTCCTCCTGGGAAAATGCTATCATTTTAAAGCTGAAGGTAACGCACTGACCCACTTTCTCTCCTTCTGGATTTTAAACCATGATTGGCTGATGAATCTCTCCCTCCCCCAGATGAGCATAGCTCCACAGAGAGCAGCAGCACCGAGGCCTGTGCTGCGTCCCCTGCCACGGGAGGGGGCGTAGAGGCCTTCCGGAGGGACTTTGCTTCCCGTCTGTGGCTGACCTACAGGGAGGAGTTCCCTGCGCTGCCCGGTTCCTCCCTGACCTCTGACTGTGGCTGGGGCTGTATGCTGAGGGCGGGACAGATGATGCTGGCTCAGGCCCTCGTATTGCATTTCCTGGGCAGAGGTCAGTGGGAGGACACTGCTCACCAAGTCTCTTGCTTTTTGTATACATATCAATGCCTGATTCCTCCATTCCATTTTCCTAACTTTGTTCGTAAAATGCATCAGAGAAGACATTCTGATGATAAAGACCTTGATTCTCTTCCAGGATAATATGGAGGACGGCAAAATAACAGGAAGGCATTTAGATTTCTGTTTATTTCTCAGTGAGGAAGTATCCCTGTGATAATCACAAAAAGGGGAAAGTTTCTCATTCCTCGTTGGGACATTGTTGACTGTAGGTCAAGATCATGTTAATTCTGTATTTGGCTCCAAAATAAATGGGTTTCTCTGTTCTTTGGAATCTGACCTCTTAAGACCCACACAATGACGAAGATGAACCTCATTTACTGCCATTTTAATGTAACCATTTAGAAAACAATATTTGAGCTGTAACTTGTTCTTCCACTGAATCTAAAATATGTCATTAAAGAAATCTTTCCTGCTATAAAATGACTAATGGCCACTTAAAGATATTTATTGATCAATTTCACTTACATTCACTCTGCAAGGTCATTATGTTAATGCCTTATGCCCTTGTCCTGCTCCTTTTATGGCCTTGGCCACTCCCACCCTCGCCACCCCAGGTGCCCACCCTGTTTGTGGGGCTAAAACGCTGTAAAAGTGAAATACTGGACACACCAGAGATCTATAATTGCACTATTATACCATAGGGTGTTCTCATTCTCTTATTTAAAGTCAAACTCAACTGTTTCTGCTGTACAGAATATTTAAAGCAAAACTTTCCCTGACTTCCTGAAAGGCACTTTCTTCTTAGGCACCTGGGTCTGGTGATGGTGTTTACATGTCAGGCTAAAGAGTTTTATAACAATATTCTGTTGCTTTAAAGTGGAACTGAAGCCAGTGGATATAAACAGGAAAGAAACATAGTATGTGCTAAATTGAATATAAAGCACCATTTTGTTCTTGACAGTTTGTATAAACATATTTATCATTCCTATGCACTATGTTGCCTACATTTTGTGACATATTTGCAGAAGATAATTGACTTTTGGGTCTAATTAATGTATTGGATCATTAAAAGTATTTCCTTTACTACCAGTGTTCAACTAACAACGTATACCTATTAGATGTTTTTAAACAAAGCCTCTCTGTCTGTGCTCCTCAGACTGGACGTGGTCGGAGTCTTTGAGCCTTCAGCCCTTGGACACAGAGACTTGGACCACCACTGCAGCCAAGCGCCTGGTGGCCAGCCTGGAGGCGTCACTGCAGGGGGAGAGGCCTTCAGACCCAGGGCCGCCACTCCACGCCCTGGGGGCTCACGGGGGCGCAGAGGAGGCCGACACGCACCTTAGGGAGGTCTACCACCGCACTCTGGTGTCATGGCTAGGGGACACCCCCCAGGCTCAGCTGGGGGTCCACAGGTTGGTGGAGCTGGGCCTGGCGTCGGGGAAACAGGCAGGGGACTGGTATGGCCCTGCCGTGGTGGCACACATCCTCAGGTGGGTCTGGTTCTGGGGTTATATTAGTACCGTGCTAATGCCACGGGGTGATGTTCATTATTTCAATACTTACTTGGTGGCCCGCAAATAACTGTTGCTCTCTCGCTTTCTGGTCTTAGAAAAGCTGTAGAGAAGGCAACAGACCCAGGGCTGGCAGGAATAACCTCTTATGTCTCCCAGGACTGTACAGGTATGACAGACGAGTCTCCTCTGGGCACCACGCCGAGTCTGACGCCCTCGTGAGGAGAAACACTGACAAGAGATAAAAGCAAGATAAAGAGTTGCAATATGAGAGGACAAGAGTATAGAGTAGATAGATATTGATGGATAAAATTAAGAAGATATATGATGGAAACAGGAGATAAGATAAGATTTTCATTCCAACATTATTTTACCAGCTGAGCCATGTGAGAAACAAATTCTTATTTGCAATATTACCTGGCCAAGGGCATAACATTGCAAGATAACGGAAAGTTCCTCATGAAGTACTAAAATAAACGATACACAATGGGGCGGGCAGATTAATAAATGACTCCATGTGTTGTCGACACAGTTAAGAGTGTTTAGAACCTTTGGTGTTGAGGGCTGTCACTGCAGTTGAATAAGGGGCCAGATGTGTACAAAGCATCTGCTCTATGTAAAGGTGAACGAGAGAGTCACCGGCAGCAACATCATTCATGTATAGAGAGAATCCAACCCTCAGGCCTCGTTCACACTTGGCATGGCATTTAATTACCGTACGGTACCTTAACGCACACATCGCAATCAATCTCCCGCATCTTCATAACCACTATCACAAAGATGGAAAATGCTTCATTTATTACTGCTAGCTCACCGTGCTGGCAATAGTACCTCTTGTTTGCCACGTTTCCTCCACAAAGGCGACAAGCTAGAGCTTCTCTCTATTTAGGTTTCATTGTAGTAGGAAATTTCCCCTCAATTATTTAACTTTGATATTGTTGGCTATTACAGATATTGAGCTGTCAAAGCTTTTTTTGCGATGGTCTTCTGCCGGAACGCACACATTTTGACATACCTGGTGTGAACGAGGCTTTAGGAACTCTCATTGAAACAGCAGTAGGCTCCTTAGATTTTGCTCCATGTGCACAGTCAGAAGATGTGTCTTCGAATCTTTCAAGTCAGCCTGCATTGTTTGTTGATTAGTGTAAAGTGTAATCAAATGTCTTGGCCGGGTCAATAGAAACAGCCGCACATTACTGCTTGTTGTCTGTGGCTGGTATGATTTAATTTAAGATCTTCCATGTTGATTAATAAGTACCACAGTGACCTGCTGGGAAGCCCGCATGTGCAGCACAGAAAATAGTAGGACTTAAAATGGTGGCTTATTTGTTCGTTTACCAGGCAGTCAGAAACCTTCAGTAAGCAGGGCAGGATAGAGACAGAAGGTCACCAGATCACCAAGCCCAGCTCTCATGTACCAGTCCAAATCAATCAAATGTATTTATAAAGCCCTTTTTACATCAGGCAGTTGTCTGAAAGTGCTTTTCCAAAACACCCAGCCTGGAACCCCAAGGAGCATACAACAACAGTGTTGATGCACAGTGGCTAGGAAAAACACCCTAAAAAGGGCCGAAACTTAGGAAGAAACCTAGAGAGGAACCATCCTCGGAGGGGTGACCAGTCCTCTTCTGGCTGTGCTGGGTGAACATTTTAAGAATACAAATTGTAGTAACTAATAAATGCTTGTGGTGTGCGTCTAGAGTCTATTAAACATAATCCAGGTCAGAAGCATTACCAGATGGGCAAGGACAGGGACAATCCGGGGTGGGGAGAATGGACAGTGGAGTGGCAGCTGGAATCGTCAGGTATCGTCTTGATCTGCAACACAACCAGGAGGACTTTGGATAGGGACAAAGGCTACGAGCCTTTCAAACCTGGTACTCCTGAGGTGTGGTCCAAGACCTCATGTCCTCCTAAGTTTAAACGGAGCAGGAGACAAGGACAATTTAGAGAGTGCATTCCTTAGATTTACAAGGACATACAATAGAGAAGACAAACTGACCCTACTCCCCGCGGCACGATATTACAGCAGCATAAATCCTTGGGGCTGTGACCCTATCTGGACGAGACCCCGGACAGGCCCCAACAGGCAGGAAGTACATTTTTGGATGAGAAAAGGGGGTGGTTTAGATGTTCAACTACACGGAACAGGAGGAGCAATGCCAGCAGCCGGAATAGACATTGCAGATGTGAATGCCTGATAGACATTGCGGATGTGAATGCCTGATAGACATTGCGGATGTGAATGCCTGATAGACATTGCGGATGTGAATGCCTGATAGGCATTGCGGATGTGAATGCCTGATAGGCTTTGCGGATGTGAATGCCTGATAGGCTTTGCGGATGTGAATGCCTGATAGGCATTGCGGATGTGAATGCCTGATAGGCATTGCGGATGTGAATGCCTGATAGGCATTGCGGATGTGAATGCCTGATAGGCATTGCGGATGTGAATGCCTGATAGGCATTGCGGATGTGAATGCCTGATAGGCATTGCGGATGTGAATGCCTGATAGGCATTGCGGATGTGAATGCCTGATAGGCATTGCGGATGTGAATGCCTGATAGGCATTGCGGATGTGAATGCCTGATAGGCTTTGCGGATGTGAATGCCTGATAGGCTTTGCGGATGTGAATGCCTGGCCAGCCATAAGAAAGTGATCATTAAAGCTTTAAAAAATTCTGTCTTTGTCCGACGTGACAGTGTTTGCAACTTTTAGTGCCTTAGGCAGCTGTTAGGAGGTGTTTTTATTTTCCATGGACTTAAAAGAGATTGGGGTAGCGTTTTCAAGGCTACAGCTATATGGTTGACCAGAGTGGACAGTACTTGCACTGGATCAGTTCGGACATTCCAGTGGTGAACAAGGGACTATAGCACTTTGGGTTGAATCAGTCTTTCTGGAGCATGTTCTGACGATTCCATGTCAGTATTCAGGTGCAGTGTTTCCAGATTGGTTGAATAGTTACAGTAGGTATATAGATACAGTAGATATCAATGTTCCCATCTGAGATGCATTGATGGGTGCAAATAGGATTGGAAAAAAAGTGAGGATGAATGAGGATCTACAGATGGAGGGAGAATAGCGAGGGACAGGGAGAATAGATATTCACAGGCTGGATGGCGAGCAGGGAAATGGGGGGAGATAGAGAGCCAGACAGGAGAGAGGTGACAGGAGGCCAACCTCCCCTTCCAACCCCCCTTCCTAAATGATCTTCCTTCCTCTGATATCTTGGATTTGGATTGTAGTAATTGTCCTTTAATAGTGAGTGATGGGGGCAGGTTGTGTGAGAGAGGACTGATAAGAGCTGGAGTCTCCCTCTGCATAAGGTGGGCAGTGCAGGTGTAGCGGGGCACTAAAGATGACCGATGTGGACAGAGGCTTACAATCTCCCCTACTGCAGAGTACGGACACGCTCTTATGAGGGGAGACCTGAGTCAATGAGTCAGATGTGGACAGAGGCTTACAATCTCCTGCTACTGCAGAGTACGGACACGCTCTTATGAGGGGAGACCTGAGTCAATGAGTCAGATGTGGACAGAGGCTTACAATCTCCTGCTACTGCAGAGTACGGACACGCTCTTATGAGGGGAGACCTGAGTCAATGAGTCAGATGTGGACAGAGGCTTACAATCTCCTGCTACTGCAGAGTACGGACACGCTCTTATGAGGGGAGACCTGGGTCAATGAGTCAGATGTGGACAGAGGCTTACAATCTCCCGCTACTGCAGAGTACGGACACTTATGAGGGGAGACCTGGGTCAATGAGTCAAGTAGATGCAGCGCATCACTCTTTAACCTATTGAACTCTACGTCCTCTCTTTCCCTCTGTTCTTTGTGATGGCCTCTGGCAATTTGGAATATTTGTATGGCAATTGGCAAGTATTTTGTCAGATTTGTCTCCAGAAAACTCTGACTGGGAGCGACTTTTTTGATGGTTTATAGCAGTGGTGTCAATATGGTATGTCCAGTCATCATCCCCGTAGTTAAACACCAAGACATCAAAACAGGCTACAAAAATCCTTCTGATCCTGAATAAAAGCCAAAAGCGGACTAGTGATATAGTGGCCGGCTTTAGGACCATGTGGTTGGCTTGAGCGGTGTTTACAGTTGGAAGCGATGCCAACGGCAGACATACCTAGGATGCTAGGCAGGGTACTGTGTTTGACTTGACATTTAAACCTGTTGCTGAGCTAGGGCCAAACCAGTTGTCTTTCAGCCAAACCAAGCCCCTTTATAACAGTAACTAATTGATCCCTAGTTTTTGCCACTGTAATTAGATGTACAATTCTTTTTTGTGCTTATGGTTTAATCATGTTTTCCTTTGCTTGGCACTATTTGTTGCGGTCTGAATTACCTGACAGATTTGAGTTTGTTGAATAGAGCGAAGGGGTAGCTGAGAGTGGACCGTGTGGCCTGTGTTGAAACTTCCCACTATGTGAAGTGAGCATCCACCTACCTGGTGCCAACTCATTGGGAGGCATTATTATCAGGCTGTATATACATTTTGTCATTTTTAATAGTATGGAACCAAAGTCTAGTGAATTATGGGGAAATAATTTCTATGCTGTATTTGGTGATATTTGGAACATTTGCATAATATCGAAAAATCCTTGAGGGACTACTGCAGTAAATGGCAAACATCATCTTATCAAATGTCCTTGAATGTGTGACCAGTGGGTTTAAACAGAGAGACAGGCAGACATTCGGCCCTTGTGTGACCTCTGGGTATTGATCGCTCACAGTGTACAGTGCTGATGTCATGGACAGCCACCGGTCGTGGTTGGCTGGGGACGCGGATGCCCCGCCCCTTTCGGACACCCGGGCGGTCATCATCCTGGTGCCGGTCCGTCTGGGGGGAGAGAAGATCAACCCGGAGTATTTCAACTTCGTCAAGGTGGGAAATAACTGAACCTTTACCTGCGCATACATTTGTATTGATTTTTTTGCTATTTTTAGTCATTTTTTTGTAATTAGTTAATTAGAGAAGAGCAAGAAATGTGTACATTGAGAAAACAATTGTTGTGTGCTATGAAACATTTAAATGTAGTCAAAGAGCAAATCAGTGTGCAGGAGTGAGCGTTTAACTTCGGCCACTACGTAGCCTATTTATCGTAGTTGGATTGTTTCCCTTTACTGATTTAAAGGTCCGGTCTGTAGGGCGGTTACTTTAAAACGGCACAGTTATTTATGAGCAGCAGACCCCAGCTCAACGCTGTCAGCCCCGTCCCACCCGGTCCATTCCTGGTCTGTGTCTGGTGCTGGATGTCTGACTGTCCCTCTGTGTCTCCAGGGCATACTGAGTCTGGAGTACTGCATCGGCATCATCGGAGGAAAGCCCAAACAGGCCTGCTACTTTGTGGGCTTCCAAGGTCGGTGTTTCACCCCGCCAGCGACCAACCGGTGGGCTCCAAAGAGGGAAGCGGGGGTCGCTTAACGTGGCACCCTCCCTCCCCTCTGTATAAATAGACGAAAAATGCATTCCCGTTGGAGAAGAGTGAGGGAAGTGGATAAAAGAGCACGCTCGCGCGTGAAACAATGCTTATTTTATTATCTCTGACCCGTCATAGCCCGGCTCATTCATCACGAGGGGGTAAACCTCCCCGGTTGTGTCCGTAATTGATTTCCATAGGAGGCGATATGCATATGGTCTCATCCTCATCCATCCGATTGGGCCCAAAGTGAGCCACTCTTCATCACCTTCAGGGGCCAGGGAAACCTTCAGTTGTACATGTTGGCAGTCAATATTTACCCATTTACATTTTACCAATTTGAATACAGCGCCGGATGATGTCTAAGTGACAAGCAATACATCCTCGCTGCCAAGACGTGGCTCTGGCCCGCATACATCATATGCAAATGGCTGAATATAATTGCGTGTTTGTAAAAGTAATTTCCCCACACAAAAATTAAATGACAGCCCCCTTTCCCCAGCCGAGATAAAAAATGTGCTTGTATAACGCCGCTTGATTATGCAGGCTTTAATCCACCCCGGTCGATATTAAAAAACAAGGCATATTTGACTGTAAGAAGGCTAACAGTAGCCCAGCCGAATGACTTTGAGCTGCTCTGCATGGAAATAGGAAGGAAGGAGTGTGTCGTGGCTCATCTGCTCGGTAGAGTTTGTAATAATCCGATGTTTTTTGAATAACTTGTCTTTTGTTTTGTCCTTGCAGATGACAGCTTGATTTACATGGATCCTCATTACTGTCAGTCTTTTGTGGATGTCAGCACTAGCCATTTCCCTCTGCAGGTAATGGGAAATTACACTGAGCTGACTGGGGCTCAGTAATGTGAATTTAATAGTTTCTGTTAGTACTTAAGGGTATGA
The DNA here is from genome assembly GCF_011004845.1 of Esox lucius. NCBI lineage: Eukaryota > Metazoa > Chordata > Actinopteri > Esociformes > Esocidae > Esox > Esox lucius. Next base: position 29,229,532 of record NC_047576.1, on the reverse strand, counting down.
ATCCTAAAGCAGCCTCCGCTCAATTACTGAGTCCCTGGCTGCTGATTTATTTTCTGCTCAGACATGTGAGGCTGCTGCCGCTGAGAAATATGGGGAATATAGGAGCTCTCAGATACTATGATCCTGAATATTTCAGCACTCGAACACATAAAAGCCTGCATTTATCACAGTGTATTAGACCAGCGTTTTGGAACTGGAGTTTTCCCGATGCTTGGTCATGTGAGCCGCCACCCGATGTGACAAGAGATCAGAAACTCAGCTATTCCTCTGTTTTCACCGGTCTGCCAGTGTGACAGCAGATGAAAGATTTGCGCTTTGCATTCATAAAACATACATTGTCTTCGTATTCCGTGCTGTCGTTATAATACTTATGTTGGATACCTTGCTGTACTCACACAAGCAATTAAATAACGGATTTTAATATTACAGTAACTAACACATTTGTTCTTTTGACGTATCAAGACGTGTTATTTTCTGGTTCTAGTCATATCATTGCCCATCACCAAAGAAGATGCCTTTCAGTAAAATGGACCCAAGCTGTACCATAGGCTTCTACTCTAGAAATGTCCAGGATTACGAACGAATCAGTCAAGAATTGTCCAAGGTGGGTGAACAAAAGGCTTGACCATTTGGTCCAAATTATGTTAGTTTATTACTTTGTCTTCAGATGGATTTCCCAATGAAAAGCATACTAAGTAGAGAGATTGGTAGAACTTGTTATGTATCTTAAGTAAAGAAAGTTTAAATGTAAATAGTTGGATGATTGAAATTTTGGGAGTAAAATGCTTACTCATCTGCGTGATTGTAAGTGGTAAGTCTGGGGGTAAATCTGCTTTATGACCATGTTGTTTGTACACACACAATTATCTTGACACCAGGGGGCAGCATTTAGCTATGAATCGGAGGCAATTCTTCCTTCCCCTTCACAATGAGCTCTCAGGTGGGATTCTGTGATGCAAGAGGCCGGGACCTTAAGCTACTCGGTGAAACTTTCCAGACACCTATGTAGCATTATTGTCCACTTGGTTTTTGTTTCTGAATCAGGTGCTGCAGCCGTCAGCGAAGGAGAAATACCCCGCATTCACTTTCATGCAAGGTCACCGAAGAGATTACAACCTTTCAGCTGCCCTGACCCCGGAGAAGAGGGAATGGCCCTTCATCCGTGACCCGCGGACAACGGCCGCCACCTCGGGAGACTTTGTGCTGCTCTGAAGGCTTACGCCAAGGGCAAAGGTCGCGGTCAGAGACTTATCAGCGACCGGCTAAGTGACGTTACCACAGACTGACTGAAACAGGGTTAACCCGAGGCCATTGCTGTAACGACTGGACCTATCATGACCTCGGACATTTTATGGATGCCTTATGGATCCTATAGATAGTCCGCTATTATTTCAGACACAAAAAAAAAAACACATCCACTATGTGTTCCTGTTCTCAGCCCAGCATTCATGGTTTAATTAGCAAAAGTGAAAATCATTTCAATTGTTCGCCTATACTGTCGGTAGCTGCTGTTGGTTTTTCCTGGGCCGATGTGACGTGTAACATTGGGAAACGGATCGAATTGCCAAGGTCCCTACGAGGGGTATGATGGTGTACTGTCTTATACACTGCATTATTAACACTGCTGGAGAATTGGGTGCCTTGTCTTTTCAGAAGAGGAATTCTCAGCCAATGTAGCCTTTTTGGAAACGAGTGTTGCGCTACAGGAGCGGGTGGTCCTCAGAGAGTATGTGAGGATGGATATCACTGTGTTTCTGTAGCTGGGCCTTATACCATGCTAATGTGGGAGACTTCCATTGACATATTGAGCAATACTCAGAAACCACCCAATGTTTTATCGGTTAAAGAGGTTGTTCGGTATAATGTTTTATATTAGGAGGAGTTGATGTTGCCATATCATTTCAGGACATTTTTTTTTTTTTTACAGTGCTAGGTTATTTAAGCATTTATGATTATTGTCCTGAAACGGTACTTTGGTTTATGACGTGCATTGTTTTTTTCTTCTCAAAGCAAATTGCATTTGTCATAATGGGAAGGTTTGTCACTGTCAAAGTCTGTGGGGGTGATGGTTACCATAGTTGGTTTTATTATGAATTCACTAATAACAAACTTAAAACACACTATAACAGCATACTAAATTAACTAAAATAGTTTAATCATATTGTTTAAAAAACCTTTGTAGAATCCACAGTTTTATATTTGGGTTAAAAATAAGTTTAAATGGAATTGAACTGTTGTACCAAAGGCTAAGATCTTGCTTCACAATCAGCCTCTCAACTGTAAATTCATAAAGACAGCAAAATTCTACCTGTGTTACCAAATGTTGGCAAAATTCATCTCTTTATCACGATATTGATTCTCACACGTCTGTGCAGCAAAGTAGAATAAAGTCATAAAACCTTTTTTAGATTTTCTGTGCGCCTATCTACGCTGTTCGAAATCATTAAAGAGAGAGATGGCTCTGGAAAAAAACAAATAGATATTTCTCTTTGGTCGTATGTTGCAATGCCAAATGTCATGTTTTGAAATGTATTCAGTCTTGTTTGTTACCCAGTCATATGTACTAGATTAAAACGAGTCGTGAGCGCTAACCATCTCCACAGCCCATTAACCAGACGGCGGGAAAAATTTGACCCCCCCGACACAGGCTGGAATTGTGTCCGACTGCTGAGAAGAAGAAAATATCTCTGTGTGCGACCAGGCTCTGTTGCCATGGGTAATATTTCTGTTGCCCCCATCCTTTGAGCTATGCTTTATATGTTTTAGTATACAATACAAATTCTTGTATTATGAGCAGCTTGGCCTTGGGTTAGGGCATGGAGGTCATGGTTTTGGGGGGAAAGATGCCCTTCTGAAGGGAAGCCGGGTAGGGGCACGGATGGACAGGGGAAGAACCAGCCGTCTGTTCCCATGTCCATTCATTCATTGAGAGAGACCAGAGAGCTGGCAGAGGAAATAATGGCATCATTTACAGGAAACGACTGATCAGTACATTCAAACAAGGCTGTTTTTAGGGGCCCTCGACCGGCTGTGTGGACAGAGTGCTGGACATGGGGTTGTTAAATATGCAGCAATGTTTCTGTATTTTGTTGCTGTGGATGTGTGAGGTTACTGTGGAGAGGAATGGAATTGGGAGGGAGGGGATGTTATGAAGGGCAGGATTTGGGGATTTCTGTCATGCCCCAAATTAACATGAAAGAGTTTGCTGTGCTGGGGGGCACCGGGTTGGCTGGTTTCTGTGTGCTGTAAGGGTCTGCTGTGTTCGTGGTGTATTTACAGGGGTGTATGAATATTTGATTAATGACTCATGGATGTGCTCGAGGGAAATGCAACAAGTTTGTATGCAGTGGCTTTACAAAGCCACACAGACACACACACACACACAACAAGCGAAACCAAGCCCTCCTGTTTAACACAGAAGCAAATGCCAATGGGGTCATTGACATTGTGGATTCTTTCAAATCTAATCTGTCCAGCCTAGCACATTCCTAACATGAGAGGGAGGGGAATCCGTGAGAGGCACCTTTCTGTCCCAGTGTTTGGAGCTCACAGACGGATGCTCCATACAGATATAATTTTGGTGTCATTCACTGAAGGAAATGGTTTGTCGACGGTCACGCAGCCCTCGGGCAACGCGTGTCGCAACGCGCGGGAGCAAGGATGGAACGGAACTGGCAGTACACACTTGATTGAGACTAGAGCTGTGATGACACCTCTTGGCCGGGCGGAATCTTCATAGTAAAGTCACACGCTGTACTTGAGCTCCGAGTGATTCATAGAGGAAATGATAGAAACGTTTTGTCTTCACCATTTCTCCTCCCAACCCTTTGTAGTGCCACCATGTCAAGATGATAATAAATATATAAAAATAATCTGTTTATAAAAATATTGCCACCATGCCTGTTACAGATTATCTTTTGTTAATTGTACACCTGTTAAAACCCGGATCATTAACAGTGTGGCCTAACCTTTGATCTTGAAGTGCAATTAAACGTTGCATTTAGAGAGCTGTTTAATTAGAGTATTTGCCATCGCCGTGAGCTCGGAGCTGTGTACCCCGGAGTGCTTCAGCGCGGAGCACAGCGGCATGATGGATGGTCGGGGGCACATCCACTGGAATTAAATCTGGTCCAACAGATTACCGGAAAAAACAGGGAGTAGCCAGTGTGTGTGTTCTTGTTTTACTATACTTTGGAAGAACGAATAATCAGATCCCAACGTAACGGACCCTGTCCCCACACCAGCTGCAGCTGAGCAACTGTTTCCCTTGGCAAAACCATTGCCAACCACTATGAAATCTCATCTAGGCCTGATGTCTACAGGCTAAAGAAACGGCGTTTGTTCTGGTAGTAGTCAGAACGTCCATGTACTCTTCCATCCTGTCCTCGGGAGTGTTGAGGCACACATCTCTGCTTGTTTTCTACCAAACAGCCGTGCTGACATCCTGGCTGGGCAAGCGACGTGACAAAAACCAACCCGGCTTGGCCAGATGTGCTTCGGAGGAGTAAGTCCCGATCTTCCACTCTCCAAAGCCTGCCGGGAGTTGCTGTGTTCAGACAAGGCCGTAACCATGAATAGGTCTTGCAATTTTAAAGGAACATTAAATATAAAATAAATAAAAAGATGTCCTGCAAATACCTGAAACTGAAGTATTTCAGTGCAGTAGTTTATATTCATTTCCGTTACAATGTGACTTTGTTTGGAATGGGATGTGACCGCTTCTGTACAAGGAGCCCAGAGAAAATCTCCAAGCCGTTGTAGGCTAACCTTGCCCGGCTGTGACAACACAGAGGGAACCGGAGTTAACATTTAGATAACGGATGTGTGTGCCGGTTTCCATTTCCATTCCCCGTGACAGGGAAATCTCGGGCGAAACGGGAGCACTCCGGCGTTTCCGCGTCTCCGGGGTGATGCGGGAGAACACCGAAATGTCCTTATTCCCCACCTTTCAGGCGTGACCGGCCCTCTGTCAGCTTTTACTAACCAGATGCATCTTTAGCCCGGATGGGAGGCAGCACGCACCTCAGTGAGGCTGAAGGCACAGGATATTGCCTGCTGTATAGCTGTCGAGTCAGGTCTTCTCCTAGTCCCGTGTCGGCAGGAGTGGCAAATGTGTGTGTGTGTGTGTGTGTGTGTGTGTGTGTGTGTGTGTGTGTGTGTGTGTGTGTGTGTATAAATGTTCCCTCCGCCGCTAGCCGTACCTCCCCGTCAAGACGATGCATCAGTGTCAGCCACGTCGTACAACCCTTAGGGTTTGTAGGTCCATGTAGCCTTCTCCTCTTAGCACAATGTAGTAGCTTGAACCTGCTCGCTGTCAGAGTATGTCTGCGTGTGTTTTTTGTGTGTAAATTTGAAAGTGGGTGTTTTGAGAATGTTAGTCGTGTTTGTGTGTCCGTGTGCTGTTGGCCGTTTGTGCTCGGTGCCGTGTGTATGCGATGTGTGCCTCTGACTTAGGCCTGTCTGTCCTCCTGACCCCACTTTGAAAAAGGCTTTTTTGTTGTGTACTGAAGTGTAAGGTATAGGGTAACTGTTACATCTGAGGTTAGGGTGAATTGAGGTTAGAATTAGTAAACGTTGTGTTTTACGTTTTTAAGGTTGTCAACAGGGTGTCTCCATTTAGATAGCCAAGAAAATGTGTGTGTGTGTTCACGTGTTCACATTGCCCTGTGTGCCTGCTACTAGATCCCACTGGATCCCGTACCACCATGATCCCAGCTAGCTGCTCCATGACCCGGGTGCTGACATAAAGCCAGAGTAATTAATGGGGATCTGGCTGTAATTGCCTCTGTGAATCAACTTAATCAGCACCTGCCCCCATTAAAGACTCAACCTGATGGTGCAATCGAACCTTTTTAATACCCCAGAAATTAGAATTATAAAAAATTATATGCATAGTAATAATTTGGTTTCAGAAACCCTTTTACCAACGAGGGGACCATTGTCCAAGGCAAATATTAAAAGATGAGGCTGGAGGAGTGGAGTGTGGGCGGGCGTGCGCCCGCGTGTTTGTGTGCGTGTGTGTTAGCCTGGAGATCCGCTGAGAAAATGTCAGGACAGTGGAACGTCTCGGGTGGCTATTGGTGTGCATCCACCCGTGGAGTTAGGGCCAAAGAGTTAGTTATTTACACAGCGTAGTGATACGATCTCTGCTGCTGGGCTGACACATAAAACCACTCTGATGTAGAGGTGAGAGAAGTGTCACAACAACAGCACAGTGGAGACAACGTGTGTATGTGTGTGTGTGATCTTTAAAGAATGCCTTAACCGCAAAAAAACCTACAGAGGATAAAATCAGGAATGTATTAATGTGCCCAAGATTCTAAGACTGGGTCCTCACACTTCACTGAAATATAGGTCTTCTTAACACATATACCTAATATACTAAAAAAGAACATTTAAAATGATTCAGTGGCTTGCGTGAACGCATTAATTTTCGGTACTAAAAATATATTTTTAAGCAGGTCTCAGGCACTGCTTTTTCTCTGGGTGAAATGCATAATGGATTCCTCTAATCCATTACATCTGGAGAGAGAGTGAGGGAGTCTTTATTCCTTCTCCACCCGGGGTTGTTCTTCTTTAAATGAAGTTTTAATAAAGCACGACGGAGGATGTTCAAGGTCAATTACGAGATTCTGTCCATCCCGCGGTCCAAACCCTACATGGTGCTTAGTTAACCATAATATCTGTCAGTCACCGGTCCACCCGTAGCGCACGTGCATGTCGCCCATCCGGACCCACACGCACGAAGGCTGAATCCATCCAACAACTCGTTTACTTTGTATGTCTACTGTTGACTATTTGTCCGCCTGATTGGCGGATAAGGTCACCGCTGTCAGTGACAAGTGAATCAGAGAGCTCAGTGTCGCCGACATCATTTGTCAGGCCTTAAGGTGGAGGGATATCTCTTTATGCATGACCAATATGCTAAAAGTCCCGGTGTGCAGCGCGGTGGAGATATTCATTTCATTTGTCCACGGTGCTTGGCGGCCCAGGCAGGGTGGGGGTGAAGCCTTGGTCTGCTGCCCTATTAAGAAGAGTAAGGAGGGTTTAATGTAAGGGTGCTTATGAATACACTCATGTATTCATCTGAGCAATAAACGACACGTCGAGTCGGCACAGAAAAACAAACTGCCCCGCTTCCAGCGGCCATTTTAATTAAATGCCATGGATTGTCAAATTTATCGATCCTCCGACCTGACATGAAGCCTGAAGGATGTCATGAACCATTTCCATATTTTTACTGGCCTCTCTCTAATGTGAGGTGCGGGAGGGAGACGGAGGGAGACGGAGGGAGGCTCCACTGGTTAAATAGGCCTGGCTGTTACGGGCCAACGGAGGAGGACACGGGATGAGTCCCAAAGCAGTAGCCTCCCTGTGCTGTGGGGTTAGGGCCTTTTCTCTCTCCCCTTTTCCCCTGCTATCTCTCCCTTCCAACTCTCCCCCCTACCGCCGCTTGTCTCTCCCTTACACCTCATTCCCTCCCCGTCCCTGGCCTCCCCTCTCCGTCTCCCCTTCTGTGAGCTGTATACAGATGGGCATCTGACAGCCTTACAGCTGTTCTCCTAATTGTTCATTAAGTGTTCTATTGATTCCCTGATTCCGAGTACATGTGTCTTTCAGACGCCGCTCTGGTGTGAAGTGGCAGGCACTAACTAACAAGCACCCACACGTGCGCACACACACTGACGTACACCCACACAAACACACACACACGTCGCAGGCCAGATGACAGGGCCGGCTGATGCAGAGAATGCAAGCTGCCACTTCCAATCGAGGGCCCCTCTGTCTGAGCAGCCGACAGGGCCGGGAAGCAGCTCCGCGCCGTCCTAGAAGGGCAGGGAGGGTTTTATTTTCTAAACTTTTAGCATCAATCAATTAAAGTGCCGGCAGCAGCATGGAAAAATGTTTAATTCCTTGTTAAGCGTTGCCGTCCCAGATTGCACCTGGCTGATAAGAGAAGCTGTTGTGTGAGTCTATTAAAGCTCTGATACCCTCAGTGATTACCAGGTTAGTTCTGTCCACGGAGAGAACAGCTTGACTGGAGAACAATATGGAGGGTTTGCAGGGAGGGAGGGAGGGAGGGAGGGATGGTAAGAGGGGGAGAGCAGGGGAGAGCGGGAAGGGTGGATTGAGAGTGAGACATGGGGTAATCAAGAGAGGTGGGAAATAATGAGGGGGAGGTGATAAGGAGAAAGGGGGGGGAGGAAAGGATGTAAGAGAGGGGATGAGAGGAGTAGGGAGAAGGAAGAGAGGGGAGGAGAGAGGAGGAGAGGGATAGGGAGAAGGAAGAGAGGGGAGGAGAGGGGGAGAGGGGTAGGGAGAAGGAAGAGAGGGGAGGAGAGGGGTAGGGAGAAGGAAGAGGATGGGAGGAGAGAGGAGATTGGGTAAAAGAAAACTGGGCAAGCTGGACAGGCAGAGAAGGAGGTAGAAAACCTGAGAGAGAAAGGGAGGGAGAGGGTTAGAAGAAAAATGCTTTCATTCAGCTGCCGCATTGACTTAAGGTCATTTTTTTTGCCTCGAAGAAAATCTCCATTTGTGGATTATGGATCACTAGGATCTACTGACAGACGGGCCAGATTTAATCTACAGACAAAACTGATAAAACCATGCAAGACCAAGGCCCCCGCATAAATCCTTCTAACAAATAGAGTTAAAACTGTCAATGTTATTTAAATTCTCATAACTGAGAAATGATTCCTTTCGGTGGTTACTATAAGTGTAGCAGAGACGCTGACTCTGATACAATCCCTCGGTTTTACAGTATGTCTTATACCAGTCTACACAGTCTCAATGGCGTAATAAAATTAGATAAAAACACTGGTTATGGGACTTGGATAAGAAAACAACTGATGACATGTAGGGCCCTGTATTTTTCCATTCAGTGAAATAGGAAATCCAAAACAGGTTTCGTGCCGCAGTGTTGTTAGATTACTATTGTGGGTTTTAAATTTAAAAAGAACGCAATGAAACCCAGAAGTAGTATTGTAAATCTGTTACCGTCTCTTTTTGTACGAAAAACCACACAATTTGGCTTTCAAATTGGACTGAGTGCTTCACTGACTCATGTGATATACTCCCTCCGGCGTGGCTGGTGGTCTCCATCCTCCTGGCCGCGCCTCTCTCGCTTTTGCCACTCTCTCGTTTGCCGGAGTGATAATGTTCTCTGTAAAACACAATCACTCAGCTCCCTGCTCTCCTTTGTATAAGTCTCCAGGAGCCCAATCAATATGGCCTGGCTAGGTAACTTATCATCTAGCATTGGGAGGGCAGGGTGTAGGGACAGACCGGATGAGGGACTGCATTTCGATGCAGGCATGAGGCCTGTCGTCTGCCCAACCTTGTTCGGCCCGACTCCACCACAGGATGAACAGGACTTGGTGGGGCTAATTACTTGCCATCGAATGGAAATGGAACACGAAGTGGGCATAAAATGGTGTAGTAACACAGTAGTAGGTGAAAAAGTTGTTATTATGTGTTGTTCCGTGAGGTTTTTTATGTTGCATTGTCATTGTATAATACTGGAGTTGCTTTGCGTTATCTTTCAGAAAATGATTTGTACTTGGTGTACATTGTATTAGCCTAACTTGTGCTCCCTCACAAGCTAACCACAATAGCGGTCCAGCGAAATCAGCACCTTGACAGAGGTAGAAAAAGTCTGGATGGAAAATGAATGGACTGAAAAGTCATGGTCCGCAGTAACCCTTGAATGAGCTGAAGGTCATACACCCAATCTGCCTGTACACAGCTATCTGTTCCCTAAGGCCATAGGGGATGACTTGTCATGTGTGGTCATGAACCACTGTATCTTGGCCTTGCTTGCATCTGCAGTTTCCAAGCAATGCTTTCAAGGCCTTTAGTTAACTATCACTAGCGTAGCTACATTTTCAGATGTTGGCATTGGATTGGAGCTATGTTCCTTGATCGCCCAATGCTCGATGTGGGGCTGTGGTGTTTTTTCATTTTATTTTCAATTTATTATACTTAATAATTAACTCAGTCCATGTTACACATGTTGTACTGATATACTCTTTATTATTCCAAGTAGGCTATTCAGTTTCAATTGATTTATTTTGCAATAAGTATTTTTTTTTGCCAGTGTAGCAGTTAGGCTACAGTAGTATTTCTTTCTTTTGCTTGCTCATATGAAAATGGGCCCCGCCATAAAATTATTTAACCCGTTTGAAAAAAGATAATTACACAAATACTCAACTGACCAGTTTTAAGTGTGCGTTCAGTAATTAATTGAATTCATTAACTTGGTGTGGGCGGATAAACCTAAATGCCTTATTCTCCTACTCAACATCCATGTGGTCCATGTGGTAACTGGTGATGTGGAAGGGTTGCCTGCAGTCTTGTCCTGATATTTAAAGGGTTTTGTCTGAACCTGAAATTGGCCCCCTCTCCCCTATTCTAAACTACTTTCCAACAAAGCTCTTATCAAAGACTTGCTGTTGTCACATGTGGTAAACAACATACAGTGCCATTTTAGATGGACCTTTACTCTTGAGGCTCTACGTTTGACCAGCTCTTGATATTCACCTGGACAGTTGAAACCGCAGCAGTGGAAATGGAAGTGTGTGTTTACTTGAAGCACCGATTTTGTGGGTGGATTATAGTTGAACCTGGAAGAAAGCCTGTTTTGCATCCATTTCCATGGCCCGGCTGCTACAGACCGGGGGTAAAAACAGTAATTGCAGCGGGTGTCTTGGAGTTTGACTTTAACCTTCAGGATGTTTCTAACCAATCCTCCCCTTTTAGTAATGGTCTCTAATTACCTTAGTGAAGGGAGCATGTTGACATTTCCTTTAAGCTTGTCGCCGGGGCTTTGTTTTAACCATTATGCTAATTCAAGCATTATATATCCGAGGGTATTTATGGGACTGACACCAATGATGTTACAGGTAAAGGCCTGTGAAATGGTCTGTAAACACAGAGAATTGATTCCTGGAGGCTGAGGGCGGGGGGATAGCGATAGGATAGTCACTGCTGTGCTAAGCTCCGCACCCCCCTCCCACCACTCCTCCCCTTATCTAGGTCCTGTCCGGCCCGTCAAATTGTCCCAGACAGCATCAGCAGGCCTGTCGAGGGTCATCAAATAGGTGCCGAAGTAACGTGCGAAATGTCGGCAAGCTTCTAGAGAATAGAATCAGAATCAATACGATTTGGTCCCTTTCTAGAGAAAACAGAGCACATCCTCAGCTCCCAGCCCATGGTTACTCCCTGCCTCAGTACCATGGACACAGACTCTGAGCCTCAGTCTCTCTCTGGCACACACCTGAATGGTATAGGAATCCCAACATACTGACTATATATAAGGTACAGGGAAATATGACACTGCACTGCTTTGACAAAAGTCTTTTTTTTTCTTGCAAATTAAATTAACAAACAGGTGCAGAGACACTCGTTTTAGTCAGATTCCAAAAAGATTTAAAAAATGAATGTTGAGATTTTTTCTATTTGTGTTTTTTATTTTTTTTCAAGAAGTAATGAAAGTGATTGATGTGTTTTTCCTGACCCAATCCTGACATGGAATGACATAATATTAGTTTGAAACCTTTTAATTTTAATTAAATCTACCATTCCCAGTTACACAATGGAGACACAACACAGAAACATATAAGTATCCACAAGCCTACCATTTCTGTGGGAAAAAATATTTTAGAAAATTGTTCTAAATTAAGTGTTTTGGTGGTAATAGAAGTTGAAAATGTTTACCTAAGCAAAACTGTGAAATAATGTCACAGTTATTAACAATTATACTGCTCTCTTAAATAGACTAGTATTCACTATCAAATCATAACATTTTGGAGTAGGCCATTATATCACATACACCAACTACTCTCATAAGACATTAGAAAAGTTTTTGGCAATTAAAAGCTACCATGTATCAGCAAGCTAAAATGAGCTTAGTACCAAACTCAGTCATGTTTATTTTGCAGGGCACCTCTCTCTTCACGGCTCCGGGAAAATACTATAATATCAAGGCCTATGTCTGCAGCCTGTAATTGAATAACTCTAGCGTTCCGCCTGTATTCATTTACTGTACTGCTATTTCCTAATTGCTGATGAATGGGATGTTTTTTGATTTCAGGAACTCACCCTATAACCGAATTCAGCACCTGAAATTAGGCCAGTCTCTTCTAACAGTCTGGTGTGACAAACTAGCATTAGATCTGTTTTGCTTGTATTGTCTTGGAATGATTTTGCATTAACAATCTACGTATAGCCTTGTGATTTTCAGGATATACTGAACACAGCGGATGTGTTAGTTTTTCTCCTGTCAGTCTATAGGACTCACTTCTCACCAAAATGGCTAATGTCATATACCCTACATAATACCCTACTCAACACACCTGTCAAGAGGCACAGGGTTAATAATAATTACCTGGCTTATAGCTATACGTCTGGCTGCATAATAAATCAGCTGTATTCATCCAGAGAAAATTCACCTTTTTTCCCCTCCCCAACGAGATGGAATTTAAATACGAAGCACAGGCTAATAAAAGATAGGCCTGTCATAATGAATCAGCTGGACCTGTGGCAGCCTCTAAGTGTGAGTCTATCCTCTCACATATCCATCTTTGGGACCGTATTCTGAGCCACAGTGCGTCAGAACAGGGGATAGATAGGATGGAGGATAGAAAGGCCCAGCCTTTTTCCGCTCCTCTCGCCCAAATTAACTCTGGTCCCGGGGAGAGAAGGAAGGCAGTGTTAGGGACAGCACAGCTTCATTTTCTCCCTGTGATCTCCTCTGCTTTGGCCCCAGAGGGACACGCAGATGGATTTGCATGCCACATGTAATCCTCTGTTACCTGGTGCAGATTTATTATTGTGGGAAGCCAGTTTCCTAGGAGCAACTCAGAGGACTCTTAAAACTAAGTGGTACACATTCACACACACACACACACACACACACACACATACACACAGATACACACAAATGGGAAAACTACATTAAAAGTATAGTATTCAAAGTGAATTTCTGGGGTTGATTACAATATGGCTGTCCATTGTTGAAAATGAGAATGATGATTCACCTAAAGCTGTCAAAACCCCAACTATATCAATTTTTCACAAGTTTGTTGTGTCCTATTTTCTCCATTGCCTCACCAAAACACTGTTTGCCAGATAGTATGAACAAATGACAATGTGCCTGAGGTCCTGTATATCGTGTGTTCTAAACTGACACGTGTCATTTGGTGTCAACATGTTTTTACGTTGAAGGGGTGGAGTTGTGTTGGTCTAGGGGGTTAGAGTGTTGGGTTCTGGTCGTAGAGGTGTATTTAGGTGATGGTCTTGTTATTGTTGAGTTGTGTTGATTTTGTGGTGTTGTAGGGCATTGGTGTTGAAGGGTGTAGGGTGTGTTGTTCAGGGTTGTTTGTGATGAGGGGTGTAGGGTGTTGGTGTTGAAGGGTGTAGGGTGTGTTGTTCAGGGTTGTTTGTGATGAGGGGTGTAGGGTGTTGGTGTTGAAGGGTGTAGGGTGTGTTGTTCAGGGTTGTTTGTGATGAGGGGTGTAGGGTGTTGGTGTTGAAGGGTGTAGGGTGTGTTGTTCAGGGTTGTTTGTGATGAGGGGTGTAGGGTGTTGGTGTTGAAGGGTGTAGGGTGTGTTGTTCAGGGTTGTTTGTGATGAGGGGTGTAGGGTGTTGGTGTTGAAGGGTGTAGGGTGTGTTGTTCAGGGTTGTTTGTGATGAGGGGTGTAGGGTGTTGGTGTTGAAGGGTGTAGGGTGTGTTGTTCAGGGTTGTTTGTGATGAGGGGTGTAGGGTGTTGGTGTTGAAGGGTAAGGGGGTGTTGTTCAGGATTGTTTGTGATGAGGGGTGTAGGGTGTTGGTGTTTAAGGGTGTATGATGTTAGTGTTGATGGGTGTTGGTGTTGAGGGGTTGTAGGGTGTTGTATTGTGGCGGTGTAGGGTGTTGGAGTTGAGGGGGGTGTAGGGTGTTCATCTTACTGGGTGTAGGTGTTGAGGGTGTAGGGTGTTCGTCTTACTGGGTGTAGGTGTTGAGGGTGTAGGGTGTTCGTCTTACTGGGTGTAGGTGTTGAGGGTGTAGGGTGTTCGTCTTACTGGGTGTAGGTGTTGAGGGTGTAGGGTGTTCGTCTTACTGGGTGTAGGTGTTGAGGGTGTAGAGTGTTCGTCTTACTGGGTGTAGGTGTTGAGGATGTAGGGTGTTGAGGGTGTAGAGTGTTCGTCTTACTGGGTGTAGGTGTTGAGGGTGTAGGGTGTTCGTCTTACTGGGTGTTGGTGTTGAGGGTGTAGAGTGTTCGTCTTACTGGGTGTAGGTGTTGAGGGTGTAGGGTGTTCGTCTTACTGGGTGTAGGTGTTGAGGGTGTAGGGTGTTCGTCTTACTGGGTGTAGGTGTTGAGGGTGTAGGGTGTTCGTCTTACTGGGTGTAGGTGTTGAGGGTGTAGGGTGTTCGTCTTACTGGGTGTAGGTGTTGAGGGTGTAGGGTGTTCGTCTTACTGGGTGTAGGTGTTGAGGGTGTAGGGTGTTCGTCTTACTGGGTGTAGGTGTTGAGGGTGTAGGGTGTTCGTCTTACTGGGTGTAGGTGTTGAGGGTGTAGGGTTTTGGTCTTGTGCCAGTATAGGGTGTTGGTGTTGAGGTCAGAGCAGGTGACATCCATTACCTTTCCTTTGTCCCCTACTTTGACGGGCAGTATTCTGCTGATTACCTATAATCTTGTTATTGGACATACATTTAACAAGCTGTTGAGAGCTGCTGGAAAATCAATACCTTTTAAATGCTGTTTATGTGTGATTAACGGTTAATATCCTCACAAATTATTTAATATAATAAGGTAATTTGTCTTTCACAGGAGCCTGGTACCCTGCAAAGAATAATAGAATAATAAATGAGGACACTAGTAAAGAGGAGATTTCTGATGCTTTTCCCGGCTCTAGTTTTATCACCCATGTCCTCTTTACAGCCACAAAGCTGCACTATGGTTATTTTATGCAAGTCATAAAATTAGCCTGAGATGGAATTAGCAGACTCGCGGCTCTTTATAGGTCAAGCCGGTAGTTTATGAGCCCGCGACTCCCTAGCACTATTGTCAGGTGCCTAGTTAGAGGGGTCTTTAAGCATGATTTAATATGTCCATGCCTTGGAAAATAGTTAAATAGCTAATTAAATGGAGGAGTTAATTTACATATTAATTGACCTTCCAGTAATATTTATATTGATACCTACACGAGGAGCCCTTGTCTTCATTGCCTTTCATCATAGTTAGTCTGAGCAAATATGGTATAACTTTTTTAGTTTAACTCAAGTTTCTTTTTATTGTCGCTGTGTAGCGCCAATGTATTCCTGGGCCACGGAGGTGGGCAGGGAGGCGGGCAGGAAAAGCGGGAAGTAGGCAAGCAGCTGGCTGGGGTTTGTGTGGTGAAGCTCCCTTTTGTTGTGGGATAATGGGGTGAAGAGCCATAAACACAGATGAGAAGTGGCCTTGAGGGCTTTTAGGAGAGGCGGGGGGACACAGAGGAGACAGGGAATAGGGAGGGGAGACTGGGGAGTTAGAAGGGGAGAGGGATGGGGAGACCTAGGGCTGTGTCAAAGCTGCTCTTAATTATATCTCTAATCACCAATCAGCTCCTCTCGGTCCCACAGGGCACCACATTATCCCAACTTGGACTGAATAAGGACAACAATGTACCTGCAAGGTTATCGAATTCACCGTCCGCCTCTGTGCCAGCGCTCGGCGCCATCTTCCGCCACGGCAAACTCTTATTCTGCGTCCGCTACCATTTGGAAATTGAGCGGTCTGATGTATCTCTCGGTGGCTTTGCGTCGCAGCGTGTTGCATTGTTATGTTGATATCCACCGGGCGGCCTGGATAGCCATTAATTTAGGCATAATGATGACACGTATCAACAGTGATTAATAGGAAGCACATTGTTTGTTTTCGACGGGGGGGTGGGGTCCATTCTGACGCCATGTTGTTAGCATGGTAAGTGTGTCTTCTACCCTATTATGGGCTGAATCATTTGTCACTAGCTGTCTTCCTTTTGTCTCTGACATTCTCCTCGGATAATGGCCTTTCAAATTGATCTGCATTGAGGGGACCACATTCAAGAATGGCTGTTCTAAGTGGGCCCCTTTAGCCCGTGTAAACAGAAAACGTGGCAGCAACTAGCATAGCAGAGGGTGGTCATTGACTTTCCCTTGTCAGTGTCTGTAGTGTTGTGTAAACCCTGAAAAGGACTCATCCAATGCCTTTATCGTGGCTTATTTCAGTCTTTGTCCATATGTATCCAGTAGTAGCGGCATTGTCTTCCCCCAAAGGCCTACTCATAATATTGTCAGACCGAAATGTTCACACAAACTGATGCTCATGGAGGGAACGCGGTGGTGATTGATTTGTGGGAAAACTATCCGGTGCGCCACGCCGTCATCCATCTCCCCGTCTCTCCCGCTGGTCCTCACAACACCGAGCCGGATCTGAACCTCCATTACACCACCCAGAGATCGTCCCATGAGCCTGTCAGCTACCTCAGGCCACGGCCCGGCCGGCTGTCATCATTCACTACGGTTAACGTGACAGTAAACGCGTGATGAATGAGTCTTGGAGCAAATTGAATATGTCCCTTTGTTTCTCTCGTACGCGATAATGTGTGAACATGCTTTAGTAGGGAGATTCTGATGCCAGAGAAGTATTATCGAAATCCTCCGGTTTACCTTTGTGATTCACATTTGGTCACACTTGTAGTGTTGTGATCAGATGTACAGCGTTTGTTTTTACAAGCTTGAAAGGCTTTAAGACTTGCCTAGTATGGACGGCACTGTTGTAGACAGACCAGACCGGGGCACGAAGACCAACAGCTGGTGTCCTGTCATTTCACTCGGTGTCTCTGACGTTTAAACAACGATTAACGGCAAACTGCCCCAGCCTCAGAATGCTAGCCAGACCAGGCCCCTCCGTCTAAAGCAGCTTGGTTATCACCTCAGAGAACGGCTATTAGCTGACTTGCGCACTGGGCTAGCCGCGTCTCTGAGACAAAGCGTTAACGCGGTAGTGCGGCAGATTGGTTATGGCCTCAGGGTCTACGCGTTATCCCGCTAGCGTATACTAGCGGTTGCGCTGCACTGGTGCAGAACCGGCCGGAGGTCCAGTGGGACGGGGCCAGGGCCCGAAAGATGTCAGCTGTGGAGTAACAATAATGTAGCCAAGCCCCCTCCGCCCTGCGAGGCCCAGCCAGTGTCAGTGTCCACTCCAGCAGCATTTCCGACTGAATAACTCTATAAAATGGACACCTGCCACCCGGCCCGGCATGTATCACCGCGGTCCACGCCTCCGAGGCGAGCGGAACAATCGCCCGGCAGTCACGGCCAGTTGCCCTCTGATATATCAGATGCGATCCCCGAGCAAGGGTTCAGCGCCCTAGCCAAATGTTCAAGTTATTTGTTCTTGTCATTAAACTAAACTTTATCGTGACCCACTCTGGCTGTTATTGCATCGGTAGCGCTTCTCCTGGACCGGACTTTATCATTTCTACTGTCTATGAATCTCCCAGGCTTGGCCAGTGTACTTCACTGAGCTATAATTCCTGCTGGGTGCCTTCGTGCTAGGGGAGGCCCAGGGAAGGAGGGCGGATTGAAGGGGGAAAACGGATGTGACTAGAGCAAGGGTTTTTCAATTTTCTGCACTGATATGCAATTTAATAAACACTCTCAGAGCATGCAAGCTCACACGATGTCAACAATCTTTGTGTCACAGTGTGTGAGTGTTTTATATGTATTTCTATTTAACAGGCTGTACAGCGGTCACTAGTGTGAGGTGAAGTTGAAATGACCAGCCTGTTTAGCATACAGGCTGTCCAAGTTTTACATAGCAGGCCATGTTCATATTGTTATCCAGCTGTAACTTTTTTAAAGGAACTGTTTGGGATTTTGGCAATGAGGCCCTTTACATACATTCTTCCCCACCGTCAAGTTAACTTGTGAATGTCTCTGCATGTGGTTTGAATGAAAATGCTATCTGGCTTTAGTGCAAGTTTCTGTAGACCTCCTTTCATTCCACAAATGTTCATTAGCTCCGGGTTCACCAACCACCAGTAGTTTCATTTCCAAAATTATAAAATATCCTTTTAATAATAACAGAAATGCATGGTCACACTTTGAAGAGTCCCAATTGCCCATTTATAGTTGCTCTATTGACTATTTACAACAACATCTACAGTTAGTGGCATTGGACCAGGGGCAATATGAGTACTAAGTATATAGGGCCCTAACATGTAGAGGGGCCTTCAAAAATTTTTTAATCTTGAATAAAGAGGGGAAGGGCCCATAGAGACCGCCTATGTACAGGGCCCAGAATTTTGTGCTACACCTCTGTCTACAGTACTTACACAAACACTAACCATAACCCTTAACCTAAACTTTTACCCTTATTCTAAACTTTACCTTTTACTTATCAACAGGCCTTGTTGACTATTTTGAGAGGATAACCATTCATTATTCATTTTTTCAAAGTCTACAGACTTTGAACCAATGACAGGGCCAACAGGCCTAACCACCTCCCCCCAATCCCATTTCATATCCAAACCATTAACCTGTTGCCATGGTAAGAACCATTATTATTCTTTTTATTATGGAACTTTGCATCAACGTTTTTGTTGAGATGAAAAATGGAGAGTGCAGGGCCTGTTAAACTGTAATGAAAGGGGTTGTGATCCATGGGTGTTGCCTTGCCTCAGTGTGCTTCATGACGGGCAGAGAACATCCCTCAATGGGTTTTTTTCTCATTTACCAACATCCTTGCATTATTCCAAAAGTTCCTGTCTTTTGGTACACTCTCGTAGTGACATCTGATAATCCAACATGGGTACAAATTAAAGTTACAAAACACAATTATCAAATACCATAAAAACTGTACAAAAATAAAATTGAAAAACCCTTTGCAAAGCACATATTATTTTGGTTTTGCATACTGTCAATACACATACTGTTGATACGCTTTAGCAAATTATTGTATTTAATTAGATTACAGGTAGTGTATTTGTAAAATGCAAATACCCCCCTGAACTGTAATAATGATATTCAAGGGACTGGTACCCTTTTGTTGTATGTTTTTGTACTTGGTATATCTGTGATGTGGCCGTTCATCTACATTAATTCATTACACTGACTGTAGGTTGACGAATTGAAAAATAAATTGAAAAATAAATATTAGCAAATCACGCTGGATGAATTTTTCTAACGAGCTCCGTTCCCAAACAACCATATTTCGAGCAAGACAGTGGAAAAGTGAGTAAAAGGCAAAATACAGCTGAAGTACCAAATACATCAGGCCAGTAAAAAACATATGACAAAACTCTCAGAATTAGTTGAATACTTATTTTTACTACAAGTAGCAGAAATGCTAATATCTGCTCCTTGTATCTCCAATGTTTGTGGCTCATTTGGACGGCGTGACTGTTGCAAAAACATTCCCTATAGTTACGCCACAGAGAAGAGGTGGCTGTTTTTACAGCGTGTGTGTTTTTCAAAGGTTCTTGAAAGAGACAATGCGGTCATAGAAAATATAAACTGCAGATAAACGACGTGACATAAAACTGCATCCCGTGTCCTGACAAGCTTGGGTGGCTTCCAGGCTGAAACTGCCTTCATTTCCAGCTCCTGTGAATAGATAGAACTAACATCCTCTCTCCTCGATGAAAAAGGGGGAAAAAATGATATTTTGATGTTCTTTAATAAGATGGTTGGATGGCTAAATGATGCCATTCTACGTCTTTATACTTATGTGTGCAGATCCGATGACACACTCCGACAGCAAAGCGAAGGGATTCATTTCAGTGGTAACGGTACGCCCCGTGCCTGTATGATTTTCCGTGTTTGACTTGTCACAGGGTCACTGAAATGGTTTTAGCGTTACCTCTGCATCAGTGTGCATCTGTAATATTTACATGATCTGAGAATCAGGTCCAACCTCATGTGATCAAGCCATCAGAGGGTAATAGCATCGAAAATTCAAATGGACCTTTGTAAGACCACAAATGTTTCTTATTTGTGTGTGATACGTCCAAATCAAGTCCGGCGTTATACAAGAATCCAATCTGGTGATGGCCCGGCATCCCTCGGCGCCACCACGACATCTCCAACATTCCTTTGTCCAAATTAGCTGAAAAGGGCAAGTTTTTGCTCTTTAAAATGGCGGGACATAACCTGTCCATGGAACATAAACATGTCTACCAGCTGGTGGAAGATGGATGGAGGCTCACATGAAAAGGTATTTAAACCCTTGTCGAGATCTCCTTCTCATTCCAAAGGGAGCACGATATTAAAAGGGGACGCAAGTGGAGCCGTGCAATAGCCCGGCCAGGCTGCTTGGTAAAGGTAATGGATCGGCAGGAAAGTTTAAGAGCTCCGAGGGGGGAGGCCATTATGCAGAGCAGGGTTGGCTGATAGTAATCTGGGCCCTGTCTCTCAGCCGCCAAAGACAAAGAACACACGCCGAGGCCCTGATTACTTCTTAAGAAGCCTCTCCCCGTATGCCGCTGTGATGGATTTTCGTATTTTGACTGTTAATATGTTTGAATGAAAATTATTTATACATTTCGGCAAGGTTGAGTGCGCCTTGCCGTGATCACTGCCTCGGAGAATGAAACCGGAGAAGCAGGAAATGTCCGTGTCAGCGCCTGATGTATTCTCAGATTATGGGCTGATTGCAGTCGAGATGAGCGCCGGTGGAGAATCGTTTGCCCGCGCCTGTGACAACTCCCCGTCCCGGACGGGGCCCTTTTAGTTTTTCCAGTTATTGATGCATTCCGCCTAAACGCAATCCATCGGTGGCGTTCGGTTGGCGGGTCGGTTGGTTGGGATGGAGGGATGGGGCAATGAGGCAATGAAGGGATGGGGTGATATGGAGGTGTGTGCGGGGGGAGGAAGGGGGGGTGCGGTTTAATACACTCTGAGAGAGGGAGGCGGGCAGCGGAGAGCGAGAGAGCGTTTCCTATCCGCCGTTGAGCTGTGGCTTGATGACCGGGGAGCTGATCGGAAGGGACCCTGGGAGATCGGCATGTGTGATGACCACACCCCGGCAGACACGGTGCTGGTTCACCATGGAGGGCCAAAGGAGAGGACGTGAGGGGCTTGATGTGATAACACACACACAGCCCTACACCGGCGTGTCGCTGAGGTCAGACGGGGAATGGAAACGTAAGTTGTACAGTAGTAACTAGTTCATGAGAGGCCCGTGTGCAAACAAATTCCCAGGGGCCCCTCTCCCCTCATCCCCACCCACATTCCAACCTACTCGCCCCATATTTTCCGAGTGTATGTTTAGCACCAAGGGAGGAGTTGGTTTGCCCAATGCTTAACCTGCAATGTCAGCAGGGAAAGTCTACTCCGGGTGAACAGAATAATCAATGCCACAACACCTGAACTGATCACATGGATCAGAAATACAGCAGACGCTCATCCACTGATGCATCAGATTTTTACGACTTTCATCACTGTGTTTGACAGTTTTTTGGACTTGTGTGACCTCGGACAGATGCCATTGCATTGGGCGCGCCAAATAGGCAAGCCAATGGTAATGTAATACTTGAACAGCTGAACTGCACACAGCGATTTGTTTTGCGAATCGAACACGTGGCTATTGCAAGATTTCATTAGTCAAGTGTGCACAACTGATGGAAAAGTTTTTTGACATGCTAATGATATATGTAGATATACTGTCAGGGTGAGGTTCTCATTTAATGAATAAAAACAACATGCCCACCTCCTACCAGTTTGCCTGTGATCTTGTACAGCCGAACTACCGCCTGACCTCTAACCCCAACAAAACTGCCCTCTTGCACTGAGAAATGACAGGCCAAAATAATTTCATCAATTAAATAACATGAAATATATCAAAAAGGCTCTAACAACATATATTGTAATCAATTCATTGATATATTTATATATTTAAGCGATTGTTATGCAGTACAGAAATATTTTCTGTAATATAAGTATACCGATTCAAACGTGATCTACATTAGCAACGTTTGCTGTGAATACAGAATGCTTCCTGTCACTTATGTTTGAAGGGTTTTTTCTCACCAGTTATAAAGGGCCTAGCATGCCCCCGCCACTCACCCCACCCCCGTCACAGATGCCTGACAGTCCGTGGCTGTAGACATGAGTCGGGAATCACATTACAAATCCTGTGGATCCAGAGATAATCTGATGTAGAGATATTGGCAGGGCATACATGCTCTTTCTGTGAGCTCCATACTAATACAGCTATAGGTTAACAGGGCCTCCGAGGGTCTCCAACCCGAGACCTCTGCCAAGCGACTAAAGCCTTACCCAGAATTGAATATTTTCCTCTTTTTTCACTTGTACGTGGTGACAACGAGACGATTTCTGTTCATTCCTGAAGGTGACCCGGCGCATCAAAAAGACACATTTATCCCAAGCCAGCCTCCCCAAGAAGTTAGACCAACCTGGACCCAAGGCACTTGACGATAAAATGGGAAAAGGTATAGGCAATAAACAAGAAACAAATCTACAAACCTCCCTAACCTCCCCTACACCCCCCACCCCCTCCCATACACACCTCCCTCCCACGTACCCCCCCCCCCATTGTCTCACCCTCAGAGTAACAATACCCGGCATTCAGGCAGGTGCCGTCTCTGTCTCTGTTTTGATGCCTGATTTGAATACGAGCCCTGTTTTATGGAGCTGGGTAATTGGAAGGCAGTGATTTACTGCAGTGTATACAGGGCCAGCATCCAAAAAAATATCTGGAAGCAGGGAATAATCACTTCCTGGGCCGCCAACACATCTGTCTGGACACAGGTATATTTTAACCAGCCCGTGTTGACAGTGTTGACTATTAGCCGGCAAATAAATTATTCAGCACTTACAAGGGAGGAAAAAATGAGAAATCTCCCCGACCCACCCACCCACCGACCAGCCTATGACTTGACAAAGCCAACGTAGGGATGGTGGGGGGGGGGGAGCAGAGGAAAGAGGCAGTCATTTTTTGTTCAATTACAAAAGGCAAATATTTATTATTTATAAGTACTTTCCTTGTATGGGCTTAAATGTTATTTATGGACCTGTTGCATAGTGATTTCCAATGTAACTCATTATTTTTAGCCGGAGGGTGTTGTAAAGGAGCAAGGATATATTTAATGACACTCTGCTAGTCGGTGCAATTACAGTGTAATCATTATGTAAAATGTGCTATTAATTAAAGCAATTTCTAGGCTAGGGAACATTCGTTTCTGCAGGGCTCTTCTCTGCTCCTCATCCTTTAGATAACCAGCAATCCAGTAGAGACCCCCAGCCAAGCTATCCTTCTGTTTATCACTGAAGATCTCTATTATGTTGTGACTTGACTGCATAAATATTTCTTAAAACCTTTCCATTATGCATAGATTTAATCTGAAGCATTATTAATGGTGGGTTATCCCAACAAAAACATTGGTAGACAAGTACCTCGTGGAGGCCCCCACATTCCCTTGCCAAGCTCTTTAACATGCTCGGGGGACACACAAAGTTAGCGTCATCTTCTCAGGTTGATAACTATAATATTGAGAGCATTGCATTCAGAAACCATGATTATGCTAGCTGCCCATTTCAAATTTTGAATGTAGTCATTTTATCTAAAGGGTTTTTGCATATTCTCAAATGTTGGAGTTAATTTTCATATCATATATTAATAATCTATTTTTAATTTTGTTTTATTAGACTATATACTTGAAAACATTCTTGTTTTGTACTATTATAATCTTCACCTAGCACAGCCAGGAGATGACCCGGCGCATCAAAAAGACAACTGGCCACCCCTCTGAGTTGAATTCCTCTCTAGGTCTCTTCCTAAGTTCCAGGCCTACTAGGGTGCTTTTCCTAGCCACTGTCCATCAACTCCGTTGTTGCTTGCTCTTTGGAGTTTCAGCCTGGGTGTCCGCAAAAGCACTTTGTCACAACTGCTGATGTGAAAAGGGTTTTATAAATACAGTTGATTGAAATTTGAACAATTGAAATACGAAACATACAGATCTTTGCATGGCATTTTATAAATGTTTGAATTCACACCACAGCAACAAGTATTTATTTAAAATTCCAGAATCCAATTGTCTTGCTCATCAGGAAGAAAATGTTGGTGTTAGCAAGCACCCCGAGATAATGTGATTGACCTTGTGTTGTTATGCTGTCAGCCCATTATGTTTCTGCCTTGTGGAGGGGTCATCAGTTTCAATGCTCTTTAGACAGAATCTGTTTTCTTTACTTCTTGGCACCAAGGAAACGATTAAAAAAACAATTCAATATAGAGAAGAATACATCCATTTACATTGCAAATGCACTTGTTTGCTATTCAGAGAGCATAAGGCTCTAGACTCCATAAGTCAGTCCACAGGAGGATGGCATAATGTCTGTAGGTTTATTCCTCCTCCTATTAGAATGGAGATAGAAGATCTTATGATCAACAATTTACTGTAAACTACAAGTAAATTGTGTTTTCTAGATATATGTTAATCTATGTTAACACGCTATTAGGACATATGGTTCCGGACATATGTGTTTTACATTATTTAACATGACATTCTATCATCAGTTTAACAGAAATACATGGTATTGAAAATATGGCCATTTTGACAGCATAATGTCACAGGTTTACTTAAGGTCCATAATGTCACATGATTTCTACAGAGAAGGACCAACATTTGCCATATTCACCCTGACACCACTAGAAAACTCTCTCCAGTTGAACCATAGGCCATATTGCATGGTCTGTAGTTCGGATCAGATATTTCATCGATCCTCCCTGATCCTCCCTGAATCCTCCCAGAATCCTCCTTCACTATGAAGTGTGTCCATTCATAAACCTGTTAGATCACTATCTCCGGTAACAACATTAGCTGGCCCAGCCCTCTGGTTCTTATCAGGAGTTAAGCGGCTTGTGTTGGTTTCGCTGTAGCTCATCTACTTATTTTCTGTCACTCCGACTAGTACACCTGCTCCTGGAAGGAGTTTCACTGGCTCCTCGTTAACACCATGACAGATAGTTGTGGGGGCGGGGACTTTGACTTTTCCCCCTTATTCCTCCCCATTACCCGCTCGGCTCGACGTCCTTTTCCCAGGTATGAATTACAATAGTTACACCGAATGGTTTGTCCGTGCCAGACGGATGGCGGAACAGTATTTTAATCCATTACACGGAGCTAAGGTGTCAAATTAGGCTGCGTCATTAATACACTATCCACCAGCACATTATGACAGTACATAACGTGGGGGGGAGCTCCCAAGGAGAGAGCAAAGGGCAGGGAGAAAATGAAAGAGGGAAAAAAAGACAATCAGAGAGAAAGAGAGAGAGAGAGAGGGAGCGGAGTGGGGTGGGGAGGGAGAATGTAGGAGGGTTGGGGGAGTAGGAGGAGAGAGAGAGCATCGAAGGAGGGAGGGAGTCACTCACTGTACATCAAACAGAGATTGTTATTATTCCTTCTCCTAGAGATGAGCAAATTATAAGAGCATACACCTTCTTTATCTGTTTGGATAAGAGGGGGGGCTGCTGGTGGGGCTGGGTGATGGATGACTGTGTTTACAGATGAGGGTGATAATGTTAAGCAGAGCAGCATTAAGCAGCAATGAGCTACACAGCCGGGACCGGGCTCCAGGCCGGTCTGGTCAGACACTCAACGAGCCCCAGACTGATGAGGTCTCCCTGGGCACCAGATTAGGCAATCTTCCCCTACTCCTCCAGATTGATAGAGTCACTGCTCACGGCAGAGATTGCATTGGGAGGACTGAAGTTTACTCTCACTGTGTTGTCTGCTGCTACCACACAGTAGAGGGCAGGCCAGATTCAATGGGTATCTATGAGAGATAATTGGGGACATGTGGGAATTTCCACAAGTGATTAATATAATACAAATTTCTAGGATTCCTATTAGTTTCTAGCCTGCTCCCCTGACTGTTGACCATGTACTCCATGTTGCTGTTTTCTCTTTGGATCCAGGTGTGTTCTGTGTGTGTGTGTGTGTGTGGCTTGGCCTCTTCTTTAGGTCCTTTGATGACAGGTCATTTAGAAATACTCTGTGTTACACCATGGTTGTAATATATGTTCCCAAATTATGATCCAAGTTTATGAGAACATTTATGGTTTTCTTACAGTTTCCACCATGAGTACTGTATAGGAAGATGTTGTTTCTGTTAATACTGTTTATGTAGTTATTGGCATTTGCATTTTATAAAAATGATTAACAAGGAACAATTCCATTGTTTTTGTGTTGAAGTGTCCTCATCCCAGTTTTGAGGTGGGACTTGAGTGCTGTCTCAGACACCAAGGTACCGTTGTTTTAGGTTTCTACTTAGACAAGCCTTTGTGACACTAACTTAAATCCCCCAGCATACATCAAAGATGTTCCTCGGTCTAACCAATAGGGTCAACCCAGGAAGTAAACACTGAGAAGCCAACTGTATCCACCCAAAGTGAGTTTAATCAACAGCAGAAGCTTCTGTTTTTTTCCCAGTCAAAATACATCAATCTAACCAGGCTCAAAGAACAGAAAGAAAAATGGCTGAAGGAAGAAAGGTTAAATGTCTGCATTAGAATGTGTGTCCCCCGAGCATGTTAAAGAGCTTGGCACGGGAATGGGGGGGCCTCCACGACGCCTTCATCCTTCTCCACTTGTCACAGGAAATAGAGTGATGGATCACTTCCTGGTGTCACTGCTGTGGACTGGTGACAATCAGCCAAATGATAGTGTCTGCCTGCCTACACATATCTGTAATTGATAGCCCGAACCCCAAACACTCTCTTCTCCGGTTGCAATGATGGAACATTGGATTGAAATCACTCCCGATGAGGTGGAGCCCAGATCATTTGTTATTTACTTTCATCCCTACGTGTGCTTCGCGCCGCACACCTCCCCGTCCTCCACCCGACCCACCCGCTCGCTCCCCCCCTCCATCCCTCTCCACCCATATCCCCGCTCCCTTGCCCCCGCCGGAATATTCGCCACGAGAACACATTATGGTAATCCGACAGTATGTGTGTATAGGAATCAATCAAGGGAAAAGCCATTGCGAGAGTTATGACACGGCAAAGTCTGTTTGTAACTTTTGATTAATGGGAGATTTTCGGTTTTCTAAATTGAGAACGAGGCGGACTGTGGAGACCTAGGGGGGGGGGGGGGGCTGAGGGTTGTGTTCGAACCCACCCGGCATTTCCATTTAGACGCGGGAGAAAGCGTGCGGTGGGGCGGTGGGGCGGTGGTGCGGGGGGGCGGGGGGTGCGCGGGGGCGGGAGGACACGCACTCTGCTCGCGAGTCCTGCCCGGCCGCCCAAGCCGGGCCCATTTACCCTGCGCCGTTTGGACGGCGTTGCCGTGCCGATGGATGCCCCGTCCTTTCAGCCTCTCTGCGGCGGTCGGCGGCGGCGCCTCTTCGCCGCGGCAACGGGAAAACTACAACTCTGATTTATAAAGTTGTTTCGGCAATTCGCTGTTATGTTGTTTCCCCGCCACATCACCACATATATCTATCTCAGTACGGGGTGTCTTCAGTGGATGCTAATGGAGGAGCATCGGGGGGCCTTTTGGGGGGGGGGGGGGTTGTAGATACTGGGTAGGATATCGGTGGATATGCACAGGTGTCACTTTAACAAGGGATACTGACACCAACATTCATCCTGGTGGTACGATCAGCTCAGTGTTGGAGGGATGACTTGGTCTTGAACACATGTACCTGTGTGGATTTACTGTATGTACACACTTCCACGCTAGGATTTCTCCGTTGGTTAAATCTCCATTTTGTACCTTGACTCTCGCTGAGAAATGGTTTTGCGGCCGTCAAGCACTTTGTGACAACTATTGACGTCAAAAGGGTTTTGTATAATACATTCGATTGATTGATTGCTTGGTTGATAATGACATTGTTATATATCCAAGCGTCGAGGGGGTGCGAGGGGGGTCTATTTTCATCCTTCTCATGCAATGCACTCAGGTCCTGGAATTGTGGGCCCCCATTGGATCTTCGGTAGATATTCATGGGAAAGTGTTTGTGGAATCTCCATTCTGCCCTTTCTTCTGTTGTCATTAGCAATCAGCTCACTGTGAAAACAGGGCAGCGGGAGGGGAGGGAAATCATTTGAACCCACGGCTCTTCCATAGATCGCCCGATGCTGAGGGGGGTCAGGGGCTGGCAGGGGTGACAGCATGGGTCAATACCGCGGGGCCGAGAGGGCCGCGTGGTGGGACCCACGGGGGTTTAGGGTGGGGTCACCAAAGATCAGCCGTCGTTACAGTGGAGTCTGCAGAAATTCTAGGTTGGGGTGGAGGTGGGGTGAGACAGTGAAGAGTTGCTGACGATGCCCTAGTGTACACGGCCATCGTGGTCTGGTTCTCCTCCACGGGTCCCGTCGGTCTCCTCAGAGCAGCGTGACACGGGGCTGAGGTATTGAAGGGTGTGACGGCCTGTCAGCGGGCTCTCTGTGTCCTCCTGTCCTTTCCTGCCAGCCTGCTCCTTCTTGGCACGCCAGTCAGTCAGGGGGCATGGCATCACATAACGCCTTTGGGATATTGAGTTATCGATACAATGTCTCTGTTTAACAAGTGTGTTGTGTCTTTGTATGTGTGAGTGAGTTATCGATGCAGCAGATTTGGAGTCCAACAGACCGCCATTGATCCCTGAACACCACTTGCATGCAAGTCAAGTAAAAATAATTTCCCTGACCATAAGGTCCATACTACCTCATGATGTTTGTTGGAGAGTGGTGAGAGTGTGGTTATTTCATGGTTATTTTTCATAGAACCCTTTCGCAATGTTCTGGTATTGGTCCAGGATGGTTGACTCGGTTTCGAACGTTCTTAGCACATTTAAGAAACTTGACTAAAAACATTTGCTTTAGGTATTTTGTTACTTAAATGGAAACGTTTGAACCCAAACTGGTTTCCTCAAATAATTTACAGAACATTAAGAAATGTTTTATTGTTATGGGATTATTTAATTTCTACAAAATAACATTCCAAACCAATGTCCTCAGAGTTATATTCAAAGTAATGTTCAGAGAAAGTAAAGAAAATGTTCCATAAAAAAACAAAAAATATACAAGCTGTTCTCAGCATCAACAAAAAAACATTATAGGTTTCAATTCATAATAAAATATATGTGTACGCATGGTTAATACCTCAGGACATGAATTTCCATATTCTATCGGTGCAGGGATGTACAAACGTTAATTAATGTTAAAATAAGCCAGCGGTGTGATAAACATTCAGAAAGATTTAAGAGACAGGCATGAAAAAAACAACCAGGAGCCTAGTTCAGGTGGCGTCCTTGATGTAGATGCTGAACCACTCCATCAGCTGTGATGACATTATGAGCACATATGATTTGTGCACGCCAGTGTGGTGATCTAATGGAAATGTTTTGGTTCTCTGTGCAGACAAAAAGAAAAATATCTTACAACTAATAGAAAATATAGATGGATTCCAAAGACAGTTATAGATGTGAAGACATTTAATATAAAGACATTCCCTTCAGGCACATTCAATTCAGGTAGGGGCCATTTGGAATGGAAAAGAGGTAATAACCTCAATTTGTTCCTCCATGTCCCCATCTCATGACATACGGCTTTACAACTTGCTTTGTCTTAACTGGTTTCCAAAGGGATTTAGAAGTTTTGCAACTTGTCGGATGGAATAGGCAGAGATATGAAGTTCAGGTCATCTCTCTGTCTCCTAGTTCAATATGTTTCCCAGTGATTCAGACATGGCTGATGGAGGGGATTTGGGCTATTAAACCTCTCACTGACAGGAAGGCTGTGTCAATAGGCTGGGACTGAATGGGGATAGCTTGTGGTAGGATAGAATGTGTGCACACACGCGTGTGTGTGTGTATGTGTGTGCTTGTTCTTCAGTGTGTTATTCCTCATTCTGCCTGTCATTCCGGGGGCCTCAGGGCTTCGGTACTCAACAGCCTCAGTCGCCTTGACGGCATCACTATCAATTGTCTTTGAACAGCTCCGATCATCACCTCAATTATCTGCTTTCCAGCCCACCTGATAGCTTTCAAGCTAGCTCGTAGTGCTCTGTCGATGAACGTGGAATAATGACAGCAGAGAACAGCTCAGACCAACGCAATACCGAGAGATTGGGAACGGCCCTGGACACGCCTGTTGCCAAGCACACACACACACACACATTGACACACATATGCATGAACACGACACACACACACCCACAGAAGCACACAAACACCCTCTCCTATTGCTCCGAATGTGGAAAAGCCATTTACAGACGGCCAAGATGTCAAGTTTTAAAGTGCAGCAGAGAGAGACAGAGAGAGTGGTCCTGATTTGTTCTTGCGCTCTCTCTCTCCCCAGGCCTGGGAGGATATGTGATATAAAGAAACTCATTTACTCTGCAAACCCAAACATAGGCAGAGTAGAAAAACATTTTTTTCCACTGGTGATCTTATTCCTTGCCAGGTAAACTGAACTATGAGAATATCATTGTGTTGAAATGACTGTCAAACACACGCAACAAGATTGGGAGAGAAGAGATCTACATCTGCAGATCCAGAAAATTGGAAGGAACTATGTGAAACAGCCTATGGAAAATACAATAAATAGAAATGTTTAATCAACATCTAATGTTCATTTACATTCTGCATAATGACACTTCCATCTAATAAACAGAGATGTTTTAGAATACTTCCTGTTGTTAATATTGTTGTAGCATACCTCCTGTTATTATTGTTCTGGAATACTTAATGTTATTATTATTGTAAAATATGTCTTATTATTACTGTTCAAGAGCACTCCCTGGCATGATCATTCTTGAATTCGTACTGCTCATAACCAGAGGAACTTTCCCACTCTGATTCCTACATACTGGGTGGTATTCCACCCATCCACTCACACTATTAAATAGAATAGAATCATAGTTTGTTTTATGATAAGAATAATGAGTATTTTACACTGAACTCTTCACTGTTAGATATCTTCCAACTGCCCTATTAGCATTTCTCTCTCCGTTCCCATCTATAAACATTTTGGTTAGCTGAAGGGTCATCTCTGTATCCCTCCATCTCCGGCCTTGGTAATGAATGAGTGTAATTACCAGGCTTGATTGGTTGGAAGGTCATTGGGAATCCTGTAATTTTTCACTTATGTTAAGCTGCTGTTTGTGATGAATGTAGCCAACCTTTCTGCATCGCTCCTTAGATTACTCTGGGCATAAAAATGCAACTGCAAATTAAGCTGTTCATTGAACACTGTGAGGCAAAGCTTGCGGTTCCGTTTATACAGATTAACAAATGGAAAGATGCGTTGTTTTTCTATCCAACCAATTTTATGGCAGACATATTAATAGTTTTAAAATAACCATTATTTAATGTTTTATATATATTTTCCTTTAATACTTACTTAAGGCTTAATAAATTAAATCAGAGATGCTCTGAATAAATGAAGCATATTTTTTTTTATTTTTCTCATCTCTAAAGTTTTCTCACTACAGTCGCAAAAATACAGATGTACTACATCCTCTATACAGAGGTCATACCTGCCGAAATACTAAAAACATAAACTTGATTTAAACATTGTTCCTTATGGAGATGCAACACACTTTCTCTGCCTGATGAGTATTTTGTTCCACTACACATCAGACACAGTAACCTACAGCAGCAGCTAATTAAAACCCCTTCCCTGTTCCCCTCAACCTGACTATTTCACTCTCTGTCCTTCTATTCCACTTTGTTTGTCTGTTTCTCTGTCTCCCTGTAGCTCCTTGTCTCCCAGTAGCTATGCAACACAGCTCTCTGCATCCCAACACCATCTCGCCTCCGAAAAGACGTTTAACAGCTGTTCTTACTCTGTGGTCACTGAAAATCCATTGACTTCTTTTGGATAGTCAACCCAGTAGATGCTTTATAGACTACACAGTATCAATAAGATTTCCGTTACCTACCTACTAACCCTAACCTTAAACCGCATCCTTTCCCTAACCTCAATCCTATCCCTCACCCTAACTTTTATTCTAAACCTAACCCTAACCTTAAACCGCATCCTTTCCCTAACCTGAATCCTATCCCTCACCCTAACTTTTATTCTAAACCTAACCCTAACCTTAAACCTCATCCTTTCCCTAACCTCAATCCTATCCCTCACCCTAACTTTTATTCTAAACCTAACCCTAACCTTAAACCTCATCCTTTCCCTAAACTCAATCCTATCCCTCACCCTAAAATGTATTCTAAACCTAACCCCAACCTTAACATTACCAAGTTAAATTTTTTTTACAGTTTGTTAATAGAATGAATGCATGCAGATCTTGATCTTGACCATCCAAATAATGTGGAACATTTCCATCATGGCCACCTAACCCTCCCACTTACCTCTGATTGTCAACTGTCACTCCCCGAGTCTCAGCAGATAGCTGATGTGTGGGGAGTGTCCTGGATGTCCGTGCGTTGCCCAGGTAGCTGATATAACTTGACATCAGACTGGGTGTTATGGGAAGCATTACACTGCTTTACCACCCATTAGGAATATGAAACCTCCTCTTTCCTTCTTTGCCTTTCAACCTGCTCTCTCCCTTCAACTGCCGTATTTACCTCTCCTCAACTGGAAGTGCCCCCCCTGCAGACCTATATGTTCTACCTTGTGGTTCGTGGGGTGCTGTTCTGCGGGTTGAATTAGTGTTCTGTCAGGGTTGTTCAAGGGCTTGGCAGGTGCCCCACTTCAACCCCACAGCCAATCAGCTACACGTCCATCTGTTCAGTGCAGAGGGACGGAGGTACGGAGGGCTCGAGGTGAAGAGGGGTAGAGGGATGGATGGAGGAGGGAGAGATAGAGGGTTTTGGGTTGAGGGGTGGAGGATGGAGGGGCGGAGGAATGTGTGGTCGGAGGCTGACCGGGTGGCATGTAGCCAGTCAAGTGATCAGTCGGTGGATGGACGCAGGAGGCCTCCGCCTCTCCCTCTCACTCTCTTTGGTTCTCTTCCCTCCTTCCTCTTCTCCTTCCTCTTCTGCTTTCTCTTCATCTCACTATGGTTCCCTGACAGCTGGAGTGGGGCCGTGATGGACGATGCCCTCTCAAAGTTAGACAATATTTTCTCTCAGTCCCAGTGCAGTTTCCAGAAGCATCAGACTTCTTCGGGGCCAGTGACATCCTTCCAGAAGCATCAGACTTCTTCAGGGCCAGTGACGTCCTTCCAGAAGCATCAGACTTCTTCAGGGCCAGTGACGTCCTTCCAGAAGCATCAGACTTCTTCGGGGCCAGTGACATCCTTCCAGAAGCATCAGACTTCTTCGGGGCCAGTGACATCCTTCCAGAAGCATCAGACTTCTTCGGGGCCAGTGACGTCCTTCCAGAAGCATCAGACTTCTTCTGGGCCAGTGACATCCTTCCAGAAGCATCAGACTTCTTCAGGGCCAGTGACGTCCTTCCAGAAGCATCAGACTTCTTCGGGGCCAGTGACGTCCTTCCAGAAGCATCAGACTTCTTCGGGGCCAGTGACGTCCTTCCAGAAGCATCAGACTTCTTCGGGGCCAGTGACGTCCTTCTAGAAGCATCAGACTTCTTCAGGGCCAGTGACGTCCTCTGTCTGGAATAACGCTGTTCAGTCAGCAACTGTGTTTAGTCATTATCTGTGCACATCCGGAATGTTTGGTTGTGGTGTTAACAACAGATTGTGGTATGACAATGTTCTGTGTAGAGTTGGTCTGTCTTCTGTCTTGATGACTACCCAGGCCAAATACCAAAATATATTTGAACTAACTGCAATATAATTATTTAGGGACAGGTCGAAACATGCATGAAAAATTTATGGATATTGAGATAGCTTTCTGTTGCTAGCCAATTTGACCTGGATATAAACATTCAGTCCTTTTTTATTCGGGAACTTATACATATATTGTTGAGTTGAACTAATATTTCTCAATTTACAAAATATATTTTGTAAATATTTTTGAATAATCCTCTATCAAGTTTCAATGCATGTGAGGGTGATTATAAGGTAGAGGTGGAACGTCATTTAATCTGTCTCCATGTGAAAAATCTGTATTATATTATTATTTTATATGCAGTATATATATATTTAAATATACTGTATATATGATAATTATAAAATACAGATTTTTTTAATATATATTTATATTCAGTAAATCATTTATTATGCATATTACTGGTTAAATAAATTATGCTACAGAAATTGAATGTACTTAAAATGTCTAGCTCCAAAATGTATAACATGTATATCATCTCTGTTATTATAACTAAGAAAATTGTTTTATTCCTACCAAAATGTGTACAACTAAACAAGTTGTTGCCGGCATTAGGAAACAAGCGCCACAGCTTGATTCAATCTCATTAATTTGATAATGCTTAATCAATTGCCACTCTGAAAGGTCTGGTTCAGTCATTGATTAGCATGTTTCATTGTACCCCAACAACAAGAGCTTCAGGGGCTGACGTATCATTACCAGCTCTTTGGTTCTTTCATCTTATTCATCAGACTGCGAGGGGATGGAGGTATATGGGGAAGGTATTGTCTTATTGCTGTGGTGTATAGGCCCCAAACACCACCATAACAACCATCACTACCACCACCATTACCCTGGCCTCCATAACCATCTCCATTACCCTGGCCCCCCATAACCACCACCACCACCATTACCCTGGCCTCCATAACCATCTCCATTACCCTGGCCCCTCATAACCACCACCACCACCATTACCCTGGCCCCCCATAACCACCACCACCACCATTACCCTGGCCCCCCATACCCACCACCATTACCCTGGCCCCCCATAACCACCACCACCATTACCCTGACCCCACCATAACCACCACCACCACCATTACCCTGGCCCCCCATACCCACCACCACCACCATTACCCTGGCCCCCCATACCCACCACCACCACCATTACCCTGGCCCCCCATAACCACCACCACCATTACCCTGACCCCACCATAACCACCACCACCATCATTTCCCTGGCCCCCCATAACCACCACCATTACCTTGGCCCCCATAACCACCACCACCGCCATTACCCTGGCCCCCTTAACCACCACTATTACTTAGGCCCCTTTAACCACCACCATTACCCTGGCCCCCATAACCACCTCCACCACCATTACCTTGGCCCCCTTAACCACCACTATTACTTAGGCTCCTTTAACCGCCACCATTACCCTGGCCCCCATAACCACCTCCACCACCATTACCCTGGCCATAATCCAATTTGTTCAGTCCCCCTGTCTTCTGCCAGTGCAAAATTAAAGCCATGCTCCCACAAAAACACCTCGCATTTTCAAGGTATTGGCTGCTCTGCTAGACTAGAAACTTCATTTAGTCTGGCTAACTTCTCAATTATCTAGCCAGTAGTGGAGATGTGGAAAAAGTAAAAAAATCAATACTATTCCATTCCCCTTCTATTGGAATGGGAAAAATTAATGAGATAGGACACTCTCTTAATCAGAAATAAATGTTTTAATTCAGATAATGACATAGTTTTCCCTAGTAGAAGGATGACAAATGCCGGGTGCTGCAGCCCTCACAAGAAGCCGTTTCAATTTTATTGTAAATATAAAAGGTATTGATCTTGGAGATGTACAAACCCTATTGCTTACAAAAGCCATTCAGGGAGGGCTGGGAAAACTATTAAGGACCGGGTCAGAAATCAATAAACAACACTGAGATGTGGCCGCGGTTGGCCTTTCTGGCACCTTGGAAAGCAGAACGGCGGAGTTAGTGACAGAAGCGTCTCTGGTGTGGCAATGTTAGGGATGAAAGGGTCAGGTGGTTAATCTCTCCGGGGAGCGGTGACAGGTGTGGTGTGGCCGCGGACCCGGGCCTGACAGGCTGCCATTTCAACAGACACTGACTCATCAGCCTGCCATTACAGTTGTTGTTGCTCTATGGAGGTCCTCTTCCTGACAGATCCCATTCTGCACTCCCCTTTCCCCTCCCGTTCTGCCTCGCTTCTTCTGTCTGTCTCTCCGTCGCCTGCCTCCCTCCTCGCCGATCCTGTTTCTTGTCCGTCCGAGGCTGTTTTGCGTCTGACTTAGTGTTAGTGCCGGTCGGTTAGTGGCGCGTGCGTGGATCTGTGGGTGTAGAAGTCGGAGAAAACATTTCCGAGTGTACTGGTGTTTGTGTTTGACTCTGTCTGGACGGAATGCAAATGAAAACGGCCCGCATGTGTTCTCTTCTTAGTGTGCTTTTTAAGTCGGTGTCGCGACACCTGGTAGAGACTACAGATGTCCAGGTTCCTGTAGTTTACAAGACCTTCTCATATTAAATCCATGATCCTGTAATATGCCCTGATATCAAAGTGACCATTTTCTCACTATGATGGCTCTTGTCAGGGCCATGGGCCTCAGAAGCATAGGAGGTGTAAAAGCCTGAAGCAAAAAGGGAAGGGCATCGGGAATAGATTTAATTTGATCTAAGAGGAAGAAGGAAAGTAAAGTTAGTGCTTTTGGTTTAGCAATTATAGTGTGAAGGGGAGAGAGCCAGGTGAACCGGGCCAGATGACTTAACCCCAGGTCTAAGGACTCTATTGGCCAGCCTGGAGGTCGCGACCTGCTGGCCACTCCATAATGCACCTCCCAGAGCTCCATTGACCAGGACCGGCGATCCAACCGGATCCAATGCCTCTGTGGAAAAGGTACAGCCGATAAAGCACGAGGAGGAATCGCAAGGCGAATTAGAGAGCAAAGTCATCTTAACAAACATTGCAAATTGATAAATCATTGTCAGGCGCAGAGGGACTCTATCTGCTGGGGATCCAAGGGGCTTAGGGGGGATCAGGCAGTGAGTATTGCCATCTTCAGCGACATCCCATCCGGACCCGGTAGATAAATAAATAAATGGATGTGCGCATATGTCTGTATACAAATGAGAGAATGAACCCATCTCATCGGAGGACGGGGACTTAGAGGTGGAGGGGACATAGCCATTACGGGGGAATCTCTTGCCGTCTCCCCCGCCTCAGTTCCTCCATGATGAGATTTAGGAAGGGTCAGTGGCACCTATCAGCAGGTAAAGTGTTTAAGCAGGGGTGAAAGAGGGAGGCGGGGGGTGGGGTAGGTCCTGCGCGTCCTGTCGATTTGTTTCCCCACAGCCCCACCCCCCCTCTCTCTGCCCGCCCCCCCCCCCCCACCCCACCAACCCCGCCCCCTCTCTGGGTGTCATCCTGTGTCAGTCTCATCTCCCAGGCTGATGATGAGGGGTCCAGGTCCCCAAGGTGGTGGTGCCCCTCCCGCCACCCCCCCCAACACCCCCCCTCGGTCACTTGACCCTTCCGTGTAATTCCTGCGTAATGCCCTGGTGGTGAACAAAGCCCCTGTATCCGCAGCGTTTCCGTGGTACCCTCAGACCCCACTTGACCCTCTGAGGTCCAGCGCAATGCAATTGGCCGTGTCATTATATCTGGCTGGCCCTCTGTTCCATCTCCCCCATCTTCCTCCATCTCCCTCCCCGACGTCCCTACATGCACAGGGAGGAGTGTATAAATTGATTTCGAGCCAGCTGTCTGTGTGGTCGGCCACCTCGGCCCAGGATCCCTGGATGCAGTCTAGCAGCGGCAAAATGAGAACAAAAATGGGCTGGCAGAAAGGTCATCTGATATTTCAGATGATATCTAGGGGAAAATAGGCCGAAACAGGCTCAGAAAAAATATTTATGTACAGGAACATCTGAATTTCCATTTTCCACTGGGGATGGAGAAGGGAAAGGCAGCTTTGCTATCACAGTGAGATTATGTTTATCTACAAGGCTTTGGCAGTTTCATGGGATGCAAACTAGGAAATGCTGCAAATTGTTTCATAAGCTGTTGGATTGAATATATATATATATACATATATTTTTTTTTTACTCTTCCTCATAAACAAATCA